>NC_141687.1:1196970755-1197652495 GCF_964263255.1 Lissotriton vulgaris | reverse complement strand
AGCTGGTGATAACAGGCAGAGCCTGTCAGCATCCCCAAAGTTGGGGCGAAAGGCTCGGCAATTGAGTATGGAGTTGGATGGTGTTTCACTTGGGAGGGAGAGGATGAAGGTAGTGACAGGGGAGATGGTGATGGAAGAACTGTTGGGGAAGAAATCTGGAGCCTGGGAATTTGAGGCAGCAATGGAGAGAGACCCTGGGAGAATAGAGGCATGCTGAGAAAGGGTTTTGGAGAAAAAAAGGGGTGAAGGGTCATGGAAATGGGTCTCGCCGGAAGGTGTGGGCTGCAGGCTGGATTGGGCAAAAGGCAGAATGGGAGAGATGAAGAGGCAATTGGAACTCATAGTGGGTTGAGTGATACAGTTGTGATGCTAATCAGTGTCAAGGGCATGATTGATGGTATGGTATTGCCAACAGGATAGCCAGATGGTGGGCAGGAGGTGAGGAAAGTATAAATAAAAGGGCAGAGCAGGACTGCAAGCAAATTTGTCTCACATGGAAATAGTAGGACCTTTGGGCAGTTACCTATCTCTAAGCAGAAAGAAAAAACAGTGGATGAGCAATTACCTGCACCTATTTAAGTTGTTACACAGGGAAACCCCCAATAAAGGAAACAAGGTGGAGGAAAAACTGGTTTGGAGATCTAGTACCAATATTGATATGTGGATGGCAGCGTTTTCACTTTATGCAAGCATTGTTTGCAAAATTCCCAGTAGGCAGTGTGTCAATGTTCAAGTGCATGGGCCTTATTAGGCTGGCCCACATTGGCTTCAGAGACTTTTCTTGGCTCCACTATATTGAGGATTTGAGATTTCTAGAGCCAGAAGGGGACTGAACCTAGCAAAATCCTGGGGAGAAGTGGATAATAAACTGTGGCTTTAACCACATCCGCGCTCAGAGAATTCTCCTCCTGTGCTCAGATTTACAAAATCCCATGTTTCATGACGAGCTGGGCTCGGCATCAGCGTGCGAGGAGGCTACGCCATGACGAGCCCAGCTCCTCATGAGCCTGGAAGGGGTTAATACGGGTCATGGACTAGGCTCATTCCCATGGTGCACACCGCTAGTGGCCTATCCGTGTCCCATACCCTTTTTCAGAACAGACCTAACCAAGAAGGGGTGGGGATTCATACAAAGGCAAATACTAATGGAGTGTGTCGGAATTACAACAAGGGGCGTTTTTATAGATCCCGTTACCGATTTAGACACAAGTGCTCAGGGTGCAGCTGAAGACATCCATCACTGCACAACTTTGCAGGCTAACTACAGCAGGGAGGGAGAATGGGCAGGTAGGACCAGATGAGGATTGTGGGAAAGGACCATTACACCAATTAATATGCAGACGAATCATGGTTGCTGAATATTCAAACAGGGCTGCTGCAGCAATGTTGAAGGGAGGTATTGCTGAAAGCTACAGCATACCATTTCATTGGCCCCGAAGGCTGGGCTGGCCTGACAACTTGAAGCTGATAGGAAAAGGAAAGGAAATGTGCAGGTCAAGTTAGAGAAAGAGAATGAAGCTGACAGGATGGTGGAGACATTTCCCAACACACCACTATCTGATCTGATGATGTGCCTGCTTGGAATAGCGCCCGAGAAGGCAACTGGAGAGTTTTGGCTGATCTACCACTTGTCATAGCTTACTCAGGGGTGTCAGTCAATGACTTAAATGACAAGGTAAAAGGCTTGGTTAATTACAATGGCCTAGATGTGGCAATGGTAATGATGCAGAGTTCTGGGTGGTGAGCAGAGATGGGAAAGACCAGTATACAGTCAGTTTTGGGGCTCTTACAAGACCACACTTCAGATTCTTCCCTACTTGGAATCCAGTTTTGTGATAAGGCAATGTCTTGCATAGGTACATCTGTAGCTTGCATAGCATTTGAGTGCTTCAGGACCTTCCTATAATTAATAGTGACAATGATGGCAAGTTTGGGGCAGGTAATCCAGAGTTTTTGTAGTAGACTGCAGTGGGTGGTGGTGCGCTGAATGGTGGCTGGTTAACTGGAAGGTGTAAATAGCACAGAATCTTTCCCTTGGATTTCTCTCCAAGTGGATCTTTGGGGGCAGGGAAAATGGTTAACTAAGAGAAGGGGGATTTTCAGGATTGACATTCAAGCTGTAGTGATCATGATCAAAAAGATGTCAGTAACAGATCAATGGGTGTTGTGGCTACTAAGAGCAATGACGTTGAGATGTCTGATGTTAAATGTGTTATGTAGAGACTGGCACCGGACAGCTATGGAAAATGAGATTTCAGTTGCTATCTTAATTTCAGTGGTCAAGATTCTGTGGTTTAGTGTCAAAGGCAAAGGATTATGGAGGGATGGTACAGGTGACCTCAAAGCTAGATGTTTGGCAGGATCTTCTCTGGCAGCATCCTCGCGGAAACCTTTCAGGCAGGCATTGATGTAGTTTGTGTGGAGTGGAACAAACGGAGAAAGAGTGAAAGGGAAGACATCAAACTCCATTAGGGAGATGTAGTACAGTATGTGATGAGGCTGGTGGAGAACCAACTATCTCCAGATACCATAGCCAGGAAGCTAATGGGACTGATCTTTTATGGGAAATGTTTTTGTGATTACGAACTGCAAGCGGGTGGAGGAGGGTTCATATGATGGATTTTAGAAGCTCATGCCAGGAAGAGGGAGCCTAGGAAGGATGAGAGGTGAGAAATTGAGGTGGATTGAGTTGTTGCAGGATATCCTGCAACAGTCAAGACATATGTGAGCTTCTGCCTGGAAATGCAGGTTATTCTGAGCAATCTTTATTATGGTGTTCTTTGGAACTTTCAGAGTGTCAGTGGCGATGGGATCAACGTTGTCTGATGATTAGGATGTGCAGGATGTAATAGTGGTGAGGACAGGTGTGGGCATTGGGGTGCGCAAAATCAAGCTGGACCAGCAGGAAGAGGTGGTATATGTATGTTTCAACAGCTCTATTGATTATGATGGCTGGCTGAAGAGATCCTGTGAGGAATATTGGACAATGAGGGGAAATGGGCCCCAGTGTTTATACCTGCATGCAAAGAATGAAAATGTATACAATAGGCAGGTGTTTGCTATCTTGAGGGGGTATAAGTTTGGGTGATTGGTCTGATGGGAAGTTTGGGGTGTACATTTTTAGGTTGGAAGCAGTGATGGAGGATTTCAAACCGGGCCAGAAGCTGAAGAATTTAGACAGGTGATAAAATCCAAAAGATGTCCGGCTATGTGAGATCAGTAGTCATGGGTTGGGGAGTTGATCAGTAGGATACATTTTATGCCTTATTCAGAGAATTGACACCAAGAGAGGAAAAGTAAAATATGGATCTGCGGCCACTCCATTGTGAAGAGAAGAATGGGTAAGGGAACACCTAAATAGGCAATGCTATGCCCAACATTTGGGTTTGGAGACCGACCAAGCAGCAGTGGTGTAGAAGGGCCATGGTGGGATGAGATGTAGACAAGTACTGCAGATGTTGTAGGACTCAAGAGGAGTAGGCCAAGACTGGACCTGATAGTGGTGCACTCGGGTGAAAATTACTTGATGCAGGTATCTGGGCTGAAACTGTTAAAAGTTCCAATGAAAGACTTGTCGGTGGTTCCAAAATGGTGGAAAATATTAGATTTGATGTGGACAAAGATGCCATCAAGGTGTGCCTGGAGGGGAACTATGAAGCCAACAGTCATAGGTGGGGCAAGGAAAGAGCTAAACAGAGCGATAACTGTTTTCTGCTAATCAAGGAACATGATTATGGTGCATAATGTAAACATAGTGTAATAGACCCCTATGCTAATTAGGACAAATGGCGTGCATTTGTTGATCTTGGGAAACAGGACTTATTTGATGACAGTCACGGAGGTTGTGGAGAGATGATGGAAACCAAAGAATGGGAAATTGATAACAAAAAGGAGCTGGGGAAGACAGAAAGAACACATCAGGGGCCACATTACACAGAAAAAGCATTTTCATTGTTTGTGCAAAGTGCACATTTAAAAAGGTGTGCCCACCATAATCAAAGAAAATGCCCCCTATTACGATGAATGCGATTCCCCCAGAGCAGCCGTGAACTAGGGCAGCGAATTCAGGTAAAAAACGGAGCAGCTGCTTTATGGCTGCTCCGTGTTTTCACTGTGCAGGCGGCAACCCTCCTGCACTTTCGAAGGGTATTAGGAATTCCCTTGCATGTGGGTGCAGTGAGTGACTGCACCTGCCTGCAACGGGATGTCTGGGGGGGTCCAAGTGACCCCCTTTCTCCCACCAGTGGGCTGCCTTCAGGGGCGCACTTCTTTGCCTCTGCGCCAGCGTCTGTAATATGGCACACGACATGCAAATGAGGAAATGCCCCCTTGAAGAGAGAGCTGGTGCTTTGTGTGTGCCAGTTCTATCGGTCTTACAGAAGAGACCAAAGAAGCGTCTGCCGCCCCTTCTGTTTACCAAAGTGCCCCAGGGGGCAGGCAAATGCCCACCCTGGGGGCACTTTATGTAATACGGCCCCAAGGGTCGCTTTTTTCTGGTGGAGGAGATGAGATCTCCAAGCGAGGCAGGAAATTAGACTGCAAGTTTAAGAGGAAGAAGAGGAGAGAAGGTAGAACAATACTAGGGTGTTGCCTCCTGGATCAGTGCAGGGAGGTGTAAGAAGAAGAGGAAGAAATTGCAAGTGTGCAAAGGTAAACAACTTTTGGCTGTTAAATGCGTATTTGAGGTGAAAACTTTACAATGCAGGGGAGAGGGCTGACTCAGGGGTGGGCGATGCTTAAGGGAGGCAGACAGGGGCCGCTCCTCTACTAGGGAACAGGCGTGTCACCCCACTGCTAACTCACAGTGCGAGAAAGCCAAAACACAAAACGGCAATATCTAATAGTTATTATCATTTTACGTTTGCTTTGTGCATTGCGGGCTGCTGCTCTGCTCTTTGAGAAGGGCGGGGGGGGAGTGATTTGCCCACTCCTGAGTGTGCAAAGACTGTTTAGTCGGTACTCTTGGGCCACCCAAACCAGTAATCCGCACTCAATCATAGCCGCATTAGCCTCTGGTTGGGCGGCGTCCCGACCAATCACAAAGCTGCTTGCAGCATTGTGATTGGCTTAGGGAAGGGAGCCTGGCTGCCTTCTTCCTGTTTCTATTTACAACAAGGGGTGGTGAGGGACAGAGTCTCTGAATTAAGCAGAAAGCTCTCACCCAGTCAAGAGATCAGGGCTAGATCCAACACCGTTTTTTAGCTCACTGCACCATCCCAGTTTCAGAACCTGGCTGTATGCAAATTAGTCTGTTCCTGTCCCAGTGCATGATGGGAACAGGGCAAACCAAACTACAAAAGCCAATTCTTACACTGGGAAGGAAACAAACTCCCGGGGACCGGTTTCTGGCATTACAGCCGTCTTCGGCCCGGTTTGCTTGAATCCTGATGGTGCAATGAGCAAGGGTCTCACATCTGAGAATACCCTTCCACGCTTAGGGTGGACAAAAATATTTACAACAAGGGGTGGTGAGGGACAGAGTCTCTGAATTAAGCAGAAAGCTCTCACCCAGTCAGGAGATCAGGGCTAGATCCAACACCGTTTTTTAGCTCACTGCACCATCCCAGTTTCAGAACCTGGCTGTATGCAAATTAGTCTGTTCCTGTCCCAGTGCATGATGGGAACAGGGCAAACCAAACTACAAAAGCCAATTCTTACACTGGGAAGGAAACAAGCTCCCGGGGACCGGTTTCTGGCATTACAGCCGTCTTCGGCCCGGTTTGCTTCAATCCTGATGGTGCAATGAGCAAGGGTCTCACATCTGAGAATACCCTTCCACGCTTAGGGTGGACAAAAATATTTACAACAAGGGGTGGTGAGGGACAGAGTCTCTGAATTAAGCAGAAAGCTCTCACCCAGTCAAGAGATCAGGGCTAGATCCAACACCGTTTTTTAGCTCACTGCACCATCCCTGGTAGCTTGTCTCCTTTCTGGTGAAGAATTGGCTTGGTAGTTTAGTCTGCCCTGTTCCCATGATGCACTGGGCCAGGGACAGACTGTTTTGCATATAGCCAGGTTCTGAGCTGGGATGGGGCAGTGAGATAAATAACGGTGATGGATCAAGCCCTGATCTTTGGACTGGGTAAGAGTGGTCTGTTTAACTCAGACACTCTGTTCATCACCACCCCCTTTTCTAAATCGTTTTTGGCCACTATAGGTGTGGCAGGGTATACTCAGACATGAGTCCCTTTCTCACTGCTCCATCAGGATTCAAGCAAGCCGGGCCGAAGAAGGCTGAAATGCCAGAAACCGGTCCCCGGTAGCTTGTCTCCTTTCTGGTGAAGAATTGGCTTGGTAGTTTAGTCTGCCCTGTTCCCATGATGCACTGGGCCAGGGACAGACTGATTTGCATATAGCCAGGTTCTGAGCTGGGATGGGACAGTGAGATAAATAACGGTGATGGATCAAGCCCTGATCTTTGGACTGGGTAAGAGTGGTCTGTTTAACTCAGACACTCTGTTCATCACCACCCCCTTTTCTAAATCGTTTTTGGCCACTATAGGTGTGGCAGGGTATACTCAGACATGAGTCCCTTTCTCACTGCTCCATCAGGATTCAAGCAAGCCGTGCCGAAGAAGGCTGAAATGCCAGAAACCGGTCCCCGGTAGCTTGTCTCCTTTCTGGTGAAGAATTGGCTTGGTAGTTTAGTCTGCCCTGTTCCCATGATGCACTGGGCCAGGGACAGACTGATTTGCATATAGCCAGGTTCTGAGCTGGGATGGGGCAGTGAGATAAATAACGGTGATGGATCAAGCCCTGATCTTTGGACTGGGTAAGAGTGGTCTGTTTAACTCAGACACTCTGTTCATCACCACCCCCTTTTCTAAATCGTTTTTGGCCACTATAGATGTGGCAGGGTATACTCAGACATGAGTCCCTTTCTCACTGCTCCATCAGGAATCAAGCAAGCCGGGCCGAAGAAGGCTGAAATGCCAGAAACCGGTCCCCGGTAGCTTGTCTCCTTTCTGGTGAAGAATTGGCTTGGTAGTTTAGTCTGCCCTGTTCCCATGATGCACTGGGCCAGGGACAGACTGATTTGCATATAGCCAGGTTCTGAGCTGGGATGGGGCAGTGAGATAAATAACGGTGATGGATCAAGCCCTGATCTTTGGACTGGGTAAGAGTGGTCTGTTTAACTCAGACACTCTGTTCATCACCACCCCCTTTTCTAAATCGTTCTTCCTGTTTCTGTCAGAGGCAGGGGAGTAGGAGAGCAGGAGCAGAAAAGATGAAGGACACGGCGGAAAGGTACGTTTAATTTTATTATTATTCTTTTTTAGGTCTCACATATAGGCAGCGCATGCGCTGACTCTATGAGGCATTATGTGATATGTTTACTTGGGTGAAACTCCGCCTCTTGCCGGTAGTTTCTCCTGCCGTTTGCCATTCGTTAACTATGGCATTTATTTTGTTTGCTGCCTATGGTTGGCTTGCGGTCCAATACAGCACTTCCATTTTGCTTCCCTTCGGCCGGAAGAAGCACCGACCAACTACAGTTTTGTTCCCCAGCTCGGCGTTATCTATTCCTGTAGGTACTACTTCCTTGTTTGTCCCATGATGCAGTCCCTGCTGGGAATCCTGTTGCACCCAGATCCCGGATTGCCATCTGGGGAGCAGCGCTTGTGCCGATGCTGCTCCCACTACACCCAAGAAGACCTCCTGCCACTGCCCTGCGGCAGTTCCGCAGCTCCTGGGCGGCGCGAGACCATCGGCTTCACCTGCTCTGCCTGTGTGGCGAGATACTCCTCCATAATGCCTCCGGCCATAATGCCTCCGGGATTTGACTTGTTAAAACTGCAGTTGCCAGAACCTACCTCCTACCTGCCCAGCAGTCCTCGGCTGCAGTCCTCGCCTCTGCCCCACATTCTCGTGCTGTAGTGTATACCTGCTCCTCTCCAGATTGCTGTAGGCGCCCCTCCCACTCCCTCTCTATATACTCCCTCCAGCTGCGTATATAATACCTTTCCTAGGCTGCACTTATCGCTCCCGTCGCTTCAACCTATTCTTCTTCTTCCCCAGCAGCCTTAAATAACAACCAATTGTGGTATTGCTCGTGCGTTAGCGCACTAGTGTTCTGCTAGGCGGAACGGGAAGTAAAGTTAACGGAAGCGGAAGGCGGCCATTTTGCGTATTGGCGCCGACCGCTTCTGAGCAAAAGGTTGTGTGCTCCGGCGCTCCGTCGGCTAATAAAGAATCTACTCACTATCCATGTGTAGAGCTCATCTTTTATGGATATTACAATGGCGACGAGGATCCAGATGTAAAGCGGACCCCAGGGAAAGTTGCTGGAAGGCATCAAAGCCAAGAAACTGAGCGTTTTGGCGCCAAAGAGGACATAAAATAAGACGGAGCGTGGCAGAGGGCTACACCTGGACACACAAAGCGCACCCCGGCCTGACGCGCATGAGAAGATCAGGCAGCAGAGGTAGGCCTGCATGCGCTCAGGACACCAAGCACCTCACAAGCTCGGAGCGAGCGAGCATAGCGATAGAGCCCGCGCAAAGAGGGGAGACCCAAGGGGCAGTGGGAACATCGCCCCAGGGAGAATAAAACCAGCAAAGCAAACTGGCGGAACAGAGAGAGGGCAGAGGGGAGTCATCCACCGCCCGCCCAGAAGAGGCTACTGACGCACATACAGTAAGGGGGGCTGGGGCACAGACGCCATCTACCCCCCTCCACGCACAACTGAGAGAAGATAGCGAGAGTGACCCTGAAGAAGGGGACCCGACCAAGCATAACGCTCCAGGCAGCCCCCAAGGGAAGACAGTTTCTGCCCAACCCGCCAGGAACAGAACAGGCAGAATGGCAGTGCACTCGTCATCCCTCACACAACTGGTACCGTTCCTAACTAATCCAGGGGAACCGGAGAGGCAATGGGAGGATTGGAAGAGGTATTTCCTCAACTACCTCGACGCATTAGAGGAGGAGGCAGGCGCTCCATACTCAAGCAAAAGAAGAAAAAAAATCTTACTACATAACCTGGGCCCAGAAGGGATCAGAATCTACGACACCATCGTGAAAGTGGAAAGAGATGCCACAGACACTGATGTTTTCAGCCACACCATCGCTGACCTAGATGCACACTTCCGGCCCGTGGTGTGTGTCGCGATTGACCGCTACAATTTTTTCCAAAGGAAGCAAAAGAGCAGCGAAACCGTAGACGAGTATGTAGTTGCCCTGCAGAAACTCGCCATCTCATGCAAATTCGGCGCATTACACGACAAACTCATCCGGGACCAGATCATCATGCACACGTCGAGCGCCCATGTCCAGGAAAAACTATGGGTGAACGGAGATGCTCCACTCAAAGAAATCTGGGCCATGGTAAAGAAAGCTGAATTATCGAAACGCTGCGCCCAAGCAGCTAAGAAGGAAACAGGAGGGACGCAGTCGGTATGCCAGATATCGACTCAACATAGAGGAGAACGCCCCAAGCAAAGGGAGCCGTAGAAACACCTGGATGGCAGGAAACAGAAGTCCACCAATCCCACAGATCAGAGAGGGAATAAAGGAGGACGTCCGAGCTGCTACAGATGTGGTAGTGTCAACCATCTGGGGAATGACAAGGCATGCCCGGCGTTCCGAGCAAAGTGCTCGTACTGCGGAATATTTGGTCATTACGAAAAAGTATGCCGCAGGAAACCGAAAGGAGCTACAGTGAAGTTCGTGGACCGAGAGCAGCAAGACGACACCAACGAGTCTGAGGAAACCGATGACCTAGAGGAAATCCTGTACATAGATGTCCAAGTGTTGGAGATGGACGACTCAGGAAATGACAAGCCCCGATTAGACATGCTAATAGGTGGGATACCGTTGGAAATGATAGCGGACAGTGGAGCTCCGATATCAATCATTCAAAAGAAAGTATGGGAAGACAAATTTGCATCCACACACGGAGAAAGACTATGTCCCATGGACTTGCGTCCGGTCACATACACCGGACAAAGGATCACCATGCTGGGATACTGTCCCTTGTCGTTCGAGTTCAGGGACCGCCAAGCCATGTGCAAGCTGTACATAGCGGAGAGAGGCCCCTCAGTGCTAAGCTGGAGAGACCAGGGTGCCTTGGGGATCCAGTTGAATCCGGGAGGAATCGAGAAAATCCTGCTTATGGACATGGAGAAAAGAGACGACGTGGAGTCATGGAAGAGGGCTTACCCAAAAGTATTCAACGGCCAAATCGGGGAGCTAGCGAGATACAAGCACCTGATCAAGCTGAAAGAAGGAGCAACGCCAGTGGTGCACAAAGTGAGGAACATCCCGTTCAGGAGCAGAGAGGCAGTACAACAAGAGTTGGACAGACTAGAGAAGGAAGGGGTGATCAGAGCCATAGAAAGTGCAGAGTGGCTTTCCCCCTTGGTGGTAGCTCAAAAACCCAACGGCAAAGTCAGGCTATGCGTGGACCTGAGGGAATTGAACAAAAACATACTTGTCGACAAGTTCCCCCTACCACGCATAAATGAGATGTTGTCGAAGACCAAAAACATCAAATGGTTTTCGACAGTGGACCTGTCATCGGCATACCATCAGGTCAAGCTACACCCCTCCTGTACACACCTCACGTCCTTCATCACACCTTTCGGCTGTTATGAATTCTTAAGGATGCCATTTGGCCTAGCTTCGGCGGCCGCAGTCTTCCAAAAGATGATGCACAAATTGCTGAGAGGAGTGGTCGACGTTCAATTCTTTCAGGATGATATCCTAGTCATGGGGAAGTCCATGCACGACCACAATGAGAAGCTCCACAAAGTATTCAAGATCCTACAGGACAACGGACTGATGGCAGAATGGTCGAAATGCAGATTGGGAGTGAAATCAGTCACTTATTTAGGCCACGAAATAAGTGAAGAAGGAATCAGGCCCAAAACCGCCAACATGAAGGCCATTCAAGACGCACCCACCCCGTGCAAAAAGGAGGACGTTCGGTCATTCTTAGGGATGGCCGAATACTACAGCAAGTTCGTGCCACAATTTGCTTCCAAGACGCACCACCTACGACAGCTGCTCAAAGAGAGGAACAAATTCCAGTGGGGTCAGGCAGAACAAGAGGAGTTTGAGACGTTAAAGAAGGAGATGAGCGCCACCATCCCGCTCAAAGGGTTCGATCCCCAGGCAGAGACAATCCTCACGACGGACGCAAGTGACCGAGGACTGGGAGCAGTCTTAATGCAACGTGCTGAGAAGGGAGAGTTGCACACAGTCAGCTTCGCATCCAGGTCCCTAGCCCCCAATGAAGAGAAGTTCAGCGTGGTGGAGAAAGAGATGCTGGCAGTGGTGTGGGCCATGGAGAGATTCCGCCAGTACCTATGGGGAGCGCGATTCTTAGTAAAAACGGATCACAAACCCTTAGTCCGAGTGCTGACATCAAGTGGCCATGCGCATGCCACACCTAGGATCGCAAAGATGACTCTGTGCCTGTTAGACTTCCTCTACGACGTGGAACACATCCCGGGGCCACAAACAAAGTGGCAGACTTCCTCAGCAGGGCGGCTGCCATGGAGGCGGGGAGTGACCAAGAAGAACAGGAATGGGCAGGCTATGTGGTCGCCACGATCCAGGAGGCAGAGAATGCGATAAGTATGCAAGAGTGGGAGGAAGCATACAAAGAGGATGTTGACCTGGAAGCCATCAAGGGGTATGTAGTCCACGGGTGGCCAGAAAAGAGGCACCTAAGAGAAGAGCTCCGAAGGTACTGGGAGGTCAGAGAAGAACTATCGCTAGCCGAGGATTCTATCTTCCTGTTGAGAGGAGACAAGGTGATACCACCCAAAGGAGTGCTAGAACATCTGATGGGCTTACTACATGAAGGGCACCAGGGCATCACCAAAACTAAAGCCCTTGCCAGACAAGCTTACTGGTGGCCGGCTGTCGATGCGCAGATAGAAAGGCACGTGAGACAGTGCGAATCTTGTGCTAAAGCAGACAAATCTCAAAACCTAATCAGACCACCCCTGGGGAAATTCCCCATACCGGATGGCCCGTGGGAAATGCTATCAGTGGACATTTTAGGACCTGTCCTAAACAAAGCAGGGACACCGAAATATGTAGTAGCGCTGGTGGACAAATTCTCCAAATGGCCAGAAATCGAAGTAAGAGAAAACATGGACACGGAGGCGGTGGTGAACTTCCTACAGTCCACATTCCTGAGAGAGGGCATTCCAAAGATCATCGTAAGCGATAACGGCCCTCAGTTCACTTCGACAAGATGGACAACCTTCACCGAAAGGAATGGGATAGAAGTGAAGCACCCACCCATTTACCATCCTGCAGGGAATGGCCAAGTGGAGCGGTTTAACCGCGTGATCATGGGAACCATCCAAGCGGCCATCAACGACGGTTTGGATTGGGAGAAGGAACTGGAAAAGATGGTTTGGGCATACAGGATCACACCGAGCAGCACCGGGTACAGCCCTTTCAAGATTTTGAGGGGGAGAGATGCGTTCACCAAGGACAATCAGGCATGGAGGAAGTTGGTGATACAGAGCAGATGGTCTCCGGCAGTAGTGAAAAGGAACCTGGAAAGAGCGCAGGAGATCTATACGGCTCACTTCAATAAGAACCACAAAGTAAAGAAGGCTGAGCTGGAGAAAGGGGACTGGGTAAGAGTCAAACTAGCAGTCCACAAGAAGAAGGGTGAGAGCAAGTTCTCGCCGCCATTACAAGTCTTGGAACCGTACGACCGATCGGCCTTGCTGAGCGACGGAAAGGTATGGTCACAGAACAGGATGGCCAAATGCAGCAGAATCATCAAAGAGGAATGCGACGTGGAAGAAGGCCTAGAGAATGTCGAAGGAGATGGAGAAGAAGAAAGTAGCAGAGAACGACATGTGAACGTAGAAGAAGGACAGCAGGAAGTAAGGGAGGATGACTGTGGCGCAGGAGAGAGAGAAGGACAGAGGAGCGAATGGAAGGAAGAGAAGAATGAGGACGTGGCAGACAAGAGTGGAACTCAAGGAAGGGAGAGCATGGATCAGGAGTGCAGAGAGAGAATGACGAAGGTGAGAACCAGAGTGGGAAGAGAAGTGAAGACCCCAGAGAGATTCAAAGACTTTAACATGGACTGGAAGTAAGAACTTTCATTGTTGATTTACTGTGAGTAAAGGGGGGAGATATGTGGTATTGCTCGTGCGTTAGCGCACTAGTGTTCCGCTAGGCGGAACGGGAAGTAAAGTTAACGGAAGCGGAAGGCGGCCATTTTGCGTATTGGCGCCGACCGCTTCTGAGCAAAAGGTTGTGTGCTCCGGCGCTCCGTCGGCTAATAAAGAATCTACTCACTATCCATGTGTAGAGCTCATCTTTTATGGATATTACACCAATGACCATAACTGCTATCCATAAAGATAAGAAAGTGCTTCGCCGGATGAAACGGTGAAAGGAGCCTTCGAAGCTCGTCATGCTCCGACGCATGGTTGCTCTCCAAAGTTTATAGGGGCAGTAAAGAACAAATTCCTAACCTCGTGAAAGCACATTTGAGAACAGACAAACACTTGCGGTGTTGTGAGCCTCTTAACAGTCATATGTTCACGAGTAATCCTACTATTTATAATGGAGTCCTGTTTTAACATGTACCAAGGGATGCAACTTTGTGCCAGCTCTTTGTGTGTGCTTGTGCAGCATGTTTGTACAGCGTGTTTGTGAGCTGTGACTGCGCCGCTGAGGGTCTCCGTGCTTCTAACATCCATTGCTAACCACCACCACCACTGTCCTGGCCTCACTCGATCTAGTGTCTGTCCACACCGCTGCCCCAGTATCTCAGGGTACTGGGGGTATTTGTGGAAGTGTTGGGCGCGGGTGCAGTTTTGCACTTCAGTGTGGCAGGAAGAGGGAGACGGTCCTCGTTCTTCTTCTTCCTGCAGCTAAAAATGTCTTACACAAACTATGTACCTGGCTGTGTGTTGTAGCTTCTGTATGAGAGATCTGTGGAGCTGGTGTCCGGCCTTGGATTTGCATGCAAGGGCACGGCTCGAGCTCAGCTTTCGTGCAGACAACAGTCCAGGAGTATTTCACATATTACACTCACGTTTCACAAAAGTGGTGCATATCTCAAGTGGAGAAAAATGCAATTTTGCCTACTTAATCCCGATGTATTGGTGACAATGCTGTGCTCTTTTAAAAAAAATATTTATTTTAGTTGTTGTAAACTGTTAGTGCCACACGTTCCTCCGCATGCCGTGCATTTTTAAGGTAAGAGGCACTTGCTTGTGAGCGCAGCACTCTGTCACAAAGTGGGCAGCTGCCCTTGTGGTTAAATATTGGTGAACTCCTGAGAGAAGACATCCTCCCCCATCTCAGGCATACAGCTACCCATTCACTGCTCCCAGCATTCACATCTGTTCTCAGCTGGGTGCCACCGCTCTAGGCACACTCTTTCCAAAGTGCCTAGGCGCTTTGCAAACGGTGCTCCAGAGCTACGCTCGTATAAAAGACAGAGCACTCGTTTTATCGACCTCTGAAGGATGAAAGACAGAGATGTGGACCAGAAACAGCGCAGATGTTTACAGATGTTTACAGCCACAGCTGTATCTCTAGAAATGATTTCTAGGGACTTGGGGACAGGGGAAGGAGATGCAACTGGCCACAAATATAATTGGTGGAGTCCCATATAATGGGCAACCGTGAAGGGTGTTTGTGCACATGTGTGTGTACACACATCTGTACTCACGCACATTCAAAGTTATAGTAATCACACTCCCAAAACACTGTCAGTTAAAGACTCATGCATTTCCTCAGCCACTGATTTACAGTGAGAGGTACTTGGACAACATGGGAAAGAACAGATTTAAATTGTTTTTCACCATCACTGATGCTAACACACCGAGTGCCAGCGGAAGTGCACAGCTTTTTAAAGCAACATTTGCATTCCATAGCTTGTACTCCATGCAGGTATCAGTGAAAGTTTATATGACTGTTGCCTACTCAGGCTGACGAAACGGCACTGGAAGCAACTGGAGAACACGCGGACAGTGAGCCAAGATCAACAGACAAAGAGATGTTCAAATCCACACTGAGATGCGACCAGCAGCAAATCTGGAAGACCAAGCACACAGCCCCCCAAGGCTACAACAAAGGCAGCACCAGCAAAAACAAGCTTTTGCAATGCACTAGGTCTCGCAGTTACCCGAGTTTAAGCTAATGGCATTGTAAATGACAATCAGCCTGATTCATCAAGCTGATTTGTGCTCGCAAAGGGCCAGAATCTGAGAATCTGGCCCTTTGCGAGTGCGATTTTTGCATTTGGGATTCATCATCCCAAATGCAAAAATCGGTAATAGCGATTTCGCTATTTTGCGAGGAATTACATTTAAGGAATCTCTATTTGAGATTCCTTAAATGCAATTTATCATCCATTTTAAAATTGCGAAATCGCAATTTCGGCCCGCTATTTACCGCGAGGTCAAACCTCGTGGTAAATAGCGAAAACTTAGAAAAATGCTTTTAAAAGCATTTTTCAAAGTTGCATGTTGCACACACACATGTCCTTTGGACATGTGTGTGCGCAACACCTGTTTAAATTTGTATTTAAGGGGTGCTACAGGGTGTCCTTTGGACACCCCTGGCACCCTTAAAATCGCTATCTTATTTGCGATTAGCTAATTGCTAATCGCAAATAAGGAATACTCCCCATTCATTCCTATGGGCCTTTTGGCCCATAGGAATGAATGGGGAGTTATTCCTTATTTGCGATTAGCAATTTGCTAATCGCAAATAAGGAATATGTAGGAATCACATTTTTTTTGCGATTCCTACATGAATCCCGTTTTGCGAGCCTGTAATAGCGATTCCTTATGAATCGCTATTACAGACTCGCAAAACGGGTCTTTCATGAATCAGGCTGAATGCCTTTTATTTATGTTTTTAAAACAAACACAAAAATAAAAGGCATTGTTATTTGCAATGTCAATAGCTCAAACGCGTAAATGCGAGACCTATTGCATTGCAAATGCTTGTTTTATTTCCCCGTGATTCCCCCTCCAATGACACCCCCAGTGAAACCCTTCCCTCGCACCCGCCCCACCCATGAGCAATGCTGGCCGCAACTCGAGGCAGATTTGGAGTTAGACTATTTTGTCAGGTAAGAACTGAGGCTTCTACAAAGTGAAGCTAAGCCAAAAGTAGTATATCATAATTGTTGCTTGTTCTCAACAAAGCAGCCTTTTGCACATGCACAGGAGTATATCGAGTGGATTTCCCCAAGCCCTAAAATCCTACACCACCATCAACAGCAGCAAAGGCAGCCTGAGCAGGAGAACTTTCCATGGAGTGCAATCTGTTCGCCCCAGGGAAGTATAAAATCTTCCCTATGCCAACCAAGAAAGACTGATTTTGCTGTATTTCATGTATTTCTGTAGATTGTTTTTACCAGCTTTCCTTAATACTGCAACAATAACGGCATCTATTAGTTTGGGGGAGATAGGGGCAATGACGCTGTGGGATGCAATACTATATAATGGCTGAATTAGTACAGTTAAGAAGCAGTGGTTGGAACTCATATTAAAGTAATATGGTTCCAAAACCAAGATGTTATATACTAAACCACATCTCCTCTTTACTTTTCGAACAGCTGAAACAATCTCCATTAATTTATGACGAGATGTGTTGGAAAAGACCTGTATGTGAAATAGTATGAACGTTTGGGCAGTTAAAATCAAATAACCTAATACATTTATAACACATTTGTTAGTTATTTTAAATGTGCACAGTTTACAAATGGTTCTTACAGTCATCATGGAATCTGGCAAACTAAGAATACCAAAGAATTGTACAGAAAGTTTCAATTTTTCTAAAATACTGGTCTGGAATCAATTACTTTATTGCTTAAATGCATGTTTAATATGTCATAATAGTTACACACGTTGTACATTCTAATTTAAACAAGCACTGGAAATGCAATAGGTCTCGGATTTATTTGAGTTAAAGCTAATGGCTTTGTAAATGGCAATGTCTTTTAGCCATGTGTTATGGAGTGTATGCATGCGATGTGTAGTGGAATTATTTGAGTTGTATTTGAATTGTAGCAATGGTGGCATGCTGCGCTTTAGATGAATATGTTTAAAAGTAAAGTGCACCATACTACGATTGCTAGAATAGTTAATTGTGGATGCGTTAACAATTGATTTGTGCACTGATGCCTGGTGGTGTGTTTGCCTGTAGAAATTGTGCACTGATGGGTGGTGGTGTGTGTGCCTGGTGGAAGCGTGCACTGACGGCTCGGGGTGTGTGTGCCTGGTAAAAGCGTACACAGATGGCTGGTGGTGTGTGTGCCTGGTGAAAGCGTGCACTGACGGCTGGTGGTGTGTGTGCCGGGTGAAAGCGTGCACTGACGGCTGGTGTTGTGTGTGCCTGGTGAAATTGTGCACTGATGGCTGGTGGTGTGTGTGCGTTTGGTGAAAGTGTGCACTGACGTCTGGTGGTGTGTGCCTGGTGGAAGCCTGCACTGACGGCTGATGGTGGTTGTGCTTAGATATAACTTGCCATATACACAAGTCAAACCATCCCTCCACAAATAAATACACAGAAAATGTATGCCACTTTCATAATTTACTTTTTCACTTTTTAAATATAAGTCAAAAGACTGTGTTTAAATCTTCTAGCAAGTACATCAGCAACATAGACAAACATACTCATCTTTTTACAGAACACTCTATTAGGTTTTGTAATCTCTTTTTTAAAACTATCAACTGTAATATATGGGTCTTGTCCTGCAACTCCTCCTCTCAAAAACTCTTCATTTTCCCTAGAATCCAGCTCAGGACAAAAGAAACCAAACTGCACATCGCCAGAAACATTTTCTACATCTGCCACCCTACCATGGAAAAAAGTGCTATTCTTACTTCTCCTAAACATAAAACAGCAGTTTTCACATAATACAGTCTCCTACCTAAAGTTTGCATTGTTGAGTGTTATAACTTATTTTGTGTGTTCAACTTCGCCTTGGAAAACTACATAGGAATTTTCTTAATATATCAATGGATTCTTGTCTAATACTAGAAACACTACTACAATTTCATGTGTATACAGTACCCTGCCTATGCCTTCCTCGTACCTCTTCTGCAATACCTTCTTTTATATTTCTAGATACCATCACCTCTTTTGCTATAGGACTACGATTCTTCACATTGTCATCTTTAATCAATAGCATTAACTAATTTGTTTTACTTAATATAGCTTTCTTCATTAAAGAAAGTCCCTGTACAAGAAGTATGTATCCATTATCCACTAAAAACTGTACAACAGTTACTTCTATTCACCAATCTGTTGTGCACTGATGGCTGGTGGTGTGTGTGCGTTTGGTGAAAGTGTGCACTGACGTCTGGTGGTGTGTGCCTGGTGGAAGCCTGCACTGACGGCTGATGGTGGTTGTGCTTAGATATAACTTGCCATATACACAAGTCAAACCATCCCTCCACAAATAAATACACAGAAAATGTATGCCACTTTCCTAATTTACTTTTTCACTTTTTAAATATAAGTCAAAAGACTGTGTTTAAATCTTCTAGCAAGTACATCAGCAACATAGACAAACATACTCATCTTTTTACAGAACACTCTATTAGGTTTTGTAATCTCTTTTTTAAAACTATCAACTGTAATATATGGGTCTTGTCCTGCAACTCCTCCTCTCAAAAACTCTTCATTTTCCCTAGAATCCAGCTCAGGACAAAAGAAACCAAACTGCACATCGCCAGAAACATTTTCTACATCTGCCACCCTACCATGGAAAAAAGTGCTATTCTTACTTCTCCTAAACATAAAACAGCAGTTTTCACATAATACAGTCTCCTACCTAAAGTTTGCATTGTTGAGGGTTATAACTTATTTTGTGTTTTCAACTTCGCCTTGGAAAAATACATAGGAATTTTCTTAATATATCAATGGATTCTTGTCTAATACTAGAAACACTACTACAATTTCATGTGTATACAGTACCCTGCCTATGCCTTCCTCGTACCTCTTCTGCAATACCTTCTTTTATATTTCTAGATACCATCACCTCTTTTGCTATAGGACTACGATTCTTCACATTGTCATCTTTAATCAATAGCATTAACTAATTTGTTTTACTTGATATAGCTTTCTTCATTAAAGAAAGTCCCTGTACAAGAAGTATGTATCCATTATCCACTAAAAACTGTACAACAGTTACTTCTATTCACCAATCTGTTCTTCTGGGTTTGTCTCCTCATGCAAAACACTATTTTGTCAAGAGTCCTCATTCTATTTAGAAACAAAATGAAAAGCTTCCTCTTCAAAGCAAAGGCCTTATCAACTACTCTCACAACGTATTCTTTTTGTTTTACTGCATCTATCCTTCTACACTTTTTAAAATGTAATACTAAATTAGCTAGCTAGCTAGCACAAGAAATCTCAAGGCATTACGCTCTATTAATTCCCCTCAATTTAAAACAACCCATGTTTAAAGAAAAACACTACCCTCCCCATATACATGACATTTTCATCAGCCTTACTGAACATAGATCACCATGTGAACATATATACAATTTCTTAATAGATGTAGACCTTCAAGCCATCTTTCCCAAAATATTTACCTCTCTGCATCATTAAGCAAACTCAAAAGGCTCACCCTATTTAAACATATGCAAAGTGTTCATATAAGTTAAAAACACATTGACAAACGCTTCCCAATATATACCTAACAAGTATGACTTATTTCTAATTCATATACACGCAGACAACATGTTCTCAACTTTTATTTCTCTCTACACTATTTATGTTAATTAATGTTACTAAGAGTATTACAACCCCCAGAATGCAAATGGCAGATGTATCTATTCTGCACATATTGTTTAGACATTTAAAACATTCTTAGTTCCTCATTGCAACTTTCTGCAAAACTATACTGTTATTTTTCAATAAAATTCACAATGTAATGAACAGGCACTAATTCATTTTTCTCTTACTTCCCAAAATATTCACCACTAACCTCCTATAGACTTGCGCTCTAATAGATACAGTTCATTACTGTGATACTCCTTTTAATCAAACTTCCATATGCATCCTAATTTATATGTCCGTTTTCAAAATAATTACAACATATACATACCACTGAATTCAGTTTGTAGAATATATTGTTGTTTTAGCTCTTTCCGCATAGTTTAGACAGGGTTAAGATTTGTAAAAACTGAGCACAAGAATGGTACACCACTCTCACAGAAAGTAGCAAGTCTAAAATGGCAACCTCTTTAACTTTCCACTATATCCTCATGAGAAATTCAGCAAATGAATTCATGTCTTTCATTTTAGACTACCGCATCTCCACTTCTGAATGGTTAGCATCTGTTAACCCTTACCCTCTCTTTCGAAATGAGGTTCCTGCCACAACGTTTTTATGATGTTTTAGCGATCATCACGGAATATTCACACAAAAAAACAGGAGTTCAAACCAATATCTAGCTTCATTTTTCTGAAATGTAAATACTACACAACAATTTATTACATAGTCCTGAGTTGGAAAAAAAAACTTGTCTTTACTTACATTGTGTCCTCACTCCTCAACTTTAAAAAAATTGTTCTGTCTCTTTAACACCCTTCCCTTACAATACAATCTTAGCTCAGTGTACCTAGCAACCCAGTGGAACCAGTAGGTCACAAGTTCATTGCACATTCTAGAAGAAATATGCTGCTTCCAAATAAGATACAGTAGGTGTGTTTTACTCGACACATTCATTTTTTAAATAATTTTTTATTGACAACTCGAGAAGGAAGAGAAAAAAAAGGAACAAGAAAATACAATTAAATTAAACAATATAGCAGAATGGAAATACAACAGTTACTATACAATTTAGAGTAAAATAAATATTATCAAATAACAAAACAAAAATAGAAACAATAGATACGAAATGTTGCAGGATATTTAACCCAATACTTCTCAAAATAAAAACCAGGGAATTTTACATATTTAAATGAAACTACCCCATATTCTTTCACATTTAATTAATGAACGGACACCTCTAAGTTTTGCAAGAGCTAGTTCCATAGCATAGATTCCATTGACCAATGACCACCATTCCATGATGTGAGGGGGTTTAGGGGAGATCCAAGCTCTATCAACAGTTAATTTAGCACACGACAATAATATAGTGACCAAAGCTTGCTGGGGTAAAGTAACGGAGTGTATGTCCAACAATACTGTTAAAGCCGTGAAAGAGGGCAGATGTATCCGTTTGAGTTTCAAAACCTTGTCCAGAGCTGACCAAAACTCACTCAGAGCCAGGCAAGAAAACAGCATATGCACTAAGTCTGCTGCTGCTAAGTCACATTTGGGGCATTTAGTACGGTCACTGAAAGAAATATTTATAGTCCACTTGGAGATCTTTTCAGGTGTATGGTATAGCATGCATGCGGTTTTTAAACTGTTGTAATCTTAAGATTGAAGATTGAACAAGGTTAATAATGTTAGAAAAAGAGGCAGCAATCTGATTGGGAGTTATATTAAGCCTCATCTTAGTACTCCATTTCTCTGCTAATTTAGAGCAGTCGTTGGTTTTTATAGGCACTGAGGTACCCATAACCTTCACTGATTAAAGATTTATTCTTAAATGAATATAAACAGTTCCAAATATCAGAATCCAAGATTTCGCATCTTTTCATCTTGCATATAAAAAAATCATGTATTCGAATATATTTAAATCTCATTGATTCTGTCAAATTATATAAAATTTTAAGTGCCTCAAAGTCTAAAAAACAATGGATGCCATATAGATCCCCCAATCTTTTAATGCCTTGAGCAGACCATATGTTGGCCATACCATCATTAAAAATCCCTGGAAGATCCGGATTTCCCCATAACCGCAATTTGGGATGAAAAAAAGAAGTTTTACAAAATGCCAAGATATTAAACCAAATCTTGAAAGTATCTCTAGTGGTCTTAAATTTCACCCTTTTAAAGTAATTAGGGTCATTAAGTCTTAACAAAAACATTTTAGAATCCAAATTTAACATAATGATATGAAAATAAAGTGGATTGTCCGAATTAAGCAAAGAATGTAGATTACCGAGGAAAGTAGCCCAAAAATATTGTTTGAAATCGGGAAAGTTAACTCCCCCATTATCTAGAGAGTTTTTGAGTAGCACCATGGACCTACAGGCTTTCCTATATCCCCAAATAAAGCTCCTGAATATCCCATCAAGTTTCTTGAAAAAAGGGTTACCAAGTGCTAAAGGAATAGACTGGAATAAATAGAGAAATTTGGGGAGCACTTTCATTTTAATCAGATTGATTCTACCAATAATATTTAGGGGAAGTTTATTCAATTTTTTTTAAAGACAGACCGGTTGCTTTCAATAAAGCATCGTAATTGATTGAGATGACATTGTGGATTTTGGATCAAATTTTGACACCCAAGTAGGTGACAATTTTACAAATCCCAGTAACAGCTACCAAAGGTTCATAGTTGACAACTATTTGTGTTTTGTTTATATTTAATTTATATCCAGACACAACTCAGAATCTACTAGCCTCAGCCATTATCCCCTGTAATGCCTCTGCGACATCAGAAGAATAAATAGCGATGTTGTCAGCATAAGCAGTGATTTTCAGGGAATGAGAGCCTGATCTAAAAGGAATGATTTGGGATTGTAACTGTAAAGCATAAAGAAAAGGCTCCATTGAGAGAGCAAACAGTAGGGGTGATAAAGGGAACCCTTGCTGGATGCCCCGAGAAATAGTAAAAGTAGAAGAGGTCAACCCGGCGTAGCTGATACTAGCTATGGGATTATCATATAGAGCTCGTGTCCATCTTAAGAATTGGCCATTAAACCCGATAGTTGTCATTACGGACCAGAGATAATCCCACCCCACTCGGTCAAAAGCCTTCTCGGCATCCAATAAAATCATACCGAGTGGGGTGGATTCTATCTCAGCTATGTCAAATGCAGTTATGGCCATATTGATTTGGGTTGTTGTGTCCCTCCCCATTACAAACCCATGTTGTTGTGGGTTGACTATTTTAGGCATAAGCGGAGCCAATCGTATGGCTAAAATTTTTGCAAATACTTTAGCGTTGGTATTTATGAGTGAAATGGGTCTATATGACCCACACTCTTCAGTAGGTTTACCCTTTTTCAGAAAAAAATTTATTTTAGCCATATTCCAGGAGTTGGGGGCTTTCCCACTTACACCAATAGATTGAGTGACCTGAAGAAGTAAAGGTGACAGTTCTTCTATACAGATTTTGTATACCTCTACTGGAAGGGTATCTTCCCCTGCTGCTTTTCCCGAGGGTAGGGAGAAGACAGCTTGCCTGATCTCAAGCAAAGAAATATTATCAGACAGTTGATCTAGCTCCAGAATACCTCGGTTATCTTCGATATTCCTATCTAGATAATCCTGTATTATAGCTGTGCTGGGATAGATCTCAAGAGTATATACAGTACCATAAATATCAACAAATTGTTCTAAAATCTCTGCCGGTTGATCATATAAGATGTTATCAGAGCCTCTGAGATTTTTAATTAGAGTACTAGCTCTATCGTCGACAACTTTATACAGCAAGATTTTCCCTATCTTATCTCCACTCTCATATTGAGCTATTTTGAATTTGTGTGATTTAGCACTGCTTTTTTCCAAAAGTATTGTTTTTAAGGTTGATTTTAAGTGTCCTAATGTTAACTCTAGTTCAACCGCATTAGGAGAGTCTAAACACAGAGTGTCAGCCAAAAGTAGTTCTTGAATTATGATATTAGAGGTCAACAATTAATTTGTTTTGCGGCGCTCGGAATTCTGTCTGAAAACAAATTCTTGAGTAAGCCCCCTGATGCTGGCCTTACAGGCATCCCAAACTATAGTACATGAAGTAGAATTGAGATTAAATCTGATAAATTCTATAAAATGGGTTTTAAGCTGCAAAATAAATCTAATACCTAATAATAGATACCTGGGGAAGGAGAACAACCTTGGGCCCGGATTAATTTGTTGAGTGGAAAATGTGAGCAGGATGGGATTATGGCCTTAGGTGACCCGAGGGCATACCTCCATAGAGCTGGTATTCAATACATTATCTGTAGCCCAGGCTATATCAATACAAGAACATAATTTATGGGGCGCAGAATAGTAAGTGTAACCTGCAATACTGGGATGAATACTGCGCCAAATGTCCCTAATGTTATGAATACGGCCAATTTCTAGAATTGAAGCCCATGATTTACGCATGCGTTGAAAAGCCCCTTGTCTTGTGGTGTCTCGTCGGTAATCCATTATACAATTAAAATCTCCCATTATAATGAGTTCCCCTTCCCAATCCAAAAGCTCCATATGTAATAAACGGTCAAAAACAATAGACTTATCCGAATTTGGTCCGTAGACCACACAGAATACATATTTACATTTTTCAATAGATAATTGCACAATAGCCCATCTCCCATCTTTATCATAGGCAGTTTTGAGAGTTTCTGCTCTGAGTCATCTGTCTTTAAGAATAGCAACCCCTCTGATTGAAGCGTGCAAAGCAGAACAAATTTTGACATCATAGCCGAGTTGGCCCAATAGCTTCTTATCTTTGTGGGCAATGTGAGTTTCTGATAAAAAAACAAAATGTGGATCATACAATCTTAGCTCTTCTGATACGAGTCGTCTTTTATTCTTGCTATTTAGACCTGTGACATTTCATGCTTAACATCTTAGCTTATACATTCAAAAAAACAATTAAAACGGTTATCACCCTTCTGCTAAAAAGAAACGTATATGTCTCCCTTTTGTCATTTCCAACAAATCTCCTTCTCGAGTTGCTTTTTTCCAACATTTTTTTACCCCCCACACAAAACCACCCTCCGGGGAGCCTAGTACACCCACCCCCCTCCCCCATTCCCTCTCCCACCTTGGGAGGGGACACCTTTCTGACTTCTGCTGCCGCTGAATGGGCAGCTACAAAGAGAGGCAGCCAGGGGCTAACCCTACGACCCTACTGACGGATAAAGACCAATAATAAAAAATGTTTTAAAAAAATTTGAGAAATAGAGACAAATCACAACAGAGAAAGAAGAAAATAGCGGATCTAACCACTTGAACTACATATCTGAACTTCTCTCCCCCTCTAATTGAGTAAATTAAGCAAATTTTGAAAGCACCATCTCAGCTTCTTTTTCATCAGTGAAAAAATATGTATGACCACCTTTAATAACCTTAAGACGGGCAGGTTCTTGCGGGAACACTTGCCCCCCCATAGATTTAAATGGGTCACTTAGTTTATGTAGCTTCCACCGTCTATCCATAGTAGCTTTGCTGAGATCAGAGCAAACAAAAAGAGAGAGATTCTCTATTATAACATGAGAGTTAGGGCTTGCTTTCAACGAGACTGCTTGCCTTAGTAAGAAATTGCCGAAACAAATAAGAAATGGACGGGGAAATTTACTCTCCTTATTCCTCTGAACTAATGGTAAACGGTGGGCTCTCTGAAGTTGGGAATCCCAATCCCAGTCAGACAGATCTGGAAATGCCTTTTGAAATAGCTTTACAAGATAAGCCCTGGGATCTAACCCTTCTGAACCCTCCGGTATTCCAAAAAATCTCAGATTTTTGATCTTCTATGCCAGATTTCTAAGTACTCAACCTTCAATTGTAAGGATATGATCTGAGTATCATGTTGGTTCACAGCAGATTCAGTACGAGCGGACCCTTCTTCTATATTTACCACCCTGTGTTGTAAATCCTCTATTTCTTGTGATACCCCCCAAGTTTAAGAGTCATCTCTTGCAGAGAGTTCTGCAACTTGCTGTTATCTTCCCGTAACTGCAGAAAATGTTCTTGCGCCTCTAGGCGATGACTGGTTAAAGTTTGCAAGATGATATCAAAAGGGGAAATAATAGCCTCTTGCTCACCCATCCTAGCTGGAGCTACGTTTGGTGTGTCAGATATCGCAGGTACAGATGAAGTTAAAATAGGGGGAGTAGAAGATTTTAAAATAGAAGTGGTGTTGGTGTTACTGGATACTGCTTCGCTTGAAAATACCAACATGGTAGAGGGGGTCAAATCGGAGCCAATGGATGTTAGGAGTAGCTCGGGCAATGGTGTTGGCGAAATAGTGTTGATGGAAGGCATCGGGAGAGTGTTAACATTATCGTTAAAAGAAGACAACTCCAATGGAACAGGGCAATCTCTCATAGGATCAAGATCCGTAGGGCTGGTACCTGACAATCGTAAAGTAATGTTTTTCACAAGCCCCTTTGCCTGTATCCATTTCCTGAGAGGGCTCTTTTCGATAAGAACTTTCCTGGGGGCAGAGGCGTTGATTATTGCTGGCTTGTTAGCAGTGATAAGCGCTTTCCCCCTTTTGTTTTTAGATTTGGACTTGGATTTAGCCTTATTCCTTCTGTCTGTCAGAAATGTAACTGTGTCTGCAGTGGCATTGACGAGCTCTTCATCAACATCCTCCTCATAATCCTCATTAGAACCGTCATCACCTGCCACCTCCTCGCCCCCCTCAGCAAACAAGCGAACAGCAGGTACATCGCTACCACCCAAGATAGGTGATATTATTTTATCCGACATTGAGGGGTTAGTTGACTCTAAATTAATAGAGTTTATGGGCTCCGAAAGAGTTGGTTTCAAGGCCAACCCGACCCCCCCTCTCCAAAAGCTATACCACTGCTTTTATCCAACCTCTCCTTTCTCTCAAGAGTTAAAGTATCAGCAGTATCAACAATGTCAGATACCAGGGGCTCCGGTGGCTCAGCGAGAGCGGCAACTTTGTTACTTCCTAAAGCTGCTACTGTATCAGTTATGTTGCTCCCCACGTCTCCTTTGGAGGAACCTGAGAGCCCGCTCTTTGCAGTGGCCTTATTAATGGAACCACCCTGAATTTCCAGATAGGAGGTCGGAGCACCTGCTTACCCGAAGGCAGTGAGCCAACCCCTCCAGGTGAAACAGCCGGCATGCCAGCGGCAGCGGCAGAGTTAATCTCGGTCCCAGTCCAAGTAGCCTCTGAAATCGCTGAAGCCGCTACAAGCACGGGAGAAGCCGCCACAATCCCCGATACATTCTTGTTAGCGCGGGTGGTCCTTAGTGCTTTTTTCGGTGCCATCCCTCGGAATTCCAGCTCCAAATTACCTGTGAAGGGAGTCGTAACAGTCAAACACCGCCGAAGCCGCAGCTCAGACCAGCCGAGCACCGACCCGCTGACCAGCCGTGGGATCGCGTGCCGAGCGATCCGCAGAGAGTTTCGAAACAGCACAGCATCCGCCGAGCCAACACAATAGAACCTTGGTGAAAACAGCCGTTCGTAGCCCACGAGTAAGTTTCTTTTCTGATTTTCTTTTCTTCTGCTCAAGCGCTCATTTCCTTTGCACAAAAACTTGCTGTCAGTAAGGAAAGTAGGGAGCCTCCAACTTGGCTACAACTCTACAGCTTCATCACATCTTGGACCAGAACAAGCTTCTGTCATAGTTTCTCCAAACATTCAAAAGCATATCCATGTCATGGATTACATTTCTTTTCATAAACAATGCAAATAACATAACATAACAACATAACACACTACCTAATTTATTCACTTTCATGCTGAGAGCATCCAATGAAATATATCTTTTTTTTTAAGCACCTCCATTTTGACTGCTTTTTCTTTGGAAAACTTCCTCATTCAGCTCCAGCCTTCTCCTGACTACTATTGCACCTTCACTTCAAAATGCTTAAAGTATGGATGGTGAGCCATATCTATATCTATTAGGCAAATTCTGTCCACAGATTGACAAAGCCGGGAAACATGTAAAGAAAATTGTTTCTGCACTCTTCAGAGACCATCACATGGGCTGTATCAATAACAACAATCTGTGTTTTGACATGCATGGAATTTATAGAAATGATGGAGTGCACTTTACAGTTGAAGTCAACAGGGTGTTTCTAAGTAACCTGAAACAATGCATCTGGTCTTATGTGTAGCAGACATATACACACAACTAACACAACGTTCTTGTCAGAGCCACCCTAGTACCCAAAATATTGTGAAGTGTTTTTCTAAAGGGTTTTTTTCTTTCGTTTTTGGGGATTTTTGCGACAATGTTGCGATCTCCGCAGATATGTTACAAAAACAGAAAGCAAAAGCAAGCATTCAATGGCCAGCAACACATCCAAAAATAATATGTAAAAAATTGAATTCTGAACATTGACCTACACACATTACTATATACATACTTATTTCAAAGCATGTTTAAACTCATATTTTTAACTACATTTCTTTAAAAACCATCTTTCAGACCTATTTTCCATTTTCCTGGTTATTCGGGACATCACGACTACGTCATTAACCGCGATGATCAGGCCTTTCCCATAAAGGGAAAACACATATTTGCACAGACATTACAATATTCTCCACACTAGAGGTTTATTACTGTACACTTCAAACTCATGATTTTCTAGTGTATTTCTAGAACAACCATCTCTAAAACATAATTTCTGTTTTTGCAGTGACTCCAGACATCACAATGATATGTCTCATCCCGATCAGCGCAGGTATGTTGCGAAAGCGGAAAGCAAAGGCAGCCACCACCACCTTGCTGAGCTTCAGAAAAGGCTTAAAGACCTGGCTCTTTTCAAACTCTACTAGCCCTTTTCTCCTGCCCCATTTTCAATCTCAGCGCCAGGAAACCTCCGGTGTCAGTGCGCTTTATAAATGCAGCCTAACATTAACATTAACATTAAAAAAATGATAACCATGTAATTAATTCTAACCATCACAGTAGATAACTCACTACATAAATAGCTCTATAAAACATTTATCAGAATCTCAATATCTCTATGAGAATGTGCATTAATGATTCACACATATTCAAGATGATGTTAATTGTCACAAAGTCCCCGCAATGGTACACAGGTGGCCATGCTGGCAGTCGCGGCATCGCTGAAAATATCGAGCGCGATTAAAAAACTAATTTTGGACACATAACTTGTGTCAACCTTTACATTTTCCCCTTAATTCAGTACCTCAGAGACAGGAAGGTGATGGTCTTCAACTATGGGGACGACCTACAACTGCTCTTTACGATCAATAACACCGAGAGCTCAATTTCCAGCTTTCAGTCTACCATGAGGTTCATCCAATCTTGGATGGACCAAAACCATCTTAAATTAAAGCCCGGTAAGACTGAGCTGGTACTCACAGGGGACAGTCCTAAGTACTGGGGACCACATTATTGGCCTTCGGAGATAGGTTCACCACCCTCCCCCTCACCATCGGCAAAAATACTCGGAGTTACTCTAAATAGTGATCTCTCATTAAAATCACAAGTTGGTCTTGTGTTCTCCAAATGTTTTTTCCAACTTAGGAAAATAAGAAAGGTCTGTCGCTTCCTTACCCCAGAGGCCCTCATCCAGGTTGTAATAGCCACTGTCCTATCCCACCTGGACTACGCCAATTCTCTATACCTCTGCATGCCTCTATATCTACAGAAGCGACTACAGATGGTCCAGAACTGTGGTTCTAAACTGTGCGCTGCGGCGCCCTGGTGCGCCGTTATCAGGAGCCAGGGGCGCCGCGCACGATGTGGGAAAGGAAGTGCGAAAGTTGCACTAAGAATGTGTCACATTTGCCCCCAGCCTCCGTGATGAATAGGTTGATCTGCCCAGTCTAAGGGAACAGAACATTAGGGAGTTTTAAGGTGCCAATGATTAAAACTGGCATGCAACTTGTTTAGTGCTGCTGTCAGTGCAGAAGGTGGCCCAGCACAGGAAGCCGCTGCGGAAACCCCTTTGACTTTCTTTGATTATATTACCAGGAGGTGGGGTGGGATGGGGTGGGGTGGGGTGGGGTTGGGGGTTGGGGAAAGGGGGTGGGGGGGCGGAGGGGAAGTTTGAAACACCACTGAGCGAGAAAAATCCGAATGTATGTAAGAGACGGGTATATAACCTGGAGCTCTGAAAATCCGCCCTCATTACTTATTCGAAAAGAAGGACGTTTCACGAGCAGGAACTCGTTGGGTGAAAACCTTTGCCTCGGGATTTAAGTTTAGACAGCTCATTGAATAGAAAATGCATCTATCCGTGCATCGATATTTTGAACTGTGAAAAGTAATTCTAAAAAAAAGTACTTTCAAAGACTTTTAAATAAATTTCAGAGCATGTCACGTGCAAAACAATTTCGTCCTCGGCATTTTTAAATCAGTGCACACCTCTTCCCCAGGTGTCTCTACAAACAGCTATCTGTGGTTTCGGAAGCACATCTCGTATGCATGCTGGTTGTTCATTAGACACATCCTGCAATCCTGCTAATGACTCCTAATGCACCCCCAGGGATACCCAGGCCTCAACAGAAAAGAGACCATCCTCCGAGATTTGTAGAAATCTGTGTGCAAGTGACTGCTGTAGTCCTGTCATTGTTAATGTCTTGCATATGAATTTTATTATTTTATACGATAGAATTATTATTTTATTTTTTTTAAACATGCACAAAACTGCTGCAGGCACAACAAAGAATTGTAGCAATTCATGTTGGTGACATTTTACTGTTTGTTGTTTACAGAAACAAAAGCCTCCCCAATACACCATTTTTTTCTTAATGGACAGCATCGGATAAAAGGGAAATATACCCTATTCATTTCTGCGCTTCTTAGTGTTTGAATGCTGCATTTTTATCTAAAAACCAATATTTTTGGAAATATTCATATTTAAAGGGTTTGGGGCCTGTGCAGACTATGTACAGCTTGTACCAGGCAGTACTCAAGGGAGTACACAGCTTGACCTGACCAGAGAGGTGAATGTCAATTTGCAGTGTCTACTAAAATATGCATCGTTTGTTTTACTTGATCCAGAACATCTGAATAAAAAAGAGACTGTCGTGGGGGAATTAAGAAAGCCCCCCTGTCAGCGTCTACTCTTGAGCACATCTCACTCCAGCTAGGTCTCTGCTCCAAAAATACCAACACATATGTACAAACAGAGAGATGCCTCAAAACAGATTGAGGGAAAAGGAGGTGAATAGAAGCACTAACAGAGTCACTACACAGGCACAGTGAGATTAACACAGGTACCTGAAGACGCAGGTATGTTTCTATGCACTTACAGTCACTTTACACTTAAAGTTTATTATTAAACGACTGCTTTCATTTTTATTTTGTTACAAATATAATTATAATATGTTCATCAGCTTCATCCCAATTATTTTCATGGAGAAAAATGAAAGTACTTCTGAGTCCGGGCTTACACCCCCCCACCCGAAAAAAGGTGACATAATGGGGAGCTACAGCCATTGGCCAATAGGTCAAGGGAGCCGCAAATCAAAAAAGTTTGGGAACCACTGGTCCAGAACTATGCTGCCAGACTGATCCTAAGCCAACCCAGATGGCAGCCTGCCACCCCACTACTCAGGAAATTACACTGGCTCCCCATGCTTCAACGCTGCACCTTCAAAATAGGCTGCATGATTTTCAAATCCTTGTACCGCAAAAGCCCCAATTTCATAGACAACTTGATAGTCAGGCACACTCCTACCAGCAACTTACGTTCAGCCCACCTTTCACTTCTTCACAGCCCCTCCTTCAGACGTAAGCGCACGGGAGGCTGCAGATTTGCCACACTTGCTCCCCGTCTCTGGAACTCTCTCCCCCTCGATATTCGAGCTTGCCCAGATCTCATGAAAATTAGAAGAGCACTCAAAACCTGGCTCTTTCAGCAAGCTTACAACTAAGGTCCTCTCCAGCCACGCACTCTGTCTCTTCTATAGCGCCATGAAACCAAAACGGTGTAAGTGCGCTCTATAAATCATTTTTAAAATAACATAACATAACACTAACACCTCCATTTCTCAATCATGAGGTCAGAGTATCTCCACCCTGACCCCTTTTGTGGGCTTTCACACACATTTCCAGCCCCAGGAACTATTCCCGAAAGATAAAAGGGCGGCCGCAACTTTCTATTTAGGTTGCGACCAGCCAATCAGAGCATTCCCGTTAGCGCGCGCATTTGCGGATTATCCCGAAACTCCGCGGCCAGAGATATCACTATAATTTTAAAACTACAGAACGGATTCACACCAAATAAGCAGAAGGCCCTTCCTTGAATGGACATCTACCTCCCTGACAAATTTGGTGTAAGTCTATTCAGCTGTTCGGGCTGTAGAGGTGGCTAAAGGTTACTATGGGAATTAACATTACAAGTGCAACCTTATTTCCCACCCCAAATTCTCAGTCCCCACTGCATGGATCAAACCAAAACTTCCCAAATCATTAGTACCCAGTGTGACTATTTTTTGGCAATATTTCATGTTGATTGGTCAAAAGACGCCAAAGTTATGACCAAGTCAAAAAATTATTTTTCTATGGAAACTAGGTCCTAACTATAACTACCTACTAGCATCCACCAGTAGGTAATATATATATTGGGACAGTCCTGTGAAAACCATTACTGTTTGGGGAAATACAGGACATTTGGCCCTCTAACAATATGACCCTTCATTTTTCAAAATTTCCTCTGGAGGAACCCCACTTATCAAAACCCTTGCAGGTGAAGGAGCAGAGTAAGCCTCGCTTTGCTACTTCACTCTGCAAAAGTGTTGCTGGGCATTTATGCCATTATAGGGATATCATTGTAGAGGTGTGCAGGCCTCGTGGTGGTAGTGTGGCACCTAGTTGAACACGCCAGACCTGCAGGTATACTATTTGGGTGTGGCCATGAGCGACACACAAACCTTATTATTTTAACCCTTCGGCAGAGCCTCGAACTCCCAATGTGCATGCTGAGTGGCTGCAGGTCATGTAGAGGCCGAGTGGCACTCTAAAATAATGACGCTCATGTAGCCTCTGTGAGCTGGTGAGCCAGTCCTCCTCAAATGGCCTTCTTTCAGCTACTGGCCTTCCAATAACCGGAAGAAGGTTGTCTCTAGTGATCATTTAATGGGATCCTCGCCAACTATTTCTAGGTGGACTCATCCTTTTTTCTCTGAACACTCTTCCACATTTCTGGAAGTTCAACACCCCCCATTGTGAACGCCAGACACCACCATGTCTTTACCACCCCCATTGCAATTTGAGGCCTTAAAAATGCTATTTGCTGTGTGCCACACACCATGTTAACATATAAATAGCTAGATGAACAAAACTTGCTTATTGAGTCTCTGTGCTATTTAGTCGCGTCAAAAAATCTAAAATACAATATTGGGAGTTAGTGTGCAAATATGTGACTCTCTTACGTCATTGTATGGTGACCTGCTGGTTGGAGCTCTCACACCTTTCATCTGTACAGTACACTGATATCGCATTGGGGCAAATTAGTTCTTCATATAACAACATACACATATAAATAAATGTGGGATCAATAATGCTCATTCCTTTGTAACTGTATTTCTAATTCTCGAGATGCAGCTTGACGGTACTTTTGCCCAATGTTAATCTGTACTGCTTTCCCTGGGCTAAGCACACTATTGCAGAATTGCCTAACATGGTAGGAAAAAAAACCCAGTATTGGCTGAATGGCCCCATGAATTTTTTAAGCCTTTGCATGTTTGAGTCAAGTTTGTGTTGGCTAGAGAATGTGACTTTGTTGACGTCTGCTCTAAAATTTGTCTCTTATACACGTTTTCCTTATTTGGCCATTTAATATGATTTCAATTTTGCTAAATTAATTTTGGTGTCTGTAACGGTTGTAACCACAAAAATGCATTTTGAGCGTGCTTAATACACATGTCCTCAGGGAACCAATGACTCAAATTGGAAACTTGTGGAATTGAAGAAATGTTCTCTAATATTAGGGATAAAATAAATTGCTTTCCAGTACTATAGCATGTTTTTGTCAGTGCCAGAGAAAATTTTCAAAATCCAACTTCTAACTGTTTATTTAGGTCACTGACATACACGATTTACAAATTACAACTTGCTATTCCTTTCTGTAAGCTTCTTAACTTCTGCTGGCTATGTCAATATCACACTTTTCGTCTATTTTTTTTTCCTTTTGTTATAAATATTATCCCCAGTAAGCTACCTTCATCTTGTAAACTGCGGTGGACCACTGAAACAGGAAATTACAAAACTAAGGCCGGAAAGGTTTTATTTTCCTGTCGGAGGTAGGTGGTCATTTGTACCGCTTTTTGAGGAATTGTCTTGCTTCAGCACTTTACCACACAACCCATTTCAGGTACTTTATAATGAAGAGGTTCACAGCACAGATAAGATATTTCCTTTTAAAATGATATAAGCACGTCAGTGAATATATATATAAACACATGTTAATGAATATTCATATATATATGATCAAGACCCGATAGGGGTTGAAACGCGTCATGGCAGACTGGCTGGTCACACTACAATAAATAATTTTTTATTGGCCACAAGTATCTGGGTCCACTATCGTCTCTTTGTCTTTCAAGAACCAACTTCAAGTGACGTTTGGGAAATAAATATATATATATGTGTGTATGTATATATACCAGCAGCCGACTTGTGTAATAAAATCTTTGAAAAGCAGAACATGGCGTCGTCTTCCTGTGCTTTTATGTAGAGGATTGTCGAATATATATATATATATATATATATATATATATATATATATATATATATATATATATATATATATATATATATATATATATATATTACCTACTGGCGGTCGCCAGTAGGTATATATAGTTAGGATTTTTTCTCTATGGGATTTTTGAAAATTCTATGTCTAATAACTTTGGCGTTTGTGGACGGAATTGGCTGAAATTTTCAGGATAATGGAACATTTTGTTTCTGAGCAGCCCCTGACAATTTGGGGGGGTTTCATCAAGGGGGGGCCGAGAAAAAAGGGGGGTCCCAAAACGCGTTTTTCCCATGTTAATTTCCATAGGGCGGTTGGCCTCACTTTTAGCTCGAACGGCTGAATGGATTTGCACGAAACTTGGCAAAATTGTAGGGACTGTTAGCCCGATGTGCCTTTGCTAGGTCTCAATATATGTGCTCCAGTGGATTTTGAGTAATTTAGGTTCAAAAAAAGATATATATCTGGGCGGAGCCTAACCACACATCTGATCTGATTGGCTGTCAGCACTTCATCCAAGAAGTGTTGGCAGCCATCTTGGGACCAATATACATGATAGCACCTCATTAAAAAGCATTGTAGTTAATAGAGGGTTTTAGGACTTTAGTTACATTATAAATCATTTGTTGATGGTACCATACTCGTTTTAGGAATTGTGGTGGGTTCTAAGGTGATTTTACCATGTGAAAAAACCTTCTGCTGTGATATCATGAATATTGTTTGAAAGAAAACTAATATCTCATGATTTTCCCACAGTGGTTTGGAAGGGGATCTATAAGCTAAACTGAAAGCATATTTTCTGTAAATTCACATTATCTTTCTCAGTCATGTGAAAATGAAGTCTGACATTCTCAGTAAAACATGTACATCCAACAAGGACAGAGACTGTCAGTTGATTCCTTTGTGTTCTTCTGCAGCCTCCTAGAGTGTTCTAAAGAACAACTAGAGCGCTAACAGTCCTACTTATTACAAAGGTATGGCACACCTGAAGCCATCTTGATTGGAATAAAGTGGTAACTCTTAAAACATTTAATTTAAAAAGAAACAACATGAGGGGGTATATTTTGCCATAGAAAGTATGATTAGTGCTGCAGAATGAAAAATTAGGGCACATTTTGAGTGACTTCTCAAATCCTTTTCTATTTCATTAAAACATTCTGACATGCAGTCTCCCAAAATGGCCACCAGAGACAAAAGAGCCCAAATGTAGCCCAAATATCACCCAGATGTAGCCCAAGTATAGCCCAATGACAGAATGTCCCAGAGTGTTCTAAAGAACAACTAGAGCGCTAACAGTCCTACTTATTACAAAGGTATAGCACACCTGGAGCCATCGTGATGGGAATAAAGTGGTAACTCTTAAAACATTTAATTTAAAAAGGAACAAAATGAGGGGGTATATTATGCAATAGAAGGTATTATTAGTGCTGCAGAAAGAAAAATTAGGGCACATTTTGAGTGACTTTTCAAATCCTCTTCTATTTCATTAAAAAATTCTGACATGCAGTCTCCCAAAATGGCCACCAGAGACAAAAGAGCCCAAATATCACCCAGATGTAGCCCAAGTATAGCCCAATGACAGAATGTCCCAGAGTGTTCTAAAGAACAACTAGAGCGCTAACAGTCCTACTTATTACAAAGGTATGGCACACCTGAAGCCATCTTGATTGGAATAAAGTGGTAACTCTTAAAACATTTAATTTAAAAAGAAACAACATGAGGGGGTGTATTTTGCCATAGAAAGTATGATTAGTGCTTCAGAAAGAAAAATTAGGGATCATTTTAAGTGACTTCTCAAATCCTCTTCTATTTCATTAACAAAATTCTGACATGCAGACTGAAACATGCACTTTGAATACCAGCAGCAGACGTCCCTGGTGAGCAGTAGCTTTACTACAGTGATCTAATGTGCAACTAGAGTGCTAACATTCAGAATTTATGGCAAATGTGTGACACATCTGAATGCCTTCTTGATGGAACCAAAGTAAACAAGCATTGAAAATGCAATAGATCTCAGTCATAAGCTTTTATTCGATATGCAAGATATCTTTTAAGCACATTTATAATATAATCAATATAATGTATAAAAAAATCATTGCCACAAGAAGTCAGTATAAATATTAAAAAAGATAAAAGGACGTAAAAGCCCGTTGATAAATTAACTAAAATGAGAATTAAACAGCTACTGACAGTCTCTTACATCGAATAAGCCAAAACTGTTTTAAAAATTTAGCTGTTCCGCACACAATGGAGGGGGAAGTGTCCGTGCTTAGGATGCGCAAGGCTACTAAATGACTACGTGTGCCCATATTTCGGCAGAGTGGTTTCAGCCAGAAACTCCTAGGCCTTGCGTAATCCGGGCATTCAAATAAGACATGCGCAATGGTCTCAACCTTACTCGGGCAACATGCACAGTTGGGAGAAGTACGGGCCGCTAGTGACCATTTCGATACCAGAGCACCTAGCGGGAGGGAACCAACTCTAAATTTAAAATAAAGAGCTCGGTCAAAGGGGAGAGTGATCAAGTCCAGGTAGGGTTCAAAGGCCACAGTGTCTTTAATTTGTAGGAAGGCGGTAGTGGACCTGCATTGGTTGGAGTTTGTAATTAGACGCTCCGCAGTCCATTTCCAATAGAGCGCCTTGACAACTTCTTTTGGAGGAGCTGAACGAGATGACCAGCAGTCTCCTAGTCCGATATTCTCCAAAAGCTTTTTGGTGTCACTTAACCATCTTATCTTAGCCCAACCCCCCTGGCTCATTATATCTCCCAGGGCGTCAGCATAGGATTTTAATTCTTCGCTCCTCCAGATCCGTGTCCACAACAGGAGCGGGCGAAGCTGGGCCTGGTCTTTGATGTTTTTACATCCCGTGTCCATCCACACTGGTACTGATGGTGTGCTCAGCGGAACAGAGATGAAAGATTTTAAAAGTTTGCTCTCCGCTGTCACTAGGGCATCCAATCGGCAGTGGCCCCACAGTTCTGCCCCATACAAGGCTGATGTCGCTACTTTGGCCTTGTAGATGTCGAGTACTGGGGTAAGTGATCTCCTAGTTGAGGCCCTGTATTCCCTCATGAGAGCTCCTCCTACTCTCCTATGATTAAGGACCATTTTATCAATATGGTTTGCCCAAGTCATCCTATCCGTAATCCGGATACCAAGGTAGTCGAATTCGGCTACTTTCTCTAGGGGGATAGAATTAAGTGTAGGTGGGCGGCCCAATTTTTTGGGTGGATTTACAACTAAGTATTTCGTTTTGTCCACATTTATTATTAACCCTTTTGCAGCACAGAACTCCTGGAATCGTGTTAATAATTTCTGCAGGCCTTGTGGGGTCTTCGAGATCAGGAGCGTGTCATCCGCAAAAAGCAGGGTTGGGATGCGGACACCTCCAAGACAGGGGGCGTCAGCTGGTTCTTGTTGAAGATGTTTTACCACCCCATTCAGATATAGTGAGAATAGGGTGGGCGCCAAGACGCAGCCCTGTCTTACGCCCCTGGACACTGGTATCTTCTCAGTGAGCTCTCCGTTTTTGCCCCAACGGACCTGTGCAAAGGTGTGGGCATGAAGGCTTATGAGAAGGGACAAGATGTAAGGTGGTAATCCCAACTCATGAAGCACCCTCCAAAGCTCTTCCCGGGGGACTAGGTCAAAGGCAGTCTTCAGGTCTATAAAGGCCAAGTAAAGACTACCCTTGCCTAGTTCCACCACCTTCCACCCCAAAAGGGACAGCCTAAACACCTGCTCTATTGTCCCCATACCAGCCCGGAAACCTGCCTGAAAGTCTGATAGGATTTTATTCTCCTCCACCCAATGGAGAATCCTACCAAGGATAGCTTTACCAGCTATTTTTTGGGTGGAGTCTATCAGACTTATGGGACGATAGTTGCCCGGGGTTTCCGTACACCCTTTTTTGTAAATAGGGACCACCACCGCCCCTTTCCAGGATTCTGGCACTACTCCTCCCCTCATAATATCATTTAGGAGAGCTGCTATGATCCTTCCCCATTCCGCTGGGTATGCCCTCATGAGGTCACCCGGAAGGCTGTCCGGGCCCGGTGCCTTGCGAGGTGCTACCCAGCCTATAACCCCCTCGATCTCTAAGGGAGTGAAGAGGTCATAGGCATGAGGTTCAATTGCTAGTGTGAGGTCCCTCCCCACGGACAGTTCCCCATCTGGAGGGAGGTATAGGGACCCAAAGTGTTTTACCCAGCTTTGTGGCGGGATGTTGCAGGGTCTCATGGCTGCGTCGGATTTACTCAGTTTACTTATGAGATTCCAAAAGGCCCCTGAATCCCTGATTTTACTAGCCTGGAGTAGGTCTTCCCAATATTTATCTTCCCACTCCCTCTTAGCCAATTTAAGGGACTTTTTATAGGCCTTCCTTGCTTCCTGGATCACACTTTGGGGTTTGGATTTGACCGCCTCAACTAACTTTGCCTTGTGGCCCCTACATGCTTGGGTGTACCATCCATCAACTGATTTTTTAGTTTCTTTATTGCCCGACTTTTTAGGATACAAGGTAAACACATTGGTTAAGGCTTCAATCAGGGCGACAAAGAACCCACTCGCTTTACCCACCCCTTCTAGGGAGGTTCCGAGGGATGTTACCGCACGGTTTAGATGGGATTGAATTTCCCCAACCTTTGCCTCAGATAAAACCAGTTTCGCCCATTTTATTCTTCTACCACAAGGGGAGACTTCCGATTCATCTGGTGGTACGGGTGTCAGGTTAATGTTGGCCCTCCTTAAGGGTTGCCACCACTGTTCCATTTTTAGGGAGAGTGAGTTGTGATCACTTTCTGTCGAAGGGACCACCTGCATGTCCCTTACATAAGACCATAGGCACACATCTATTAAAATATAATCTAGTCTAGAGGTGTGCCCTGGTCTATTGTAGGTGTGGGCACCCCCCCTATCCGAGGAAGTCCTCCCATTCGCTGCCCTTAGGTTAAATTCAAGAGTCAGGGAGTATATCTGGAGCGCCACTTCTGTCCACCTTTTAATCGGTGGGATGTCCAGTGCCGGGATCCCCCGTCTAGCATCTTCCTCATCTTGGTCAAGGGAAACGTCCGAGCCCACGGGCTCGAACGTGCAGTTCATATCACCTGCAACCAAAGTGCGTGTCTTATATGGGGTGTTGTTTAGCAGGGTCTCGAGGAGAGATATTACTGGAGACTTTCTCCCACCCTTTGTACCCCGGACATACACATTATAGACGTTTAAAACAATTCTTCCCCTTTGATCTATAAGGGTGATATTTTGTATGTCCGGGGAACCTGTGGGAAAGTCCACTACTCTGCAGTTTAGAGAAGCCGCGACCCAGATGAGAAGGCCGCCCGAGGGTCGCCCTCTCCCAGAATCCGAGACTCGCGCAGGGGAGGAATAGGAGGAAAATCCCACCCTATGGACCGGCACCAAGCTCCATGTTTCCTGGAAAAGGCACAAGGAGTGCTCATCAACCCATGCAGTAAAATCCGGAAGAGCCAGTTTTCCTGCAATCCCTGCGACATTCCAGCTGAAAACCTTAAAGACTAGGTCCGTCACAGCTGGAGCGTCGCTGGGCGCCTGAATGCCCCTATCTATAGAGCTCCTCCTAAATATCCGAGGGGAACAGGGATCTTGTGGAGTGGCTATGGAGTCTCCCATCCCGCTTGCAAGGTTTGCTTGGGTGGGTGGTGCTCCTACTGGGTCTTCTCTGCTCACTGTTTCCAGTCAGCAGGGGCCTATTGCCCACATTTGGTTCTCCCTATTGCCCCCTACAACCCCAGCCCAGTTTTGACCAAAGTTAGGGGAACTTACACTTCCTCCATTTGGGCTAACAAGTTGCCTAGGGTAAAAATACGAAAGATCTACCAGTTTAACCCCCGGGGCCCCCATATTTTTGATAGGAGTACAAATAGATGGTACTACTCTGGGGTCTTGGAAGTTTATGATTATACAATCCCCCTCCTGCATTTTTTTCCCTTGCCCTACCCATCCAACTCTGCGGACACTTAGGATAATGCCGTCCACACCCAGGGGGATTGGCTTGTTTGCCTTCAGCCAGTGGATACACTTATTCTTGAGTGATTGATGGTTTTCCAACTGGCCTTCCTTTAGGGGGGGCACATTAACCATGACAGCAACAAAAGGTTGACAGTCTGGTGGGAGGTTAACCGGGGGGATCCGTCGTGCTGGATTCCTGGGGGCCGGCGGGGAGGTAGATGGGGCAGAAGGTTGGGTTGCAGGCCTAGGGGCTTTCCCTGTCGTTAACCCGTTGGATTTGCTACTCCCCTCTGGTTTTTGTTGGACTTCCTTTTTACCACTAGTTATCTGTTGCTGCTTTTGTGGAAGAGGCTTGGGCTTATTTTTGTCAGGCTCTATATGTGTTGATGGTCCCTTGTGACTTGGGCCTGCTTTGGGATGGGGAGGAGATTTAGGAGTTGGGATTACTGGACTATTAGGAACAGCTTTGTTTTGAGATATTAGGGGCTTAGGGCCTCTCTGAGCTGATTGTTCATTACCCTTTGCACCCAAGTCCTTATTTTCAGTCACTCTAGTTATTTGTTTAATTGTTGTTTTGAGTGAATGAAACCCGTCCAGGGTTGACTGCTCTAGTTTGTCAATCCTCTCCCCTAAACCCTTGACTTGTGCTAGTAACGGTTTCTAGAGGGAATCTACCTTCTCCAGAATATTTTCAACTGTTACTAAGTCAGGTGGCTTTGAGACTTTGGCTGGGTGTAACCCCTTGGGAGAGATCAGAACATCCCCTCCTATGTCGGTTTCATTCAGCATAGGGGCATCCCTTGTAGTTCTCGTACTAGATACAGGAGACTTCCTTACTCTTTGGTAAAGGGCGGCCTGTCTCACTAGCCTACCCTTTTTGCGTTTACGCGGCTTTTTACCTAAGGGCAAAAACTCCTGCCTAATATCAGGAGTTTCGGTGTTAGGAGAAGCCCCAACTAAGTTCCCATCTGATATAGCTGTGGGGGGAGCAAGCGATTTTGGGGACTCAGGATCTCTGATGACATCACTTGTGGGAATAGGTGGTAATGATGTGGACAGGTTACTAGGGCCACCGTCTTCCACTCTAACTATAGGTAGAAGAGCGGCCAGATTTTCCAGCCTATCTATATTTTGCTCTATACCAATCAACTGGGGGGGGTCTGAGGGAACGCTGACCACACTAGGAGGGGTACCTGCTTGAACCCGGACGATGGCAGGTGTAAGCGACTGGGCGACTGTCCCCAAGGAAGAGCGTCTTGAGGGGAGGTAAACTTCAGATAGACGCCGCTCAGACATAGCGATCTCCTTTTCAATTACCGCCGCTACCCTGGTGATGAAACGGTCCATTGTTCCTATGACAGGGCTCGCGGCATTTGATCCCCTTTCGACTTCACTCCTAAGAGGCTTTCCTGAATGGGTAGACATGGTTTAGGCAACAAAACGGGGACAGACACCGGGCATAAGTCCTCACGGCTGGTAGCAAAGAAAGGGACGTGGCCCAGCCCAGCCTCTGACAGCCCCTGACTGCCACAGACTGCCCGCCCTTTGCTCGGGCTTCGCTCGGCGTCCCGCTCGCGTCCCGCTGAGCGTCAGGCTGTTTGCTAAGTAGTGGGCAATAGATCTCGCCCTCGTTTAAGTTAAAGCCATTCTGTTTGTAATGAGGTGGCTTTTTAGCTTTGCTTTTATTAGTGTTTTTTCAACTTTCATGTAAATAACATGCATCTGTATGCATATAAGTATATGTATGCATGCATTTATGTTTGTATTTATATAGATATACAGATGATATATGTTTATATATGTATGTATATATATATATTCACTGAAAAAACCATAGGCTATAGACCAAATATAGTTAGGAATTAGCATTTACAAAACCTTGAAAATTCACTGAAAAAACCATAGGTTATAGACCATATATAGTTAGGAATTAGCATTTACAAAACCTTGAAAATTCACTGAAAAAACCATAGGTTATAGACCATATATAGTTAGGAATTCGCATTTACAAAACCTTATTTTACTCACACAAAACCATTGAAATTCCATATATAGTTAGTTGCACTAACTATATATTGCGCACCCGCAATCCACTGCTGATGATGTCACATATTACATCATTCATGACATGGTCAGTGACATCACTGATGACATCACTGATGACATCTCAAATGACATCACTGATGACATCACTGATGACATCTCATTTGACATTACTGATCACATCACTGATGATATCATTCATGTGATAATACGATGAACCTCTTCAGACTCTAATATAACCTTAGATACAATCAGTGTAAACAGACACTCACAGACTGTCACTCATCCATGGAGTTACTCACACACCTAGTCAGTCATGCAAAGAATCAATCACACCTCCATTTCCTCAACTATACAGTTATACAAACTTTACTTATTCAAACATATACTAACACATATTTAATCTCTTATACAATCCCTGATACAAGTTCACAATGATCCATACAGCCACTCACACATTCACTGGCTCTTATGCACAGTTATTTATATATGTCAACTCTCACATGTACTGTGTTTTACATATGTACTTACTTTGACATGTAGCACTGAGATATCCATTCACTCACCAATACACTCATGCACACAGTCAACCGCCCATACAGCTGTTTCCACATGCACTTTTGAAACCATACATCTAGTGAATCAACTGCTCACACATCTATGCACAGAGTCATACACCTCCCAGCCACCCACACACACTGAGTCTCCCATACAAATACTTGGGCAACCAATCAATAACCCATATAGTTACTCATATAGCTACTTATCAACACATGCAACAGTTTACAGAACAACAGACATAATGATGCACAAATTAAGACAGTTTAGTCACTAACCCATGCACTCAGTGAGACACATTTAATCACTCACTCATACAGTCAGTCATGCACCTACTAAATCCTTCATCCAGACACTTATACATCCACTCATTCTTCAATATGTAAGACATATTTTAACTTTACAGAAACATACAGTCACTGGATGTTGTCATCAGTGATGTCATCAGTGATGTCATTTGAGATGTCATCAGTGATGTCATCAGTGATGTCACTGACCATGTCATGAATGATGTAATATGTGACATCATCAGCAGTGGATTGCGGGTGCGCAATATATAGTTAGTGCAACTAACTATATATGGAATTTCAATGGTTTTGTGTGAGTAAAATAAGGTTTTGTAAATGCGAATTCCTAACTATATATGGTCTATAACCTATGGTTTTTTCAGTGAATATATATATATGTGTATATATAATTCCACAAGTAAATAAGACAATCACTCAGGGGGTCTTAGAAAGGTAGATTGTGTTTTCCAAAAACGTGTTTCGACTGACAAGCCGTCTTGCTCACACACTGGATGTGAGGTGCAGGGTTGGTTACATAAAGAATCTCTGAAATAAAAGAAGGACCCGGGAGGGTTAAAATAAGTATGTAAACACGCCATCCATTTTGGAATGTGCAATTCAAACAGTCTAAATACCAATTACTTCATTGTATTATGACCTAAACAGCACGAGCTGCTGTGTCACTCTGAAAATCAGATGACATACATATTCAAGCATAATTGCAGAAAAAACCCTCTTAAGAAAACTTACTAGAGACATTGCCCTGATTATCAAGTGCCAAATGCGCCTGAGGCTTCAAACTTGCAACAATGATGGCATTCATATTGGCTTGCATATGAATACTGAAAACAAAGCACATGCTTATAAACAAGTGGAAATCCATCAAATAAATTACAGGTACCTCATGTGCCATGTGCAATGTTAAATTAAATAACAAAACTAAACAAGTTTGTCTGAAGACAGCCCCGGGTGTGGATGAGCCCAGGAATGCTCAGTTTGTGCTATGCGCAGCCTAGTGCTAGAGTTCCCTTCTACATAGTGCATGAGTCAATTGGTGATGAATGATTCGCACCCGACTTGATCAAGTATGTCCATGTGTGGCATAGTGCTCGACTACTCGTAGACCTGGGAATGGAGAGCCAGAGAGGTGTTATGTGCGGAAACAGTGCATGTGATCAAGTTCTCTATTGTACAATTCAAAAAAGGGGAGATCTGAGTGATACACCCACGTACCTCAGCCAACCACAGGTTTAACAAAATAACTGATATGAAAACCTGTGGTTTACAAAATTGAATTAACACACTGTGAAACTAGGAAAAAAATGGATCTTATCTGTGACGTGCCCTCCACAGCTTAAACGTGATTTTTTTTTAAAAAGGGTATGGTGACTGGATGATAGTCTTCTCCTCCTGTCGGTCCCTCCCTTTTCCCCTACACAAGGGAGTACCCAGTATAAGTCAAAACAAAACCCTTTCATGCATAGAGTGACAGCATATGGACACGGGAATTCTTATTTTCAATCACCAGTAGTCCGTTTATATATTTCTTCGTTATCGATTTGCACACATAAATACATGTGCCTCGGTTAGCTGTTCCTCTGGTTATTAAAATGTATTTATGAAGTGTTTTTATCAATGATTTGCATAATCTGTTTTGTAAAATAAAGGAGAAGATATAATTTCTTCCATAAACAAGGCTTATTGGTTGTGTGTTTTAAATGTATGAATGAGCATGAGTTATTACTTGAGTTGATAATTGAGGAAGAACCACATAGGGAACATTATACCATGGCTAACCTTTGTAGATATTAACCCATTGGGTGCTCATGACGAGCTGAGCTCATCATGGCACACAGTGCTCGTGTGCTCATGATGAGCTCAGCTCGTCATGACACCCAGCTCCGGAAATCCCTCTGCTGCGGGCACCAGAGGGATTCCCTTTTCTCCCCCAAAGCCTCGGGAGCTGGGTGAGAGCTTCCCTAGCTCCTGAGGCCCCCCACTTGTTTTCCTGAAATGACGATCAGCGTACACGACGCGATGAGGTCATTTAAGTGAAACCGAAACTGAAATGAGGCAAGAGGCTCATTTCAGTTTCAGTTCCTACGTGCTCAGGGGGCTATCTCAGTCCCCTGAGCGCTTAGAAACTCAGGAGAGGTATCCCCGAGCAGGGATCCACCCACTAGGCACCAGGGAGGGGGGAGCGGCCCCTTGGGCAAGGGCATTCTCTCCCTCATTATTATTTTGCCATAATTAGTCTTTCTGCCCACCCCCCCGGGGGGTAGATGGGGCAGAAGGCTATTTATTAGGGGTGGGGGCTGCCCAAAATGGGCATGCAGATGCCCCTACCCCATTGGCCACAACAATGCAGTCTTTCTTCCCCCCCTGGGGGCAGATGGGTCAGTAGCCCTCAATCTGCCCCCGGGGGGGGGGGCAGAAAGCCCACTAAATGCCAGGGATTTTGTATTTGCACCATTTTTTTTTAGGGTGGGGACTGCCTGAAATGGGTATGTGAATGCCCCCACCCCCTGACCACCATTACAGCCTTTCTCTCCTCCTTGGTGGCAGATGGGGCAGTAGCACATGATCAGCCCCCCCCCCGGGGGTCAGAAAGCCCACTAAATGCCAGGGATTTTGATTTTGCACCATTTTTTTTAGGGTGGGGGCTGCCCGAAACGGGCACGCCAATGCCCCCACTCCCACCACCATTACAGCCTTTCTGCCCCCCCTGGAGGCAGATGGGGCAGTAGCCTCAAATCTGCCCCTGCCCGGGAGGGGGGGGGGGGGGTAAAAAGCCCACTAGACGCCAGGGTTATTTTGGGGGTAAATCTGAATTAGGGTGGGGGCTGCCCAAAATGGGCATGCCCCACCCCCTCCCCCTCATACATTACAGCCTTCCATCCCCCCCTGGGGGGCAGATGGGCCAGGAGCCCCCAATCTGTGTTCCGGGGGGGACAAAAAGCCCACTAGACGCCAGGGATTTTTTTGTGCAAATTTGTATTACGTTGGGGGCATTTCCATGCCTGTTTTTGGCAACCCCCACCCTAATTAAAATTTGCTCAAAAAAATCCCTGGCGTCTAGTAGGCTTTCTGCTCCCCCTGGGGGGAATACAGGGGCACTAGCCCCCAATCTGCACCCCTGGGGGGGCAAAAATCCCACTAGTTGCCAGGGATTTTTTTTAGGCAAATTTGAATTGGGGTGGGGTCTGCCAAAAACAGACATGCCCATGCCCTCACCCCTTTGAAAATTACAGCCTTTCTGCCCCTCTGGGGTGGAGCCCCCAATCTGCTCCCCCCCCAGGGGGCAAAAAGCCTACTAGACCCCAGGGATTTTTGGGGGGAAATTTTTATTAGGGTGGGGGGACTGGCATGCCCATTTTGGGCAGCCCCCATCCTAATTAAAATTTGCCCAAAAAACTCCTTGGTGTCTAGTGGACTTTCAGACCCCCTGGGGGTCAAAACCATTTCTAGAGGGCAACCCGCAATTACCTGGTCTTCCTTCGACCCCATCCCGGAAGCTAAGATCCTCAATTTAATCTCCTCCTCCAAGCCCTCATCCCACAGCCTCGACCCCTTACCCTCCCATATGGCCAAAGAGCTGAACCTCAGCCTTGCACCACTTTGGTGCGAAATCATAAACAGCTCCCTAAAAACTGGCATCATACCAGACTGCCTCAAAGTCGGCCAAGTCGTGGCTCTTCTGAAGAAGCCAGGCCTAGACCCTAACGACCTCAATAACTTCCAATCTCCCCTTCCTAGACAAAATGTGTGCTCCGTCAACTGAACGAACATATTGACAATATTAATTTACTACACCACCACCAATCAGGCTTTAGAAAGGGCTGTAGCACCGAAACCGCAATCCTCAACATCGTGGATGACATCCGCAACTCCCTTGATTCAGACCATTTCTGTCTACTCATCCTCCTAGACTTGTCAGCAGCCAGGAAAAACCGAGATCCTCCTCATCTCCAACAAGGAAGAAAACCCGCAAATCATGGAATGGCTGAAAGCAATCGATGCCCCCAGCGAGAATCTCACCCTGATAAACTCAGTAAAATCACTTGGAATCACCCTTGACCACAAATTATCCATGACTAACCACATCAAGAACTATGCTAAGAGCGCCTTCCTCAATCTGAAGCTCCTCAATAAAATCAAACCCCACAAGCAACAATCTTTGGTGCTGTCCAGACTGGATTATGGGAACACAGTCCTCTCCGTTATACCCCTCTCCCACCTAGCACCACTCAATAACTACCCTCAATGCAGCTGCCAGAATGGTCTCCGGAGTAAAAAAATGGGACCACATATCTCCCGCACTCAGAGATCTAAAATTGCTCGGGAGGGGCGATTAAGAGGAATTCTGTTTTTAGTGTGTTTAGTTTTAAAGGGTTCTTAGCTAGCCAGATCTGTGTATCTTGGAGCGTTGAGTTAAGGGACTTGATGTCTTCAAGAGATTGGACCTTAATGTAGAGTTGTGTACCGTCTTCGTTCATGTGGTATTGGATATTTGCGGAGTTGAGAAGCTCTGTGAGTGATTCCATAAACAGATTGAAGAGTGTTGGGGAGAGGGAAGATCCCTGAGGTACTCCCAAAGTGACAGGGGTGGAATTAGACAATGATTGGTTGATCTTGAATCTTTGTGTTCAATTTTGGAGGAAAGAGGTGAACCAGTTCAATGCTGTTCCAGATAGCCCCATTCTATGCTTCAGGAGATTCAGTAGGTTGTTGTGTTTGACTGTATCGAAGGCTGAGGAAAAGTCAAGGAGGATTAGCAAGCAGGCTTTGTTTTGATCCAGTATTTGCAGTGCATCATCAATTATGTGGGTCATGGCTGATTCGGTACTGTGTCCTGATAGAAAGCCTGATTGGAATTGGTCGAGTAGGTAGAAGTGATCTATGTGGATACTAAGCTGCACGTGGGCACATTTTTCGAGTAGTTTGGCAAGGGTCGAGATGTTGGATATTGGCCGATAGTTATTCAAGTCAGATGGGTCCACTGATACTTTCTTAAGGATAGGGGATACCTGACCAGCTTTGAGGGTGTCAGGAACGGTTCCTTGCATAAGGGAGGAATTTATGATCCTAGTCCATAGAGGCACTAGCAGTGGCATGAAGGTCTTTAGGTGGGATGCTGAGAGGGGGTCTGTGAAATGGTTGGAAGGATTCAGAGTACTGAGCGTGTTAAGGATAGTTTCTTCACTGTAGAAGTTGAAGGTGGTCCAGGAGGCATTGTTCTTGAGGTCCGGTGTTGTGGAGCAGTTGGACGTGGACCCCACTGGGTAGAGTCTGATTTAGAAATTATTAGATCAAGGATTGATCCTTTGTCGTGAGTGGGACTGTCACAAATTTGGGTTAAATTGAGGTCGGATAGGAAAGCTTTGAGGCTATTGACCTCTGGGTCGTCAAGATCATTCCAGTGGAGGTTGAAGTCCCCCAGGAAGATCTGTGTATTCTGTTGTCCTATATTTGTTGCTAAAATATCCATCATGTGTTTGATGAAGGTGAGGTTGTTACCAGGAGGATGGTAGAAAGAGTGTAGTGAGCATATTGGCTTGCTATTGCTAGTAATGTGTAGGCAAATGTATTCACAGGAAGAGAACATCGGAGTGTGAGAGCAGCTCACAGAGATGTTGTTCCTATGAATGCAGGCAATACCACCGCCTATCCTATCGGGTCTATCTAGTCTTGTGATGTTGTATTTTGGAGGGAACGAATATGTCTAAAATGGGCGTGGATGACTCAGTTAGCCAGGTTTCAGTTCAAATTATAAGGTTGGGTTCATTGGTTATAATAAGATCGGCTATGTCAGTTGCATGACGTGCTGCCGATCTACAATTTAATAGGATGCATTTTGACTGGGCCTTGGTTGAGGTGGTATTCTGTTTATGGGAGATGGGTACTCTTGTGAGGTTGCTTTCAACAATACCTCTGGGAGTGTGTCTTGTTCATCTAGGGGCATTGGAATGCATGGGTTTGATTAAGGACCGTTTCTGTGTATTCTCTAAGTGTACTGCTTCATCAGGTAGGGATGGATGTTCATAGGAGTGAAGTAGGGAAGTAAGATCCTTTGGTGATAGTGTTCTTCTTTCCCTGGTCGGCCGGGATGAAGCATTGGGGTAAAGTACTGTTTTCCATTTGGGGGGCTAATGCAAGGCTGCTGAATGGGTTTCGCTTTGGGCTTGGGTTGTTGCCGGATCAAATCGTGAAGAGTTTGTATGTCTACTTTTATTTTTCATAAGGACAGTATTATCTCGTTTAGTCTGGGGTCAGGCGTAGGGGTTGTCATATTGATGGTATGGACTGTGGTTAAGTGGGGAGGTGTTGTGGCATGTGTGGTGTCCCGGGTTGAGACTTGTGTTGGATCAATGGGTGGTGGGTTTGCAGTGAAGAGTTCCACGGGAACGGGAAGGGTAGAGAGTGCTTTGAGAGTATCTGAATTTTTGTTTGGCATTGTTGTGGAATGGAAGTTCATTGTTGTTGACAGTCTACTAAGAATCATTTACAATAAGGAGGACCGTTGGCGATATAAAAGCATGGCATAGGTTGTTAGATACTGTACATGAAACACTATTGTACAGCCTGTAGTTTATTGGCTTTGAAAAGTTCACTTATAACATTTTCGAACTTCATGCTGATCTAAAGAAAATTTTACTCTCAACTTTCTAGGGCGACTGATAATGATTCTGTATAAAACTCCACATTTTTTCATCTTGCATGTAGTACTTCGGTTGCTCACACATACTTATCAACGATTATGTATCATTTGGGCGGGGGCGTGGCTTACGCACCGGACCGGGATGGCGGACCTGGAGTGAGCTCCTCTGTGATGCGGAACTGTTTGTCGCCTTCCGAGCCTCACCTGACATTTGCGGAGCAAGAGGGGACACGCTGCCGCATATGAAGATGTGCTGAGCCCGGTGAGAGGCTTTTTGAAAGCGCTTTTCTCCTCCTGCGGCTCTTTGCAGCTATCAGCAAATCTACCAGATGCGAGTCGCAGGTGGCCACCATTTTATGGCCACTGAGCCCGCATCTCGCTTTCTCCTGCCTCATCTTTGTCCTCCTACGCCAGCAATACTGGTATGCCTGAAATAATGCAAAGCCTCTTACCATCTTGTTGCCTGTATGAGGAGGATTTATTTTATCACACATTTCTTGTCAGAGTGTGATTGATGCTGCCTTGTTTATGCAATGCGACCGCCATTTTAAAATTTCTATCACACCACCTCATGAAAGGTTTGCTACCTAATTCAGCATTTAATATTGGCAATTTTCTTTTTTTTTACTGGGACTCTCTTCATTGCTAAAGCGTTCATCCTCCATGTGATGAAGTAATAACTCTGCCAAGTCTTTCTGTGATTCTCTTCATGTAATTACTTTGGTGTCACTTCGACTATTACCTTCTGGAAGCGTTGCGCTCCTTTCCTTATGTGACACTACTTTATTGCTGCCTTTTGTTGGAATGTACCACGTACTACTCCTATTGCAGAGTCCCAACTGCTATTCATGAAGAGGATTTTAACTACATTTTCATCTCAGCCACAGTCTGTTGCTTCATACTCATTAGTTGCACGTTGCTACCGCTTTAGGATATGAGAGCCTAGTCACTCTCAAGGAGTCTGCTCCAATTTCTTGCTTTAATTTTCACCTGCATTTTTTTTCTATTTTTCTTCATGTTGCTGAGGTGCTCCTTACATACTTCCTGTGTCGACGTTCTTCAGGTTCATTCTTCTGCGCTACACTGACAATTCAACGTTGGTTTCTATGGAATTCCTGCCTTTACTACTTGGTCTACACCTCTCCCTCATATGACTATTTTATTTTTGCTCTCTTGTCCCTATGGTAGCTTCCTTTTCACCAACGGCTTTCTGTCATCATGATTTGTGGTGATAACAAGATTACTCCATTGTTATGAGGCATCACTATAGCTTCATACTCTCTGCATTTTTACTCTTTTGAGACTCTTTGTGTGCCTCTTCTTATTACAAGTGTCTCTTCTGTTTAGACTGGAGATTCGTATCTTATTTTTGCTTCCACTTCCTACTATGTACCATTATATGGTGGTTTGCATACTATAATTGCTATACGCTTTACAACTCACCCTATATTTGTTGGTGCTTTCTTCAATACATCAAAATGGCCAATGATTCACACTCTGCCATATCATCCACCACTGCTACGAAGCCAAAACAACTGAATAATGATCCACCCTCTCCTATACACTCATCTCAAAATCCTGTATTGGACACTATCCTGGATGAAGTTCGTGGGCTTCAACCTTTCATGACTGCGACCAACGAAAAACTTAAACTAATTGAGGAAAGATGGATTACTAAGGTTGTGGACCTGGAACAAAGTGTTAGTGACCTCCAAGATGTCTCCGCTAAGATACCACTACTGGAACAGGAAATTCAGAAATTAAAACTCCATGCTAAGGACCTTGAAAATCGTAATCGACGGAACAACCTCCGCTTGTATGGTTTGCCAGAAAACGTTGAGGGTCCTGATATGGTAGCCTTTCTTCAGAAGTTCCTTCCAGAACTCTTTAACATCCAATCTTCTGCAACTCCTCTCAATATCCAAAGAGCGCACAGGCTAGGTTGTCCTACGAATAATGCTTCCAAACCACGCGGTATCATCATGCTCTTTCTGGAATTCACTGAGTTGATGAGGGTTCTTAAAGCTGTAAAACTTAAACGTCGTCTTATCTGGTCCGGCCATAATCTCTTCATCTCTCAAGATCTCTCCACTGCAACAAATGCACGCCGTAAAGAATTTCTTGCCTTACGTTCACAGATGAGACTTCTCAACATCCAATATGGTATCCTTCACCCATGCCTCTGCAAGATCATTCACAATGGTTTGTCACAGTCTTTTGATGACCCAGGAAAACTTAGACTTTATCTTCAAGATTTGTCGCCGCATGGAATGGACACTCATAACTGACTGTCTTCATATTTATGTAATGTCATGCCATAATGCCTCTCTACTGATTTAATGATTGTGTAGAGTGTTCCTTTTCTCTTTTCTCCTTTTCCTTATTTCAATCTTCCGAGGTTCCTCTTTCTTATCTTCATTGTACTTTTGACCTCTGAGGTCTGCGCCCTCTGGCTTTACCATGCCTGCCATGTCTTGTTTTCTTCTTTTTTGCAGATCTGGATGTCTTTTCTTGATCTGCTTGATTATTCTTCTTCTCTATGCCCTTTTTTCTTTTTCTTTCTTCTTTCTCTCTTTTCTCCTTTCTCATTTTTTTCTTTCTTGCTTATTATTTTCGCTCTTACCAATTCTTTTTTTCCTTACTGTCTTTCTATTTGTGATGTCTTGCTCCCCAGTGTTGTGGGTTTCCTTGGCGGTTTGTCTTTGTGTAATTTTTGTTTATGGTGTGTTTTTTCTTGTAGTCTCCTCCTTGAAGTGTATCTACTCCATTTGTTCTCCATCCTCCCAACCCCCCAGCATGTGTAACTTTGTTACGTGGAACGTCCGTGGACTTGGAAATCAGGTGAAACGCCAAAAGGTATTGTCACACTTATCTAAACTTCATTCTCAAATTGCTTTTCTTTAGGAAACTCATTGTACAGATATGGAATCGCTGAAATTGAAACGACAATGGGTGGGTCAAGTACTTTTTCCCCCTGCATCTAACAAAAAGGGAGGTGTTGCCATACTGTTCCATAAAGCTTTACCTGTTCAAATTATATCTTCTCAGGCTGATGATGAAGGTCGATGGGTAATGGCAAAGATTGTGATTCAGGACAAGACATTTGTTTTGCTTAACATATATGGTCCTGTTAAACCTGACCCCAAATTTTGGAATGAGGTTAAAATTCTTCTCTCTTCAATTGATTGCCCTAATATCATAGTTGCTGGTGATTTTACCCAAAGGTTAGATCCTTACTCAGATAGACTATCCAAATGTAAATTTCAACATGACAAATCCCACAAATCTTTCCAGTCGGCCATTGCCTCTCATCCGCGGTTTGACGTTTGGAAAACCTGTAACCCAGATGTGCTTGAATATACCTTTTTCTCAAATATGCATCATACTCGTTCTAGGATTGATTACATATTGGTTAGCAAATCTCTGCTTCCCTCCATTCAAAAATCATATATTGCTCGAGTTATATTTCTGATCACGCCCCTGTTTATGCTGCTCTAGATTTGTCTCTCACTTCCTCCAAATTTAGTCGTTGAAAACTTAACACTTTCCTATTATCTGACACCGTTTTTATCAAAGAGGTTACCATTTTTATTAATTAATTCTTCACCTTTAATAATCCCCTTGATATCTCTATCCCTAATACCTGGGATGTTTTTAAAGCTGCCCTACGTGCTTTCACCATCTCCTATGTTTCTAAAAAGAAAAAAGGTGCTAGTAAAAAATATGAAAATCAATTGCAAACAATTAAGAGCTTAGAACATACATATTTTACTTCTAAGTCTCCGGAATGCCTTCATGATTTGATTGCAGCAAAGACTGAACTTAATAAATTAGCGACTATTGATGCATGTAATATTTTGCTCCAAATTAAATCTAAATATTATGGAGGACAAAACAGAGCGGGGAAAATGCTAGCAAATTATCTAAAAGTTAAATCTGAACACAAATCTATTGGCCCTATTCCTAATGAATCCACTGATAACTGGTTTCATCGGATGAGGATATTGCTGATGTTTTCCACAACTATTATCGATCTCTTTAATCTGATGATACTATCCTCTCATCTCAAAACTTGAACACCTTTTTTTCTGGCCTCCCTTCACCGCCTACACTTCCTGGTGAGTTTGCTGAATTGGAGAATGATATTACTCTTCAGGAAGTGACTTATGCTATCCACTCTTTGAAGAAATCGAAGGCACCTGGCCCTGATGGGTTGCCTGTTGAATTCTTCTCTACTTTTCACTCAATTTTTGCCCCCAAATTATTACAGCTTTTTAATTATTTTATTGCAGATGCTACAGCCTCTGGGTCTTTTATGGATGCCTTAATCGTTATTATTCCTAAACCTGACAAGGACCATTCCCATTGTAAAAATGATCGCCCTATATCATTGATTAACTATGATTGCAACATTTTTGCCAAGATTCTTGCCTCCCGACTAGATAGCATTATCCCTTTATTGATTAAAACTGACCAAGTAAGATTTGTGAAAGGTAGACTAGCTTCAGATAATGCTTGCATGTTTTCTAATATTGTTGTTGTTGTATAGCTTTATTTCGAAATATTTCATTTCATAAAAGCATTACAATAAAAAATCAATGTGAACATGAAAACAGTTATACAATTTGGCCATCAAAACTGACAGATCTCAAAAGGACAATATAAAATATCCAACATAGTAAATAACATTCATTCTAAAAGCATTTATACAAACACGTAATTATCATCTTTAGAAAAAATAAAGGAAAAGGGACGCAACAAAAAACAGCCGGGCCGATAGAGTGTAAGTTGGCACCCTTACTAGAGGATCATTCTCCTCGCGGTTCTTATCCTCCAAGCCCACCCCAAGAATTTTGCCAGGCCACAAGCAAGCAGTGGGTGAGGGTCTGATCTTAACAGCTGTAGGGCCTCCGAGTGTGACCGAGTGCCCAGCCTCGTGCAGAGCGGTTTCAACCATCTGCGACGAGGAGCAGCATAGGCTGGGCATTCGAACATCAAATGGGGAATGGATTCATCCCTGGTCGCACAAAAAGGGCAAGTTTCTATGGTTTGCCAAGGTGGTTTCCATTTAGCTGTCCTTGTGCCTAAAGGCAAAACCCCAACCCTAAATTTAAAGTACAACGCCCTGTCTACTGGATTCAAAATCACATCAAGGTAGGGTTCTCTGAAAGGACGGCATTTGATGGCCAAAAACTCCTCAGCAGATCTGCACAGATTCGAATGGGTCGCTCTCTCATTATCCACCCACATCCAGAATATTTTCTTTAACAGCTGTTTGGGTGGTGAAGATCTATTGGCCCAAGCGTCATCCAGGCCTAAATCGCAAAGAAGGCGCTTTATTCCCAGGAGCCAACCGATCTTACACCAACCCGGGGTTGAGAGAAGTTCGCTTAGTGCATCCGCATAACTTGAAAGTTCAGGGACATTCCATATACGGGCCCACAGAAGGAGGGGACGTAACTTGGCCTGATCGGCTATGGATCGTGTTCCTGTATCAAGTAGTAGAGGTAGAGTGGGAGAGCTGTGGGGGAGCCTCATTAGATCTTTGTGGAACTTGTTCTCCAGATGGGAAAGAGTATCACATTTCTGGGTACCCCACAACTCAGCCCCATACAATGCCGCACTCACAGCTTTTGCCTTGTAGATATCAAGTATCACCCCAATGGGTTTAAGGGATGAGGCGCGATGTTCTTTTAGGAGGGCGCCCGTAACCCTCCTATGTGTCAAGATGATTTTTTGGTGGTGCGCCTTCCAACTCATGGAATCACAAAGTCTGATTCCTAGGTAATCAAATTCCCTAACCCTTTCTAATGGTACTGAGTCCAAAGATGGCGGGTGGACTGTCTTCCTGGGGGGATTCAGCACAAGGAACTTGGTTTTGCTGATGTTGATAGCCAAGCCCCTTGCGTCACAAAAGCCCTGGAACCTCGTTAGCAGGGTTTGGAGGCCCATCGGGGATTTCGAAATCAGCAGGGTATCGTCTGCGAACAGGAGCGTTGGTATCTTCCTGCCCGCCAGGGAGGGAGCATCTGCTGGTAGTTGGAGAAGGTGCTCTACCACTCCGTTTAGGTATAGAGAAAACAGAGTGGGAGCTAGCACGCACCCCTGGCGGACACCCCTGTCAACAGGAATCCGAGAGGTTTTTTGGCCCTGCAGACCCCATCTGATTTGGGCAAAGTTGCTTTCGTGGAATTTGATGGTTAAGGCCAACAAATACGCGGGCATACCCATACCCTCAAGTACAGCCCACAGTTGGTTACGTGGAACTAGGTCAAAGGCAGTCCGTAGATCGATGAAGGCGAGATACAGACTGCCCTTGCCCAGCTTAACCACTTTCCAATAAAGCATTAGGAAACGGAATGTCTGCTCAATCGTGCCGGTTCCGGATCTGAAACCGGCCTGAAAGTCAGACAAAACCTGCATTTCCTCAGCCCACTGCAGAATCCTACCCAAAACTACCTTCCCTGCTACCTTCTGGGTCGAATCAAGCAGACTAATGGGTCGGTAGTTGGCAGGGTCGTCCCTGCAGCCTTTTTTGAAAATGGGGACGACTTCCGCACCCCTCCAAGGATCCGGGAAACCACCACCCTCCAGTGCCTCATTCAGGAGTTTAGCAATATATAAGCTCCACACCTCTACGTTGCTTCGAAGCAAGTCACCGGGGACTCCATCTGGGCCTGCCGCCTTATTAGGGACGATACACCTAATTGCTATTTCCACCTCCCTAGGTGAAAAAGTGGGGCCAGGGTGAGGGCTATTAGCTGGCACTATATAACTATAACCCCTACTTGGACCCAAGACCCCCAAGGAGTTAGAGTAGAGTTTTGAAAAATGGGCCAACCAGACTTCCCCTGTGATGTTACATGTTAGCAGGGAATCAACAGGCCTGTCCCTGCCTCTAATCAGAGCCCAGAAAGCCCTTGAATCCTTTCTGGAGCCAGCCTCCATTAAATTGCCCCAGAAATTGGTTTCGTGCGTGTCCTTTGCCACAGCTTGGGTCTTTTTGTAGTTTTTCCTAGCTAATGAGATCAAAGCCGGGTCTTTAGTGCTGACCGCCAGGATAAGCTCACTTTTTGCTAGACGGCAAGCGGGGGAGTACCATTGATCTCTGCCCCTAGTCTCGTTTCTCCGCTTGGACCCACCCCTCCCCTGAGGAACCAAAAATAGATTGCTAAGTGATACAATGGTCTCCACAAATGGCACAAGAATGGGGGTGTCGGAATCCAACGTGCCTACGACACACTTTGCTTCCATCATTATGGACTTTACTTGAGCCATTCTTGCATCGTCAGAAGCAACCTTAGCCCATTTCAATCGCCTCCCGCAGTTAGATGGAGCAACTTCATGGGATGATTTCCATGTTAGCCGGGGTAATGCTGAAGCCCCTGTCTCCCACGGGTGAGCAAGCGATAGGACCAAGGGATTGTGGTCACTATCCGTGGTTTGTTGGACGACCATATCAAGGACATATTCCCACAGGTTGTAGTTTAACAATACGTAATCAATTCTGGAGGTGTGACCAACCCTGTTGAATGTGTGCACACCCCCAGTATCTGACTTACAACGGCCATTAGTGGCTCTAAGGGCATATTCCAAGCATAGTGCGTTAATATCAATGGCATTCTGTGTCCATTTCTTAATGGGGTCAAGAGCAAGCAAGGGAATACCTCTCTTGACGTCATCCTCCCATGTGTCCAAAATGTCATCACTGGCCAGAGGCTCAAAACAACAATTAAAATCCCCGGCCAAGACAATGAAGGAGTCATTATTGCAGCCACTGAGCTCCTCTTCAACTCCAGTTAAAGACAAGGGGGAAGAGTTTCCCGCCCTGGCCCCCCTGAGATACAGATTAAAAAGCTCTAGAGTCTTGCCCCCCGGGCATTGAATGGTGAGTCTCAGAAGATCTGGGGATGGGGTATTTATATGTTTTACAATGAGCCCCAACGATATACTGACCCAGATAAGAAGGCCACCAGAAGGACGGCCTTTACTGCCTTTGGACCTGGAGGCTGGCACAGAGTAGGTCGTAAAGCCGACCCTGTGCACAGGCTCCAGGCACCAGGTTTCTTGTAGGAGGCAGATCCCAAAAGGCTCCATGAAAGAAATCCAGTCTGGTTTGTCGAAGTTCCGGGCAAGCCCTGCCACATTCCAGCTTAGAATCTTAAGCTGGGAAATGCCTGCCGAGATCTCGCCAGACTGGGGCGCAGAAACTGGAAAAACGGCATGGATGTCACCATCCCGGAAAGACTGGAGAGGAGCTGCAGATGGCGAGGAATCGGGGGCTATCATGCTTAAAACTGAGGGAATGTTAGAAGAGCAGTCAGCTGTGGGAAGGTGCACCAGATCCTGTACAAGAGAGACCTGGGTTAAAGACTGGGTCGGAGGGGCAGTACTAGTCACGCCCAAGGTAGTCGACAGAGAGGATCTCCCAGCCTCCAGTGTAAGGCTATTGGATTTGATTAGTAGTGCTGGTACTGGGGGCGTTAGGAGTCAGTCGACATCCTCAAGGCTGCCAAACCTGTTTGAAGTTGCAGTTTTCTAATATTATCTCTCCTGGCAAAAAGTTCAAAGATCCCCTTGTAGCCCTCTCTTTAGATGCTGAAAAGGCCTTTGACCGTGTCAATTGGCAGTTTATGTTTCAAACTCTCCACTGGTTTGGTTTTGGGCCCTCTTTTATTTCTTACATTAAGCTTTTATACTCCTGTCCCTGTGCTAGTATTTTTGTCAATAAACATTTTTCTAAATATTTTGCTTTATCTAGAGGTACAAGACAAGGATGCCCTCTCTCTCCTTTATTATTTATCCCTTGTCTTGAAAAATTTTTGGAACGTATTTGATCTAATTCTCTAATTACTGGTTTTAAACTCACCTCCATCCTGCTTTATATGTCTAATCCTGATGAATCCCTTCCACATTTTATGAATGAAGTTCAACTTTACTCCTATCTCCGGTTATAAACTTAACTTATCAAAAACAGAAGTTCTACCTTTAAATTCTATTTGTTATCAATTTATGTTTAATGATACTAATTTTGCCTGGTGTCCCTCCAAAATTAAATAAGATTGGTATTTGGTTCTCATCATCCCTAGCTGACACACTTAAATCCACATTTAGTGCAGTATTGAAGAAAATCCGAATCCCTCTTACACCTATGGTCACCCTTATACTTGTCTTGGTGGGGAAGATTGGACTCTATCAAAATGATGATTACTTCTCATGTATTGTACATTTTATCTATGCTTTCTATTAAAATCCCTAGTGTCTATTTCTCTCGTATAAATTCCATCTGTGTAAACTTTTTGTGGAATAACGAACACCCCCGTATTGGCCTCAACAAACTTATTCGACCAAAGAATGATGGTGGTGTTCGCTTTCCTAACTTTAAAACTTATCATTCTGCTTTTTTGACTAAACAAACCTTTTCACTAGCTTATGATTTTTTGGATACTCCTATCCCTCGATGGATTCTCTTTGAACGTTCCTCATTGAAAGATTTTTCCTTCCAACAAGTCCTTTGTATGTCTAATTGCTCTTTTTTGTCTAAAAATCCAGTTTTGAACTACTCCCAAACCTTATAGCATACTACATTTTCTAAGGACTTTACTCACCTTCAATATTTTTTATCCTCTAGTGCAGGGGTACTCATAGTACGGCCCGCGGGCCGCTGGCGGCCCGGCAAGCCTTCCCCGGCGGCCTGCGGACCTTTCAGACATCGTACCCGAGTTTTTTTTTGTTTGTTTAAAGGTTGTCTGCAACCAGAGCTGATTCCGAGACTCTGCTGCCTGTGGGGGCCGGGCGATTTCCGCCGTAGTCAGAGTGGGGCTGCAGGGGCGCTGAGAGGTGAAAATAGCCTCATTAACATGCTAATGGTCTTTTAAAGACCTGTGAAATGCTTGGGTGCGGCTGTGTGCGTGCGCCTGGAAGCTGTCACAGCCCGGGGCTATCGATGGCTTCGCTTGCCCCGGGCTCCCGCTTTGATATGCTAATCCGCCCGAGTCCAAAACTCTGCAGATATCATATTAATGTTGCTCATACCGAGCCCGGCCTCCCCGCAGCTGCGTATGCACAGATCCAATTTCAAAAGAAATTAACGAGGGCGTATTCTCTGCTTTTAATGAGTCAAAAGTATGTTTGTTAGTATGTTTACCTGTAAAGCGCTTCAGCCGCAAAATCTCAAAGCGCTGTATTGGTAGTTGGTGTTATGCAATCTATCGATTGTTGACTTCTTATTGGCCCCAGAGAGATGAAAGGTCGAGGGGGTGCGCCAGAACTGGAGCCGGTGGTTTGCAGGCTGCCCACAAGCCCTTGCAGCATGTGCATTATTCCACTGAGCAGATTTACATGGTTCCTTTACATTCGAAGAAAGTGTAAACTGCCTTTAACTATAGTCGGGGCGTTTAATTATACTCCCTTGTTAATCTGCATGAAAACTCTGCCCCTTTGGAGCTGCCACTTCTAAATATTTGGATAAAAAGATATCACACTGATACTTGGCCACTGTCGTTTGTGATGTGAAGTCTGGATGGCAAACTCCAGCGAAAAAAAATCAGAGAAGCTATGGTTTGGCTGCTTTTGTGATCACGCAGCCGTCCTGCCCCAGGCATCTTTCGATGCTTAAACAGCGCCGTCGCCCCTGGGCCAGGAAGAGAGGCCCCGACAGCCACGAGAGCGCAGAGAGAGAGAGCTAGAGGGAGGGAGGGAGATAGAGTCAGAGAGAGCGAGAGAGAGAGGGAGAGAGAGAGAAAAAGAGAGAGAAAGAGAGAGAGAGAGAGAGACAGAGAGAGAGAGAGAGAGGGAGAGAGAGAGAAAAAGAGAGAGAGAGAGAGAGAGAGAGAGAAAGAGAGAGAGAAAGAGAGAGAGAGAGAGAAAGAGAGAGAGAAAGAGAGAGAGAAAAAGAGAAAGAGAGAGGTGTGTATGCCAGGTATTGTAGCTCAGTGGACGAAGGCGTCTGCTGCAGGGACCTGTGTTCAACCTCATGGACGCAGTTTTTTTTGTTGCTCTAGGCCCGCCCCCTCCCCCACTGACCCCGCCCCCACCAGTGCGGCCCTCGGACACAAACCACATTGTAAATTTGGCCCCCGAGAGAAAGTTTGTGAGTACCCATGCTCTAGTGTATGGTATAATACATTTCTAAAATATAAAGGCAAATCTTTTTGCTACAAATAGTGAAAGGAAAAGGATATTTTTTTTGTTCATCAATTTTTACACAATTTTTCTAATATTCCCTTCCACGAATTGCAATTGCAATATTAGTTACCTGATCCTTTTTTGCGTGAATACTGTATTATTACTGATGCCATTCCTTTTCCTTACCTCCGGTTTCACCTTCTTTAACTCCCCACACTCCTCTATACCCATTATTTTCAACACATAGACCTAAAGCCGCCCTTGTATATAAACTATTATCATCTACTATTACTACTTGTCCCAAGTCAAATATTGCTTGAGAAAATGACCTATCTGTTTCCCTACCTGTTATAACTTGGGAGAAACTATGGTCTAAGGGCCATATGTATCATCAAACTATTTTGCATTTCCTAAATAGCAAATTTTAAGGAATTGCTATTTAGGAAATGCAAAATGGTATGTATGAACAAAATAGCATTTATTTTGCGATTCCTTAAGCTTCCTTAATTGCGAATTCGCATTTTGCGGATATGCAATTAAGGAATATTTTCCAATGCATTCCTATGGGCCAGGAGGCCCATAGGAATGATTTCCAAATAATTCTCAAATTGCGAATTCGCAAATTGCTAATCGCAATTTGAGAATTTTTGCAAGGGTGCAGGGGTGTCTCTAGGACACCCTGCTGCACCCCTGTAAATTACATGTGTGTGCATATGGCGCACATACATGCCCAATGGGCATGTATGTGCGTCATATGCCACCCTCACAAATGCACAATTGTGCATATTAACAAGAAATCGCAAATTACCACCAACTACAAGTTGGTGGTAATTTGCGATTCCTTATTCGAAATTCGCTAGCCAAAAATGCTAATTACATGGCATTTAAGGAATCGCAAAATTGCGATTCCCTAAATGCTATGGCAAGATAAGGAATCGCACAAGTTTGCAATTCCTTATTTTGGGGATGTTTCATACATCCCAAAACATGCAAAAAGGCCGTTTGCGATTCGCAAAGGCCGAAATTCTGCGAATTTCGGCCTTTGCGAATCACAAAAGGCTTCATACATATAGCCCTAAGTTATTTAAAGTCTCCGTTGCTGCACGTATAACTCAGTCTTTGTTTTTTATTTATCATAGAGCTATTATTACTCCTGTTAGTATTTGTAAGTTCTCACCGACCTCCTCCCCACTTTGTTGGTCCTGTTCTAATGAATTGGGAATGTTAACGCATCAACTGTATTACTGCTCCTCTGTCAGGGGCGGCTGGTGACATTTGAAAGTGGTGAGACGCAAAGTGAATTGCATACTGCACCGTAGCGAGCGAGCGCAGGGAGCAAGCCCGAACCCCATAAGGGGGGTTTGGGGTGGTTACCCCCCAAGAAAATTTTGGAAAAAAAGAAGAAAAATTGTGCATTTTCAAGCAAATTTGAGAAAGCAGGAAGGTTAATAAAGCAATTGTGAAAGTGCAGTTATTACATTAATAGATGGCATAACATAGGTAGCTGCTTATTCAGTATAACCACAGAGCTTCATACATTCCGTCCTATTACGCTCAGGTGCTGAATTCAGACTATAAGACTTTCATGAAAATCTCAGCTCTAAGAGTAGAAGAAGTTGCACAGCAGTTGGGAAACAGCCTTCACAAAGCATTGGGAACCACGCCTTACCTTTACCATTAGAACGCATGTGACTATCACGCATGTCTTTCCACACAGATGATAGTGTTAAGGTGAAACAAAATGTACTTAATATGCCATTTGATCAGTAAAATCTGTGTAGTCTCCAAATAGAACAAATACTGCAAAACTTTTAAAAACAGAGATAACAATGCATTTCTGAGTACCTCAATCAGTATTTTTTTTATTCAACAAACAAGTAGCAGCATTTACTTTTTGTACATTAATTCAGCACGTCTCTCTTTCAGTGTAGCAAACTTGTCAAGTACTTTCATGTAGAAGTCCGGTATTTTTTGGACTAGCTTGCTCTCTACAGAGAGCATCGCCAAAGCATTGAGTCTTTCCTCTAGCATGGTGTTCCTGAGGAATGTCTTAATGCGCTTTAAGGCTGAAAAACATCATTCAGCTTCGGCTGTTGTCATTGGAGTGGTAATCACAATTTTTGGTAAAGGCACTGTCTCTGTAAGTGAGTTTTCCATATGCAGTTTATATATTAAAGTCAGCAAAGTCAAGGCGCTTTTGGCCTTCCGGTACACAGTCATTCCGTACAGTACAGTCAACTCAGTTCTCAGCTGCTCTTTTTTTCCGCACAGGATATGCTTCCACAGCCTGATTCAGAGCACGCTTCGGGAAGGATTCATCATATTGTGCAAACTCTTTACTTTGCAATAAAGTGGCACTCACCAAATGTTTTGTGAATGAAAAACGTTCTTGTGCCTATCAAAATTACAATGTCACATATCTCCTTTCCAATTCGAACCAGAGAGGTGATGTTTTACCTGTGGTTTGCAAAAGTAGAATGCTCCGGCAGTCTGCTCTCTAAATCGTCAACCCCATCTCTCACTTTCCTTATCTTTTGTACAAATGTAGTGGTAACGTCATTCACAGAGACAGTATCTATGTCATTTCGTTGTCACTGATCGTATAACACATCAACATCATGCATTATTTCCTGAAATAAAAACAGTAAGAACTGAAGCTCTTTGTCTTTTAGTGTTCTAATAAAGCCATGGGCTTCATTATGACTTGTGTGATCAAAGTCTTCTCTGGCTTCTATGGCTACAAAATATTTCTCAAGGCCCTCCCTATTTTCAAAGATTAAGTTGACTGTGCAAATGTGAAAGTTCCAACGAGTTGAGGATCCCCTTGGTACGCTTTTGTCCATAATCTCATGAAGGGCTTCTGTTCTTTTGGGGGAACGTGTGAAGAATGCTGCTATGCCTCCGATATCCTGAAAGAAAACTCGTGTCTCTCTGATCTTTGATACTGTCTGTTGCATAATAAGATTGAGTTGGTGGGCGTAACAGTGCACAAAATGAGCATTAGGGTACACATCTCGAATTTGTTTCTGTACTCCACCAAGGCTTCCACTCATTACGGACGCACCATCATAGCTTTGTGCGATAAGTTTTTGTTTTTGAGGCAGGTCCGGGAAAATTAAGTTCAGTTGACACAGTATAGCTTCAGTAATGGTTGCTGCACTAGAGTCTCTTAAATGTGTGAAACCATAGAACCTCTCCACAACGTTTCTGTCACTGTCAAGGTACCGAAACACTAACACGGACTGTGTTTTAGTGGCCACATCAGTGGTGTCATCAGCCTGAATAGCCACAAAGTCTGTGTTTCGCAACTCTTGCACAATATGGCTTCTCATAATTTCAAGCATACACTCAAGGAGTTCATTTTTTATTGTTTTACAGGTGCCCTTAAAGACTGTAGCATGTGCTAAATGTGTTTTCAAATCCTTGTCTATGGTTGACATTAAATCCACTATGCCTCGGAAGATCCCAGGTTTTGAGGAAGTTTCTGATTCGTCATGGCCTCGCAATGCCAGTTCGAAAGCACCACAGAAACTAATGCAATCAATGATCTTGGATAGAATTTGTCTGTTCTTATCAACGGCTTCATTGTGTTTTTGTATGGTTTTGCGATATGCATCATTTATCTGCTGCTCAATTGGTGCGTCTTCCCCCAACATTCCCAGTCTTGTCAGGTTTTCCATATGATTTCTTGTGAACGCATGCTTCTTTATTTTTTCAGATATATGCTTCAAGTCAGTCATTCCTTGACGTGTCCAAGAAAAGTCACCACCAAACAGCAAGCAAGGGAAGCAGAACAGAGAATTTTTTATAGGGCATCCTGTAAGCCAATCAGCTTTTGTGTACCAGGCATTTGAGAATGTACGTTTTGACATTTTTCCCCTGTCCTGGGTAGTTTGCTGTAGGTTTATATCAGGCTGATGAGGTCCTAATTGCTTTATATGTAGTTTTTGTTCAAGTGGCCATGCCTGGAATGACCTTGCAATCAGCTCTTGTACTGTATTCATGATGGTGTGTTGCTGGCCTTACCAATATATATATATTAAAGAAACCTGTCAATAACCAAAGTACAATGTATAAGGCGCAGTGCAATAATATCAATTTTTAGTATAAATACATATATCTTGTGCATTATCTTAATACATCTCCAGCAGCTCCCCTTTCCACAAACTGACTGCTAAAAATACAGCCTTACTGCCTCCTGCCTCTCTGTGCCACAGTGGTTGCTGGAGGCACTGAAATAGACACTGCTTGAGGGCCTGGAGAGGGACCATATACATAGCCCTAACTCCCATGTAAAAAAATATAGCATCAGTTTGCTTACCTTTGACACTGGTGTTTGCTGGGTGGTAGCCGGGGTGAAAGAGCAGCAAAAGAGGTTGGGGTCCTCTTGTTGTTTGCTGAGAAATGGCCACAAAATGCGGTATTGTTTCAGGTTGTCAGGCTTTACCAGGTCCTGAAAATGAAAAGATAACAATTTATTTTTGAAACACTAGGGTCATCAAACAAAGCCTGTGGGAAAAGAAACATAACACTCCAATTTATTCCTTTCAGTTTGCATGCAGCTCTTAGATGACCGTTATTAGCTCCCAGTTGTATGTTAGGATTTTATCTTCCAAACTGCAAGTAACAAAAGGATCTCTCTGACAAAAGCAGTGACTCACTGACCTACTTACATCATATGTATGTTGTGCTCTGCATCAGGTACATTTTCTTTGCAGCAGGCATACCCAGAGTGAAAGAAAAACATATGACATTTACATTTGAACGATAGTTTAGATTTAATCAGGCTGTAAAATCTGCAGTGTCAAGGCGAAAGGTAGCTACCCAACTAGAGAAAAAATAAATATGTGCAGACATGCAATATTTTGTCAACAAATGACATTGTTTTTGTAAGATCAGCGCAGACTTCACCCACTATTTGTATCACCATTTCACAAAGACTTTCCTTGACCTGGGCCAATCACACATGTAAACTAAAATTATTTTGTATACATTTCTCTTGCTTTATGTTCCAGAGTCTTATGAGTTTGGCCACAAAGAAATGGTGAGGTGCTCGTGCGGTCATATAGGGTTAGCATTGCCCTAAAACCTCAGGAGAAGTTCATATCTTTCATTTTTCAATGGTTCTACGTTCTTCTTAAATGCTTACAAGGATGCTGTGTCTGCTCTGGGAGACTATCTACAATTCAGCCACCTATTTCGATTAGGGAATAATGGGTTAATCTAGCAAGTTTTTTAGTATGTTCAACTAGTCTTGACTGCTCGAGTGTTGTATGCAGGACTGAATTGGTGGCATATCTGTAGTCCAGAGAACAGTAAATAATATACATAGAGGAGAATTAAGTGTTTGCTTTTCAGATAAAAAGTTCTCCGAAGTATGTATGTATGTACCTGGTCTTGATCTCCCTGGCAAGGTGGAAGAAGCTAAGTTGTCACATGAAGAGGACAGCGAGGATCGCTTCCAGAAAACAATATTGGAGGGACAAGACTAATGATTTTTGATACATTGGCTGATAAAGACAGCCGCTACATAGCCATAAGAATACCTTGAGCAGAGCTCGAATTCAGGTTTTTCTTGAACTAAAGACAAGGTAAAGGACCCCCTGCGCTTGGTAAATCCTTGTGATGAAGAAAACACATAGGGTCATAATGGTTTTATTAGTTACTGACAATCTTCATTTTTCAGGGTGCAAGTGTGCTTGGTCACATTTCCAAATCCTGCCTGTCTGTCTCTTGCAGAGTAGACCATTTTAATATGCTTGATCTAGACTGCTATTGTGCAGGTAGAACCTTATGTTTTCCCAAAAGAGTGGAACCTAAAATACACTTTAAAAAATATAGTTTCTTTGTTTGAGGCCGGGAAAGTTACTTGTGTCCTGGGTGATGACTCCCTGCTTACAGCATCTGAGGAAGCTGCTAGCTTTCAGGAATGAAGATTATTGTGCCAATTGCATTTGACACAACTGGATTGGAACAGAAAATAGTTGAAATACGACACATTTGTGTAATCCTCGTATCTGCCTTTTCTGACATTCACAATCATCACACACACATCCTTATGCACCGAACAACTCATAAGCAAGCAGGATGGCTCAGTGAGTTGAACGTCCACCACCACCACTGAAAGATGCAGAGTCTACGACATAATCACAGCTTTTCATTGCAAAATATTTTTTTGTCTGTATCCCTAACTCATGTTAAAAATGCATTTCTGGACTGTGGCTCAGAACCCTTTCATGGCAGCACCCGCCTACATTAGGAATGAGCAGTTGAAGGGGAGAGCGGTGACAACTGACGGGGCCCCAGCCCACCGGGCCCTGCTCCAGCCCTTAACCTCTCCCCGGGAGTGACAAATCATGTCGGTTAATGTGAGTGTGAGCCCCCGTCCCGGAATCATACTAATGGCATGTCTCGTTAGTGTATGGCAGGGCCTCGTGTCTCTGCGGTGCCAGAGAGGGGATAACACGGGGCCCTGTTTTACATCTCTGCAGAGAGAGCGAGGGCCGGTACTTCTGGCATTTCATTAAAATAAGAAATAAATGTAGTGTCTTCTCCTCATTCTCACCCACACACGAGACTCGTCACGCAGGTTGGTGTCATTATATCTTTATTCATCTGTCATACAGCTCAGCCCTTTCACGTCTTCCCTCTTCCCCGATCCTGGTCATCTGCCCCGTTTCCGCCCCCTTGACCGGATGTGGTGTCCGGTATCTCTCGTCTGTCCAGCCTGTGCCCCATGGTCCTAATGCCCCCGTACAGGGCATGACATCTCCCCCCTTGTTGCGAACAAAACATTTCTTTGCCTTTGACCCGTGGCTTATACTCCTGTATGAGCAAGATACAATATGTGTATATATATGGAGAGGGAGAGAGAGAGAGAGAGAGAGAGAGAGAGAGAGAGAGAGAGAGAGAGAGAGAGAGAGAGAGAGAGGTATACAAGTTTCCGTCTGTCTGGTCGACCTGTGTCTACAGGCTCTGCATCCTGATGTTTTATCACTAAACCCTATTGTCTTTTTTCCCTTCCTCCTTGGTCGCTATTCTTCATCACCAATTTGTGCTTCTGCTTGTTGTCTGTCCTCCTTTAGTTCTTCGTTTTTCAGACTCTCTTCAGTTGTTTCCAGTTCCTTGCGATGTGAGTCATTCCAGGTGCTGTGGCTCTGGCCGGCTGGCGCCGTTGTCCTTGGCTCCTTTCTTTCTACTACCACCGCTTGGGCCGGGTCAATCTCATTATCATATGCTCTCACCAGCTTTGGTTGTGGCCATGCGGTGCCTCCTGCCTTGATCTTCCTTGGTGGCGCCTGTCTGCTCTGCTCATTGTATGCTTTTGCCCTTTCTTTTGCTGCTGTCTCTCCTGCGCCAATGTCCTCTCGTTTTACTCTTTTCACCCCTTTTGTTTTGGGTAATTTCTTTTTGCTTGGTCACTTTCTTCTCAGTTTCACGAGGCCTCTGCTGGTCCCCTTTCCTTGTCTCCGTCTTTGTTGCTTTGTCACCTCGCTGTCATCTGCATTGTGAGATCCCGTTCGGTCTCTCCTTCTTGCTCTTCCTTCGTTATTGTCGTTATTTCGTTCTGTCTTAGCCCATGTTTTAAGTGTACCTCACTTTTAGTTATTATTGTTGGTGACTTCCATTTCACCTCCTCTGTCCAGCATTCTCCTGCCGTTGCAGTCGGCTCCAGTTCTTTGCATGTGGCGTTGTCATCTCCCGACATGTGATACAGCATCCTGCCTTGTGCACTGGGCTTTGGGTCAGCCATTCTTCTCTTTGTGTTTTTCTTGCTCCCCTTCTTTCCCTTTTTCCTTTTTCAGTTTGTGTCTTCTTTGTATTTCGTTCTGTCTTTCCTTTTGTTTTCTTTCCTTTCCTGTTCTCCTTTCCTTTTTCTACTTCTTTGTTGGTCTTTCTCCCTTCTTTCCTTGTTATTTCACTTTTCTTTCCTTTGTTTGGCCTTGTCTCTGGCTTTCTTTCTGTATTTTCTTCTTTATTTTGCTTCCTTTTATTTTTCATTCCTTTTATCTTTCTTTGTGTTTCGTTCTGTCTTTCCTTTTGTTTTCTTTCCTTTCGTGTTCTCCTTTCCTTTTTCTGCTTCTTTGTGGGTCTTTGTCCCTTCTTTCCTTGTTATTTCCCTTTTCTTTCCTTTGTTTGGCCTTGTCTCTGGCTTTCTTTCTGTCTTTTCTTCTTTATTTTTCTTCCTTTTCTTTTCTTTTCTTTTCTTTTAAGTTCTCCTTTCCTTTCTCTTTTTTTCTTTTTCGTTTCCCTGTGGGATCTTTGTCCCTCTTTTCTTTGTTATTTCTCTTTTCTGTCCTTTGTTTAGCCTTATCTCTGACTTCTTCCACTCTATTTCTTTCCTTCTTATTTTCCTTCTTTGTTTCACTTTTCTATTTGTCCTTTTCAGCCTCTGTCCTCTATTTAGCCTTATCTCTGGCTTTTTCCTTTATTTCTTTTTTTTAACTTCTTTCTTATTGTCCTTCTTTCTTTTCCTTTTCTATTTGTTCTTTTCAGCTTTCTGTTACTTTTCCTCTTTAATTTGCTTCCTTTCAGCCTTGTTCGGCCTTAAAATGGCCGCTCCGCTGTTTCCTATGTGTGTTTCTCTTCCTTTCCTGGCTTAAGAAGGCCGCCGCTGTTATCGCGAGATTTCGCGGTCAGACTCTCATTTCCTGTCCTTAAAATGGCCGCCAATGCAGTTCTCAGTGCTCATTCGTCCCAATTGCCTGATTTCAATATGGCCGCCTCTCGCGAGATCGCGCGCTAATTATCTCAATACACGCGCTTAATTCGAGCGCTTACCGCATTCTTGCAGATCTTAGATGTTGGCAGTCGAGGTGGGTTCCCGCGTCGCTGCTTTTGCAATTCTCTTGATTATTGTCTTCCTGTTGCTTTTCGCCTTTGTCCACGCTTGTTCCCTCGTCAAGATGGCAATTGCTGGAATCTGCGTTGATCCGTCATCCCGCCTTCGTACGCCAGTTGTGGTGTCTTCTCCTCATTCTCACCCACACACGAGACTCGTCACGCAGGTTGGTATCATTATATCTTTATTCATCTGTCATACAGCTCAGCCCTTTCACGTCTTCCCTCTTCCCCGATCCTGGTCATCTGCCCCGTTTCCGCCCCCTTGACCGGATGTGGTGTCCGGTATCTCTCGTCTGTCCAGCCTGTGCCCCATGGTCCTAATGCCCCCGTACAGGGCATGACAAACACGTTCATTGGGGTCTGCAAAAATGACAACGTAGACACTGCAGATGTCAGGACTCTCGCGTGTTCACAGCAGAGCGTCCAGGAGTGAAATGCGACAGTTCCACAGCATTGCACATTAATTACAATCAGTTGTGCAAAAGGTTTGGCAAACTTGTGAAATATGAGGTGGTTAAGATAGGGGCCTTCGAGAAAGTTCTTACTTGTGGTTTAATATAGTTATTCTGGGACCGTTTTTATTTCTTTTCCGAGAAAAGGAGGTTTTATTTTAGCTCTAAAAGACTGAACACATTGTCTCTGGTATATAATACTCTCTCCGCTCCGCTCCCTCTAGTTCAACGACGGTCCAGCCAGGTCAGACAGACTACTCACTCTGAGAAGGCTAGGCCACAGCAGACTCACTGACAGACATAATGATGAAAGATTTAAGGCAGGGCCCCTCCGCGGCCTCCCCCCTTCACTCGGACTGGACTCTGCTCTGCTCCTCCCTCACCCTCATTTCGTATGCATGCCCATTGCCAAGCGACCTGCACACGGCTGCACCTACTATTCGATTTTATAGTCTCTCTCTCTCTCTCTACTCGACTGGACTGATGGACTCTCAAGTGCAGGTAGTGTCGGACCGGTCACCGTGGACGGACGTCTGCTGCTGCCTGTGTGCACGTGGCGAGTGGCGACGACTTGAGACCGAGAGCCCCCGCCCCCTACACTAGATCACGGCGCGTGCGTCCAGATGGCCAATGACTGCATGCCTTCACATGCTGAAGTCACACAGTGATTGGCCATTCAATGCTCAGCCTGAGCCTGTGTGCCACCCACGGGCGGCATCCAGTAATGGATTGCCAACCCTTCGGCGCGGTGGACCAGCCAATCCTGGCGCTGCATGCAGCACCAGGATTGACTAGGGGGGGCACACAGACCCCTCGCCCTGGCGCCTTTCATACCACACGGGGCCCGGCTAAAGCAGAACCCCTCCCCCGGCCCCTTCATTCCCGTCTGAGCATCTCTGGGAACTACTCTAAAGTGAATGCTCGGGCTAGGTGCAGCCCTAAATTCCTCATGCGCACACACTGACAGTACTGCTGCTGGCCTGCGCTGACGTCTGCAGACTCAGACTGTCACTCAGCAGACCAGCCAGCCAGCCCCACCCCCTGCGCACTCCTTATTCAATCAGGTGTGTCCCGCAACCCGGATTGAAGCGCTGCGCAAATAAAATAAATTCAATTCAATTTTGTGTATGCTGTTGCGACGAGGTGCGTCCAGGCTTAGTGGGGCTAGGCCCCTACGCCCTAATGGACGCACCGCGGCTGTCCTCTGTTTTATCTCTTTGGAAGTCAGTTTGGAATATTTGCATGTTAATATTTAACTTTAAAACTTCTTTATCATTATTACATGTTTTTTTAGGATCTTAATCTCCCGATATAGACATTGAACCCTCTGTTCGACGATTGTTTGACCTTTTTATTGCTTTAGCTTTTAAAGTAATTTTATCATCTTGGAAAGATAACTCTAAATTATCGTTGTTCACTTGGTGGAATTTTATTTGTGATGTACATAGGATTGCCACTATCTCCTCTTCTTCTGTCTCTCAGAAGATCAAGACTGATCTTATTTGGCTTCCCTTTACTACTTACTTTTCCTCTAATCCTCCTCTACATTAATTCTTTATATTTTTTTTCTCACTTTATTAATCTTTACAACATTTCGTTTCTTTCTTTACTTTCTTTCCTTCTCTTCCTCTTTTCTATCTCTCTTTCTTGCTATTTTTTTCATTTCTTCCTCCCCTACTTATCACCGTATCCCTACTATATGCCAGTTTGTTTTATTTATTTTGTAAGGATAATTATATGCCCCTAATCTGGCTTTTGTTATGTATTTGAAAATCTCAATAAAAATTTCTTAAACAAAAATTTATATATATTGTATTCTACCCACAACTTCGATCAAACACCAGCTGCAAAAAATGTTGCTGTGGGTACTTTATTGCGCTTGCAAAAGAATTACCTGTACACTCCTCCTCTGGATTTACACTGGCCTCTAGAAAAGTGAGAAATGTAAAATTTCACCTGTGAAAAATACTCGCAAAAAATAGTTTACAAACTTAGGGCCCAATGTAGGAGCCCTAATACCCGTCGGAAACGGCCAAATTCGGCCGTTTCCGACCGGTTTTACGGTTTTCTTATGTAGGGGGCTACATAAGTACAGATTCGGTAATTTTACCGATTCTGTACATTTACCGATTCTGTAAAATACCGAATCAGTAAATGTACAGAATCGGTAAATAGAGATGTAGGTGGCACTCTGAAGAGTGCCACAGGCCTTCAGGAGTCGGTATTTTACCACCCAAACCAATTGGGTGGTAAAATACCGAAAACAGGTGTGCATGCACATCTGTGCATGCACACCTGTGCCATGTGACACACAGACATGCCCTTAGGGCATGTATGTGTGCCACATGGCACACAAGCCTGTAATTGGGGTGCTAGAGGGTGTCAAAGTGACACCCCCTGCACCCTTGCAAGAATAGGTAATTACTGAATCGGTAAATACCGATTTGGTATTCCAAATTGATTCCTATGGGCTTCAAGGCCCATAGGAATCAATGGGGGATACCGATTCGGTATTTACAGATTCGGAATTTACGGAATCAGAATTACCTACATTTGCCCCCCTCTAATTTACCACTTCTTAAATACTGAATCGGTATGATTCGGTATTTTAGAACGGGTACATTAGATTTACCTACATTGGGCCCAAAGTGTGCAACATTTTATTGTGAGAAATGTCGCCTTTAAAAGCCATTTTCTGAGCCGGATTTTTTGTAACCTTTGATTCAATAATTTCCAAAGTCGAGGAAGGTTGCCAACTTTTGAAAAAACTTTGCAAAGTTTTTAGAGAGCTGTTTAAACCTTCACACGCCCTTACTGGCTTCCAATCAACTGCTGTTTAACACTTCGTTCTTCTGGGTCACGCCTTTGATCATTTACTATTTCCAAGAGAATCTGATTGGGTGGGAAGTCATTTCCTTTGCAAGTAGTCCCTGTATGGATGACACCTCTTCATGTACACTCTTAGACTGACCAATCGCGAAAATCTTAAAAAGTCTAGTTGCATCTATTTTTAAGCTCTGTCCGTCATTGTGCTCAACAGCACAAGAGACCCTCTATTGAAAGCGAGTTTATTGAATTTAAAACACAATTACAATATGTAGTACTAGTTTCTCGGCCTAATTAATACAGCTATTGAGGTCAGAAGACAAGGCAGCTCACCAGCTTCCATGCCAGGAGGTGTGCCCTGCTTGTTGTTAACAGACCGGGCAGAGTGCTATCCAGCGGAATCAATGTTCTAATATAATAATGCATTTTTTTTTTTAATCTTCTAAATGGAGGTCAATCCAGATTAGTCACACTGTCCTTCTTTGCTTAAAGACCTGCAAAACAATGACACTCGGACTTGGGGGATTGAAACGGACTGCGGAGCCCAGAGGACAGCGGGGCAGCAGGAGTCAGCCCGCCCCTCCCTCCACTCACCGGGTGCTTTCATTGACCTCTCGTGCCTCCCGCTCCGCGGGAGACACTCGGACTTGGGGGATTGAAACGGACTGCAGAGCCCAGAGGACAGCGGGGCAGCAGGAGTCAGCCCGCCCCTCCCTCCACTCACTGGGTGCTTTCATTGACCTCTCGTGCCTCCCGCTCCACGGGAGACACTCGGACTTAGGGGATTGAAACGGACTGCGGAGCCCAGAGGACAGCGGGGCAGCAGGAGTCAGCCCGCCCTTCCCTCCACTCACCGGGTGCTTTCATTGACCTCTCGTGCCTCCCGCTCCGCGGGAGACAGTCGGACTTGGCGAATTGAAACGGACTGCGGAGCCCAGAGGACAGCGGGGCAGCAGGAGTCAGCCCGCCCCTCCTTCCATTTAACAGACGGATAATTGGTGTTTACCTGACTGCGTCGTGGGACGCGTGCGGGGTGGCGCCGGGCTAAGCCCGGGCAAAGGGCGGGCCCTCTGTGGCCCTCAGAGGCCAGAGGAGGTCGGGTCGGGACACTCTTCTTGGTTGGTCTCTTGGGACTAAAGACATGAACTAAGGAAAGCTTAATTAGAGACCAACCTCCAGAGCCTACCAACGAATGTTCCTGTTTATCTTTTCCGTAGCCCCTTAGTCCACCTAGATACCCCATGGTTCCATACAAGGTGTGTGTAGTTGGGTCATTAGCTTGTTGCACTATGACCTCTAAAGGGTCAGCCAAACAATCTGCCTCTCAAGGAGGCCCACTTAAGGGGACACTGGACTTATATATAAGTAGGGTAACATCGGCTTTTGAGTCAATTGAACATAGCCTCCCTAAAGACACCATATGTAGCAAAAGATCCCCTCCGATCTTAATCGACTCGCCAAACTCTTTATTACAGAGGGAAATAAATGCCATTTGCAAAACCAGGTATATTCCCATAGAACAGGGAATTGAACAATCCAGTTCCCCAACATGCCCTACGGGTATTGGAAGCCCTCAGTTTAGGAACTTGCTTCAACTTAATAAAAGTTCACTGGAAATTCCAGTCGTAACAACAGATAAAATTACCACTCAGGGGTTAGCACATCCTCAGGTTCCTACCCAGAGCACAAAACGTAAAGGTATGAATCACAAGGGGAAACCATCGAAATACCGAAAAATAAACTTAAACCCCTCTTTGGTTACTGCCACCACCACCCCCGAGACCCCCAAAGCAGGTCGAATACTGGAAACCCCTATATCTCTTTTACCATCTATTCTGTTGGCCCACTTTGAAGAATTGGTAAAAACCCTATTATCCCCGCTTATTGAAAGGTTAGAGAGAATTGGGGAAAAACTCTCAACAATAGACAACAATACCAAGCCAACTAAGTCAAACAACCAATCTCAGAGAATAGCTGCCCCAAAATTGTCTGACACCACTGCACACAGCAAAATTGCCCAGAATAACCCATCTGATCCTGTACTATCAGTTATTAAAAACAAGGAGGTAGCCAATGAACTGACAATGGCCCTTAGCTCTGTTACCAGAGCTGGGTGGTCGAAAGTAGACAAATGTTCTGAGGGGCTAGCCGTGAGTAATAGATCTATAAATTTACCACCAGAGGCAGCACCCTACGTGTGTGTCCCCTCGGGAGTGCCTGCGCTCGCTACCGGGAAAATTGAAGGTCACCTGGACCTCAAAAACAAAGTTCAGTTTTGGCTGTCAAACAATAGACCGCTTCCATCCAACATTAACGGGACAATCCTAAACGTCAGAAGGGTGGGGTGGATAGGCTCCCGTCCCAAGAACACAGCGGGAGACCTGGTCATTGTTAACTTCCGGGATAACCTGGTCGTCCCTTATCTACGAAACTGGGTGTCACAAAGAGGAGATGGGCCTATATCAACACTTGAACTGTCCGATTTTTACCCAAGAACTGCATATTCGCCAATCACAAGGTGGAGCGTAGAGGGATACCACCGGGGGGGCAGGAGGGGTCCTGTATCAACTGGTTACCAGCAGTTACCCCCCTATAATTACTAGAACCTACCCCCTGGCCCAGATATGTTACTCTGATAGGACAAGGATATCACTCCTACCAACTCTGTATTGTAAGGAAAACTGATGTATTTTTTACTTTAAATGTTATTGTTATTTTAATGTAAATTAATTTTGTATTTTGTATGCTTTTATGGTTAATAATCTTAACCGAATAAAGTACCTACAACTACAATGAGTTTTCACAAAAAACATAATAAAAAATCTGGTGTTGCAGGTTACAGATGGGTGGTCTAGTTCGCTCCGAACCACATTGCAGTTCTTATATAAACATATGTCATGGCTCAGTAACCTAGCGCTGTTACCGACCTGTACTTACAAAGCAGAAGACATAAACTACCTCTCAGGTAATACTTACGAGTAGCAAATCAATCCCATGTTCATGAAATTAGGCCGGAAGAACAGCAGATTGCCTCCCAGTGCTTGCTGGGAGTGACATTCGGTCACCTCAGCAGGTCCTGTCTCTCACTGCTCTATTTGAACTTGCAGTGTACACCTGTGATATTCATCCACTGGCCAAGCTAAACACAGTGGCTAAGCGGACTAATTGCGTTTGCAATGCACACGCTATCTGCAAGGTTTCAACGGGGTCCTGGAAAGCAGGCCTCATAATTTAGAAAGGTACATCTTTGGAACTTGGAGATGGACAAGTATTTGGGCCAATTGAGCTTGGGGGAGGAGCATCTAAGAGTTCGCGAGAGAGAGGCTTTGAAAGGATCAGAGGTAGGCTTGATACAAGGAGGGTGAAGTAGATTTCTGTGTTTGCTTCAGAGATTCCATGAGGGGACTTCTAAGTTGTTAGTGAACGTTTGGGAGAGCCACAAGAAGTGCATGATTGTTGGACCCAAGTGTATTCTGTATCGTAGTTAATTTATTACAGTTGCTACATAATGCATTACTTTCTGCCTAATTTGCAGATTTAAAAAAAAACGCTTTTGGCTTTAACAGATCAAGAGTTATTGAGAAAAGCGCATCATATAGTGCAGTGAAATATATTTGAATTAACAGGGTGACATTTTGGTCTTTGCAGTAATGATGTGCATAAAATGGTAAAATAATGTTAAAGATGAGGTTGTGTTATGATGCATAATTAGCTTTTTTGCAGGTCATTATCCACTTAATCCTACCATAATTTGGTCCTCCCCTGATACATAAGGACAGTGGCCCTACTTGTAGGTGGAAATAGTAAATGATCAAAGGCATGACCCAGAAGAACGAAGTGTTAAACAGCAGTTGATTGGAAGCCAGTAAGGGCAGTAGACCAGTTGTCAGCTAAGAGCTGTTTCCACCATTTGTTCACAGAGCAGAGGAGAGAGCAGTGGCAGAAGTTGTCTTAGTTTTTGTGACATATGGAAACAGCTGCTAACCCCGTCATTGGTCGTACTCGCAGCCCCTTTACATTGCCTGGGTTCTGTGTTGTTAGAAATAAGGGTATCTAGTTGTTAGAGGTAGGCACCTTTCTCCAAGTAGGGGCCCTTGCTTCTAGTCAGGGTATGGGAGTTACAGACTTTCTATAACCCTGCTCACCCCCTTGGTAGCTTGACACAAGTAGAGAGGCTTATCCCAAAGGCAATGTGTAAAGTATTTGTACTCCAAACTCACAGTAACACAGTGAAAACACCACAAATGGACACCACAACAGTTTAGAAAAATAAGGTCTCTTTATCTAAACTAAACAAGACCAAAACAACAAAACTCCAACATACATGCATCAAAAAATAACTTTTAGAACAATTACTTTATAAATAGCACTTGTAGAAACATATAGCTCCACCTGAAGCTATTCAGACATTGTGACAGCCATAAATCCAAAGTTCGTCGACGACCCCCAGTTACGTGGCATCAGGAAGGCCAATAACTGCAGGCATCAGCAGGCGTCAAAGGGCATTCAAGCTGCGGTGCAGGTGGGGTGGTGCAACGTGCACTTCACAACTGGTGCCCCAGCCTCGGTAAAGGTTGCAGCATCACTGGCGGCATCACTGGCGGCATCGCTGACGGTGTCAGAGATGTTTTTCTTGCTTTGCAATACCAACCACACAATTCTCAGGGCACAGGAACTGTAATTGGTGCCCTTTTGAATGCAGGAGTCCACAGAGGAGTCCAGGTGCTGGTCAGTGCGCTACAGGTGAAGTCTTTGTGTCCCCTAGACTTCAGAACATGAGACCAGCTCACACAGGCCCTTAGAGATTCTTCTTCAAGCAGGTTCACATCATAGCTCCAGTCCTCTCCTTGGCAGAACCAGCAACTGCAGGCCAACCCTATAAAGCACACACAGCAAAGGAGCAGTACTCCGCCTTACAGCTCTCCAGCTCTTCTTCTTAGCAAGGGTTTCTAATGAGTCCAGAAGTGATCTAATTCTCTGGGGCTTAATGTCCAATACTTATACCCAATGTTCTCTTTGTTCTCTTTGTGGCAAGGGTCTCTGAGCCTTGTCCAAACCAGTTCTGTCCTCTCTGGTGCATCATCACTACTGGAGGTGGATACATCATTATGCATAGGAGACACTGCCTATTGAGGTGCTAGTGAAACTCCTGCCACTGTCTCAATGCAGCCAGGGTCTAGTCAGCTCAACTATTAGTCACCCATGAAAGGCAGGGCACACCTCAACCACCCTTTTGGCTGTCTACATTGAAGGCACACCCCCAGCCCCTGCCACTCCAAATCCAGTCAGTAAATACACAAAACAGCATAGGCACACATAATTGTTGAATAAGAAAATGTCTAATTTTTAAAAGTGGCATTTTCAAGCACACAATTTAAAAACTATCTCCCTAAAAAGACGTGGTATTAAATTCTAAGTTGATAGAGCCTAAACTCCATTTCTCCATCTTGTCCCAATGGAAAGTTATACTTGTAAGATCTCACAAAGCAACGCCCATGTTAGCCTATGGGACAGATAGCCTTTCAATAGTAAAAAAACTAAATCAGCAGTATTTCATTACTAGTACATGTAAAATTCACCAGTACATGTCCTACCATCTACATACACTGCATCCTGCCCATGTTGGTACCTTGCACCTACCTGAGGGGTGCCTTACATGTAAGAAAAGAGAAGGCAAGGGCCTGGCAAGTGGGTGCACTTGCCAGGTCAACATGGCAGTTTAAACTTTGTGCACGGACACTGCAGTGACAGGTCTGAGATGCATTTACAGGGCTACTCATGTGGGTAGCACAATTAGTGCTGGAGGGACAATTGTAGCACTTGATTTACAGGCCCTGTGCACACATAGTGCACTGTTGTAGGAGAGTAGGGTCTGCTTCCAATGGTCACGCCCACTTTTTGCTCTGATGCACTGGTTTCTCGACTTTAGTGTGGCTGTGGGCCTGCTAATCAGACCCACAGCCCAGCTGTTCTCTCTCTAAATTCATACCATGTACTTTAGGTACATACTTAATTGGGTATTGGGTCACCTTTGTGAGCCCCTGTATAGTATGTATGTATTGGTATTTTTGTATAGCGCAATGACTGTCACCCATCGGGTATCCTGGCGCTTCGACTTGGATGATACAAACACAATGTTTAGGCAGTTGCGCAGCTTACAGAAAAGGGCTTACAGAGTTTTTGGAAACAGATATGTTTTCAGAGCCTTCTTAAAAGTAATAAGATCGTCCGTGCTGCGTAAGCATATTGGTAAGGAATTCCACAGTCTCGCCGCGGTGAACCTAAATGATCGGCCTCCCATCCGGTGGGATGGGAGGCCATAGGTACCCAGGGCATAGGTGCATCCGAGACCTACCAGGGGCTGCAGCATGCATTATGCGACCCCTGGCTGGCCATCCAAATTGACACAACTGGCTGATCACTCAGCTGGGGCAAGGTCGTGTAGACATCCCTTGCTTAGGTATAGTATCCCTATACCTACCATTACATATAGACACATATATACCTATAAGTCACTCCTATGGCAGGCCTTGACAATCCTGAAGGCAGGGTGCTTGGTTTTATGTGAAATGGTGCTCTAGCATGAGCAGAGCCTGTCTGCAGCTTTCGGAACCATGTCCTTATAGCTGTTCTATGATATAGCCATACCATATACACTTAAGTGCATTATAATCCTCGTAGTTAATGCTAACTTTGGTTTGGCTTTATCAAAACATGTTGTGTAAGGTGTCATACGCTTTGGAATACTCCCCCCCCCCACCAGTCCTGGCGGCGGGGGTAGCATTCCTCCCCTCTAGAGGGAGAAGACATATAGTTGTAGCTTTACCCGGTTAAAGTTAAACAGAGCCTCAGCATCACAAAATGGATGCTGCTGCCACAGACACGAGTCTGACCTCATGCTGCTGGATGAAACTCTGGCAGGGGAGGCCTGGACAATAGTTTTCCTGCCTTGGGAGGTGCTAGCACCTCCCCAGACAGGCTATAGTGTATTGGGGCAGGGTGGGTTGAATGAAATGAGACACTGCCTGGGGCACACAAGGTGCTCCATGCATAGCCCGGTTCAAACCAGTTGCTGGGGCACTCCAGCCCCAGCTCTGGCGCGAAACTGGACAAAGGAAAAGGGGTGTAACCACCCCTTCCCAGGTTCCACCCATAGGAGGGACCTAGCAGGTAATCCAGCCCCTTAGATTAGCATAAAGCTAGGAGCTGTGTCTAGAGACATTAGATTATCCTGAACTGAAACTCTGAAATGAAACACTGGACCTTCGAAATTCTACTGCAACTAGAAGACTGAAGAATCTCCCTTGTGGTCAAGGAGTGGCCACCCTGTGAAAACAGGCACCATCAGTAAATTGCCGGTGTGCTTTGTCGATGCTCCCGCCGGAACCAAAAGACTTAGCAATGCAGCCTCTGGACATCCAGACTTCTCTGACTCCGACCCACATCCACAGCAAAGCTGAGACCGGTGAAGGACACGAGAGACGTGGGACCGGACTACCTGCAGTACCTGCTGTTTGCTAACTGTGCAGCTTCTGAGGTGTTCTCGAAGTTGTGCATTGGGACTTAAGAAGCCCCAACCCCGAGCCGTAAGTGAACCGAAGCTCAGCCCTCCACACTCCACGAGTGCCACGTGGGGACTGTGCCTGCATTTCTCTTTGGCGCGTCTTCGCGGTTGTTAGCCCATTGGCTAGTGGCCCTCCTGAAGACATCCTTTTAAATCAATACCACTTTTCTGGTTCCTCTGCGCTTGCTCCTGCTTTCCTGTAAAGGCGAAGCTCTCCAGACCTTGCTGGTCTGAACAGAAGCCGATCTTCCCTTCAAGCGTGGGTTGCCTTTGCCAAGGCTTGTTGACTCCAATCCGGAAGCCGACACCGCCAACAGCGAGATCCTTTGTGGGACAGTCCGTATTCAGCTCCTGGTTGTCATCGATGCCTCCTGGTCTACGTGGCTGCAGAGAAAAGCTTCACCTCTTCACCTGTTTGCATCTCGACATCGCCCGGTTCCTTCCTGGTCACTGGCTAGTGACCCAGACTCTGTCCCCACTGCTTTCAGGTTCTTCACTGCTCCGATCCAACCTTGGATCCATCCAGACATCTTCCTCCTGGTCACCTTCAGCATCTTTGTGCAGCTCTCCATAGGATTTGACGACGAAACCTGACACGAAAGAACACCTATGCACCTGGCTTCCCTGGGTGAGGTAACTCAAGTACTCCGGTGCTCCCCTGGGTAATAACTATCCAAGTGTCCTAGTTTAACTGGGATTTCCCGTAGTCCATCCGGAAGTGCCCGAAATCAACTACTTTGTAAAGTTTACGTTCCCTTTGAAAGTCTATGAGAACCTGCGTGTGTGTTTAGACACTGCCCACGCATCCTGTGGGACTGCTACTTCCTAATCTTTGGTTGTTCAGTGTACCCCCAGCGAGGTCCTAGGCCCTAGGCCTACTCACCTTTCCTGAAGTGGTTCTTATAACACTTACTTAGTATATGGTTCGTGAGGCCCCTAGGGCAGAATTGTATTTGTGCAACTTATAGTATGCTTATTGAGTAACTTGTGCTGTATCTCGAACTCTGACCTCATAAAGAGTTCAGAGGGGTTGTGTTAGTAATAAATACATATATATTTGATATATACCTTGTGTGGTGTCCTTTCATTTGGTATTCAAGAGGTTATTATTGGTAAAACAATTGGCTTCAAATGCTCTCTGAAGTGTTAGCCTAAGATTGCTTTGTCCATGCTACCACAAGGATAGCTGGTCTATAAGGTTGACTTGACAACCATCACCATAAGGGTTGTTTGGACTGATACAGGGTGCCTACTAGAATAGTGGACATCACATATCAGGCCAACTTCTCACAACTGTACTAGGGACTTGCCAGTAAATCAAATGTGCCAACCATGGATGACCAATCATAGTAACAATTTGCACAGGCAGCACTTGCACCTTGACACTGATCAGCAGTGGCAAAGTGTCCTAATCATCTAAGCCAGCATAAACGACATCCAGCATACCATAAAAAATACAGGAGGCAAAAAAGTCAGCGGAAACCACACCAAGGATGCCTGTTGTAACCTGTTTTATTTCATGACAATAATATTTTGAACCTCTGCACTGACCGAACCACTAGATAGTCAGGTAAGTAGATTGAGAGTAGATGTGGAATTTAGAACAATAAATATAGACTTACCTAGACAATGCAGTTAAGGTAATTTAGTGGATGTGACATCAATGTAGTTTGCTGTAATCAACGTCGATAGAGTGGCATACTACTCAGCATTGATTTGCACATTTATAAGGTTGCTCCAAGAGATCTTGCGGAACAGGGAGGGTACATCCCCTCTGAATACCAATAATTAGGGCCTACATTTTGTTTTGTAACTACTGAGCTGTAGCCTGTTTTCCTCCATCCAAGTTTCAACATTACCTGGAAATTGGAGGAGTCCTGCCTCTAGTGTCTAAAAGGATTTTCGGCTATAGATACAGGCTGGACTACCATGTTCTTTAGTGCTTGACCATATGTGTGCTTGGGCATAAATGTATCGAACAAAATAAAGCAAAATTACACTGTTCAACCGAAAAGGCTTAATTATTCCTCTCTTCCTGGCTATTCATGAGTGAATGACTGGAGGGTAGCTTGCTAAGGAGCATCTGGCGCAGCAGGTGCAGAGGGAGCATTGCACGATACACTTTATATGGGGAATCTGGAAAAACTGAGAAGGTTGGCAGGGGTTCCTGCTTCTTGCTTTGAGCCCAAAGGCTCCACAGGATGAATTGTGGAATTATCGTCAGACACAGGCCTGAAAACATTGAAGAGTTGGCAGTGTGCAGTGTGGCCGATGCCAGCTCTCCAGGCAGGAGCTGGGCTAACGCCCAGGCTGCCCCGTGCCAGCACTTTAACAGGCCTGCTGAAACAAGAAATTGGAGAACCCGGTGCATATCAAGTGCTGCAAGTTTACTCAACTCTAAGCTTGCTCCCCCAGTGTGTACTGGAATGCCAGTGCTTCGCACCCTTGACCTGCAGCACACACCTGTTGAAACAAAGCCTTACCGTTGTTAAACATAGGGCACTCCAACGTAATCCTATTCCGATAGGGCACATGTAGCATTGACATGCAGCTGTGCTAAGACTTTTCTTTCGCGCATAGAGTTTTAGGAAAAATCGCCCAACTTGAAGAAGCTGCAAAACTTTCCCCAAGCGAGTGAATTTTTTGACCTTTGCTACAAGTTAAGTTGCAAAATGTAAAATTACAGTGACAATTCGGCACACATGAACCATCACGTGCAGAAAACTGCATAAGGTAAACTTGCAAAGTAAAAGTCTGCATACTTTTCTATCTTGCCTGGGTTGAATAAGACTGAAAATTATCTAGAACATTATTTTTGGAAGACACTGAATATCTTTGTAGGGAACAATGCTACCTTGAATTGGGACTCTTCGCAAAAATTCTAAACAGTAAAAAGTGGGACTGTATCAAGTAATTTCCGGAAGCTGGCTTGAAGCCCTCCCAAACTTGCAGGTGAGTGCAGTGCCGATTTAAGCTTGGCGTTGATCCCCCAGGACTATAACTTCAATGTGAGCTTATTTAGATATAAGTTTTCATCATGGTCTAAACACTTTGCAAAGGTTGGTTATTTTCCAGACACATTGTAGGCGTTGCTGAGAATTTGTGTGCTGTAGTCTCTTACCTGAGGCACATGCTTCTTGTGACTGTTGAAGAGCGCAGGTGAGGCCCCCTCCCACATTCCGCAAGAAAACCTATACAGGCTGACTACATCTACTACACTGAAGATTTGCTGGTATTAGTTTAGTAAGTCAATTCATAACTGCTTCAAGGGCAATCTTTGGGTCTCTTCAGCAGTGCAGCATGATCCACCACAGTGTAATTTACATACAGATTGAGGTATATCAAGGCGTTGGGTGGTCATTGGTGAGGATGATCAGAAAGTTCCACCTGAAGTTGGCCAATGCAAATTCTTTTGTGAGCTTGAACTTGAGTTTAATAGCATTCGTTGTACAAATGGCCACCCTAGTGAAATAGAAACTACCTGAATTCAGTTTGTTTTCTACTTTTTATTGATTTATCTATATCAGCAAGCTGAGTTGCTCGTACAATTACAGATCTTCTGAAAATGATGGACACTTCTCTTAACTCGAGGGACTTGTCTCCAGAATGGAGAGAAGCCCCCGAACCGCTCTTCCACCTTACTCCTTAATTTCGCTTTCTCATTAAACCAGCATTTTTTCTGCTCAGGCATACGTCTGGCTCAACCGAGCAGAGCTCCATTTGTTTTGTCGATTGCTCCTCGGGTTCTGCTGTAGAATATGCCACATACCAAAATGATCACCATTCTCAGGAAAGGAAGGCTAATACCTCCCCCGCACGGCTTTGACACAACTGTGTGTGAGACATAGTTCAAGGCCTTTTTACTTCTAGTCCTGGTGCAGAGACTGTCTGCTGGCCCTCCGTATTATCTATAAAGGTCTGATAGATTGAACCACTCTCTCTCCACCATGGCTTAAAGCTACAGGCTTATGGGCTTGTGACGCTGCATTTCAGAAATGCCTTTCATTGGCCCCTTCTCCCAGCAGAGGCCAGATTAGTTTTGTGTTTTGAGTTTCTCGGATGGTTTGACAAGCACTACAATGGAGTGGAGAGCAGACGTTTTGATTTCACTGCATGTACTTGTGCAATATTTAACAGAGGCCCATGCCATGTAAAAGATGTCACTTTTTACTCATGCCTAACGAACATATGATCTGTGTCCATTACCCGTATCTGTGTCCGGCCCAAATTGAAAACCAGTCAAAAACATCCTCTGAATGCCTGGAGCTATCTGAAGGAATCCACATGAATTTCAAGTGTAGCAGATTCCTCCAATCTCCTTTAATTGTGAAAAACTGCAGCTATTGTGGGATCCCTGATCACTTTACAACAGGGTACCTTACAAAGGTAAATACACTTCAATTTCGTTGGGTCCCTCCTTTTAGTGCTCACAAGTGACACTCAGCACCTTAGTGAATCGCTGGCCTGGAACCAACCATACAATTTTGGAATATAAGCTTTGGCCTCAAATCACCATGTGTTTAAACTTTGATTGCTTGGATGGTCTGTCCAGATTTCCAGAGGAAAGAATGAACCAGGGGAGGACACCAAGTTCCTGCGCTATTTGAAAACCGTAGTAGGCTCTTGAACCCAAGGAAGGAGTCTGCTGGTGTGGAGAGCTAAAGAGAATGAGGTAGACTGGCAAGGCATTTAGATAACTGGGCCAGCCCTTAGAACTGTAATGTAAGCCCTTGCTGCAAAACATGTGCCACCAGGCCTGATGCTCTCTGTTTCTGTAGCATATGCTGAGATTATAGTCCTACTGTTACTTCTCAGGCTAACAAAATTCAATTGGGCTACAACAGAAAATTGTGTCTCTTCAACATTGTGTTTACTCTGAGGGAGAATGTTCCCCGCTTGCTAGGCTGCATCTGCCTCAAGAAATTTCTAGGCCAGACCAATTCCTTTATAGTGGGGTGTCTGAGGTGCTCAACCTCGCCTGCATCTTGCTCCATGCTCTCCATTGCAGGCACTGTCCTATAAAGGCAAGTCCATGTCCTTCCCATTGAGGAGGCTGAGCTACCAGACTGATCATCAACATCGATCTCTGGGGATGAACCACCAGAAACCCTTGTGAAGTAACCCCATAACCCTTCCCACCATAAGTGTTCATGCAGGAGCCGCCTGCAAACGGGCTTTGCCAGAAGGTACCTGCCCAAAAGGACTGATCTAGCCCTTCCTGGTCAGATCACCACTGTCTAGCTCAGAGACTCCACTCCCAGCACACCTTTCACCTGGACCATAACAGACCTCAAAAACACAGCGCTTGGCGCTGTACTTTTTCATACATAAATTCAAAAGGAGTAAGATTGAACTGTAAAATGCTTCAGACTCTGCTCCACTTGGTTTGCTAATTAACCTAGCATGCATTTGGATACCACTACATAATAGTGCTTTGTTCCCAGATTAAACCAATCATTATTCCAATACTGTGGATCACCACACTTGGATAATGATTTTGTACCATTTGACCTTAGGCAATTAGGAGACTGTCGTATGTTATACTGTAATGTGACTATGTTATGTTAGTATGTTTTCTATTTCTTTTGCCAGCGTCATACACGTCACAGTGGAATGTTAGAAATGTATTTATGTGACGTCATCTGTGCTATCTGACAGATGACAGCTGCCTTTGTTGACGCTAGTTGTATCCCGCTACCGCGGGCCCTTGTTATTAATAAACATCTTATCACAACACTTCATCATCTCAGAGTGTTGTATGCTACAGAGACGTTTAATTTTTTTACACGAAATGGCACTGGATGGAAATTGTATTTTACTGTGCATTATTTGAATGGTAACTGTATCTGACTTTCTAAACCTACATCCCCTTTCAACAGGAAGGCTACACTGCTCAACCTCTCGAATCCCTGACAATTTAGGCCTAAATAGCAAGCTGCTGGCATTTCAAGGACCCGTTCATTAATATGCAGCCAGCGGGTTCAGATATAACAGTCAATACTTGTCACAAGATTCTGAGTCCCCCATGAGCTGAGCATGGAGAGAGGTGGAGATTTCTAGTGCACTAGGTAAAACTGCTGTTTGCTTTTGAAGAGCTACTGATCAGATAATGCAAAGTTGTATTTCTCGGTATATTTCTTGTCATTTAGCACCCTTAGCTGCTGCCTACCTTACAATATGGAAGAAGTGTCACGGAGTAGGAAAATAACTTAGCGGTGGACATTGTGTTAAATAGGCTAGTAACAGCTCCATTACTGCCATACTTTTAGAAATGGTGGTACTGGTTGGTTAGGGTATGCATCTAAGCCAGGCAGAACCTACCGCTCTAGTCAGGGTACGTAAGTTACACACCTAAGAGAACCCCTACTCACCCCTTGATAGCTGGGCACAGAGAACTCAGGCTTATCCCACATGCAATGTGTAAAGTATTTGTGAACTCACACACAGACACACTAACAGAGTGAAAACACTAAAAAAGGACTACACACCAGTTTATAAAAATAGCCAATATTTAACTGAATAAAACAAGACAAAAAGGCCAAAAATCCATATAAAAATCAAGATATCACTGATGAAAGATTCAATCAAGTATAGCTTTTAGAACTCAAAAAGAGCTCCAACTGGGGCTATTTGGTCGCAGTAGAAGCCTCCACAAGGACAGTCCGACCTCAACGTAATGGTTAAGGAGTCAGACAGACCCTAGTACAGTAGTTTGGAGGCGTCGTGAGAAACAAAGACGATGCAAAACACTGGGGAGGTGCGACATCACAGCAGCCAATGCGGTGTCAGTTCTTTACTGTTGCAGGGTAGGTGAGGCATCAATTCCTTACTGCCGGACATGGTAGGTGATGTGTTGGTTCCTTACTGCTGCAGGGGAGGTGATGTGGCAGTGACAGTGCAGTACCTCTGTTACCTACTGTGGAATGGTGGTGATGCAAAAGAACTGGCATTGTCCAGGCATTGTGCTCTTCACTAGCAGTGCCCTCCTCTCTGATACAGGCAGTGGCATAGCGTCAATGCCTGAGTATTGTCCTCTGTGAAGTCGGGCTGCAGTGTAAGTCAGGCAGTGTGTCGTGCTCTTCACAAGCAGTGCCATTGGCTCCAGTGCAGGCAGCAGCCCTGATGACGACACTGGAGTCAATAGATGGCTGTTGCTCGCAACTGGGGCTGTGGTGTAAGTCGGTGTAGTGCATTGTGCTCATCACAAGCTGTGCCCTCGCTCCGGAGCAGGCAGTGGCATCTATGACGGCATTGGGGTTGCTATAATGGGCCAACAGGATATGAGGGCACACCTCAGCTCCCTTTGCGTGACTGTCTAGAGTGAATGCACAAACAGCCCAATCATCATCCTGACCCAAATGTGTATTCAGAGACAGGCAGAGGCACAGAATGGGTAAAGTAAGAAAATGCCAACTTTCTAAAAGTGGCATTTTCAGACCTGTAATTTAAAAGACAAATTTACTAAAATATGTGTTTTAAAATTGTGATTCTAAAGATACCAAAGTCCAAATTTCTATCAGCGTCCTTTTGGCAGATACACTTGTAAGAGGTAATAAGACAGCTCCACAGCAAGCCTATGGGAGAGATAGGCCTTGCCGTAGTGAAAAACAAAATGTGCAGTATTTTTCATGGGGCTACCGCAGGCCTATCTTAGGGGTACCTTACATGTAGAGATGAAAGCCCTTTTAGCACCATTTTGAGTGGACCCCAAAGTAAAGGGAATGCTATCTATCTCATCCTTGTCATTATCTAGAAGATAATCTCAAATAAACTCATTACTCTCCACCCTGAGAGCCCTGTCTTGTAACAAGTGATTTTATAATGATGATATGCCTTTTGCTTGAGTTTTGTCTGATCATTCGTTGAGTGGAGGTTGAGTGGAGCCTGGCCTGGAAAGGCAACCTGGCGATTGCAGAGCCCTCCTGACCATTAGTTTTAGGCTAGATTCAATTAAGAAATTGTATAGCCGACGTAGGAGAAGTGAGCTGGTGAGTGGAAAGCAAATTCAGGCTCCTGACAATGTTGCTTTCTCCAGGCCCACAGAACTCAGCCATTCCCTAAATGGAGGGCAGATAACACCAAGTCAAGTCAAGTTAAAATTTGTATAGCGCACTACTCACCAAGAGGGTCTCAAGGCGCTTGAGGGAGGGGGGGTACGTTACTTATCGAATATCCAAAGTTTTTAGTTGTTTTCTGAAGGAGAGGTGGTTCTGTGTAAGGCGGAGGTGGGTGGGGAGAGAATTCCAGGTTTTGGCCGCTAAGTAGGAGAAGGATCTTTCCCCCATGGTGGATCTTTGGATGCGTGGAATCACGGCGAGGGCTTGATTGGACCATCGTAGTTGGCGGGTGGGGGTGTAAAAGGTCAGGCGCGTGTTGAGGTATTTGGGTCCTAGGTCGTAGAGGGCTTTGTGAGAGTGGGTGAGGAGACGGAACGTTATTCTCTTGTTGACGGGGAGCCAGTGGAGGTCTCTCAGATGACCAGAAATGTGAGCTTGGCGGGGGATGTCTAGGATGAGTCTGGCTGAGGCGTTCTGGATGCGTTGGAGTTTTTTTCTGTAATTTGGCTGTGGTTCCGGCGTAAAGGGTGTTTCCGTAGTCCAGTCGGCTTGTGACCAGTGCATGGGTGACCGTCTTTCTTGTTTCGGTGGGGACCCAACGGAAGATTTTTTTGAGCATACGTAGGACTTTGAAGCATGATGTTGAGATGGCATTGACTTGTCTGGTCATCGAGAGGGAGGAGTCCAGGATGAAGCCCAGGTTACGTGCGTGGTCCGTAGGTTTGGGTGCGTTGCCCAGGGCCGGTGGCCACCAAGAGTCGTCCCAAGCGGAGGGGGATGATCCTAAGATGAGGACTTCCGTTTTGTCCGAGTTCAGTTTTAAACAGCTGTTCTTCATCCACTCGGCTACTTCTTTCATCCCTTCGTGTTGGTTAGTTTTGGCAGTGTTTGGGTCTTTGGTGAGGGAGAGGATCAGCTGGGTGTCGTCTGCGTAGGAGATGATGTTGAGGTTGTGTTGGCGCGCGATGGATGCGAGGGGACTCATGTATACGTTGAAGAGGGTGGGACTGAGTGATGATCCTTGTGGTACGCCGCAGATGACTTCAGTGGTCTCCGATTTGAAAGGGGGGAGGCGGACTCCCTGGGTTCTTTCGGCGAGGAACGAGATGATCCAGTCCAATTCACCACTGTTCCTAAACCTACGGAGTGAGCAGTCCCTGTCCTCATCCATGAAAAGGTTCAGGTAACCGCTTCCCACAGATCACAGCTCCCTAATCAGTGGCAAAGACATTAGACATTACAGCATTAAATAATCTCTCTTGGCATATGAGTATATGATTGTCTATGTAGAGGAGACCGGTGCCACTGATGGAGCAAGGATTCAAGGAAAAGAAACTTGCTCATATCAATCTCTCATTACCGGTACTAATAACTAGAAATGGTAAAAAAGAGAAAATTAATATGAACACGGCATTTACATATGGAGAAAAGAGCTTTATGCACGCTTGAATAACACAGAATAATTTGCTACGCAAATAAAATCCCACTTGAAAACGAAAAATGCTTTGCGCATGTGCAAACCAGAACCACGTAAATAACTATGTGTCTAACTCGTTTGAGAGGGAAACTCTCACGCATGCGCAAAGATTACTAACCTTAGATCTTGAGGCACTGCGTGCTTGGCATATGCGTGCCTGAACTTCAAAAGAAGATGTTGCTGCTAATGCTTTTGCCTAAAGAAAGAGAATTTAACATGGGATAGAGTAGACGTGGGTGGTGAACAGTGACAATCACATATTTAAGAAATTGACAACGGTTTATGTTTCCTTTATTAATAGTATATGCTTGGACCTAATGTGCTAAGCCAATGAAAAAGATGGCGGCGAAGATGTATGCAAGTTTGGACATGCACAGTGTGATAAAATTGTGACCCGCTGACCGGATCGTTGACAGGCTGCCAAGAGACAAGAACAAGTCGGTGTGTTAACGCGTTCATCAACTGTAGAATCCTGTTGAAAACATTGTTTAAATTGATACAACTGACGCATGGGAAAATAATAAGGCAGAATAATAAATGAGCAAAAGGGGAAGGGTTTTGCTAAACAAAGAATTAGTTAAGAAATTGAACATGACATTATGAGGTGATAACAAATCCCCTGCCCAATTACAGCCATGATTGGCTGATATTTGCAACTTTTGAGGGTGGGACATACAGAATTAAAGAGTATAACTAGAGTGACAAGTTGAGAGGGGGTTGACGTCGATGCTGAGTGAGGTGTGGGCGAGAGCTGCTGCTGAAAAGAAGAAAACAGACTGTGAAGATTCATTCCTGAAAGACAGCCTGATTAGATTAGATTGAAGATTTGCAGAAGAATATTGAGGAGAGAGAGAGTGTAAGAGAGGGATGCGTTCCGGTGTGTTGGGGTTCTAGAGAAGTGTAGTAAGTATTATCCTATTCTACTCCTGTCCTATAGTATTTGTCACCTGATTGTTAAGTCAGGAGACCCACACCAGTCTTTTGACCAAAGGGTTGGTTTTCCCAGTTTCACCATTTGGTAAATATTATTCTGTCTTAAATTTGCATATCTTTTGCAAATGTATGATTTATTATGTCTTTCGTCTCTTCATCTGTCCACTCCTAATGCATTCATTTGTTGAATGAGTCTATGAATTGAATGTATTTTGATAAATGAATATTTACCACCATCAACTACTCAAATATTGGTCCATTGACCAAAGGAAGAGTGTTGATCTGTGAAGGTTGGTTAGACATTGACTAATCCAGATCAAGGTGAAAATAAAACTTGACCCCCAGCGAAACAGTCAGGAAACTTGAATGTGTATATGGGCCATTTTGAGAAATTTTTTGATTATGAAATGTTCATCCTGGCCTTTCGCTGGATCCGTTTTTCTGGTAGCAGAGCGATGGGTATTATCGATTAGTTTGGTGAATATTGATCGTTGATTATTAATTATTGTTTTGACTATTTGACTGTATGTTTAACACTAAGAGTTAGTGTCACGTTTTATGTTGTCTGGAAGCACAGGTACAGAGATACCTGCAAATCCCAGGGAACAGAATTTAGAAGAGTGTGGTAAGGAAATCACACTGCAGAAGGTTACTCGTCTATTGTCATAACACTGAGAAGCTACAAAGGGCTGGCAGTATTATATTAGGGACTATATCGTATAAGAGTAGAGTGTGAATGACAGGAGAGGGCCCGCCTGTGAAACTAAGGAACAGTATCCCTTGAGGAGTAGAAGGCCCTCCCCAAGCTTAAGTGAAGGGTAAACAGTAGTTTTGACTCGTAATAACAGGAAGGAATTTTCTCTTTGAAGAGAGTGAAGAAACTATCTTTGGTTTAGCGGAGGAGACAGAGTAGCACTGTTTTTACGTTGTTACTAAAAAGGATTTTTATAAAGAAAAAACTAGAAAAGACATTGTTGTATTACCTTGTGAAGGAAGGGTCAATAGTAGGAGCCATACTGACGTCACAAGAGACGCGCTGGCATTGGTCAGACAATTGGCTGCGTTGTAAGCTCTGATTGGTCAGTAGACAGGTAGTGTGCTGGTATTGGGTGATGTAGGGAATACGTAGTGAGCCCTGATTGGATTGCTTGTGTGAGTCGTGCAGGCATTAGACGAGTATTGACTAACAGGCTTCGTGAGAACATGGAAGAATTTGTGGATCTTGTCAAGTGAATTAGATAAAAGAACGAGAAAATGAAGTTGATTATTAAGATCAAGTATTTCTTTAGGACGGGCAAGCGATAAGTAACTAGGAAGTGACTTCTTATGCCACCTCCCAATACTCCAGCTTCCTCTTTGATGATGGAAAGTGGATATCATACATATGTATGGTTGGAAAATTGGGTGGAGTATACAAAAGATGATGGTTTTTTAGCTTTCCCTGAACATGGTACATTTAATGTAAGAATTCTTCAGAATTTAAGAAATAGGATGAATTTGTTAGAACCAAATCCTAGGTTAACACAGTATGAGGCACTGGAAGAATGAGAAGTTGAGGCATTTGAGCATGAGAAATACAGAGGAGGCATGAGAATTAATAGAAGATTTTTACCCAGATACCCATTTGACACTCGAGGAGATCAAATGAAAAGATGGAGAAGGGTTTTAGTAACAAAGGGGTTGTATCCAGTATTGATGGCCGAAGATCAAGAAGGGAGCAAATGTAAAGAAAAAACTAAATACCTAGATGTGACAGGAATAGGGTATGATGAATCTGATGATGAGTTGTTAGAAAATATTTTAGTAAAAAGACCTCCGCCTTATCAGGAAAAGTGCTAGAGATACAACTCCAAGTGCTCTATGATGGAAACTTCATTTGTTCTACAAGTTCTATATGAGGCAGGGATGCATTGAACAAAACCAAAGAATTAAGAAAATAAATCAGTGGCAGTACCTATTGGTCTGTTTTATACCATTGTATGGTGATAAACGAGGTACACCAAAGTCGCAAAATGTGGTAGTGCTAGAAAGGAGATAGTCATGCTAGAAGATCAAACTAGTGAGAGTGATTCAAATGTTTTATTATTGGCTCTCCCAAATATTGACACTGTGACTGAAACCCCAAGAGAATTTGGTTCAGCTGGATTTTCTCCTGAAGATCTGGAGAAATGGGCAGAAGAATTAGGAAAACAGAAAACACCACCAAAAACTATAGATGTAAGCAAGTTAAGGGTGTAATTTAGAAGAAATGATAATTGGTACAATAAGTCTTGACAGACTAGGTTCATATGGAGATAAAGAGTTGTTGTTTCTGTTTCATGAGAAAACAGCGGAAGAAGCTTTAGAATTTGGGATAGCTATAGAAAAATCAAAAGTACTACAAAAACCCTACCGAGCAGAATTTACTGAGAAGGACTTAGAAAGCTTGAATGCGTCAGGAAGGAGATTACAAATAAGGTAATTGATACAGCTTTTGAAAAAATGGGGAGATGTACATTGAAGGAGAAGTAGATGGACAAAGAGAAGAGATGAGGCAGCTACAAAAGAAGTATCTACATTTCCATTGAAAGAAGTAGAAACGGTTGAAAGAATGTGTCCAATGAGAGAAGTTCCAGGTGGTGGTTATGTTCATGTTCCATGGAGTAAACAGGATATTTTGTCCTTTACAAATAACTTCCCTAGATTGAGAGAAAAAACATTTAAATGGTACAAGCAGATAGAGATATTTGTCAAGGTTTCAAAGGCTTTGTTGAAGGTTTTGGATGGTCTGTTTCACATAGTGGTACCAACAGATTTGTGGTCAGAATGTAAAATTACAGTTGATTGGCCAACTGAAGAGTATCCTAGAGAAGCAAAGACAGGTGTGCCTTCGGTGGATGTAATGAAGAAATATAATCAAGTAATTACTTTTCTGAAAGGGAATTCCCCCTAAAGAAACAGATTGGGTTAAAATATACAGACCAACTCAAGAACCTAAACAGTCAGTGCATGCGTACCATGAAAGGCTGATACAGGTTTTTAAGCAGTATTGTGGATTCGAGAACATTGGTGATAAAGATATGGGACAATTCATATACAGGTCTGTCTATGGGCTAAGAGCAGACATTAGCCAGATGATTCGGCAGCATTTGCTTTGCTGGAAAAGTAAACCGATCGATGATATTCTGAAGAATACAAAATACTGCAGTGATGACATTGATGCAAAGCATAAAAAGTTAGAAGAGAAAATGATGTGGGCACAAGTGAAAATAGCGGAACGCCAAGAAACAATTTCTGGTTCTCAAAATGATAATCAGATGAATGGACAGAATCAGAATAGTCAAGCGTCGAATGAAAGCAAGGGAAAGGGGCGAATGAATAGAGAAGAAGCAAAAAAGTAATATCCCTGTCATGGGTGTGGAATGCTTGGACATTGGAAAAAATGAGTATAGAAAAATTCAACAGAATAATGGGGTAAATCAAATTTTAAATCTGCAGATGCAGAATGAGTTGGTTGTGAATCAACAGCAACAGCAGCAGATAGTTACGCTTCAGTTACAGGTGCCACAAGCCCCTTTGCCATCAATGTGAATGCTCAGGTTCAGAGGTACAGTGTGAACACCGATTCCATGGAGAAAGTGGTAAGAAAACACAGACCGTTCAACAATATTGGATGCAAAGTGATGCGACTGGATTGTGAATGTCACAATGGTGGTGCCTTACGGGGGAGGAGGAGTGCATGCTTGGTGCATCCTTGGCGATAGATCAGTCAGGTCCATTTGTTGATGGAAAGGTTGAAGGAAATGACATCACTTTCTTGGTGGATACTGGCGCTACGCGTTCTAATGTAAAAACAGCATTAATCCCAAACCTACCCCTCTCGGGAGAAACTATCCAAGTTGTAGGACCCCATTCACAAAGCCAATAGAAGTGAATATTGGAAATTTCAGAGACATGCATCGATTTGTGGTATGTGACTTAAGTCCACTAAACCTATTAGGTAGGGATTTGTTGTACAAAATGAACTGCACCATCTTTTGTACACCTGATGGTGTGGCTTTCCAAACACCAGATGAAGATGTAGCTTTTAAAATTATGCTAGCTAAACAGGGAACAGAAGTGGATGAGGTGTTTCACTTCTTACCAAGAGTGATTTGCCTGATGAATTAAGAAATACAGTGAAGTCAGATGTGTGGGATTTTACAGGAAAAGAAATTGGTCTAATGGCAAAGGTAGGCCAAGACGAAATTGTGGTAAAGGAGGGTGCAATATATCCAAATACACCACAATACAGAATGAGCCCTGAAGTAAAAGCAGGAGTTGCCCCAGTAATTGACCAAATGATTAGCAGGTTATTTTAAAATAAATATTGAGCAGTCCTTGTAATTCTCCAATCATGGGACTTAAAAAGCCTAGTGGAAATTATAGAATAGTGCAAGATTCGAGATTCGATTCCACTGGATCCGGATAGCCAATATCTTTTTGCTTTCTGGTTAGGAGTCCTTGTTTTGGCATGGTGCAGAGTTTCTCAAGGGTATGCAGAAAGTCCGTCGCTATTCAATCAGATTTTGATTTTTTTTTTAGAAACTTTGGTTATGCCAGGAAATTCGGTCTTGGTTCAGTACATTGATGACCTATTGCAAGCTTGTGTCACTGACACAATAGCTGTACTGAAGCTTTTGGCAGACGGAGGACACAGAAGGTGTCCAAAGAGAAATTACAGTTTTGTAAAAAAGAAGTTCAATATCTTGAACATTAGATAGAGAGAGGAGTCAGAAAAGTGACACTGGGAAGAATAAAAATGATCCGACAAATGAACATGCCTAAAACTAAAAAGGAAGTGCAAATGTTTTTGGGAGTGGTTGGATACTGTCATCAATGGATAGGTGGATTTTCACTACTTGCAAATCCTTTAATAAGGTTGACACAAAAAGATATGACGGATCCAATTGAGTGGGATGATGAAAGTGAAGAAGCCTTCATAAAATAGAAAAGTTGTTTGTGTCAAGCAATAGCATTGTGAATGTCAGACTATACGAAAGAGCTTCCTTTGTTCTGTTGTTGAAGAGAAGGATGTACACTTTCAGTGTTAACCCAGACACATGGATTGTCTCGACGTCCAGTAGCATACTTTTCTGCTACTATTGATCCAGTGGCTGCAGCATATCCTGGCTGCTTAAAAGTAGTAGCTGCTACTTGTGTGAGTCTGGAACAGAGTGAAACGATTGTGATGGGACATCCTATAAGGATGTCTGTACCACATTCAGTTGAGATCCTTTTAACAAGAACTCATACTCAACATTTGACACCTAGTAGGCTGCCTAAGTAAGAAATAGTAATTTTGGGTGCTGAGAATGTAAGTGTGACAAGATGCACCATGATGAATCCAGCAACATTGTTGCCCAATTCGTATTGTGAGGAAGTGAAAGAGGAAGTTGATCAGGATTGTTTGAATGTGACAGAAATGTGTACAAATCCATGAGCTGGTCTCCTTGACGTTCCTCTAGAAGAATCAGACTTTGTACTGTTTGTTGATGGGTCATGTTTTAGACGAGAAAATGGAGGATTAGTGTCTGGTTATGCTGTATGCACAGTTTCAGGTATCATAGAAGCTTCCTGTCTAATAGGAGTCCAGTCTGTACAAATAGCCGAATTGTTCGCTTTGACGAAGGCTTGTAAAATTGGAAAGAAATTGAGAGTAACCCTATTTACAGATAGTCAATATGGTTTCGGGGTTGTGCACGACTTTGGCCAATTGTGGCTACAAAGAGGATTTCTGACTTCTTCAGGATCTCCCATAAGAAATGGCAAAGATGTTAAAGACAGGGGTGTCCCCAAAGATACCCCTAGATTCAACATAACAAACACATCAATTATTCCCAGTATGGAGGGTATAAAAACATATAGCTTCTCGGAAGATCAGTTTGATAGACTAATAAATAAGAGATCGCGGAATACCACCACAATCAGACTGGATAAAACAGACGAGGAACAGTGGGAAAAACTCTGGAACCTCAAAAAGAAAGTGATAAGAGCAGAATTACACGCAGAGTTCCTAGTGGAATACTGCAAGAGTGGTATTATCCCAAAGGGTCTACAAGTGACGAATGAACCAGGGATTTTTATCACAGATAAAAAATTCATAGACAAATGGACTTTGGTGGCAAATAGATGCAGTAGAGACTGGATCTTACTTATTATAGAGACAGCAGAGGAATTTATATTCATTGAAAAAAAGGAGATTGAAGCACTAGAGAGTCAACTAAGGGACAGTACTGCCATGGAAGATGCAAAGGCGAAATTAAAAGAAATTCAAAATGATGTTGATAGTTATAGTGAGTACCTAATTAAAAAGAAGAGCAACAAACTAAAAAAAGATATTGAAAACTATAACCCAGAAATTGTTTATCCATACCTTCAAAAAGACTTTTATGATCGTCCCAAAGAAAACTTCCAACCCCGTAGACAGTGGCCGAATCAACCTAGAAACCAATCTAGGAAACGTGTAAGATTCTTTGATTCCTCTTACAGTAGCACTGACTCAGAGGGTGAACTTGTAAACGATAGACAACAACAGGATGGTGAAATGAATAAACAACAACAGACAACAAAAGAGGGTCTAGTTTTTTTAGAGAGGCGAAATCAGATGTTCGGACAACCAAGGGGGAGGGGAAGGGGCAGAAGCAATTACAATCAGACACAATACACCCAAGCCCAGAACCCTCAACGTCCTCGCACTCGGAGCCAGAAACAATGGGATTAAGCACTAAGAACGAGAAACTAGCAGTTATCAACCTATCGGACCACCAACTGACCCCAATAGAGATAAAACTCTTTGAAAAAGGATTAGGTTACGCCATATGTTCCCATGTAGACAGATACACCCTGGAAAGAGATCTGCAGAGCTTTTTCCGAAAAATAAGACTCCGAATCTTCTTTGATGGCAAAGATAAGATGGTGCGACAAAACAAATCTGGTCTAAAAAACAAATCTACATGGGTTCCCCCTATCAACACTGTACACAAGGATGTAGAGGCCTTTGAAAGGTCAGTGGACAAAAGCATAGATAATCTTCTAAAACAAAAAAATTGGACATCATACAATCTCAGTAGAGAGGAGAAGAAGGCATTAGAAGAGCTTGAGAAAAACAGCGCCCTAATAGTCAAACCAGCTGACAAGGGAGGAAGTATTGTTCTTATGAACAGTAGTGACTATGATAAGAGGATGTTGAAACTATTAAATAATAGTGACCATTATAAGAAATCTAACAGAGAAGAATGGCAAACCCTAAAGATAGAGATAGAGAGGATGTTGAGGCTAGCGAGAGAAGAGGACATCATATGTGAAGAAGAATTCGCATTCATGCTAAATAAGGACCCTCTAATTCCAGCACTGTATGGCCTCCCCAAGGTACATAAAAACATTAGTGATCCTCCGATGAGACCTATAGTGTCATGCATAGGGTCCCTGACTGAGCCTTTGAGTAAGTACGTCGAAATATTCCTGCAACCTCGTGTGCAACAACAGAAAGCATATATAAAGGACACCACCTCAATGATTAAGAGAGTAGAGAACTTAAGCTTCAATCCAGAGTCACAGGTATTGGTGACTCTGGATATTGAAGCCTTATACACCAATATCCCTCAAGACAGCACAATTAATATTATGGAGGAGATATTAGGAGAGGGTGAACAGGATCTAACAGATCACCAAACCTTCATAATTGAGTGCATTACGATCATTCTCAAGAACAACATTTTTCTATACAGGGACAGTCTCTTTAGACAGATTAAGGGGACCAGCATGGGGGCCACCTGTGCCCCCAGCCTGGCATGTCTTTATGTTTCTAAATTTGAGGAGAAACATGTCTACAATGTAGCTGCCCCATTCTATGAAAACATCTCGGAGTGGGGTCGCTACATTGATGACATTTTCTTCATATGGACAGGTGAAATGGATACCTTGAATGAATTTTTGATATGGTTAAACCTGGGAGATGCGAATTTAAAATTCACATCCCACATCAGCAGGACCCAGGTAGAATTTCTGGACATCCTGATCAAACATCAAGAAGGGAGACTAACAGTAGAACTATATACCAAACCAGCGGATAGGAATAGTATGCTCCATTACAAAAGTAACCACCCACCATCACAGAAAAATAACATTCCCTTTGGTCAGTTCCTTCGTCTAAGAAGGAACTGTACCTCAATGGCAGATTACGAAATCCATGCTAACAGATTGAAAGAAAAATTCTTGGAAAGGGGCTATCCAAGGAGAATGATTAAACATGCTTATAAAAGAGCTAAATATTTCAACAGGGAAAATCTGTTCAATGAGGAACAAAATAATCAACAGAAAGAGCAGCCAATCATGTTCGTGACCAACTTCTCCCAAGTGAGTTTTAAAGTAAAAAATATAATAAATAGGAATTGGCACCTAATCTCAGATAAGGCACAGGAACCCATCCCTAAGCCTATGATCTCATATAGGAGAAACAGAACCATCAGGAACTCCCTTGTACATACACACAAGGAGTCCCACAGGAATGTGCAAACCACCATAGATGGCAAGCCTTTACCAACAGGAACCCACCCATGTGCAGGTTGTGTCAATTGTGGTAATATAATTAAAGGCAGCACGATCACAGTGAATGACAAAACAATTAATATTAGGAGTTTTATTAATTGTAGAACCACAAACGCAATCTACCTCATTCAATGCCCCTGCAATAGACCATATGTAGGTGAAACGTCTAGGGAACTCAGGCTTCGTCTGAATGAGCACCGCTCAGCCATTAGGACTAATAAAATTGGAGCCCCCCTGACGGAACACTGGAGGGAAGCTGGCCATAAAATTGAGGATTTAAAATGGTGTGGTCTAGAAAGAATAAGTGAGAATATCAGAGGTGGTAATCAGAATAACAAAAGAAAAAGAAAGGAACAATTCTTTATGTCAACCCTGAACAGTGTCAGGTGTGGCCTAAACTCCAAGGAGGATTGGGAGAGAATTATCCAAGGATAATACTGAATAGAGACACAAGATCTGAACAAAACTTGTGTACCCATGACTTTACCATCCACTACTCTTTATAGGATAAGTATACAAGCAAGAAAGGGGCTAGTAAACAGGCTATGAGGCAAGACAGTAGCGTCATTAAATAAGGATAAGTATATAAGCAAGAAAGGGGCTAGTAAACAGTCTAGGGGGCAAGATAGTAGCGTCATTAAATAAGCAGTGCAGTAGTTAACAAAATTGTTCATTGTGTAAAGATAAAAAAACATACATCCTTTTGAATAAATTATCCTGAGCGCTTAAAACAAACGAAAGGCACTTCCCCATATGGCTCTGTTGAGTCTGTCATCGACAAAGAAGGACATGTTTATCTCTAGATTAGAGATACATACACACAAGGAAGGGTCCAAGGTTTGTATTAGATTAAAACAGGAGCACTGATAGATAGATGGAGTAGGAATAAACATAGGACCTTGAGTGAGAAGAGATATATTCACTTAAAGAATGTTGCGGTATGCTTCATGCAACCGGAAGGCACTTCGGTTAGGCTCGGTTCGTGGAATATTTGTAATTATCCCACACGGAAATTCTCTTGGCCGTAAGGCATTTCGTTTAAGTTCCGCCCGTGGAATATTTGCAATTATCCCAAACAGAAGGATTCTTAGTAAATATCAGAATCCTTTACGTAAATCTTAAAAGCCAAAACGATGAGGCGATGAAAAACGCGCTAGGTTGCCTAGCAACCTTTTAATCCTATCAGAAGAAATAGTAAACAAAGCGGAAGGCAAACAGACTGCCGGTTCCGCATTAAAAGCGGCAAGCATTTGGTTGTCTAGGCAACTTCACTCTGATTGGCCCGTAGAGAACCAATCAGCATGGGAATGTTTGCAATCATCCCACACAGAAGGACTCTTAGCAAACATCAGAATCCGTCACGTAAATCTTAAAAGCCAAAACGATGAGGCAAGGAAAAACGCGCTAGATTACCTAGCAATCCTTCAACCATATCAGAGGAGGCAATAAATATAATATAATGAAAATAGGATGCCGGTTCCGGATCACGGCGGAAAGCATTCGGTTGTCTAGGCAACTTTACTCTGATTGGCCGGTAGGGAACCAATCAGTATTGGGGACATATTAACCCAATCAAAGCGCGTCTAATATAAGAGCATCGCGCTAAAACAAACATTCAGTTCTTGTAACCGGATCGGAGCAGACCGACGAAGAGACGCCAGAATAGACTGCCAGGACGAAGGAGCAGGGAGGCCGATTGCTAATGAAAAGGTAAGGATCACCAATAGAGAAGGCGACTTTCAAACCCTTGAAAATAGAAATAGAAATTATAATAAAACTGTAGTAGCAATTCCAAAACATTGATAGTTTAATTAAAAATAGATTCCTAGATGGTAATAACTAAGGTAAAAAACTTGCCAAAATGTAGTAAGACACAGAAATAGTTTTTCCTAACAAGTGCCTGTATTTACAACCAAAAATTGATAGCTTGTATAAAGATAGATTCCCAGATGGGAACAACTAAAGTAAAAACCTGCTAAAATTTACTAAGATACAAGAAAAGCTTTTATTCTTTAATATAGCCACGAACTCTGATATCCATAAAAGGGACTGAGAATCAGAACATTCAAGGAACTGCAACAAGCAGAAATACTTCTTTGGTGAGTTACAAATTAGCCACTAATAAGCAATTCCTTGAGGCTACATTCTGTATTGGAACAAATGGTATGAATTTATAATTAAACAATCAAATGTTTCCCAGGGTCATTGAAGAAACCCAAATACGAAAAATACGGTGGCTCCTCCTGGTAATCAAAGACAAAGCATACCAAGTGTAAATAGAAGGTATATATCAATATTTAATATTCACACACAATATTTGGAGTCAGGGATATTTCGACCTTCATCTATAAACACGTCCTTTGTGACATTTGTATACGTGGACACCTCGTGTAGATATTGAGGTGCTAATATCCTTTTCCTATATCTATTTTTCATCCAAGGTGAAATACCAAACAGAAATTGTTATTAAGCCCATAAGTAAGACGGCAACAAGATTTTGAACAGAAAACGCTGTCCGGTGGGGAATTTATTCCACTGGTTTTAAGGTACGCAATAAATTTAGAAATACCTTTAGTGTATGAATAGGAGTTGTTTCATCTAAGCTTCATAAGCATTGGACCACACAAGTCCATGGGAGAGGTAAACACTATCAGTTTTGTTCGAAGGGTATGAGCAGAAAGAATATGGTGAATATGTCGCATAACTCAATGTCTCAAAGGAGCGAATAATGTTTAAATAAAACCTTAGACATTTTAAAATTGTATTAGTGTGTAACTGAAAACCCTGTGTGAAAATAAATGTTTGTTTTGAACTAGAGATGCCCAAAGATTAGCTGTAGTTACCACAATTGTGATTAATCATAAATCTGTGAATACTCAATAGACTGCACCAATGCAACTTAGAGTAACTCTGTTTTTTTAAATTTTTAAATTTGATGTAGAATCTGTCCTGAAGAAGGTACAAATCCAAGAAACCGAAACGCCGCGTCGACCTGTGATTCTTTGTTTTTAACTGTGTTTATTCAAATGTATTTAATGATGTTTTTTTGAAAATTTTTATACCGTGTAATAATGAAATTTTAACAATGTATATATACAGTAAATGTTTGACAGAGTAACTCATGGTGTGAAAATTTTTATTTTATCTATGACATTGTTGACATTGTGTCCTGTTTATACTCTTTGTTTAAAAACCAAATATTGTGTTCATGGTGGGGAGTACTAAATAACTGCAGTTTTGAACAAGGGTGTATAACAGTCATCTCCTTATGAATCTGGCATCTTTAGGGATATAAGCAAGTAATTGGTCTCACCATACACTGATAGAAGTCGAGTACAAATCATTGTAACTTTACCTCTCCCGCCATATTAATGGCATGCTTCATAAATATGTTTCTTTGAGAATGAAATGTTCACCCTAGAACTTAAGAACCAGGTGTGAAATTCAGTCTAAGACTGTTCTCTCGTGGGGACACCCCTGTCTTTTAAGATTCACTATCCCCCCAGTCCCCTATTAGCCTGTGCGGGGTCCTCCTTGACTTTTTAACTCAAAGATGTTAAAGAACTATTGAAAGCATTGCAGTCGCCAAAAGCAATTGCAGTGGTTAAATGTGCAGCACACAAGTCAGGAAATGATTATTTGACACTGGGTAATCGGTACGCAGACCAAGTTGCACAATTTTGTGCAAGAAATACAATGTCTTTGAACAGAGGGATGCCAACAAATGTTTTTCTCTGCTTTTGAAACATGGGATGAAGTTAGACAATTACAGGATGAGGAACACTGGATCAAAACAGGTTGCACAAGAAGGGCTGACGTGTGGGTGTGTCCAGATGGTAGACCAATAATGCCAGATAGCTTTTTGTCACAAAAATCTAGGGTATATCATGGAACTACACACGTTGTGAGGGAGGCCATGATTAGACATTTCAGACAGACGTGGTTTAATCCCAAATTTAGGGTTGTTGCAGAGAGTCTCTGCCAAAGTTGTTTGACTTGCCAACTAAAAAAATCCAGGGAGGAAGACAGTGGTCAGTTGGGGAAAAATTGAAAAAGCAGAGGGGCCATTCACAAGATTGGAATTAGACTTCATTGAGTTGCCACCGTGCAACAGTTTGAAGTATGTCCTTGTCATTGTTTGTCTATTTTCTCGATGGGTAGAAGCCTGTCCCACGAGACGGAATGACAGTCTTACAGTTGCCAAACAACTGTTAAGAGAGCTTATACCTAGATTTGGATTTTCAGTCACTTTGGAATCAGATAGAGGACCTCAATTTAATAATGAGATAATTAAACTAATTTGTGAAGCTTTCAAAATTTAACAGAAATTATATTATGTCTATCATCCAGAAGCCTCTGGAGTGGTTTAGCAGCTTAATGGTACAATAAAATCCAGGTTAGGACAGGTGTGTGCATCCACTTCACTGAAATGACCTAATGCTCTGCCCATTGTATTGATGAGCCTTAGAAGCATTCCTGACCGAAGAACAGGACTAAGTCCACATGAAATCTTCATGGGAAGAGCAATGAGACAGATATTTGTACCTGGAAACAAATGAACAAATATAACTGATGATTTAGTGTTGGACTATCGTAAAGGACTAGCTTATATAGTACGTTTTGTGTCTCACCGGGTTGGAGAAAATGCAAACGCAGTACAGCCAAATCAAGCTCATGATTTGTGTCCTGGAGACTTGGTCGTGATAAAGAAGCACACAAGGAAATTGTGTTTGGAACCCAGGTGGAAAGGACCTCATCAAGTCATATTGGTTACAACAACAGCAGTGAAGTGTGCCGGCTTACCGAATTGGATCCATGCAGTCATACCCAAAGAGTCCCAAGTCCGCCTGAACGACAAGAGCAGCAACTGGTAGAACAAAGACAAGAACCAGAAGCTGAGAGTTGTGAAGTTGCAGAAATCAGAGAGACAGACTTTGAAGAATGCATTGATGAAGAACAACCAAGTACGAGTCAAGTAGAGTGGGCACCAGTTACTGGGACTGAAGAGACTGCTGTAGAGACTGAGAAAGAGTTAGAGCTTGAAAGACCAGAACAAAGTGAGCAAAGAATAGAAGAATAGAAGAATCTTCTATAGAAAATCAAGCTTAGTCAGAAGAAGAAAAAGAAAGACCAGATGGTTCAGAGCAAATACAAACAACAGAAGAAAAAGAAGCTGAAAATTCAGAACAAGCCCAACCAAAAGAAAGAGAAAATAAAAGGGCACTTGCAATAGGTGAAGACGGTTCAAAGGCAGTACAGAAAAAAAGAGTTAAAAAGGGAGATCACTGGCCGAGTGAAGTGAAAAGACTGATATACTCTCTAAGAAGAAAAACAGGGAAAGAACTAGAGCAAGTAAACGAGGTATCGAGTCAGGTTGAGCAAGAAAAAACAAGAAGAAGATCATTAAGATTGTCAAAAAGAGCGAGGGTACCAAATAGAAAATATAAGGCTCCATAGTGGACCTATATTATACTGGAAGATTTTGAAAATCTTGATCTAAACGGAGAACCAGAAAATAACATTGTTGAACGATCTGAAGAAAAAGATTTGAGACCACCTTAAAGAAAATACTTTTGTTCAACTGAGCAAATACACTGTTGCTCGCTCTGGGACCATTCACCTTGCCTTCATGGATCTATCATCGGTATTTGATTGGGTATTCACCTGTTACAACGCATTTTTTACAACGCACTACCACTACAACGCAGGCATTACAACGCATACCATTACAACGCATAGCGCTGGGGGGCGCTCTAGGATAAGAGGTAAGTTTAATTTACTATCCAACACCTTCCCTAGGGTCCACGGGGACTGGAGTTAGAATAGTAAATTATACTTACCACTATCCAGCACCCCAAAGCGCTATGCGTTGTAGTGGTATGCGTTGTGAATACCGCGTTGTAATGGTATGCGGAGTAAAAGTATGCGTTGTAACGTCATACATCCATTTGATTGCGTTAAAAGGAATAAGCTATGGCAGTCCATGAGGGCTATGGGGGGTGGAGAACAGTGTGGTCAACTTTTTGGAGGACCTGCACAAGTCCACTAAAGCTAATGTCAGGTTCTCACAGGATCCGCGTTTTACGACAGGTTTTAACATTAAAAAGGGAGTTAGGCAAGGCTGCATTTCGGCCCCTTTTTTATTCAATCTTTATATTAATGAACTGGATAGCGTATTATGGGCAACTGGGGTTGATTACCCCAGTGTAGGACGGCGTGGGATCCCCGTCCAGTTGTATTCGGACGATGCCGTTCTCATATCCAGGACTGAAAATGGTTACAAAAGCTTTTATCTGCCTCCTCAGGTTTTATGTCAGACAGGGATTTGGCAATTAATAATTCCAAATCATATGTCATGCAAGTGGGGCATTCCGGTAAGAAGAACTTCCCATTTAGATTGGGAGATTCTAAGTTTCCCCGCACTAATGTGTTTTCTTACTTAGGGGTCCTCTTTGACAATAAGCTTAATTGGGGTCCATTAATATAGAAAAAAGGGGACCTGGCTAAGGTGAATTCCGTAATGTTCAATTTTGCCTCCAAACTTGGGAAGAAACCCACAGGAGATATGCTGCAAGTGTATCAGCCTGGCAATAGCTTCATACGGCAACAAAATATGGGATATAATGCTGTAAACACCCTCCAAGTAGTGGAAAACGACTTTTTGAAACGTCTATTATGTGTTCCACTGGGGACATCCAACTTAGTGGTCCACGAGGAGCTGGGGGTCACTTATGTAAATGATGTACTTTCTTTGCGACCCCTGATTTGTTGGTTAAAATGTTAGTTGAATATAGACCTCTCTCTCACCCACCTGATTATAAGAGATTGCATGTCTCTTGATAACTCGGCTCGTATTTCGTGGCTGAGTTACATTAAGAAACGTTTTGGAAGGTTAGGGTTGGGGGACCTATTCTCCACTCCTGAATGCATCACCTAGAGGGATGTGGAGACAATTAAGGTAGCCTTCCTGTCAGTAAGGAATATGGAAAGGGACACCAAGGAGGTACAGAAACCTAGTGTGTGGATGTACATAATGCTCAAAACAACTCCTAGGGCAGAGCCATACCTTATGGGGTCTTTGTCCTCACATGAGAAATTTTTACTAACTAGGTTTAGGCTGAACCTTTTCCACCGATTGCTTGCCAGACCCAAATGTTGTATTAGCGGTAAAGCAGCAGCTCCCTGCGGCTGCGACGGACAGTCTCTGCATGTTATGCTGCATTTTATGTGTTTATGTACATTGTATGAATTCCCTCGTAAACGCTATTTGGTCCCTATTTTAAAAAGAATGAATTGTAGACAGGTTTGTCCTACATTGGTGTATCTGCAATTATTGAAAAAGGACTGCTTATTTTTTATAGTGGGGTTTTTAAAAGCTATTGTTAACTCTAGGAAATACATGGATTTGTAAAGAGTGTATTCCTCAGGCTTTTTTTATTTATTTATTAATTATCAATGCTGTTTCTGTTGTCATCTCAACATATGCACTGTCACTTATATTGTTTTTATGATGTGTAACTTTTATGGTTTGATTTAGAAACTGAATAAAGTTTCTTGAACTTGAACTTGACTTTTGTTCAAATGATGGATTCATTGAGAAATTATCAAAAGAAGAAAAGATCGAAAAGGAAGAGGGACTGACCAAAAGCTGAAAGCCTTTGAAGTGTGGAATCACTCAAAGATTTTACTTCTTATCATTTTACAAAAATAATTATTTTGAAAACAAGAACATTTTAGAAACAAAATTTTGGATACTAAAATGGCGGAAGTAAAAGTGACTGAACATCCAAAATGTAACTTAAAACGACTATGTGTTAAATGTTGTCTATGTAGTGTCACAATACTTATATTGATGTGGTTATTATTAACTGTTGTGATACCTGTCGTAATAGTACCTAATAACCAAAATAACACAAATACTAGTGAAAGAGTGATTGCAGTTACTAAGATAACTACTACTACATATTTAGAACAAATGGATAAAAGCATGTATTATCATGATAAATCAAGTAGTGATTCGTAATTAAATGTATTTACTAAACTCCTTTACCAATATGTTAACACAATAGATGTGAGTGACAGTTATGTCTGCATGAAACTATCTACTTCTGTCTCAGAAGGCGTGACATCACCATCTTCCATTAACTTATGGTGTGACTTGTAATGTTGTAACTAGTTTGTTTTATGTTACTGGTAAGTTGCAATACTATTATAGTAACATTGATTTAGTATTTTCAGAAATGCCTATTGAAAGAAATATGAATCCATTACTTAGCGGTAGAAATGCAGAGTTTATGGGAGAATTCTTTCTAACAACGAATCCTATATGTATAACACATGCTCATAGAAAAATATTTTCTAAATTTAGTAGAAGAAAGAAGGAAGGATTTCCAAAAGAAAGCGGTTGAGCAAAACTCCCATATACCTCCATGGGCTGCTTTAGAGTGGGATTATAAGAAAGGCGAGACTCCTGCTTCAATGTCCCTGAACTTGTCAAAATTGGGGAAATTCTGTCTTCATAGATTAAAAACTGAGTATAATAGTATTTTCATTAGACTAGCAAATGTGACCATACCTTCCTAATAATGGGGGGATGGGGACTAAAAGGGGAACTGATCCTGTATTCCTGGGAATTTATAATGTGTGTGGTAAAAATGCCTATTATAGGCTACCTGCACAATGGTATGGCAGTTGTTACATTGCCATTGTATTTCCAAAGGTCACATCTCTAAGAACAATAAAATGAGTGACATACGTAAATGACTAACAAGAAATAAAAGAGCAAGTTTTTCGGAAATAGTAAGTGATATATTTGGTACACTGATACCGTCAGTGGAATTCATATGGAATTCCCATAAGATACGTCAATAGTCCACTGTAGTTGATCGTTTATCAACAGATACTGCTGGAGGATTCTTAATGATCAATACTGTGGTAGGTGGCATGTTGAAAGTTCAACACTGCTGTACATATATCCCGGATAAAAGTAAAAGTATTGAAGGATATATCAAGAATATTAAAGATTCATAAAGATTTGACCCAACTGGAGGTTGACGGTGTATGGGAAAAATTCAGTAGAAGTCTTTCCCAAACAGGTAACTGGTTTTCCACTTTTGGAAATAGTTTATTAGGGAAAATTGTAATCCCTGTGATTTCAATAGCATTAGTGATATTAATGATAGTAATGACCTATAAATGTTGCAGGGGAAAAATGGGAACGGGGTCAATGATTGAAATCAAGAATAGAAAGAAGGGAAGAAAGAGGAAAAGGGAGGAAAAAGAGGAAATGAAAGACAATCTGTATGGAAAGATAAAAGAAAGGAACAGAAAAGAGAGAGATAACGAATGTGTAGAAAACAATGTAGGTACCAAGATTAAATTATAAAGTTGGTAATTGGTAATGATGGGTATTTTATGATGGCTCTAACATGCCATCAGATTGATGGAGCAAGGATTCAAGGAAAAGAAACTGGCTCTAAAATGCCATCCAATTAATTGAGCAAGGATTCAAGGAAAAGAAACTTGCTCGGATCAATCTCCCATTAACAGTTTTTAATAACTAGAAATAGTAAATAAGAGAAAATTAACATGAACACAACATTTACATATGGGGAAAAGAGCTTTATGCACGCTTGAATAGCAAAGAATAACTTGCTACACAACTGAAATCCCACTTGAAAACAAAAAATGGTTTGCGAATGTGCAAACCAGAACCGCGTAAATAACCATGTGATTAACTAGTCTGAGAGGGAAACTCTCACGTATGTGCAAAGATTACTAACTTTAGATCTTGAGGCACTGCGTGCTTGGCATATGCTCGCCTGAACTTCAAAAGAAGATGTTGTTGCTAATGCTTTTGCTTAAATAAAGAGAATTTAGCATGGGATAGAGTAGAAGTCGGTGGTGAACAGTGACAATCACAAATTTAGGAAATTAAACTCTGTTTATGTTTCCTTTATTAATAGTGTATGTTTGGGTCTAATGTGCTAAGCCAATGAAAAAGATGGCGGCGAAGATGTACGCCAGTTGGGACATGCCCAGTGTGATAAAATTGTGACCCGCTGACCTGATTGTTGACAGGCTGCCAAGAGCCAAGGACAAGTCGTTGTGTGAACGCGTTCATTGACTGTAGAATCCTACTGAAAAAATTGTTTAAATTGATATAGCAGACGCAATGGAAAATAATAAGGCAGAATAATAAATGAGCAAAAGGGGAAGAGATTTGCTAAACAAAGAATTAGTTAAGAAATTGAACATGACATTATGAGGTGATGACAACTCCCCTGCCCAAGCACAGTCCATGATTCACTGATATTTGCAACTTTTGAGGGTGGGACATGCAGAATTAAAGAGTATAACTAGAGTGACTTAAATTGAGAGGGGGTTGATGTCGATGCTGAGTGAGAGCTGTTGCTGAAAAGGAGAGAACAGACTGGGAAGATTCATTCCTGAAAGACAGCCTGATTAGATTGAAGATTTGCGAAAGAATATCGAGGAGGGAGAGAAATGCATTCCGGTGCATCGGGGTTCTAGAGAAGTGCAGTAGGTATTATCCTATCCTGCTCCTGTCCTATACCTGATTTTTAAGTCAGGAAACCCCCACCAGTCCGTTGGCCGGAGGATTGGGTTTCCGTGATTCACCATTTAGTAAATATTATTCTGTCTTAAATTTGCATTTCTTATGCAAATGTGTGATTTATTATGTCTTTTGTCTCTTCATCTGTCCACTCCTAATGCATTAATTTGTTGAATGAGTCTATCAATTGAATACATTTTGATAAATGAATTTGTCTCTCCCATGAAAGTTGATGGAGTTTGCACTGTGAATCAGTACAAATGAGCGTTCAGTTTGACTGAGTTATTAGATAAAAATTCATTGAGTCTGTGATTATTTTATTGAGAGTTTTAGGATAAATTAATAAATTTGTTAATATCACCATCAACTACTCGACTAATGGTCCATTGACCAAAGGAAGAGTGTTGATCGGTGAAGGTTGGTTAGGCATTGACTAATCCAGATCGAGCTTAAAATAAAACTTGACCCCCAGCGAAACAGTCAAGAAACTTGAATGTGAATATGGGCCCATTTTGAGAAATGTGTTGATTGTGAAATGTTCATCCTGGCCTTTCACTGGATCAGTACCACTAAGCCACTGTGTCTGCCGGACACCCCTGACTGCACGGCCAGTGCAGCAATGTTAGTGCTCAGGGCCCATAGTATGGCCGCTCTGCCCTCTGCTGTTCTTCAGATGTAAACTACAGAGGTAACCGCTTTGTTCTCAATTTAGTCACATCTCATTTGTTTGGTGAGCTTGTGGAACAAGCAGATATTTCCCCCTGACTCGGAAAGGAGAAAAATCCACACCAATGGTTTTGTTGGGGCATTTAAACCCTTCGATTGAGGCTCAAGGTTTTAAGCATTTTGTCAATAATACCATATATTAGCTCTGCGAGACCCAAAGCTCTCTTGTACTAGCTTACCCAACTTTGTGTGTGCTGGAACTCTGAGTGTGGTGTCTTTTTATGAAACCCTTGATCCCTCACTCCCATCTAACATGTAGCAGGCAACCTGCAATCAAAACATAAATCTTGGTATGGAAACAGTGTCATCTTTTCCCCCTTTTGACTTCTTTTGGGCTGGAATAACCTGATTCACTTCATCGGAGAGCACTTCCCTTTGCAACATTACATCTCTCAACCAGGCTGTGATTGACGTCATGAAATGCTTTGTATGTGTTGATGTTGTCTCCAGTCAACTTGGGGTACTATTTGGGGCTTCTGGTTGTGCTCCACCTTTATTTGGAGTGCTGCCATCAACACACTAGACTTCCCTGAGGGCCTCCATTCTTACTCTCTCTTTTTCTCCTCTGTGGGCTGTTTTTTCTGTCCTTGCACTGAACTCTGCCATGTAGGTCATAATTCACTTGCGTTGGACATGCTTGTGGATTTAGGATCATCAGGTCTTCTTTACAAGTTTCTCTACAATATGCTGCTTTGTGCGGGTCACTAAATAACTTTTTACTTTCTTTCAGGCAATAATTAATTGAAATGCTTGACCCCATTGGTAGGGAGCATCTTGCTCTGGGAGGACCTCACCGCCCACCTGAATTTTCTTAGTTTCCTCAGGGTTATGGACCTGAGTTCATGGAAAAACTGGAGTTTATGTCCATCAACGATTTAAGTTTTTTTGTTCTCATCAGATTTTTGATCACTTCCCTTTCATGCTAGCAGTGGCCTTGCATGAAGATGTCAAGTACAGCCCACATTGAGTGCCCATGCCATTACTGTGTGTAGGATGAAGCTGAATATATGGATCCTCCTGCCAGTTTGTGATATGATGCAGCAGGCATGTTGTGATCTGCTGACCAGCATTGTGTACCTGGGGTTGGAACGTGGTCTAGGTCATCGTTGACTGGGAGACTGTATCATTGTAAGTGGGCACTGATGGCAACACAATGCAGTGACTTGGGTTTGTGATAATCTTTTGAACTGTAAATCAGTTATGCCCAGAGGCCTGTATGGGTTGGTGGTCATCTGCTTGAGCTAAATAAATATGCCTGCGGAACAGGACTGGAGTACAAGTGGTATATTTATCTTAACACTGGAGACGAGTGCCTGCTGGGGACAGGTGTGGCATTTGGGCACAAGGCACTTTTGATATTTGTCATTACGTGTCACCGCATTCTGATCACACGTCAGCACACCTCCAGTTGTGGAGGTTGTGTATGTGGTGTGCTACTGTTGTGTTCACAATATGAGCCGGAGCTTCTGCTGTGTTGTTCTTGTCCTGTTAATTCGCTGGTGTGTCTTCTTCCTGAACAAGCGCTCACCTCCCACTGTCTCTGGACTTTTAAAGGGGCAGCCATGTATTATTCATCTGCCGAGAGGCAAGTTCACAGGCATTGCAGTGACGCGTTCAGTCTTCTTTGGAGATCAATCAAAAACAAGTTTAGGGAGTGGAGAGGTAGCGCTCCTGAGAGTGCTAAGGTGGATACATCCTCCAGATAAGTTTAATGAAACAAAGGGAACCACCTCGGAGAGGGATTATTGTATGTCAAGAGTTGTCAGACATACACATTGTTTGTTAAAATACCCCTTACACACCAAAAGGGCCCTTGGTGTCATGCTTCATCATTGGGGTCTTCCCGCCTTGCTGCGGGACGGGGCATGCTGCGAATGGCGACTACGCTGGAGCACTGGTAGAATAGGAAGTGCTATGTGAGGTGTATATGTTGTGAGTGAGAAAGGGTCTAACGAGTATACCCCTACATTAAGGATGACTATATATCCAAAAGAAACAACAGCGAACAAAGCTCGGATACGGACCCCTCGGACACAAGCTCCAATGGTTCCAGATCGAGCAGAGGGAGCAACCCCCGAATGCAGAGAGGTGGAACACCCTTTCAAAGGCCTTATACATCAAGAGGCAGGGGCTGGGACCACTACCAAGCCCCATTGGGCTATTTTTATTACCCTCCAGGCCCCCCAACCACAGGGAACGCTTACCCCCAATGAAATCAGAATCAACAACCAGGGTATGGCTACTGCGGCCCACCACCTTTTTTTAGGCCAACGCCGCGGACCACGCAGAGGAAAACAACGGAGAGGCAACTAAGTACAGAGGAACTAGAATCTGGTAGATCGTCTACGAGTCTCAACACGGAGCATGACGGCATCCACCCACCAACCAACAACCAGCGGGTTGAACACTTAGTAGTGAATTTGTCTGATTTACAACTGACGGAACCACAACACAAAGTCTTACAAAAAGGTCTAGGCTTTGTGCCCACCAAGGGCCCTTTTGGTGTGTGAGGGTTATTTTAACAAACAATGTGTATGTCTGACAACTCTTGACATACAATAATCCCTCTCCGAGGTGGTTCCCTTTCTTTGGAGATGAAACAGTCTTTAGATCACATGCTTTACATCGCATGCCATTGCAACGCGAACCATCACATCGCAAGTCACTTCAACGACTTGCTGTAGGGGGCGCGCTGGTGTTGAATTTATAATCCAACACCTTCCCTGCTAGTGCACAATCTGGAGTAGGAATAGTAAATTGTACTATTCCTAAATCCAGCGAGCCCACTACAGCAAGTCGTTGAAATGACTTGCAATGTAATAGTTTGCGATGTAACAAGGTAGTTATTGTAAAGACCACATTGTAATGGCATGCGATGTAAAGCATGCGTAGAAAAACGTATATATTCCTTTAGAGATTCAAAGGGGCAGCTGAGTTTGGATTTGCTGGCAAACAGGTTTACAAGCATGGTGACGCACACACCCTTGATTATTGGACGTGAATAAAAAAGCGGCACCTTCTTCAAGAGAGAGAGAGGCTGACCCACTGAGTTCTGCCGGTGAGTAAGGATCAGATCTAGTCGGGGGTCTTGCTGCGGATTCTTTCATTGTGGAGTCTGGGGCTAGAGTGCGGTGGCAGACAATGTCAAAGGCAACTGGCAGGTCCAGGAGGATGAGAGCTGCCATTTCGCCTTGGTAGAGGAGGGAACAGATGTCGTTGGTGGCAGCAAGTAGGGTGGTCTCAGTGCTGTGGTTGCTTTGGAATCTGGATTGGGAGATGTGCAGGACATTGTTATCTTTGATTAAGTTTGTTAGCTGGGTGTTGATGCCCTTTTTGATGACCTTGGCTGCGAAGGGAATCAGGGAGATGGGCCTGAAGTTTTTGAGGTCCGTGGAGGGTTTCTTCAGAAGGGGATTGACTTCGGTGTGTTTCCAGTCATCAGAGAAGGTGGCGGTCTCAAAGGAGCAGTAGATCTGTGGAAGATGTGGTGTGGGCAGGGGTCTGAGAGTGTTCCAGAGAGGATGCTTTTCATGGTTTTCAAGGTGTTTTCTGTCATGAGCGGGGTGCATTTGAGCAGGGTCCGTTGGTAGCATCGCATGAGGGGGAAGCTGGAGCGGTGAGGTGGTCTTGGTTATCGCAGTTGTCATAGATCATCTTGATCCTGTGGTGGAAGAAGGTGCTGACTCTGTAGCAGAGGTCTTGGGAGGGTGGGTTGTCTGTTGTTTCGCTGCAGGGTTTTCACGAATTCCTTGATGATGGAAAAGAGCTCTTCAGTGTTCTGTGCATTTGTGAGGATTCTGTCTTGGAGGAATGTCTTCCTTGTGGATATGATGAGTTGGTGGGGTGCGGGTATGGCTACTTTGTAGGCAGTGCGTGTTTATGGAGTTTTGTTGTTCCTTCATGTCTTTTCGAGTCAACAGCAGAAGCATCTCGATTCTTGGAGTGCAGGGGTGAACAAGCTTGCTTTCTTGCTGTATCTTGTGATGGCTTTCTTGAGGGGGGCCAGTGTATCGGTGCAATTAGTGATCTAGAGGTAGAGGTTGCGTGCTGTCGTGTTTTCGTCTAATGTGGTCGTGGTGAGGTGCTGACGAGGACAGAGGTCAGCTGGTCTTCGATGATTTTGTTCCAGCTTCTGCAGGCGAGGTGGTTGACATGGTTGTGTAGGGTGGGTTCTTTGAAGGAGAAGTGGATGCAGTGGTGATCTGTCTAGAGGAGGCCCAAGGTGTGGCTGTAGTAGACGTTGTTTCCTCCGGTGAAGACGGGGGCACGTGTGTGTCTCGCTGTGTGCATGGGGGCGGTGACTAATTTTTCAGTCCTATGTTGGCGAGGTTCTCTAAGAGGGAGGCTATGTTTGAGTCATTGTGGTTGTCTAGGTGGAAGTTTAGGTCTCCGAGTAGGATGTAGTCTGTGAGTGCGAGGGCTTGGGGTGCGATGAGGTTGGTGATGGCAACATTGGTTTAGGAGCACCAGAGGCCAAGCAGTGCATTGTGTGAAAGATGAAAATAAATGTTTGCTGAGTGTGAGAGAGGATGGAGTTATTTATGGTGGCAAGTTGGATATGCCTAAGTGCAAGATGATTGTTTTGGGAAAATATTGTCTGTGTTAGAGGACTCAGGATCACCTTACACTATGGTGGGAGACAAGAATTGGGAAAAAGGTGTTTGGTGGGAATAGTATTGAATTGCTTCCATCTGACATCAATCAAGTAGGTTATGGAGGTGTCAAGAGTGATGTACTTGGATTTGTTGTAATCAGTGTACAATTTTCCGACAGAGAGACTGTGAGGAAAGTGTATGTTGCTAAAGGGGTTTCACAATTTACTTGGGTGGAGGTACCAGAGAGACATCGGCTTAAATTTAAATCCCAATACACCAGAGAAAGTTTTACTTCTTTCAGACAATCAATTACCTGAGGATGTATGCTCAAGGCTTCCATAGATGTTTGGTGACAAGCCTGGGCTGAAGAAGGATTTTGAACACAACCATTTGTAAGCAAGGTGAGGAAACTACCTCACTTAAGGATGGAATTATTGGAATGAGAATTGAGGAATCTTACAATACTGGTGTAATTGAATAAATTGAGTGTTCGGAGTAGATGGCTCTGGTTGTTTTGGCTCCAAAGGATGGTAGTAAACAAATTAGGATATGTTTGGATTTGCGAGGACTTAATCGACACATTTGGGTTGGCAGGCAGCTGTTAACAAATATCTCAGAGACACTAGCATTGATCAAGGGCACCACGTTTTTTTATTGTAATGCACCTATCCTCCCCTGACCACCAGGTGTTGCTACATCCAGACTCTAGGCATCTCACTTGCTTGAAACTCCTCTGGGTGCTTATAGGTTTATCGAGATTATCTCTGGCTTAGCTTCTGCAGCTGCTTGTTTCCAATGGGTTATGAAGAAAGTTCTGGATGAGTTGCACAAAGTATTGTTTTTCCAGGATGACATATTGGTTTACGGGGGATCAACAAGAACATGATAAGCACCTGTGGGAGGTTTTTGATCGATTTCAGGAGAGGGAGTAAGCCCACAATTTGACTTAGATGAGAGTATTGTAAAAGCACCCACGCCAGAGAACGGAGACCATTCAAGGTCTTTCCTAGGTTTGGCAGAATTTTGTTTAAAGTTCATTCCTAATTTTGCCAGTTTGTCTTTACCTCTATGCGAGTTCTGTGGTCAGAGGAGTGTGTGAGTGCATTTGGCACTATGAAGGGCAATATAAGCAAATTGCCTACTCTTGGGCATTTTGATGCCTGCAAGAAAACTGTGTTATCAACAGAATCCAGTATGTGTCGGCTACGGGCAGTTCTATCCCAAACTGTGGATGGTTAATCAAAGGTGGTGACTTTTGCTTCTCGATCACTTAGGGGAGCAGAATAATGCTATTCTGGGTTCGAGCAGGAAGCTTTAGCTGTGTATTGGGTGATTCATCATTTCAAGTTCTACCTGTGGGATATTTCAATTGAGATTAGATCAGATCCTCAGCAGTTGTGCCAAATCTTTATCAGCAGGTAAGTAGAGTATGTATCCCCTTAATTGAAAAGATGGATGGAGGGTTTAATGGAGTTTAACTTCAGAGTGGAATATGTTCCTGGAAGCAAAAATATGGTGGCAGAGTGTTTGTCCCAGTGGCCTATTGACAATAGTGGGAGCATTGAAGATATCTCATTGGTGGCGTCGGTGTGTGAGTCTGCAGTTGATGCAAAGTAATGGACTGAGGTTTGCCATAAGGATAAAGACTTAGAAATGTTGAAGGATTAAGTAATTAAGGGCTGGCCCGACAGAAGGGAAGAGCATGGTTCTGTGAGTGGATTCTTGATTGTGAAAATTGAGTTGTGCATTGTTGGTGATACACTTTTGAGTGGAAACAGAATGATTCCATCTTGTGGTTTAAGATATAAACTTGTTAATTTGGCACATGAAGAGAACCTAGGAAGAAATCTGACGAAGGCCAGGGTCTATAAATGCTACTGGTGCCCTGGTATCGATCGTCAGATTGAGGAAGTAGTGAAAGATTGTTGGAACTGTGGAAATAATGATAAAAGCAGAAAACTTGAGCAGTTCCTTATCTCTAGTGGAAATTCCAATGGGGCCTTGGACAAGGTTAGGTTTGGATATTGCCGGGACTGTCGAACTTCTGGCCAAGAGTGAAAGTTATGTCTTATTATTGGTTGATTATACATCCAAGTGGGTAATCACCAAGTGTGTACCAATGGTTAATACCAAGGTAGTAATAGATTTTCTTGCGGATGACTTTTCGAGTGGAGGTATTCCAAAATGTCTTATTACTGACAACAGGTTACAGTTTGTGTCACAAGAAATGTGTCTTTTCCTAAAAAAAGTCTATTGTACATTGTAAAACAGCATTGTATTCTCAGCAAGCGAATGGTTTGGCAGAGAGCATGAACAGATTGGTGAAGAGCTTTGTACAAAGTGCTTTGCAGACAATGTCCCCTTAACAATGCATGCTTAGAGAAACATGGAGGGCCCATCATAACACCCCCAATTGTGTGACTTCTGTGTCTCCTTTTTGTGTCCTGAGAGGCTGTAAACAAGTAATAAACTGAGCCTAGCATGGTTAAAATTGTGCACTGGAAATGGGAAGGACAAGAAGGAAGACTTTATGTCTAAAAGAGATTTCCTATCAACAGAAATACAAAGCTAGGTTTGATGGTAAAAAAGGTGCACAGTCTAGGCCTTGGAGGGTGGGGGACAGAGTGTTGGTCAAGAGTAACCCTGGGCGTAGTTTGTGTAGTAGAGCTACGCGTAGCTATGCAAAGTGCACTTCGCACAATGCGCACTAGGCGACCTGCGTAGTGCACTGTGAAAAATGCTGTTTGCAATGATTGCACAGTGCCGGATGCTTGTCCTCACTGTGCAATCAGTGCAAACCGCATCTTGCACAGTGCAAGCGGTTGTTTTCTGCTGCTCGAGTAGATTTCTACTCGAGCTGCAACTTTCTCAACGTGGACCGGTAGTTTCTCATTGCGAGCGGTCGCGAGCATACGTAACCACTCACAATGAGAAACCTGACCTCCCCACGTTGAGAATCTCGCCCGGAGGTTTATTTTCCATGCTCGCGTTTGGCAACTTGATGTTGCTGATCGCGAACGAGGAAAAAGTCTCGCCGGGATGCCATTTTGCACGGTCGCCAACTTGACGTTGAGGACCCCGAGCAAGCAAAAAATGAGCGTAGTACTTCCCCCAGGGTTAGTCTAGAGGCCAGGGTTGTTGAAAAAATGACATTCCAAGCAAATGGGACCAGTTGTCATTTGTTGAATTATGAAAGAATGTAGTAGTATTGGATTCTGGTGATGTGTGGAGCATGTCACGGTTGACAAAGCGGTCTGATAAAACTGTTGATAATAATAAACGGTTGGGGAGAAACAGTTCTATCAACCCAGCTGCTCAACCTAACGATTTCAGTCAAAGTCATGCTAGTAGAGAATCTATCAAAAGATTGAGTTCAGTCCAATGTGGCACAGAGATTATGAAATGTCATAGTGGATATTCCCACATTTCTATATTCTTGGTGTTCACCAACGCATTTAAGGGTGTTTTGATGGTGTTCTTTTCTCTTATTAATTACTTTCAAATAATGATTTTATTGTTATTTGCTGTCCTTTCTGTTTTTCTGGGTGTTTTTTGGGCCTAAAGTTTTCAATTGTTGTATGGGGGGGAAGATGTGTAGCGATCAGCTGACCAGCATTGTGTGCTTGGGGTTGGAACCTGGTCATCGTTGACTGGGAGACTGTAACATTCTAAGTGGTCACTGATGACATCTCAATGCAGAGACTAGGGTTAGTGGCAATCTTTTGAACTGTAAATCAGTTATGCCCATCTGCCTGTATGGGTTGGTTCATCTAGTATAACGGGGTGACCCAGTGCCCCTCAGAACCTGGGTGTACAAGAATGTGGACAATATTGGTTCTGTCGGGTACAGGAATGAATCTTGGTTTACTGAAAAATAATGATAAAGCAAACAACAGTACTCAAGCCTTTCAGTAATATTCAATGAAAAGGAAAAAGAAGAAAGGACAAAACCCATGAATCAAAAAACACAAAACAAAAAACACACCAGAATTGGATCAATCAAAGTCTGTATTTAAGGATAAATCCATATATTCTTTTACATTTTATGGTGTTGAAAGTACATCAGAAGGCTGTCAGAGTGCCTGAACATTCAATTTGTTCCAACTGCGCAAGTGATGTGGTGATAAAAGGTGGGAAAAAAGTGCTAAATGTGAACAAGATATATACAGTGCTGTACGAATTGTTGAAAGTGGTCATTCAAAGGACATCCATCCCTTGTTACTTAAAGCCTCGCGCCGCTTGGGATTTTAAATTTCCGTTTCACGTGGGGCGGAGAGAATAGGGTCAGGATTATCGCAAGCACGTCGTTGTTTCAACCCAAAGAAGTGCATAGCGGGTCTTCCTCAGGACAAGGCGACACAAGGGCCAGCCAGAATTAATGAAAGAAAGGTCTTTGGACTCAGAAGGCAATGCCTGATGTAAGGTCCATTTTCAGTGCAGCACCAGAGAGCTACGGAACTATGCTGCCCCACTGATGCGATGTATCACCATCAAGGACCTTACTTCAGTCACTGCCTTTTGAGTCCAACCCACGGTGGACCATTCCCTGAAGACCTTTCTTTCATTAATTCTGGATGTTCCTTGTCACCACCGAGGGGACGGCCTAATCAAATGTGGCAAGACCATGAGCCGAATTACACAAAGTGTCCCAGGCTTTGTGCGTCCCCGGAGCACTTTGGTATTACAGAAGGGGCTGCAGACTCCTGTACAGACCCTGCTGTAATACCGATAGTGCTGGTGCACATAAAGCGCCAGCACTATCTTCAGGGGTTGTTCCCTCATTTACATGGAGGTACGCTCAACGCAATGAAGGAAAATGCGCTACATGTATAATGTGGCCCCATGTGTCCCACACCTCACTTGTACCACATTTTGATGTGCTGTGTGCAATAAATCCAGAGCCATCTTTACTTTCAAGTGTCCCACTCAACTGGCTCTTGACAGTGGTGGCTCCTCCATTAAGACGGAGGACCGTCGCACCACTGCTTTTAAGCAGTATAAATAAAGGAAACATAAAATGATAATAACTCAAAGTTATGATCATTTTATGTTTTCATGCTGCTTTGCGGGCGGCGGGATGGTGGGCGGGGCTGCTCTGCTCTCAGAGCAGGGCAGAGGAGGAGTGGTTTGCCCACTCCAAGTGCTCAATGATTGTTTGGCTAACTCCAGATGCCCAGTCATGCGCACTTCGCATATTCTCCATACAGGCTGCATTACAGCCTGCATGGCGAACATGCCTAGTCTCCATCTGAGCACCGAACCATGGTACTCAGACCAATTACAATGCTGCATTACAACGTTGTGATTGGTCAGGGGAGCCTGGGTGCTTATCAATCACAGTGCGGTATTGCAGCATTGTGATTGGTCAGAGGAGCCTGGGTGCTTCCTGGTTCCTGTTTGGCAGAGTCCTGATGCGGAGAAGAGACGTAGTAGCGAAAGGTACATTTTTTTTTACATTCCCCCTCGCCCCTACCCCTGCTTCACCACCCTCGATTGGTGCCGGCTACCACTGGCCCTTTAGCGCATGATAATGTGGCTCCTTACTTAAGGCGCCATTAGCTACAAAGGTATACAAGGTACCAAGCAGGGCCTGGAATAGACACAAGGACTGGTTGCTAATGGCAGATGCTGAACGGTTCAATTCCCAGTGATGACCTGATGAGTGCATAAGGTATGAGGAGATACTGATCTTGGCTTAACTCAATAAATCTTGGCGATTAATTAAAACTGTAGGAGAGTAGGATCTGCTTCTTATAGTTACCTCCACGTTTTGCTGATGTTTCACTGTTTTTGGCTTAGTGTGGCTGGGATCCTGCTATCCAGGACCCCAGCCTAGCTGCTTTCTCCTCTAAATTGATTGCATGTGCTTTAGGTACACTCCAGACTGGATTCTGGGGTACCCTTATAAGTCCCTAGTATACTGTATACTATGTACCTAGGGCATGGGTTCCCAGAGGCCTCCCAGGGGATGCAGCATGTGTTGTGCCAACCCTGAGAGACCACTCAAACTGACACCACAGGTCTGCTACTGCAGCCTGTGTAAGGTGGTGCATGCACCCCTTACTTAGATATAGGTTCACTATATCTACCTTATATCACTGCACATATAAACCTATCAATCACCCAGATGGCAGGCCTTATCAATCCTGAAGGCAGGGTGCTGTGTTTTATGTGGGAGGGTGCCCATGAATGAACAGAGCACCTCTGCAGCCTTCGGAACCTATTTTCCAGGGTTGTTTGTGATGCAGCCAACCAGATACTTTTAAGTGCATTATAACCTCGCGGTAAATGCTAACTTTAAAACGGCTGCTTAGAAACATGTTGTGTTTGATGTCAAACACCTTGGAATCATACCTCCCCACTAGTAACTGGCGAGGGAGGTATGATTCCACCCTCCAAATGGGACATAGGCGATACACCGGTACACCCGGTAACAGCTTTCTCGACCTGGGCATCATGAAATTGATGCTGCCAGCCACAGACACGCATCTGCCCTCCTGCTGCTGAGCTGAGCTCGAGCAGGGGAGTCTGGACAATAGGCTTCCTGTCACAGGGAGGTGTAACCACCTCCCAGACAGGCTTTAGTGTATTGGGGCTGGCTGGGTACCCTCTGAGAGTGCTTTGATGTCTGCACTGAGGGCACATTCAGTGTCCCTGTGCATAGTCCAGTTCAGACCGGTTGAAGGAGCCATTGGCTTTTGCTCTGGAAAAAAACTGGACAAAAGACATGGGTGTAACCACCCTCTGTCCTGACCCTCCCATAGGTGGGTCCCCGGAGTTTGTCCCACCCCTTCCATGGGTATAAAGTAGCAACCCCTGACTACAGGCTTTAGACATTACCCGGAGTAAACTCTGCTACAGAAACCAAGTACTTCGACGATCTGTACAAATCTGGACGACTGAAGAATCTCCCTTGGAGTAAAGGAGTTACTCCGCTGCTCAGCAGGTACCTAAACGCATCGGACCGGTTTGCATCTCCTAAGCTCCTGAGGACTCTGAAGATTTCTGCAACACAGGCGGTGGGTCCCCAAAGTCTCCGAGGTTGATCTGCGCTCTCAGCAATTCTGAGGTACGTATCCCTAGTGGGGACTGTGCAACCCGAACCCCTGTGCACTGTGCTCTTTTGCAGCAGCATATGATTTGCGGTGATCCCTGAGGCTTTATCTTTGGGCTACTTGTAGTCCTAACCCAGAGCAGTGTTTCCACCAAAGATTTCTAGCCTACACTCCACGAGTGTTCTGGTATTTCGTGATTCCTCTTGAGGTCCCTTCGCAATCCCTGGTCCATTGGCCTGTGGTTCCCTGTGAAGGTAACTTTCACTTTCCGTGGGCTTTCCTGGTTGCTCCAGACGTGCCCTAACTCTCCATTGCTTGGAGAGTCCCCAGGACTTTGCTGGTCCTCACTGAAGCTGATTTCTTCTGACCGCGTGGGTTGCAGTTGCAAAGGCTTTAGAGTATTGGAGCTGGGTGGGTGTACTCCAAGAGTGCTTTGAAGTCCTCACTGGGGGCACATTTGGTGTCCCTGTGCATAGCCCAGTTCAAACCGGTTGCTGGGGCTACAAGCCCCTGCTCTGACACGAAACTGGACAAAGGAATTGGGTGGAGCTACCTCTCTTTCCTGACCCTCCCATAGGTGGGTCCCTAGAGTTTTTCCCACCCCTTCCTTGGGTATAAGATAGGAACCCCTGGCTACAGGACTTTAGATTTACCTGGACGAAACATAATCCTGGAACTTCGATGATCTACGAGGCGCTAGATAACTGAAGAATCTCCCTTTCGGTAAAGGATTTACTCCCCTGCTTGGCAGGCACCTAAGATGCATCTGACCGGTTTGCATCTCCGAAGCTCCCGCCGGACTCGGAATAATTTTGCAAGACAGGAGGTGGGTTTCCGTTGTCTCTGAGGTTGATCTGTTCATTCTGCAATTCTGAGGCCTGTATCCATCGTGAAAGATTGTACAACCGGAACCCCTGGATACTGCAACCATTTGTAGAAGCATCAGCTTTGAGGCAACCTCTGAAGCTGAGCTTTGGGTTACTTGTAGCCCTGACCCCGAGCAGCATTTGCTTTGGAGATTGCCCACCTACACTCTACGAGTGTTCTGTGAGCTGTCCCTTTGTGTTTTCTCTAAAGGCCCCTTTGCGATCCCTAGTCCATAAACTGGTGGGTCCCTGTGAAGGCAACTCTAACTCTGATTGGTCTTACCTGGTTCCTTCAGACATGCCCTGACTCTCCATCACTTGGGGAGTCCGCCTGACCTTGCTGGTCCGCACCGAAGCATCTTTTCTCTTCCTGCATGGGTTGCTATTGCCAAGGCTTGTTGTGTTCAATCCATGTACCAACACCGCAGCCCTCGATATCCTTCATGGGACAGCCCGAATCCAGCTACTGGTTGTCGTGGACACCTCTTGGTCCTCGTGGCTGCAGAGTCAAGCTTCACCTCTTCGAACCTGAAGCACCCAACATTGGTGGGCATTCTTCTATCGTGCCCCTGGTCACTGGCAAGTGACCCAGACTCTGTCCCCTCTGCTTTTAAGTTCTTCACATCTTCGATACAGGCTTGGATCCACCCGGACACTTCTCCTCTTCCCGGCAGCAGCACTTTGCAGTAGGTCGCCATTGTAATCAACGACGATTCCCAACACCATTTGACACCTTTGCACCTGGCTTCCCTGGGTGAGGTAACTTGAGTACTCTGGTACTTCTGTGGGTGTTGGCCCTAGAACCCCGTAAGTCTGAAGGGGTTTGCTCAAAGTCCTCTCCTAAGTGTCCCTAACTTCTAAAATTCCAACCGCAACTTTCCCATAGAATAGTACGGGATTCGCGCCTGTGTTCTCACACTGCACACGTCCCCCGTGGGTCTCCTGTGTCACTACCTTGGGTGGTTTCTTGGAGTCCCAGTGATTCTACGTGCTCTAGGCACTGTGTCTAGTCAAGTCGTGGTTCTTATACCACTTTCTTAATATATGGTTTGGTTCTGACCCTGGGGCCATTGTATATTGTGCTATTTACTGTCATTTTTGAACTGTATTATTGTGTATGTTGGACTCTAACATCATAAAGAGATTAGTAGTGAGTGTTTAGAAATGAATACATATATTTTATATATACCTTGTGTGGTTCTCCTTTAGTGATTCAAGAGGTTATAATCTGGTAAACCACGCTGCTTTACACTCCTTCAAGACTTCCATAGCGGCCACTAGGATAGCTTTCAATAAATGTTGTCTTAAACTTACCATCAATAAGGGTTGTTTGGACTGGTGCAAGGTGCCCGCTAGAACTAATGGACAGCATATGCCAGGCCAACTTCTCACAGTGAGGTCCCCAGGTTTCGACTTGGGCTGGTTGTCTCTAGCCCTTCTTCACTGTCAGTTGGCAGCCCCCACAACCCCAGATGTTTATTTTTGTGACCGCCCTAAGTCACAGGAGGTCACTTACCACAGTATTGGCTATCTTGCCCAAAGCAAGTCTGTCTCTCCCTCAGGACAGTCTGTACTCTTGTGCTTGAATCGCTTTGGTGTGTAGCGGCACCCACAGATTGCTTGTTTGGGCACACTCACCATTGATCCCGTCAGGGACCCCTGCCCTGAGACAAGCTTCATCCTTGTGTCAGAGCATTCAGATGGGCTCATGCTGTTCTGACACAGCACTTTATTGGTCTTCTGAGTAATCACTTAAGGAAAAAGTCTTAGCTGGCTTTGCTCAGACCCCTAGTAACTGGGCATCAATGAGTAGCTGTCCAATAGTAGTCTGAAGTGCTATGTTATGCCAGCAGTACCAAGCATATCTCTATGGCCTATTAAGATGGCAACCATCGACCTAGAGGATTTCTGCAGAATGTGTTGTCTTCCATTGTACTAGTCAATTACCTTTGTTCTGTCCAGTAGAGTTTTGATTACGACCTTTGCTTTTTCTGTTGTCTGTGTTCTAGCTAGTTGCAGGGTGCTGACATAAATCAACTGTGGCAATATAGAAGCAGCGCCATAGAACTCACATTTTCGCCATTCCCCATTCAGGACATGCCCTCAAAATAATTTACGGTCTCTGCTAGTCTAATTCCTACTAACAACCACAATGGCTGGAGAGCTCAACAAGATATAAGATGGAATCAACAGACGATTTCCCTTTTTCGGTTTCCTTCTTCTCGAACCTGAATTTAGACAAGAGTTAACCCCTTAAGTGCTGCCGTCGGCCAACGGTCGTCGCGAGCACTACCTTGCCAGTGCTGCGCACGACCGTTGGCTGATGGGCTTTTAGGCGCCTTGACGCCCATTGGGCTAAGTTCGCGCAATACAAGAACCGCTTCATTCATTCATGGGCCAGCATTCGTTCTTCGAACGTCCAGCACTGGGCGCTGAACGTTCGACGCTCCTATGAGTTTAACAGTGCTCTGTTTTGGCTAGCCTGGAGGCATCTTCTGTAAGTCTGCAATGGCTGCTGCATATCAGTTGTCTGAACAGAAGTACAGGTGGGCAAAATTGCCTTTTGTTCACTAAGTTTCAAGAAATTGAACAACAGTTCCTGAACATTAAGTGAAATTACATGAAATGTACCTGCTATTATCTCACTTATATGAGCACTGCCTTGCCATTATGTAAATCAATGACACTCTTGGAGTACAACTTGCTGTGGCCCTCTGTATGCAACATAATTTGTGTAGGCCCATCCAAATGTTCTTATTATAGATCCTATTATCAAAGGCTATTCATATTTAGTAGTCAACATTGGTGAATTTTCATAGATTTAACCATTGAAAGTTGTATACACTTACACTTTAATGTAGGATTCTGCCCTGCCCAGAAATCATACAATTTCAGCCATGACTCTGGTGACTCAGGTGTTAGTCTCTATCTTTTCTATTATTTATTTTTAACATTTTTTGGTGTATTTTACCATACTGAATAATTATCCTACTGAATGGCTAATTGAATAACTATGAATCACAACTGCCATGTTCGCAGAAAACTGTGAGGAGAGAAAGTTTGCAGTGGGTCTCTGGTTGGGAGGGGGAATGAGCAGGGTAAAAAAGAAAACAGTGATCCAGCTGAAGCTTTTTTTTTTACTCTAATCACGACGGACTGGGCCAGTAAATGTTCTATTTCTAAATTATTTCTAACTCAGATTTATACTGTACCCACAGAGGCATTGGTCCTCTGATGGACCTTTCTTTGTCGTAGTGAGGGGTGAGAAATCAGTGTGTCCAAAGCCATTGGCCATTCAATGAGGACCATTGATTGGCAGCCAAATCAAAAGTTAGAGATGAGGTTTAAATACACTAGTCTCAGAACCATGCTATAGAAAGAAAATATTACAATGGGAAGACCCAACCCCTTAAAGAAGTTTAGTCCAACCAGGACTATACAAACTAAAAGATCTGCAGTTGCCGCACATGCAAAAAGCAGCAGAACCTGATGTTCTTAAAATAATATAGGATTCTCCCTGTCGCCGATTTAGAGTCAATATCCAATATCACTTCTAGAGAAAGAACATCTAGACACAATAACAGACTCAGGCACATTTTAGATGATTTGGTTATTGTGTAAAAGATCCAAATGCAATGCATATAAGCAACATTTTAAGTAGCTCATTTAAGAACCTTACAGCACATATTATAAACCCACACATTTAGTCAAAGTATTCTATTCATAAAGAGGATGGGTAATATTACAGATTCCTACTACCAAAGAAAGGCAGGAGGATGGTTCCAAAGAGCTTCATTCAGGAAGGGACAAAGTGATCAAGTTAAAGTCCACTAGGGAAAAGTCCATGGGCATGGGCAAAAAGGGGAATGGATCAAAATCAGAAAAGTTCAGATCTGGTTTCCCACCAGACAGTCCAAAAGAGTTCAGCCGGCAAGTTCATTGTAAAGAGAGAAAGCAAGGGCCATGAAAAGGAGGATTCCAAATCGCCCAGCTAGGAACCTCAGCATCAGCAGAAGTCCCAGAAAGGAAAATAATGTTCTCTCTTGCCCCTCCTTCAAGGAGTCCTTTTTTATAGTATGTATGATTCGTATATGATATCAGTCATCATACCAGAATGGTCTGATTATCATGTGGTCATTCTTCCATTCGTCAGGTACAATTGTGATACTCCAGCTCCATGCTGGTCACGAGAAACAACCAGGGCCGGACTGGGAACCAAAACTGGCCCTGGCAAAGTGCTCGGCCGACCCCCCCCTCCTCCCCCCCTCCCCATTCGGGTCGGGGGGTGGTGGGAGGTGCCACCGAGCGCTTTGCTAGGGCCGGTTTTCGGCCGCTTTTGTTGCAGGGCCGATTTTGCAGCTATGCTGCAAAAACGGCCCTGTAACAAAATCGGCCCCCAGGGGCTCAAAACCGGCCCACACCCTTGCGGCGCACCGGGGCATTGCCCGGTGCCCGCTATAGCCAGTCCGGGCCTGGAAACAACTGTCTATTCAGTCCTCACAGGTTTGTTGACAAAGAGCTATATAATTTTTTGCTCTTCGTGGTTTTAGTCCAAAGGTTAGGTTCTAACTAATTCACTTTACAATGAAAATAAGAGAAATGCCCTATTGACAAAAGATTCATGCGTAAACAGAACAGATAAAGCAATATTTGAAGAAACTTAGCAAAAGTCCATTGTACCAAGCTCTGAAATAATATAATGCAGCACTTTGGAAAGAAGGCAAATTAATGTATTTAAAGTTAGCATTTCTTATTTAGCAAAATACACTCATAATTAAGTTCAAACATACTGAAATATAACAAGCTTTTCATATAAAGAAATAATGGTAATACTGTCAGTGAATATTGCATAGAAATGACTAAACCTAAATATGGCCTACTACTTGATTTTCAAAGTACTTACATGTAAATTGTACTTAAAACAAATTTTACTAAAATGGTTTTTATATTTTCATGATCCTAATAATATCAAGTATTAATTCTGTAAATATAATTTAACTAATATCTTGCAAACAACGTTTGCACATTATTTGTCATGATGCATTACAATGACAACAATAGAGATGCTGCCTCATCATTAAGAATTGCATTATTGTGTCAGTGAAAGCATTGTCATAATTAATTTTCTTAACTGTTTTGTTATCACACTCAATTAATAAGCATGTTAATCTTATTGTATTAAATTCTTCTGTTTTTATAAAATCAAGCGTGCTTCTATGGTGTAGGTACTTTAACTTTTCTCGATTTCAGTGTTGTTTTTCTAAACGTGTGCAACCTGCACATTAGAGTTTCAGTTTTTGAATCAATTGTTATGTCATGTAAGGAATAAGCAGCTTTTACGCCACTTCAACAGAAAACAACTTCCTTTTCTAATACAATGGTGTCTCACGCGAAAATATGACATGACTAAATTTGATTTTAAAGACACCTCTGAACTACTTTTGCTTGTCATCCAATGCCTAATATCATCATTGTATCAAATATGAAAATATACAGCCATAAAGAAGAGATTCGTACAAATAACTTGTCATGCAGATTTTCACATTTTAAAAACTTCTACAATGCTAAATGGAGCATAGATCCCTGGAAAGAGTCCCCTGCTATCATTCTCTTTCACTCCCAAACCCAAAGTCAACAAAGAGGTTGAGGGCACTACACTTTTCAATTGAACTAGCTCACACACAGTTTCTCAGTGATCCTAACTAATAAGTTCTAGGAATTATTTATGTAATTGATCTAATAATGCTAGATCGGAGCAACTTTTGTTTTATTTGATTCTTTAAATTGGTGGCTGGACCAAGCCCAGGGCCCTGGCCAAATGCCACTAAATTCCCAAACAGAAGCTGTTAATGCTCTTGGAAATCAAACTGCTCTAATCAGACTACCTCTTTCGGTTATACCAGCGTGAACAAAGGCCCAGGGTTCATATCATCCCCTTTCTGCAGGGAGGTAGCTGGCTAATCCTAAAATGCTCATCAATTGAGGCCTTCTTTGGGCACTAAAGGCACACAATCCCAAGGTGCCAGTCTTGTTTATTTTTTATTTATTTATTTGAAAAGTTTTATAGAGCACGAACAAGACTCGGCAGGGTATCAGAGTGCTGTACAATCGAAGCCAGCTGATTAGCTGGCACAGGAGAAAATAATACATAGCTAAACGTATGCAGAAGAAGCACAGTGGAGACAAAGTCGATATGTAAACAGTTAACAAAATGAAGATTGCATAGTAGACAAGGGAAGGCATGGTTGTAAGGTCAATACCATTGGGTTGCAAGGGTACAGTCCTATTGTCACATGTAGTTATTCAGGAGCAAACCTTTGACTTCTTTTTTAAATTCATAAGTCTAGGGGTTCATTCTAATTTCTGGTGGGAGAGCGTTGTAAATTTTTGGGTGCAAGACCTGAGAAGGCACGGCTCTAGGTTCTCTTCTTTTTTTACCTTTGGTGGGTTCAGCAGTACAGTGTGTGAACTTCTTAGTGCGCGATTCCCACCCGAAAGTTCAAGTTTATTTGCCAAGTACATGGGTGTGTTATGGTGGAGTGCTTTATGTGTCAAGCAGGCTATCTTTGTGTCGATGGAGAGACAGTTGAGTTGGATTAGGTCTGGTGAGATGTAGTCACGCTTTCTTGAGACTGTTATGAGTCCTGCAGTACAGTTCAGTGTGGCCCTTAAAGGGGCCAGTTTAGCATTGGGTAGCCCTGCAAGGGTCACAATTCTGTAATCTAAATGGGAGATGACTAGGGATTGGACAACTTGTTTTAGATCAGTAGGTGGCAGGAATGGTTCGATTTTCCTTAATGTACATAGTTGGAGATTGGCTCCTCTTGTTGCCGCACTGATGTGAGCTTGCATATTTAGGGATTAACAGGAGGCCACCCCTTCAGGAGGAACTTAGCAAAACATCCAAAGCTACTACCGATTGTAGTTCTCCATGTGATGCTCAACCATACTTGGGGTACTAGTAGTGCCTCCACAGTTGACAATCCCTGGAATTTAACTCTCTGTTAAATTATCATATAAAGGTCCTTCATATAAACTCAGCTTTCACCTACTTGCACCGGCCTACAATAGCATCTCCACCTGCATCCAAAAGAATTGCAATAAATTGGCAACGATCATTTGCACAAATTCCTAAAAAAAACGACTGGCGGGCACTTTGTAAAGCCTCACCTCGGAGAGAGCATCAACTCGACGTGAAAGAACTCTGGCATCAGAAAAATTGGATAACGCGATGGAATTCTATTTTAGGAGTGGTCATGAGGTCACTTCTTTTAAAACTGGAGACACATGAGCAGTGCAATGTTACGTAGTTATTTAATCCTCTTATTCTGGTTTTGTTATGCGTGACCGGGAAAGTCTTAAGGCTGGTCTGAGCAGGCTAATGCCACTTGCTGTTGCCTCAATGACTGTTGCATTGTTTTCTTTGGGTACTGATCAGGCCCGTCTGTTTCCCTTGCTGAATTTGCTGTATTCTCTGGTAGAGATATGCTATTTACTCAACTTTAATAAAAGCACCACTATTGCGAAAAGGTCATGAAATTCATAGCAATTTCTAACTGCCCCTGTGTCACTGATCAAGAGAATAAACAAACCCTTTCCAATAGTCTTCATTTGCATCATCACGTCAAAACAGTTTTTAACCCCTTCGATGCTGATGACGAGCTCAGCAGTAAAAAAGCAGCGCAGCGCAAAAATGACCGCCGCAGCGATGCGTTTAACAAACACTTTTACAAAGATGGGCCCCAGTAGAAAATTGCAGCTTCTGGAGTCTTATAAGAAGGTTAAAAATACTTGTAAAATATGGGAGATAAAGCAGTGAGGGAGCAACAGAGAAGAAGGGGTGTGAGGGAACTATTAAGTAAAAACTGCTGACTACTGGTGGGCACCGGTGAGCAAGGGAGCTGCGTAGAGCTCAGGCTAAGCAAGAAAAAAAAACAAGCAGGATGGAAAGCTATTGAGGAAGCAAGGAACAGAGTCTGAGATTAACACAGAATCCCAGTAATGCAGGGTGTGTAGGTTGAAGGAGCACACAGGAAGAGGGCACGAAAACACATGCACTTGCATGGAGTTCTAAAAAGAAAAGAAAAACGTAGGGGCATATTATCAAGGGGGTTTATTCCGCATTTTTGGCTTTAAAAGCCAAGAAAGCGGAGATAAAATTATCTCACTATTACCTAGCTGTCGCTAACACCAGTTAGCGACAGCTAGTAGGAGATAGCGACCATCTTGGGCCCCACTTTGCATGTCAGTGATATTTATCACTAATGACATGCAAAGTGGGCGTGCCAAGATGTTAGCGACTGGAAACAGTCACTAACATCGCTATCTCCTATTACCAACTTTTGGAGATATTCGCACTAAGCGCGAATATCTCCAAAAGCTAACACCTGCCCTCAGCAGTTCTTAGCCATGTTATCCAATGGGAGGTGGATAACATGGCTAAGAGCATTAGCTCGGTAATGCATGAATATCGCTGACTTTTCAGCGATATTCATGCATTGCGGCCGTTTTTTATCGCATTTGCGATAAACTTTGGTAATACCAAGGTTTATCTGCGATAAAAATCGCCGCAGCTCAGCGGTAAATTTTTGTCTCTAACCAAGCAATAGCGATAATTATCGCTATTGCCGCTATTGCTTGGTAATATGCCCCATGGTTCCCTGAATGTAAGCAGTGGAAGGATACAATGTACATAACCAAAAGGATAGAAAAGATAATATGACTCAGGGGAGGCATAAACACAAGGAAAGGAAGGAAAAGCAATGATTAAGAAGCAAGAAGTTAAGGTAGACAAGAAAGGAGTCCATTGATAATCAACAGGCTGACCCAAAGCCTACTGTGCCTATTTGTTTTGTCCACAAAAGATATTTTGACAACAGACCAGTGCAGATGTTTTTAAGTAAACTCTAAATATGCAAGACAAATAAAACAATTTAAAATAATTTACTCAGTCAAATAAAGAGTCATTGATGAGGGAGGCTGTTCTTGAGTTAAACTACTGAAATAATTTAAGACTAGGTAGTCTATTGTAATAAAGAGCAACATTAATTATCGGCAGCACCACAAATCTAGAGGCCACAAAAATCATAATGTGCCACAGTTAGTCTGGCATCGACTTTTAACCATTAAAAATAAGCTTGGAAGATAATCAAGGAATTACAGCCGTGGACAACACTGAAAGAAACACTTCCGTGTCCCAGATTCTCAGTGAAGTAATCTCTGATTTTGCCTCACAAGATCTGAATTGATCAAAAACGAGTTATAATAGCCATGCGGCATACCCGTTGGAGGTCCAGAGAGCATGTCATCAGTTTATTCCGAATTCAAAATAACGAAATGCTGGGTTGAACTGTTAGAATCTACGAGTAAAGAGGAATTACTGGGGGAGTCAGTATTCCCCCGCCAGTTCCTTATTTCCCCCAGAGATTGCTCCAGGAGAAGCATCAGAGGTTTGCGGTACCTCCGTAGAACTCATAATTCCAGCTGCGACCGGTAACATCATTGCCAGCACTAATGGGAATGAAGGGCCTCTTGCGATGAGGGTCCCAACACACTCCATTGGATAGCTGTACAAGCCAGGGTTGACTTCTCTTGCGCTTGTGGACCATCTATCTAAGTAATATAATTAAACAGCACGCGTTATTTGCAATCAAAGGTCTATAGAAGGAAAGTCAAGGGTTGATGCCAGATATAATATAAAACAATATTGCAGATGTTAAATATGATGTACAACACTGGTATTTATCTTGAAAAATATGTTTTTAATACAGAAGATGATTAATAGGGTAACATAGTAAGGCAGACAGGAAAAATAAAAATAAGTAAATGAAAACGTTGTTGAGTATGATCAGTTAGGGTGAAGGTGAAGACTACATTCCGTGGAACACAAGTTAATGGTACATTCTGCCTGCAATGTTATGCAATCACAGTTTAGAAATAAGAGCAGCATACATGGTGGGGCTGCTAAAAGTATGTTAGCATTGAACACACAAGAGCAAGTGGAGCTCTCAAACAGAGACCAAGACTGCGTCTGCGGCACCTTCTGTAATGCCAAAGAGCCCCGGGGGCTGCAAAGCGGGCGCAAATGACCTTTGAAGCCCCGGAGCACTTTATGTAATATTGTGCCAGGTAACATGAAGACAGAAAGCATGAGATGAGCTTGGAGGCTGTGGTGAATGGAGCACTAAGTAAAGAGTGGCTAGTTTGGTGAACAGAGACAGAAGTACAGGCGATTCTTCCATTTGCAGTAACAGGGTGTGTTTGGATGGCGACCCGTGACAAACTGAACTAAACTGACACTAAACCAACGTTCAGACGTAATGCTAAGGCTATTTAAACAAGCATTTACAATGCAATGGTTTCGCCTTTGGAAAAGTTAGAGCTATTGGCATTGTAAATGACAACATTTGTATTTATGTGTTGGTTTTGAAAACAGATAAATGAATGGCATTGTCATTTACATTGCCATTAGGTTAATCTCGGCAGCCACTCTGCACTCCCTAGCATTCTGCAGTCACTCTGCACTCCCTAGCACTCCCTAGCAGTCTCTCTGCAGTCCCTAGCACTCCCTAGCACTCACTAGTCACTCTGCATTCTCTAGCACTCCCTAGCACTCCCTAGTCACTCTGCACTCTCTAGCACTCCCTAGTCACTCTGCACTCTCTAGCACTCCGTAGCACTCACTAGTCACTCTGCACTCTCTAGCACTCCCTAGCACTCTGCACTCTCTAGCACTCCCTAGCACTCACTAGTCACTCTGCACTCTCTAGCACTCCCTAGCACTCACTAGTCACTCTGCACTCTCTAGCACTCCCTAGTCACTCTGCACTCTCTAGCACTCCCTAGGCACTCTCTAGCACTCCATGGCACTGCAGCCAGCCTTCCCGCCCCAGACTGATATCCACTGAAGCGACGAGGAGGTCCGGGCACTCCCTGGGACGCTCTGTGCCAGGGGCTGAGGGTGGCGATTAGTGAACATGCATTCCACCGGAAATATTTGAAATAAATCCAGTTTAAAGAAAACGGAGGGTCGGTGGCAGTCAGAACAGAAATTCTAATAAAAAAAATATAACCTGCAACCCACAGGCTGGTCCAAGCTACGAGGGGAGATACGCAGCAGCGCGCGTCACCCAAAATAAACCCACGCAGAGAATAAAGTATCCAAGAGAAGAACTGGGCAAAAGCAAGACAAGCTGGTTAAATACAGTAAGACTTGTGCCAATCGGAGGTTTGAAGCCTGGCAACAATGTGATACAGCCTAGATGAACAAGGCTTCGAGGCGCCTTCGGGCCCGGGAGAGCAGGTGGGAAGCCGGGCACAGCGCTCTAGCCACATCCGGGGAGCCCGACTGGCAGGTCGGTGCCGGGGCTAAGGGGCGTGTGCACTGCCGCGGAGCCGGTGGGGCGGGCCAGATGTCACCTTGAGGGCCCGGCTTGATAGAAGACAAGCGAAAGGACACCGAGAAAACTTTCAGGGAGCCGAGCCTTCCAGCTGGCAAGACGAGCAATTCATTCCAACCTCCCCTGTCTGTCTCCCTCTCGTGGCCTCCTCCTCTCCCCTCCTTTCTGCCCTCCTCCTTCCCTCTTTTCCTCCCCTGCACTGCCCTGCCGCCCCCTTTCTGCCCTCTCTACTCCTCTACCCTCCCTACCTCCTCCCCTTTTTTTCTTCTCTGCCCGCCCATCCTTCACAACATGATACAATCTACTTTATTGGCACGACAAGTCAGACAAGTATTGCCAAAGTAAATACATGACAGACCCCCGCCTAGGCATGGGCGAATTTTGCGAATCTCGCGTTCGCGAATTTTGCGGATTTGCGAACTCGCAATCCGCAAAATCCGCGAATTCTCGTGAATTTGCGGATTTTTTTTTTTTAATGTTCGCACGGGTTTCTGCAAGTCCGCGAGGGTTTTGTACAATTTCGCAAATTGCGAAATTGTACAAAACGCATGCGAACTTGCAGAAACCTGTGCGAACACAATGTGCCCAGTAGGGTATGTGCCTCTGTCTTGTGTGAATAAAAGGTCAGAGAAAGATCAGTTCAGCAGATGAAGAGAAAGAAGCTCCTGGTCACAGGAACAGCATGGGTATTGCGCTCGTGAAAGTCAAGGATGCAAAGCCTATCCAGCATCACAGCTGATTTTCCACGGTAGATTTGGGAAGAAGGCACACCTGTCCAGCCTCGACGACACTCACGATTGTTTTTGGGCTAATGAATGAGTCACTGAATTTGAGCATCAACTAGTTCGAGTGACCATGTGTGTGTTACTATGCAATCGCCCCGAAGGGCGCAGGGGTCCCTTGAGTGAGCTGCAGACCTGTGCCCAGCCATGCAACTATTTTACAATGGCGCCAGCAAGCTGCCAGCGCCGTTGTAAAATAGTTACAAAGTTAGCTTGCACAGGAAGCACTTAGATAAAATAAAGCAGCAACTGCTTCATTTTATCTAGTCGTTCCTGTGCAAGCTAACTTTGTAACTATTTTACAACGGCGCTGGCAGCTTGCTGGAGCCATTGTAAAATAGTTGCATGAGTGGGGGTTCAACTTTTGAACCCGTTACGTTCGCGGATTTTTTTTGCGGATTTTGCGGGAAATCCGCAAAATTCGCGGATTGCGGATTTCCCAAAAATCCGCAAAATCCGAGAGCGTATCGGATTTCCCGCTCACACTTACCCTCGCCCTCTCGTCTTTCCCGCTCTCCTCTCTCACCCATCCTCCACCCCCCTACTTTCATCCTCCGCCCCTGCAGGGCCCCCAGGGCGCACTGCCCCCGCGCCCCTTCATACGTGTTCTCAATACGTGTGTGTATGTGCGTGTGTGTTTACTCGGCTGGCAGTCGTGCGGTGCCAGAGTTGCACTCGAGCCGTGACTGAACGGCAGAGGTGGGCGCGAGGCAGGCCAAGTTGAAGGGCGTGCTTCTACAGGACAGGCTCGGTGGTTGTACAGTGGCGGCCACGCCCCCGGCGTCTACGTCATGAATATACACATATATACATCCATAGAGCTATACAGTATGTTGACGCCGCCTGCTGCTTTGCCTGCTATTGGCCCGGGTGGCGGTGACGAGAAACACCCCATGCCCTTCGTTGCCGCACAGCGTTCAGTTTCTGCATCATGGCTCTGTTGTGTTATTTATTTTATTATTATTTTTTTCTTCGCATTTTAGGTCATTTGTATAGTGCAGGTGATAATGCTGGCAGGATTCACGCAGTCCACGTCATGCTGTATTTTCTTGGGCGGCACTTGCGGCCAATGGAATTGTTTTATTCCGCTCTATTATGTGAGCCCCTGGGTTCCTTACATTGGTGGCGCGGAGCTGCACAAAGGACACATGAGTGTGTCTGCTTGTGAAGCCCACACGGGTTGGGACACCTGTCCTGCGCAGCTACGGACCTCTTCCTCTTCCCTTTACATATTAAGGCGGATCTTAAAACAAGTTTCATAACTTGCCCGGCTCCTCCCCGCCCTACCCAGCGCCGGTCGGCAGCCTCTGCCGGAGATGCACAGAAAGGCGGGGTAGTGCGAGAGAGTCCGTGGTGGGGTGTCTGTATTCTAGTCCATGCGTCTTGTGACAGTCTTCTCTGGGCGTCCGCATCTCCTGAGCAATCGGCATGACTCTCCCTACTTGCAGTTAGTTGTAAAACCTACAGTGCACCTTGAGGGCCCGCTCCGATAGAAAACAAGCGAAAGGACACTGAGAAAACTTTCAGGGAGCCGAGCCTTCCAGCTGGCAAGACGAGCAATTCATTCCAACCTCCCCTGTCTGTCTCCCTCTCGTGGCCTCCTCCTCTCCCCTCCTTTCTGCCCTCCTCCTTCCCTCTTTTCCTCCCCTGCACTGCCCTGCTGCCCCCTTTCTGCCCTCTCTACTCCTCTACCCTCCCTGCCTCCTCCCCTTTTTTTCTCCTCTGCCCGCCCATCCTTCACAACATGATACAATCTACTTTATTGGCACGACAAGTCAGACAAGTATTGCCAAAGGTAATACATGACAGACCCCCGCCCTCTCGTCTTTCCCGCCCACGCCCCCGGCATCTACGTCATGAATATACACATATATACATCCATAGAGCTATACAGTATGTTGACGCCGCCTGCTGCTTTGCCTGCTATTGGCCCAGGTGGCGGTGACGAGAAACACCCCATGCCCTTCGTTGCCGCACAGCGTTCAGTTTCTGCATCATGGCTCTGTTGTGTTCTTTATTTTATTATTATTTTTTTCGTCGCATTTCAGGTCATTTATATAGTGCAGGTGATAATGCTGGCAGGGTTAACGCAGTCCACGTCATGCTGTATTTTCTTGGGCGGCACTTGCGGCCAATGGAATTTTTTTACTCCGCTCTATTATGTGAGCCCCTGGGTTCATTACATTGGTGGCGCGGAGCTGCACAAAGGTCACATGAGTGTGTCTGCTTGTGAAGCCCACACGGGTTGGGACACCTGACCTGCACAGCTACTGACCTCTTCCTCTTCCCTTTACATATTAAGGCGGATCTGAAAACGAGTTTCATAACTTGCCCGGCTCCTCCCCGCCCCACCCAGCGCCGGTCGGCAGCCTCTGCCAGAGATGCACAGAAAGGCGGGGTAGTGCGAGAGAGTCCGCGGTGGGGTGTCTGTATTCTAGTCCATGCGTCTTGTGACAGTCTTCTCTGGGCGTCCGCATCTCCTGAGCAATCGGCGTGACTCTCCCTACTTGCAGTTAGTTGTAAAACCTACAGTGCACCGAGCTTCACAAGGGGGGGGGGGCGGGAAAGACACGGACGGGGGGGGGCGGGAAAGACACGGACAGCGGGAGGGGGGGCGGGAAAGGAACGGACAGCAGGAGGGGGGGGGGCGGGAAAGGAACGGCCAGGAAAGGAACCACTCACCTGGACTTCCTCGGCCGGCGGTCGGCCTCCAAATGGCCCAAACAAACCTCAACCAGCCAAAAAAAAAGCCCCGCCCACCGCCGCATGGCGTGGCCAATAGAGAAAAATTCTCGGGAATGCCCCCGAATCTGGTCCGGCCTTGACGGACAGATCCGGCACCCAATGGCTAGCCTCCATTTATGGAGCTAGCCAATGGGAGCCGGGGGACGTTCCTGAAGTCCTTATTGTAATCAATGGATTTCGCCTGCGCCGATAAGCTGCGCAGAGCGCAGCCTTCGGCAGGCGAAACCCAAAAATCACTTTAAAGCAACTATTTCTCAGGACCCATTGTTCCTTTATCTTCGACAACATTGAAATGTTCAACAACTCTCCACAAGCTTTAGATTTTTACTGATGAATCGGAATCACCAGTGTGCACTAGTTCCTCAAGTTTGAAAGACATCACAGGCTTACTAGCAAGCAAGGGAAGTATATGCACCTACTTAAGTCAACTAACTGAAAAAATGTGGTGCATAACTAATGGCCAAGGCAGGACTTAAAAGCTGCTCCTCATTTTACAGACTTTTTCAGACTAAGACGTCAGGGCTATTTCTTGCACTACCAGGTCAAAGACAGCAGGTCTCTCTTTCTGGTTACACTGATTACCTGTGCTCAGCTTTAGACAGATGTACTATCCTGAATGGTACCCAGATCCTACAGGCACTATCCTATCACACCCAATCAAACAGATTGCATAGACCCGCCCTGCATTTCCTGGGTAACACCATGGCTCTCTTTGTGACCCCTGGCCTCAGGGGCGGCAAAGCAATACCAAGTACACGGGGGCAGCTTCACATTCTTTATTCCCAGCCCGTTGTTCTTAACAATAATGGTGAATAATGTTCTATTATTCACTATTAATGTAATAAAAAATGGAGCACACTCAGTTGGAAGTTGACCGTTGATGAAAGCTATGGTAAGTTAAAATGTTTTTAAATCTATAGTGTGTCTATGCTTACGTGTGAGTGTGTGTTTATATGAGAGAGAGTGTGTATGTGAGGGCGCATCTGTGTGTGTAAGCATGTGTCTGTGAGTGAAAGTAAGTGAGAGGCAGTGACAGGAAGTGAATGAGATTGTATGATACTGAAGTCTCGATTTACTATTCTTTGATGCAAAGCAACACTGCGCCAAAGATGCTGCTCTACCTTGTGTCAAAGGGAGATAAAACAAAAGCACAATTTCTTCTAAGGTATGGTGCATAGTTTCTCTCCCTGTGTGCTAGTGCAACTTTTAGCATCCGAACGCCAATGTCAAACCCTTGCACCATAGTGCAAAGGCTTGTGCGTTCTCGGAAGTATAATTTTTCTCGTGGAAGGGGGCCTTCAATTAGGAAAAGCATTAAAACTATGCTTTAAGGCTTTTCCCACTTTGTATGTGTGCCGTACAATGCAGCAAACATGCAAAATTGAGAAAACGGGAAGAAATGAAACAATTTCTCCTTGTTATGCCTCCCTCAAGTGTGTCGTGAAAATTTGACACAAATTCCTCGTACCAGTATTTGTAGAAGGGGATTTGTGTCAAAAACCATAGGTGGCTGCATGGGAACACCCATGCACCACCCATGGAATGCCCACTAGACACAAAATAAGACAAAGCAGTGCATAGCGCAAACTCGCATTACTTTAGGATATTATCTGACGCAAATTAAGGTTTGCATTGGAAAACAAATTCTACCCTAACATTTTGTCCAAAGATTGCATCACAAAAGTGATTCAAACACGATGCAAAGCATTAGTAAGCCTGGTCCTGAGTGTCAGTAAGTGTGAGAATGAGTGAGATTTAGAATGAATTATGGTGAGTTAGTGAGAATGAATACGAATGAGTTTAAGAGAGTGTAAGAAAGTGTTAGCGTGATATTGGGATCATGTGACATGCTTAAGTGGAAAAAATCAGGGTCAATGGTCATATGCTGTCACTTCCTGTGATGTGATTAAGGTCACAGAGGACGTGATGTCACTTCCGCTACCCCTAGCATTTTGGTGAATTGACACCCATAGGAAACACATTGATTTGAGATATGAGCACAATCTCAACAGTGGTTCTCATCACCTACACACTGACTAAATCAAATGAGACTGACCTCTGACCTCCTCCATGAAGCTGCGTAACCCACTGCTTGAAAAAGCTATGGGAGTAGCCCTCGGAGCCAGGACCATGGCCAGTACTTGGTGCTTACATAGGCAAAAGAGAGAGTCATTCTATGAGTGATCTTATGTGGTGTGGATAGGCCCTGCAGGCCTGCTTCCAACTCCACCTTGCGCCACTCCCTGCTTCTAGCTGTGTCCCCGGTAATGTGTTGCCGCGGCCTCTTTTACAGACAGAATTCAGAGGGAAAGGAACGCTTGGTAGAATTGAAATAAAATTAGGTTAAAAATGCATTTATCGAGCGCATGGCTACCTGAAGGCATTGCAAAAAACACAGTTGATGGGCAGAATGTAGAACAATGTCATACATTCACCCCAGTACAAGGATCTGGGCCTAAATCCATCGTTTTTTGCACTCCATACCACCGAGGGTTAGACACTGGCTATATGCAAATCAGCTCTGACCCTGTGCCTCATGGGAACAGTCCAGTCCGAACTACCAAGCCATGTTTTTCCCAGACCGGAATCAAGCATCCAAGGACCGGTTTCTGGCTATCAGCCTTCATCAGCCTGGATAGCTTGACTCCAGTGGTGTGGAGAGCCTGGGAATCACGTCTGAGTATACCCAGCACACTCGGGGTGAAAATTGCAAAAAAAACAGTTGATGGACAGAATGTAGAACAATGCCACCCCCCTTTTGTACCACCTGAAGGCATCCCAGCGTTTGTAGTAGCATATAATAAGGAAACCAGCCAGACTAAGGGAATAGCTAGGTCTTTAACAATTTGCGGAAGGCCAAATGATTAGGTTCCTTTCGTAGATGGAGTGAAAGGGAGTTCCAAAGCCTTGCAGCATTATATGAGAATATATACCCCACTTCTGGCTTTCTTAATCCTGGGGACAGGAACCAAGTTCATGTCATCTGATGAAGACGTCTGTTAGCCGGATAGGGCTGGATGGTGGTGTGTAAATGGCAGGGCCCTTTCGGCTAATGACTTGTGAGCGATGTATAGTGCCTTGAAGTTAACTCTCTCCCTAATGGGAAGCCAGTGGAGAGAGTTTAAAGCAGGTTTTGCTGATTGATGTTTAGGAGTACCCAGAAGAGGTCTTGCTGCCCAGATTTATATAATCCGGAGTTTGGAGAAGGTCGCACTTGGAGCACCCAAATAAAGGCCTTTCTCGTAATCCAGCTGTGACAGAATGAGAGCTTTAACCATGATTTTTCTTGCCTGGACTGAGAGAAAAGGGAGGACTTTTTGAAGCATTTTCAGGATGCCATAGCATGTGGCCGCCGTATTGAGCCTGTGTCTTAAAAGTGAAGTCTTGGTCTAGCCAGACTCCCAGACTTTTTAACTGAGTCTTAGGGATAGGGACAGGGCCCGGAGTAGTCAGACATATTGTATTTAGGTCAAGGGGAGAGTGATTCCCCAGGATCATCATCTTCCTTTTTTCCCCGTTCCATTTCAGGAAGGAGTCATTCATCCATTTGGCAATTTCTTACAGGCAAGGGCGAAGGCTAGGATAGGAATTATCAGCTTGATTAAGCCCCACCACAAGTTGTGTGTCATCTGCGTAAGTCACTATGTGAACACCAAAAGGTGGTACTGACTCCACTAATGAGTTCACATAAGCGTTAAACAAGGTGGGGCTCAAAGATGACCCTTGAGGAAGTCCACAACATAGGGCATCTGTTTAGAGGTCACCCCATTGTCAAAGACCTGAAAGGATCTATTACTCAGAAAGGATTGTAGCCATGCCAGAGCGACTCTAGTTACTCCCAATTTTCTGAGTCTATGGACCAGGATATGGTGGTTAACCATGTTGAAGGCTGCACTGAGGCCAAAAAGAATGACCACAGCGGTGCCTCCAGAGTCCACGATTTTTTTTTACTCTTCCATGACTGATAGGAGAGCCGTTTCAGTTCCTTGGCAATGTTGAAAACCCGTCTGAGAATGTTGGAGAAGTTTGTGTGTCTCTAAGAAAGTAGACAACACTGAGTTGATGCGTTTTTCGTCAATTCTGCTGATCCCGGGGAGAAGTCATATGGGACGGTAATTTCCCAGGACAGATGGATCAAGGCTAAGTTTTTTAAGAGGTGTCTTCACCATTGCTTTCTTCCACAGAGGAGGTACTACTCCCGAGCAAAAACGAAGAGTTAATCAACTGTAAAATGACGGGGGAAACAACTCCTGCCAACTGTCCCAGTATCTTTAGAGGTGCTGGGTCGTTGGGTGAGCCACTTTTTACCTGAGACAGGATGCTATCAAGTGCTGGCCTAGCCATCAGGGGAATAGTTTTCAGGAGAGGTTAGTTACTGTGAGTATTTAAGTTCTGTGTGCAGCCCTTGGTTGGGAACAAGGTGGTAAAGATGGATTAATTTGGTTGAGGAAGAACTCAGCGAAATCGTTACAGCGTGAACCTGAGGGATCGGGGTTTACTGGGGGACGGAGAACTCTAAGGAGACTTTTGGCAATACAGAAGATCTCACAGGTGGAATTAGCTGCTATGCAGATTTTGTCTTTGTAGAAAGCTGCCTGGGCTAATTTAATTTCAACTTTGTATAATTTGATTGCCTCTCTGTATTTCGACTTCTTGTCGCTGGAGAAGTTCTTCCTCCAAGATCTCTAGAGCTTCCTACAAGTCTGTTTTAAAACCTGTAGTTTTGGAGAGAACCATGCCACTCTATTACTTCCTGTTTTAGTTTGAATCAATTTTTTGGGATGAAGCAAATCGAGGGAATCTTGAATCCATTTATTAAAGTTTTCATTGGCAATGACAGCGTCAGTAGTTGTTACTGGCTTAGTTTCCTCTAGCTCTATGGTCCATTTTTCTACCGACAGTTAGGGCCAGGGACGTGAGCTTGTACGGATTGGTTTCATGTGAGACACTATGGGTGAAGGGGACCAAAAGAGTGGAATAAGAAAGTCGTCAGACCACGCTACAGGGGTGGGTTTGCCTCCCACTAAATCCTCCAAGTTGGAGAAGAAGGGGTCTAATAGGTGCCCTTTTATATGGTTAGGATTGGTAACTTTTTGTTGGAACTGATAGGCTGCAAGGTCCTTTGTGATCTCGGTTGCAGCCATCTGTGAAGGATCGTCAAAGTGGAGATCAAAATCACCCAATAAAGTGAAATTGGCCGAGGTGCTAGCAAAGTTGGCTGCCAGGTCAGGCGGGAATTGAAGAATTGTGCTGAGAGACCAGGGGGCTGGTATATTAAGATGCCCGAAACAGTAAGGAGAGAATCCTATGGAGAAGGTAGCGTTTTCGCAATCTGGTATTGAGCACCCTGACATACGACAGGTTAAATGGTTTTTGTAGATAATAGCAACCCACTCATTCACCTGTGGGCCGGTCGAGCCTCTGGATAGAATAGCCGGGAGGACGCGCCTGGCCAAGGTCGGGGTCAGAACCAGAGTTAAGCCAAGTTTCCAACAAGAACAGAACTTCTGGCCCTTCTTCTTCCAAGACAATGAAGATTTCTGCTGTATGCTAGGCAGGGGCCATGCAGTTTAGCAGGAACATTTGATAATTTTTAGGTTTGGCGCAATTAGTGCATGGGGCTGTTGATAGTGTAAAGCAACAGTGGGCACATTCAGTCAGATTACTATCTGGGAGAATGGAAGGTTTGCAGTTACCCATTATGGGGCCTGTTGACGTAGCAGCTCCTCGGCCTCATAATGCAGCTGTTGTTGAATATGAGAAGCTGGGGTTGTGGCCCTGGCCCTGACCGGACACGGACGAGTGCAGACGGGCTTGCCTTTGGTGCGTCCGCTGCCCGCGTCCACTGCACGACCGGTCTGGCATTCTACCTAAAAAGATTCTGCCCCTGGAAGTGAGGGAGCTGGGGGGAGGGCCCATGTCCCTCCGCAACAATCAGCTGTAAAAGCTGCGGCGGGCCAGAGACCCATGTGTGCAAAGTGCGAAGGTACAGAGCAAAGGTATAAACAACAACTAAATTCGAGTTTTCTAGCCGTGTAAATTAAAAATATAAAAGTTTAAAGTGCAAAGAGCTAAAAACAATTGCAGATTAAAATGCTGGAGTTTCTGCTAGTACGCGCTGTTGCTTACTGCTGCGCATCCAGTCAGGCAGTCTACGTAAAAAGATTCTGCCCCCGGAAGTGAAGGAGCTAGGGGGAGGAGCCACGTCCCTCCGCAACAATCAGCTGTAAAAGCTGCGGCGGACCAGAGACACGCGTGTGCAAAGTGCGAAGGTGCAGAGCCAAGGTATAAACAACAACAAATTAGAGTTTTCTTGTTGTGCATATTAAATGTTTAAAAGTTTAAAGTGCTAAGAGTTAAAAACACTGGCAGATTAAAATGCTGGTGTTTCTGCTCATGGGCGTAGGAAGTTTGGGGAACGCAGGGGATATATCCCACCTGTAGAGAGCCACCCGGCCTCTCACTAACAATGTAACAACACACACACACGCACGCCTTCACCCTCGGGACGGGCACGCCCGAGGTATATATTAAAAACGCGGAAGATCGCTCGGGGTCTTTCCGGCATACCCTCACCTGTGTGTGTGTGTGTCCAGTTACTGCGCAATCTGCACCACGTGCGAGGCCCAGACCTCGCGCACTACATTGGCGACGAGGCCGGTTCCGCCCCCGCGCGTGCCTGGCCGACCGGAGGAGCTGCCTGCTCCGTTGCCTGCTGGTGCCTTCCGGCGTCGTCAAGGCCGCGGAGCCCGTCCGCCGGCCTGCTGCCTTTGCTCAAGTCGGCTCCCCGCTCACGCGACTCCGAGGCCGGAGCGTGTTCAGCTGGCGGGAGCTGCCTGGTGAGTTGGTTCACCCCCGCGACCTTATCCGGCGCCCCCGCGCTGTGTGCGCTGTTGTCTGGGGGCTCGCCCCGCAGCACTCCCGGCGCGAGCGCGTTCCCTGTGGCGCGCTGCCCCGGCGGGGGAGGGGTGAAGTGGGGAGACGCTGCACGTCAGCCCCGAGGCCCTGCCAGACGGCGCCTCCCACGCCTGCCCTGCTCTCCGCTCCTGTGCGCGACACCCCGCACCGCGGGAACGGCCTACTCCGGCCCTGGGGGCTGCAGTTTTCTCTGGCTCCAGCTGAATTGAGGGATATCAATCAGGCGCAGCCCTGCCTTTCTACCGCTTGCTCCCCGCTCCGTGGCCACGTTTGACTGAAATCCCGGAGGGAGAGGGGCCACTACCAAGCCTCACAAAGTGACCACGCCGCCTCAGTCCCACTGTCCTGCCCCATTCTCCACAGCGCAGCTTGCACAGCTGGGGTGTGCTCCAGAGGAGGTTTCCCAACATGAATGACGCCCCTACGGGGGGTACCCCCACGGTGCCCGCCACGGTGCCCGCCACGTCTGCCGCTACACCACGCCCGCCTCCGCGGCGCGGAGCTGATACGCACGTGGTCAGCCATGCCCACACTGGGGTAGCCCCACTCCGCCGTTCAGCGAGACTGCGGACCCCGCGACGGCGGCGCCGCGCTGGAAGGCATGGTTGGGGCGCTTGAACCTTTACTTTAAGGGGACCAGAGAGACCGACAGCACCGTGAAGCGATCGCTTTTACTCCTGTATGGCGGCCCGGAAATCTACGACCTTTTCGAATCTCTCCCAAACACCGGTGAGGACGACAACTATGACGCGGCGGTGACCGCGTTGAATACTCACTTTGACCCACAGGTCAACACCGACTACGAGAAGTTCAAGTTTAAACGGGCGTGGCAGACTGAGAGTGAATCTGTGGACATGTATTATGCGAGGCTGCGCCGGCTGGCCAGCAGCTGCCCGTTTGCCGACCCGCGTGAGGAAATCAGAGACCAAATCATCGTCGGGTGCAAGTCGAAACTGCTTCGGAAGCTTATCCTCAGACAACCGGGTATCACGTTGGATGCCATTCTTGTCCTCGCTCGCTCCCATGAGCTGTCAGACTCCAGGGCAGATGAAATGGAGCTGGCGCTCCGGTCTCCCATAGCCCAGCAAGCAGCACCCAAAATGGCGCCCATTAAGGAAGAAACCGTCGACGCGATACAGAGGAGACCGACGGGCGGAAGAGCTCGACAGTGGCAAGCTCGAGACGCTCAGTGTGCATACTGTGGGGGAGACCATGCAGCGACCGCTGTGTGCAACGCAAAAGGGAAGACGTGCTCAAAGTGCGGGAGACTAAACCATTTTGCCGCAGTGTGCCAAGGAGGACGATACAGACCCAATGCATAAAAGTCGCGAGGAGGATACGGATCTCGATCGATGACATCCAGAGTGAGACAACTGTCGCTAGAGCAAGAACACCCACCACCGGACACGCAGACCCAAGGCCGGAAACCGTACTACGAAGATGAAGAGGATGACGAGGTGTATGTAATATCCTATGTCAGCAGGGTAGCCACCCGGAAGAGACCACCACCCATGTGCACAATCTCTGTGGAAGGATCGGAAATCAGAGCACTGATCGACACCGGAGCCTCCGTGAATGTCATGGACTCGGACCAGTATGAACAGATGTCACCCAAACCCACACTGACCCCGACGACCGCTCGAATATACACTTATGGGGGCAACGAACCCATGCCCCTACGCGGCGTTATCAGCACCACCATTCGCAATGGAGAGTACACAACAGAGGCCCGGTTCCACATAACGGAAGGGAAGAAAGGCACACTGCTCAGCTGCAACACAGCGGAAGACCTAGGGCTGGTTTTCTTCGCCAACCAAGTTCACCAGTCGCATGCCGATACCCTGCTAGAAGAATTCCCTGCACTCTTCAGTGGCCTCGGAAAGCTTAAAGGCAAGAAAGTAAAACTGCATATAGACACCTCCATCCACCCTGTCGCCCTGCGACACCGAAGAGTGCCTTTTAACCTCCGTCCTCAGGTTGAGGAGGAGCTGAAGAAGCTCGAAGCTCTCGACGTAATCGAGAAAGTGTCAGGACCGACCCCATGGGTGTCCCCACTGGTGGTTGCCCCCAAACCCAAACAGCCTGGTGCCATCAGGCTGTGCGTCGATATGAGACTACCGAATACGGCTGTGAAACGGGAGCGCCACATCACGCCCACCATGGACGACATCGTCGCCGACCTCAACGGGGCGAAGTGGTTCTCTAAACTTGATCTCAACGCGGGCTACCACCAGTTGGAACTGGATCAGAACAGCCGATACATCATGACTTTCTCCACCCATGTTGGGCTCCGGCGATACAAGCGGCTAAGCTTCGGAGTGTCATCGGCGGCCAAAGTGTTTCAGAATGCAATAAAGGAAGTTCTGTCTGGGCTGGGTGGGGTCATCAACTTGAGCGATGACATTCTGATCTATTCAAACACGCTGGAGGAACACCATGCACATCTTAGGGCCACCCTACAAAGACTACTTGAACATGGACTAACCCTCCACAGAGAAAAGTGCTCCTTCTACCAAGAAGCAGTGGATTTCTTCGGCTACCGATTCACACGCGAAGGGCTCCGGGTTGACCCAAAGAAGGCAGAAGCCATCCAGAATGCCAGCACGCCCAGAAATCCCACCGAGGTGAGAAGCTTCCTCGGGATGGCCACGTACTGTGGCCGATTCATACCCAACCTGGCCGACCTGGCCGAGCCCCTTCGCACACTCACTAGACAGGACCGTGAGTGGGAATGGACAGGCGCAGCGAACCAAGCATTCCAGGAAATCAAGGCGAGCCTTCTAGACAAGGCCACAATGGCCTACTTCCAACCCCGCAGGAAGACTGAATTGGCCGTGGATGCCAGCCCCGTAGGCCTCGGCGCAGTGCTACTGCAGGAATATGGCCAAAATGACTGGAAGCCCGTCGCATATGCGAGCAAGGCCCTCACGGACACCGAAACACGGTATGCTCAAATCGAGCGAGAAGCGTTGGCCATCAAGTGGGCCTGTCACCACTTTCACTTATATCTCTGTGGCCAGCCCTTCACCATTGTGACCGACCACAAGCCACTCCTGCCTCTGTTTACCGGATCCTCCAGACTCGCCCCACCGCGAATTGAACGATGGGCTGTCCAGCTACAAGGCTACAACTTTACCCTGGTTTTCCGGCCCGGCGCCCATAATCCAGCGGATTATCTATCCAGACATCCCGATGTAACCAGAAAAGCAACCCCGCTGGCTGATGGTCCATTAGTGGAGGAATTCGTCCACATGGTATCTGTGGCTGCCTGCCCGGAGACCCTCACCCTGCCAGAGATCGGAAAAGCCACCGCTGAAGATGAGACTCTGACCCGTGTCAAGCATGCCCTGGATACCGGGAGCTGGAGAAGGTTTTTGGAAGGAGCACAAGGACTTCGTCCGGAGATAAGCCATGCCCGACAACAGCTATGGCAGATCCGCCATGAACTGAGCGTCGACGATGAAGGCATTATACTGCGAGGACATCTCATCGTGGTGCCGGCGAGCCTCCAGCAACAGACTCTTGCGATCGCCCACACGGGCCACCAGGGAACCGCCAAGACGAAGGCCAGGCTCCGCAACAGGGTGTGGTTCCCGGCCATGGATCGCATGGTGGATGAGATGGTGCGTTCCTGTCATGCCTGCACCATCACGGGGTCAGATCCAGCCCCAGCCCCAGTAATTACTGAAGAAGCGGCGACAACACCCTGGACTCAGCTGAGCGTAGACTTCGGGAGCTTCCCAGACGGTCGACACACGCTGGTAGTCGTGGACTCTTTTTCGAAGTTTCCCGTCGTGGAGCTGCTCTCGTCCACAGCGTTTGGACCAGTCAAGAAAGCATTGGACCACATCTTTGCCACTATGGGACTCCCAGAAGAGGTGAAATCGGACAATGGACCCCCTTTTCAAGGGCGAGAGTTCCAAGCATACCTAGATGGCCTGGGGATCAAACACCGCAAGATCACACCTCTATGGCCGCAAGCAAACGGCGAAGTGGAGAGGCTCATGCGGACCCTCAACAGGGCGCTCCGTATCGCTGTCAACGATGGCAAAGACCCAGAAACTGCGCTGGATCAATTCCTGAGTGCGTACCGGCAAACCCCTCATAGCACCACCCATTGCGCGCCGGCGCACGTCCTATTCAAAAGGGCGCCAAGAGGCAACATCCCTGCGTCCTCCACATGGACCCCTGAAGAGAAAGATAGTGAGGCCATCCATGCCCGGAGGACGGTCACAAATCAGAAAGCAAGTGAGAGAAGAAATGCAAGACACCCAAGGTTGCAGGAAGGAGACACCGTCGTGGTACAGGATCGACACCCTGGGTGGAAATTTAGAACCCCGTTTGAACCAGAGCGATGGATCGTGGAGAAAATTCGAGGAACGATGGTGACTGCCCGCCTCGGCCAACAGACCGTCACAAGAAATATATCCTGTTTCAAACGAACAGGAGTGTCGGATGTCACTTCCCAGGAGGCCGACGAAACCATCGATGTCGGCGCAGATGGTCCGGAGGATAGAAGAGAGGGGGCCCAAAACTCCGCGCCCTCACAGAGCCGTGACCAGCCAGAAGACGACAGGCGTCACTCTGGTGGGCCCCAAAGTGAAACAACCGGGCGCAACTCTTCCTCCCGAGATGAAGCAACAGTCCCGGCTGGGGCCGTTGAGTCTCCTACCAGGTCCAACCACAGATACCACCTGCGACCCAATCCTGGGCCGAGCCAAAGACTCCGAGACTTTATATGCACTTCCCCCTAGCCGTTGTGTTTGGACAGTTTATATGTAAACTAAATTGAAGGAGGGATGTAGAGAGCCACCCGGCCTCTCACTAACAATGTAACAACACACACACACGCACGCCTTCACCCTCGGGACGGGCACGCCCCGAGATATATATTAAAAACGCGGAAGACCGCTCGGGGTCTTTCCGGCATACCCTCACCTGTGTGTGTGTGTGTTTTCGTGTTACTGCGCAATCTGCACCACGTGCGAGGCCCAGACCTCGCGCACTACACCACCCAGATTTTGGTGTGGGGGGGACACAGGGGACAAGGGTTTAGGGGACGACGAAACTAAATAATTTCCTCTCTCCCTTCCCAGATTAGCATGACAATAAGCGCTCGAAAACACGTCCTGCATTTGCATTGTGACTTTCCTCCAGTCACAGAGGCCACCTGCCCTTTGTTATGCTGCACCCTCCACAAAAATAGCCAATGCCTATGGATATGGCTCGGCCGCTCCGAGACGGGCAGAAAAGGAAAAAAGACACTGTGAAATGGATCCAAAAAAAAAAGAGAAACACTTTGGCTGGAAATGTTGTCATTTTCTGACCTTATTCTATCCCAAAGTGCAACCTCCAGACCAAGAGAAAAAAAGGATCAAAAGAAGAAAAATAACTAACTAAATAAAGCAATACAGAGTGCTCGCAGACAGGCCAGATTGGTGTTATTCACACCCACACACATTAGCGCCACTTTACATAGTTAGCCAGTGAAGTACAACTTTCCTTTTATCATCTTTTTTAGAAAAACATTTATTGTGCAGAGTGGGGAAGTGCACCATTCCTAAAGGGACTGAAAAACCTGGTTGATGGGTGAGTGGAAAACGTTTAATGAGATCCTTTAGCTTATAAAATGTGTACAGTGGCTCTGTGTTCAGGGATGTGGTCTTTTTAAACCAATCTCCTTACGTTTTGTAAGGATACATGCAATGGACATTGGAACAGGTCCTTTTCGGGCCCGGTAGGCATGTCCTGAACTTTTGAGGCAAAAGCACTCACTGATTTCTGAATAATGAGTGTAAAAGCGTTAAGGTAAGCATGTTGTTTGTGCTTAGATTTCACATGCTTTACTTATTCTTGTATTCACTATGAGTGTTTGCTTCTTCCAAGATGTTATTACTTTTTATCTTCGGAAAGGATGTTACTCTTGTCTAGTACATCATTTGAATTGAGTCACAGCACAATTGGGTTGTAGTTGAAGGAAGTGCCAGTTTCTCTCATTGGGGCAGTATGATGTTCAGTGGAGGAGAGAATGTGGCACTCGGGCCCGAGCTGCCAAATTTGGAACTGGAGAACCAGGTTCAGCCTTCATGACCAGTCCACCAGACCACTCTCCTGGCAGAACACATTCCCATGCTACACCTTAGAAGGCCCCAACAGACCTTATATGCCCTGACCCTTGTGGTGGCAAATGTGGGTTAACCTTGAAGGCCTGTCACCACAATCCATACTAAAGTTCACCTCCAGTCTTGTGGGCAGGCATTTGAAGCAGCACACCCTAGAGCAGGGGTCTTTAAACTGTGGGGCGCGACCCCCCAGGGGAGTCGTGGAGCGATGCAAAGGGGGTCACGCCTTCACAGTCCTACTTCTTCCCAGGCCCAAGGGCTTCAGTCCTCTCCTCCCGCATCGTGTCTCGCAGCCCGGATGCTGCTGCAGTGTAACTCGAGCTGTGGGCTGGGCTGGGCTGTGTCTGGAGTCATCTCCAACATGCCGAGTTTTTCACAGGCCTTTAAAGACCATTTGCATATTTACATGCCTTTGTAAACTGATTACAGAGGCTTACCGTATTTTCCGGCGTATAGGACGACCCGGCGTATAAGACGACCCCCTACTTTTCATGATGAAATGTAGGTTTTGTCCTATACTCGCCGTATAAGACGACCCCCACTTCCGCCGGCTGGAACCTTCTGAAGTCCCCTTTCCATGTCCATGAACTGAGTAGAAGGCGTGCGCTAGTGACGCTCCTCTACTTCCGATGAACGTGAAACGTGAGGATTATGGCGCCAGATCAGCGCATACACCGCTGTGTCTCTAGGATGAAGACGCAGTAAGAATACTGAAATGCCCCGTGGACCCTCTCCCATCGGCACTACAGCACTACGGGACTGTACCGGTGAGTAACTGTGCACTAAATCATGTGCAATTTTAGATTAATGTAACCGGTAAACGTGGGAGTGTGAGCGCGCGAGTAGAGCCCAGGTCATATTGGAGGGTTCCACGTCGGTGGAGCGTTGCTTCCACTCATCAAAATTTAGTGTCCGGCGTATAAGACGACCCCCGACTTTCGAAAACATTTGAAGGGGTTAAAAAGTCGTCTTATACGCCGGAAAATACGGTAGTTTTTTTTCCTGGTTTCAGTCCCCCGTGGGCCCCCACTGTGCCTGTTCCTTACATTTGTATTTTACAATTACTGCTGTAGTGTGAAAATGTATTTAATGAAAAGCAATATAAAGTAGGGTTTGCCAAAATAAAAATGCCTGCCTGTTTTGTTTAAAGAGCCTGCAAAGATCTCCTCTTGACACTAAATAGACTTTTAAATAAAAAAAGTATCTATGCATTAGTTATGTGACTTTTGTGTCTTTTTTCCCTTTGTCAGTCAGGGATCATTGAGGCAGCCCTAGAACACAATTAAAAGTGCTTTCCATTTATATTTGTTGTTCGAAGTATGCACAGATAAGTGCTTAAAATACAGCTTTAGGTGTCTGCTTATTTTTGTACCGACTGGGACATCAAAATAATCTGCTGGCAACCCTAACAATAGGACTGTAAGTTTGTTGCTGGATCAGCACATTATTTATTTCCTCCACCCTAGGTCCCCGATTAACGCCGCCGTCAAGAACATGCTGAGTTACTTCAAGTGTATGGAAATGCACCCTGCATTCAGACAACTCGCTCCTCATTCTTGCCCTTCACTTTCACGCTCACTGTGCACTCACACTGATCACCATGCACTCACACCATTCACCTGCTCACCCTGCACTCACAGTGATCACTCTGCACTCACAATGCACTTGCGCTGTTCACCCTATACCTCACCCTGCAGTCACACGAGTACACTACTCATCCTGCACTCATGTGACACTTCACTCACCTGACCCCCTCACTGCTCAATAAGCAACTCACTCAAACACGCCCATCAGTAATCATATGTTCATTCGTCCCATTCTGAGCTTGCATACGCACCCAAATTCATACGCCACCTCACTCACCCTGCAGTCACTTCTCTTACCTTACTCTCGCACTGTTGCATCGCTCACCGTGCACTCACATGGTGACTCTTTTCACCCACACAGTGTGCAGAGGGTTAATGTGCCTGCTACGAAGAACGTGTACCATGCAGATCACAGAACTGAGTGTGAGTAAACTATGAGTAGCGCTATAAAAAAATGAAATGTTTGTCAGAAAGGTGTTATAGAGAGTTAAGGTGCATTGTTAAAGTGAGAGGTTTAATGGGGAGAGTTCAGATGTTGTAAAAAGGGGTGCAAGAAAATGGCCTGCAAAGTGAGAGAAGGATCCGGGGTTAGGAGAGGAGAGAGGGATGGAAGGGAGGGGGTGAGAGGAAAGCTGCATGGGTAAACTGCTTAACTCTGCACAAAACCGCCAGGTTTTTAAGGGACCCCTGCCTCTCCTGGCCAGGGCCAGGTGAGCTTCTAATGTGGCAGCACGTATTCCTGCGGAGTGGAAGGGCCTTCTCAAAGGTCGACTAGAAATCTTTCTGATGTTAATTGCTGTATTTTGGTTATAAACGGGTACTGATGGGGTGAAATCTTTCCTCAGTGTTACTGTGTGTAAAAAATGTCAAAATAATGAAGCAACGAAATCCCAAAATACGTGGCATCACATAACATCACTTACTTTTTCTTCCCACACAATTTAGTCAAGCCTGTCGCGTAATTCGGTCCTCACTTGCCTCATAATTCTAGTAGCCCTGCCTACAGGTTTAGAAATTTTTGTCAGGAAGGGGTCCTTACGCCTCAAAATGTTGACAGGGGGGTGTCTTGGCACCCAAAAGTCTGACGACCTCTGCCCTAGAGCGATAGTGACTCTGTCACTGGGGTCACAAGACGCTTGAGGCCAGTCCACCTCGCCCATTGTTATCTCCATTTGCCTTTTTCAGGAGTAGTAGAGCAATTCACTGGGGCTCAGCAGTCCAGGATTCGCACAGACACCAAACTAGTGTGCAAACTTCACAGTTTCTCTGCTTCATGCATTAGCACTTTAAACATCTGCTGCCTGCTCTGGGGCCACTGCAATTATGCAGCAATGGAGGACAAAATTATGTCACAGTGTTGACTAAAATATGCAGCAAAAAAACTACTGCAGTGTAATGCGGTACATTTTATGATACTTTATTATTTTGACATTCTTATATATACACTAACAGCCTCTGCAAAGATTTTACCTCATTGGTATCTGTGTAATATACAAATGCAGCAGTGACAAAGGTGACCAGTTAACCTTTGCAAAGGGCCCTTCACTTCCAGCAACATAAGTCACAATTTTCTTTGCAATTTTTGATCCGTTTGAGCTACAAAACAATTATTTTGCTGAAATTGTTATATTACGCATCAGATGATGTATTATGCAGTAAATATGGTACAGCCATAATTAAGTGGAAAACATTTGTAAACTAGGATATTTTGCCATTTATGTTTGAGCTGCCCTTGTGGAAAAAGGGAGAAGTGCAGATGACAGAAACTCCATTGCTCGGAGATGGCTTGTGATTCCACTTTTAAGCATATTTGTCATATTCTGTGATCTGAAGCATATCCCACTTTGTTAATGTATTTTAATGTCAATAACTCATATAAAATCTCAAATAAACATGTGTATTGGTTGAAATAAATAACGTAATACACTGTAACTGGTCAGTGAAGTGCCAAACAAATACTAAAAATAGGAAAGTTTTGCTCTTTCTGGCCACACCTCTGACTGCATCCACCGACCCAAATCTCTGCTTATTCTCGCCCTCTGATACTCAGCCCACAGTTTTCCTACTTTTCCCCCCACTTCGACCACTGCTTCCTGTTTCTTGTGTTTTGAATGTCGAGGCCTCATGAACTGAATTATTATAGTAGCCTGACTGTGGGGTTAATCACAGCAGTTGCAAATTACAGTTGGCTGAAACTAGGAATCACGGACTGCATAGGGCACTTTCCCTGTGCCTTCTTACTTCACCAATGAAGCCTAGTAAAGGTACCAGATGACATTGTTCTATGTTAGGATTTTAACTTATAAACTGCAAGTAACAAAAGAATCTCTTAGACAAAAGCAGTAACCCACTGACCTATTTACATTATATGTACTTTGTGACCTGCATGGTACACGTTCTTTGCAGCAGGCATATTAACCCACGGTGGCTACCTTACTATGAGTAAAACTTCCACTACACAAACCTCCAAACTCTCTCAATGAAGAACACTAACCACTGGAGTTATCCTGACATTTTCATTGTTGCCTGAAAATTGTTGGACAGCATGAATGCCGAAGTAGGTACTTTTCAAACCATAACACAGTTGCAAACACCACGCCCCCAACCAAAGTCAGCGACCTTTGTTTGCTTGGTACATGAAAAGCAAAATTCATGTGCATTTTTTTCACACTTTGTCTAATTACTATGAATGTTAATAACGATAAAACATACTTGTAAACTGTGACTACATGTCTGCTTTTCTCAATATTTCACTTAAAAACAGTGCAATTGTACTTGTTTAACAGGTTTACGGTCTCACACAACAGGCGATTTGTTTAGGGCCACTTGAAGTTCACAAGGTTGTCCCTGTCCCGCCCAGATAGGGTGACCAACCGTCCATAAATTTCACGTACAGTCTGTAAATTGGACCTCACGTCCGTTGTCCGTGAGGATCCTTTTTATGGACGCCTTTTGTCCGTAATTTTAGGCATTGCAGACGAACAGAGATTTTCCCCTGCAAAAGGCCTCAGCACCCTAATGGGGCCGCCTCGCACTCCTCTGAGCACAAGAGCAGCCCCACCTGCCCATTGAAATTCTGTATGTGGCTGATGATTGCCACATACAGAATGACAATGGGTCAGTCTGGGCTGGCACAGCATGTGGTGGCCTCCTCCAGCCTCGGTCCAGGGCAGGGCATTCTGTGACATGGAAGTGCAAAAACGCCCATGCTGCTGCTAGGTGAGAATCTAGTTAACCAAAGGAAGGGGGTGAAAGAAGTTCAAAGGAAGGGATTAAGTTATAGTAATATAGCAGCCATGATTGCTGCTTTTTTATTTTATTCAACTAACAGCCACTGACAAAGCCAATTGTTCTGGATTGTTCTAGGTGTAATGTTACTTGTTCTAAGTGTAACATTACTTGTTGTATTATATATCTGGATGCAATGACAGAAGCAACAAAAATACCAGTCTGGCGGCACATTATATTAAGCACAGATTTTTAGCTTATGTGTTTTAAGCCACACATTTTATTACATTAAACACCCTTTTGGGGAGATCACACCTAGTATTTACATCCCACTTAAAGCTCTGGAAACAACACCATGTCACAGTCGCCTCACGTCCAGGCACTATGCATCATGCATGACTCATGCCTTCCACTTTTTCAGATTGCCTATTTGCAGGGGCATAGTGAATCCTGCCCCACCCCACCCCTTGCTTTAGGAACTACAGCGAGCTGAGGTTCTTGATGGGTCTCATAATTAATGTGAAAAGGTGAGTGAGTAAATAAGCGAAGGGATGGGTGGATGGATGGCTGGATAGATGAGTGAAATGATGGATGGATGGATGAGTGAAAAGGTGGATGACAGGCGAGTGAATGGATGGATGAGTGAAATGATGGATGGATTGATGAATTGATAAGTGAAAGGGTGAATGGATGGACGGATGAGTGAAAGGGTGGATGTAAGGCTGGATGAGTGAGTGAAAGGGCGGGTAAATGGCCAAAAGGATGGATAGATGAGTGAAGAAGTGAAAGGGTGGATGGATGAGACAAAGGATGGATGGATGAGTGAAAGGATGGATGAATGATAGATTCAATGGATGGATTCATGAGTGGATGAGTAGATGGATGGGTGGGTGGGTGGATGGAAGGATGGATGGCTAAATGAAAGGGGAATTGAAAGAGAAAGGGGGTGGGTAAATGGATGACTGAATGGGTGGAAGGATGAGTGACTGGATGTGTGAATGAGTAAATGAAAGGATGGCTGGATAGGTAAATGGCTGGATGGATGAGTGAATAGATGGATTGGTGGAAGAGTGGATGGGTGTGTGTAAGGATGGATTAGGTGAAAGGGTGGATGGATGGATAATGAATGAGTAAAAGGGTGGTTTGAGGGATGGATGAGTCAAATGAGGGATGGAAGGATACATGATGGATAGGTTTGTAAATGGATGAATATGGACATGGATGGGCACACAGATGGAAGGACAGAATGAATGGTGAAAGACTGAATGATGGATGAAAGTATGATTACACATTGTAAGCCCCATTATCTTAAGCAACATTTTCTATACATTGACTTTCACATTTATAGGAGTGATTGTCTCTATATAATAGGTGTGTGTTGTAACGCACTCCAACACTTTGCCCCACATACCTGGGATGAAAAGCACTGTAGACGAAATTAAATACACATGAGAGAGGGTCTATGTGAAGATGAGGGGCGCCATTGGAGGGTGGTATCAAGGCCAGACTGGCCGGACCGGGCATCAGGCGTTTTCTCTGGGAGCTGGAAAGGTGGGGGCAGTTTTCTTAACACAAAAAGACCTGTACTTTTGCTTAAAGCTGCACGCATACTGACACAAACCATGAAGTGCACAATTGTCTCAACCTAATATAAACTTATTTTCCCTTGTACTTTAGTAGTTGTCTATTTACTTATTTATATACTATTGAACAGCCTTCTCTGATGTGTCTGTAAAACTTACCCTTTGTCCTGAATTTTGACCTCCTGTCCTGAATTTTTGTCCTGAATTTTGACCCTTTGTCCTGAATTTTTACACTCACTGTCCTGAATTTGCACCCATGCCAGTTGATCACCCTACCCCCAGAATTTTAGTGTCTCCTACGCCCCTGTTTCTGCTAGTACGCGCTGCTGCTTACTGCAACAAAGGAAGGCAACAAAGCATCAGGCATCAGGAATGCAATGGCTGCTGCAGCTGTGCCACAGTGACACCAGCATGGACTCTGGTGCGTCACTTCCGAACCATGCTGTCCTGTGCTTCGCCAACTCGGAAAACCATAGATGCCAAAGAAAATCATTTTGACTCACCTGATGACCCCTGCTTTGTTGTCCCAAATATTACACGTGTAACTAGTTCCCAAGATTACAAGGCTGTTCCTTCACATAACCGCGCTGAAGGTGACATAACATTCAAAGTATGAGTGTGTTGCCTGTTCTCATGAACTGAATGAGTAATATAGCCACTGGTTCATAGAAAACCTGGCCTTGAGAGGAAGGTAGTGACATATTTAACTGCGTTGAGTTACTTCACACTTTGAAGTTCATTCAAATTCCACACTGCACCTGCTCACCTAGAAGAGGTTCCTTTTAATAGCTTCTGAATATGTTCCTTGTGCAGCCTGGGAATTTGTATCCGTTGTTCACCTCTGCTATAAAGTGGAGGAAAGGAGACAAATAAGGTTTGTAACACGAAAATGCATCATACAGAGCTCCTGATAGGTGCTTTCAAAGGGGGTATTTTATATCAGCTGACACCTCGTCTGAAAACCTAAATATGCTCCTCTTAAAAACCTGTCCCTGAATGAAGGCATGCAAAAATTGGGAAGATATGCACTGAAGGTCATTGAGGCAACTTAACCGGGATCCGCTGTGCTGGGCTTTTAATGTGCCTGTCATAAGTTACAGGGACATTGCTGTTTGCAAAGGGGGTTCACATACTTTTTAGGTTTCACCCAAGACAAAATCTTTTGATACAAAATGTAAAACGAGCTTACAGCCCGTCCATTACTTACCATTGTTCAATCAATCAAGGCTAAATCGAATATCTGAATCCCTTGCAGGTCCGCACCTTTCTGATCTAAATAGTACCAGATTAATAACAAACTGGAGCATGTTTATGTACTAGATATTTCACATATGAATTAAATACTGAAGGAAGAGAAAACAGGAATAAAAAGAAGGGAACAGAAAAAAAGGAACATCTTTTTCGATAACATGCATATTATCTTTATTATCCACAATATGTGATCACAATGGTGCTTAGAAATATGCCTCATATGGATTTAAAAGCCCTAACTGGATTGGTCACAAGTTATTTCCTGAAGAAACTAATGAAATTCATAATTTGCTGGAAACGTCCACAACATCATCATCTCATAAACCCAATCGTCCTTGTAATTTGAACCTTGGATATTAATAAATCAGCCGGGACAATAAGTGGACCTAGTCCACATTCAACTGAATGTTCAGTCGATGAGCTGAGCCAACATGTGTTTGGCCGCATCCTGCTGCTTCCTCACTCTAGATTTTGCATAATTCAGTCATCCACTGCCAGGCCAGGGTTGTGTGTTGTCCGTGCACCTTTGGGTTACTCCGTTCTCAGCATGTTTAGCCTTTTACAAGTATTTCAAAGTTTCACACTCTAGACAAGGCAACGGAAAAACTCAACCATTCTCATTTTATGAATAGCACCATAAAATCGACCGCATCTCTGCCTAGACCATACCTTTTATAGTTCTAATACAGTTCTTTAGTTTTATATATGCAAAAGATAGACAGCCCTAAAGGATCACAGAGGTAAAGTAATCCATACCTGGAGGTCGTGCTCTGCGACCTGGGAAGAGGACATGGTGGCCATTCAGAGCATCCTGGGATTGTCGTGTTCGAATCTAGGACCCCAATCAATACTGTGACCTTATGCCCCTATACGGGTATAATCCACTTATACCCCTATAATGGCATAAACGATCAAGAGCGATATTTCAGAAACTCGTCTCTGGCCTAACACGATCAGAGCCACATTTCAGAATCTCTTCCTCTGCAGCTCATTAGAGCAAATGACACAGCAGAAGCCACTATCTAAGATTCCTAGATTACACTCCGAGTTCTTCAACAAGATAAAACTCAGCAACCTGGGAAAGCCCCGCTTGCTATGTTTTGATTAGTAATAGAACTCTAATGAGCACTGAGAGACGATCACTTCCTAGTGACATCTTTATTGACGTCTTATGTCCAAAACCTTACGTCAAACAAGGCACCTTTCAGGTATAAATATTACCAACGTTGCCTTAAGCAAACGCTGCCTCAACGACATCGATGATAGCGATGGTGTGGTGAACACAGGAGCAGATCAGCTGTCCCCTGCAGATCCCAGCAGATGCAAGCTGCCCACGGACGCTGCCCCTCCTCCTCCTTGACGCGCTGAGAGAGATGCTATCTTTTCTCCTGCCGAGAAAATCCAGCTCCGGCGTTTCCAGTCTACTTTTGCGAGTAACTGGGATATCGAGTCCTGGAAGGAGATACAAGACCTCCAACATTCTATTTCAGAGGTATGGTGTTGACTAAACCCTTAGAGAGAATTCTTGAAGCAAACCTTGGCAAAACCAACTTAACTAAAACTGCTACTTACTTACTCCCTCCCAAGTATTAGGCTTAGGTCAGGTACACTGGGGTAGGCGTAGTTAGAAGCACCAGTTGAGTACGTTAGCTGAATGTATATATGAATGTATATATTTTATTCATTTTAACCATTGTATGGCTAAGAAACCATATCAATGCTTTTACAGTATTATTTCGCAATCCTCATTCTACTGTACGCACTTTTTATAATAACAAGTCTTGCAATTGTAGCAATTCATTTCTCTTGCACGAGAAGAAAGACTGTTCAATAAATAATACCTTTTTATTGAAAACGCCCGTCTCTCTATTCTTTGCACCTTGGTGAAAGTAATGTGCACAACTGACTGAGTAAAATAACTGTCTATTATTTCACACGACTCTAGAGATTGACTCTTATTCTAAGGAGCAAAGTTGTCATGTTTATGCGGTTGTTTGAAAACGGAATCCCTTCTTGTCTGTACCAGGGAAGCTGATCACTTCCTATTCAGTCAAGAAAGTTTCCAGTGACCTCTGAGCTAGTTGGTAACAAACCCAATTAAGTTTAGCATAGTCAGTAGAGACCTGAAAGACCGCACTTCTACGTCTAAACTGCTGTTTATGTTATTCCAATGCGCAGGGCCTATTGGGAAAATAGGAACTACACTACATGGCGCCCAACGTTTGGTAAGGCGATAAAACTAACGCAAGACGTTAGGGTGACTCAGTCGTGCATTTTTCACACAGACCCCTTTCTACCGTAAATACTCCAATAGACGTCTGGAGTGGGTGAGAGGTTAAAATCCGCCCGAACTTAGTAGGAAGAGATTCCTATGTAAAGCTCTGGTTTATTCAACGTTGAAGGATACAGTGTTCCAAAATATTGTGCACCTAATCTTTGTCTCCTTGGAGACCTGCTCTGCAAAATCCTGCATTTCATAAAATGTCAGACTTAGAGAAGGGAACCGCTGCACCCGCAGTAAATGCGACTCAGCAGGGTCCCGGTGAAACTAATGAACCGGGTGCGATAATCCTCCCGGTCAACATAAGAAAATCTATAACGTCAAAACTTATAGAAAATGGACTGACCGCACAAGGTGGCACAGTCGTCTTCATGATAGAGGCACACAAATATCGGCAGACAGAGGTATTCTATTCTTGGATAAAATTTCCAGCGGCAAACGCTGCAACACACGAGTTCCACTATTACAAAATAGGGGATCCACCGGAAGAGTACGCTCCTTTTGAGGATATTGAAATCCCATTAAAATTCCAAGAGCATTTGCTCTGGTTTAAAGGCGCCCTAAAACACAATGATCATATTACCAGGCTCGGTCCACTAGGTAGACCAGGAGCAACGTGGCCGGTTCTAGCTAGCTGCACACCACATCCGGACATTGCAAAAATGTCAAAAAAGCTGTTAGTACAGCTAAAAACATTAATTAAAATACATAGACAATTAGTCCAATATGTAATGCGGACTGCTACAGTCCAAACAGCTGTTAATGTTTCACAGCTGACCCCTCATCAGGGGAACACAAATAAAATTACACCACAGAACATACAGTCATGTCTTGGTAAAACACCCATAAAACGGGAACAAATTCCTTTCTGGTTAGACAGACAATTACTCAAATAGAGGCAGTATTTCCGAATACTACCCCTATTGAGAAACACAGAATCCTGACCATCTGCCTTCCAATGGGGGTCGCACCACACGTGGAGGACTGTGACACTTGGGGTACAGTCTTTGCTTCCATTTACACAAAAACACATGGTGTTCCGTCAATGGCGGTAATACCAGAAGTGCTAAAACAGATTCAGAATGAATACGGTCCAGAACCTGCTCTAACTCTTGGTATTAAATTACTGAAAGACTTCAAGCAGGTCTCGGCTACATTATTAGCCAATATAAAAGGAGAAGCAGCATCTGTGGCGATCCGCCAGAAGTTGAAGGAAACAGATATAACAGATCAACCAATTGAGCTTGCCAGAATTATAGAAAAATGTTATGAAGAACTAGGTAGAGACAGCTTGGGTGGAAAACCAGTAAAGCCCCAACTGCTCGAAAATCCTGAAAAATTATTTATTAGAAATAATTCTAATACTCCTAAAAAGAGCTGGGATGGAAATAAACAGTCCACTCCCAAAGAAAAAGTTTTCCAGTCCAGAGGAAGGTCTCCTCGACGGAGAGAAAGAACTCCGACTCGAGAACACCAGTCCCCCCAGAGGGAGCCCTCTGAGAAAAGATATAACCTTAGAAATAGGGATAATTTGAAAAAGCCTGATAGATATCAAAGTATTGATACACGTCCCTCTCGATCTTTTTCACAGAAATCGGAAAGAAGAGGACGGTCAGACCCAGGAGAGCACACCAAGTCCAAAGACAAGGAACCTGCTCAAAGTAAAAAATCTCAATTTCCAAGAAAGAAGGTAGCCAGTATTAGAGTAATCGAACATGCCGAGAATACTGAGGACACAGTTGAAAAACGGGGAGTGGGCATTGACAATGTTGGACAGTGCAGCAGAAATCAGTATAGCGCGCAAGATCTTGATGAGTCATCTGGAGACAGTGGACACGAATGAATACATTCAAGTAGAAACTGCAGACACCAGAGTTAGCGAGCCCCATAAGATATATGAAATAACACTGCGTATAGAGGGTGATAAGACTAGGAAAATAAGGGGTCTATTTTGGGATAAACTCTCAAAAGGCTATGATATTCTGTTAACTGAAAAAGATTGGCCCCCAGAGTTTGTCAGGGAGTGCCCTCGTGGTGAAGAAATGATTATGCCTGCCTTCTCAAATCACATTCCGATTCACACTAAATATATATCTGCAAGGAAATGGGCAGTAGGCCAGGCACCAGCATTATATAAAAATCATGTAGGATGGGATGAGGACTCTCCTCCTCACAAAATCCAGTTGAAAAGTCAACCGACTGCCCAAAGGCAGTATCCAATTAAGCAAGAAGCTAAAAAACAAGTCAGGGAGATTTTAGATCAACTTGAATACCAGGGGGTGATTGAAACATGCACCTCTCAAATGAACAATCCTTTGTTTCCTGTCTCCAAACCGGACGATTCATATCGTTTAGTTTTGGATTACAGACACCTTAACGCATGTTGCAAAACATTTGCAGTACAAAATTCGCATAGTGCTGCACTAATGAATAACATAGTTAGAAAAAAATATAAAACGACATTAGACATATCAAATGGTTTCTTTTGTCAAAACATTGCACCAGAAAGCAGATACTTGACCGCTTTCTCAGTAATGGGGTCTCAGAAAAATTTCTGTAGGCTCCCACAGGGATTCAAGAACAGCCCAGGACTATTCTCAGCCAGAGTAACGGAGTTACTACAAATATATGATGATGAGGCATTATCTTATGTCGATGACATCTATTTAACAGATGACGATTTGGAGACTCACTTGAAAAGAGTGAACACCATAATACTTGGGTTCGCAGCAGAGGGTTACAAATTCAACTTTAAAAAGTCTCGAATTGCCCATCTGACAGTATTATTTTTAGGATATGAATTATCAAGTGAAGGAAAAAGCCTAGCGGACAACTTCTTAGAGAAGTGCGCTGTACTCCAAGCACCAAAAACGCTGAAGAACTTACAATCGATTCTAGGTTTCCTAAATTTCGGAAGAACTTACATTCTAAATTATGCGGAGAGGGTTAAACCTCTCTATGAACTAACTAACCTGATTTTAAAACAATCAATTGGACTCAAAAACACACAGAAATTTTGAGATCACTGCAAACAGACATGTTAGCAAAAACAAAATTAGATACACGTGACAACACACGAAATCTTGTAATCCGAGTCATCCCAGGAAGATGCGGATTCACGTACCTGACCTCTAATGAGGGAGAAAAGGTACCAATAGCTTACAAACCACACTTGTACACACAAGCAGAAAAAACATTCAGTCCTACAGAAAATACTGTGAAAGCAGTAGAAACTGCATTAGCGAATGAACGAGAACTAGCACATGGTGAAAGGATTAATGTCCTCACAGCGGAATCCGCCTTCGAGGCGCTATTCAGCCCAGTAAACCTGCCTACAGGGTCACTGGATCCGAAATGGATACAGTGTGTAAATTCTCTCGAAGCGGAAGATGTGAAATAATATTTTGCCCCGCAATTCGAAAAACTGAATGATTTGACTTATGAAGAAGAATATCCTCTGCCAATCGAACTTCTGCCTCTCCCACAGTACGCCTGTATAATCTATACAGACAGATTCGTACCGCATTTCAACGTAGAGAACAAATCCTACGATGCAGCCTGCGCGATTGTTAAAGGTCGCTGGTTGTGCGGTAAATTCAGACCGAAAATAACAAAAACTGAATCAGTTAGAAACTGTTCGGCTCAAAGAGCTGAAATCAGATGTTTAAAGAAGGCGCTTGAAAATGCAGAACGTGAATTCCTGACACTAATCGTGTGCGATTCGCATTTTTGCGTCAACTCTTACAACAACAAGTTACAGAGCTGGGTTCAAAAAGATTACAAAGATGACATAGGTGCCACAATAAAGCATAAAATGCTTTGGAAACAGGTAGTTATTTTACAGAAAGAACTACAAAAGACTCATGTGATACACACTCTGAGTCATCAACGTGATGGCGTTCACATTGCAGGGAATTCATTGGCTAATACAGCCACGGCGGAAGCAACTAAACCGGCTTCCGTAGCCACAAAAAAGCGTTCAGAAAAATACATAGACGGGGAAACCATGCTGGCAGTAAAAACGTCCGTAAAAGGCGACTGTGCAGCACTACCCGTGAACTATCCACTCAATTATGCATACGTAATTGATGCAAACTCCGTTCCTTTTGCTCGAATCCCTGGAGTGGGGGATAGGGTAATTCCAAACACGAAACGGAGAGGTTTCCTCACACAGGAAGCACATATGGGGTTGGGTCTGAGACACCAAACAATCAGGGACTCTCTGAAGGAATTACAATCAGAGTGCTGGTGGCCGGGAATGAGCGTAGATATTCATGATTTTGCAAAAAATTGTGTAGACTGCAACAGAGATCGCAGTGGAGAACCGGCCAGCGTAGTGTCAGGAACCCTAATAGAAAGCATAAGGCGCTCTATACGCATAATCAAAAAAGAGAAATGCGTCCCAATATATGTTATTTAGGACTAAACTCACTTAAAAAATGTGGCCCCAGCGCTCGGCTGACGCCAGAACGGTTATAAAAGATCTGCGAGTCTTTATCGGCACATACGCAATTGCCATGTTCCATTCTGACCAGGGTCCTGCTTTCAGCTCTCGAGCTTATAAGGAGGCCATGGCCAGCATGGGCGTTGGCTTGCGATACTCTTGTCCATCATTCACACCCCGAAGGGAACAGTGTAGTGGAAAGAAAAAACCGGGACATAAAGCAATCTATAACAGCGAAGGTATTAGGTTCGGGTGATGGGTGGGTCAAACATTTAATAAGTGTCCAGATCAGTCTTAACAATTTGCCAAGAAATTCTCTAAAAGGTTTCAGCCCATATGAACTATTGTTCGGAACTAGAATGTACATTCAGGACTTAGATAGTCAGGTATCAGTGGTAGAAGGTAAGAATAAAGACTGACATCAAAGACCGTTTGGCTGTTTTACAGGACTTGAATGAGACAAGAAAATCCTTAAGCAACATAAAGTTAAAGCAACAGCCAGCTACCACTGACGAGGCACCACCAGCCCCAGCAAGGCCTGTATGGATTCCAAAGATTGGGGATCTAGTCAGAGAAAAAATAGTGGTGAAGAAGGAATTTGGGCCTTCTTACAGAAAAGCAGTACCTGTCTTAGCAATCAACGGAACAAGATCAGTAGTACTACCGCCCCTTGCTGGTAAAAAGGAGAACAGAGTTGTATCAATCGACCTGGTAAAACCACAAGCATGTGGCCTATAATCAACAGTAGGCCCAGTGGACTCCCGAGAAACAACAGAATACCCAAACTTGCAACAATCCAAGAGGTTCAAACTGAAAGACTAATCACATTCGATAAGCCTGCAGTACACAGAGAGGGACTATGCAATAATGCCATGGAACTCGTGCCACTTGGAACACAGATTGAAACAGTTTGTCAAGAAACACCAGTCTACAATGACGTGGCATCAGAATGTGCTACCGAAAGACAAGTTGAAAGAGCAATTCCAACAATTGACAGAACTGCCTCTGACAACTTTTCTGAAGATCAAAACGACCCCGAAGTGATGCCAGAACCAAAGACTTTTAAAGAAAAAGCAACAGAACTCTTTCAACAAATCAAAGAAGTATATCTGGATGCACCATTGATTGAGCATTGGATTATTTCAGGGGTATTTATACTCCTACTATGCCTAATTTTAGTTTTAATTTTAGGAAAGTTTATTACAGTTCAATGGACACAGCAAGTCAGAACATAAACTTAGTCCTCAAACCACACAGATCATCCCACGTGAAGAAAAGAGAACTGTCAACAGTAAATGTCACAGCCATTCCAATACCCGGCGGGGTAGTATGGGACAAAACTGACTATGAAATATATGGTCCGGTCGAAATCCTGAAATATCCTCACCAGTTCAAGGTTTCCTTAAGTGACTTTGTAAAACGAAGTACATTCTCTGATGATTGGAATTTTGAAAGTATTAATAATATGATATCTGATTTAGTGTTGTCAGCAAGATTTACAGAACATGATTATTTGCAAGGTTCGTCTAGTTATGAACAGATGTACTGCTTCTCACATTATGGAGATCATTACTTACATAAATCTGCACAACCTAGAAAGTTTTTAAATATACCAATGGGAACATTGTGCTACTCCACCTAAAAGCAGTTCAAAAACATTCTATGAGAAATTTCAGTACTTCTCAGGGTTTAACACCAGTGATGCAGAAACGTTTTATTATAAGCTGTTAGATAAAACAGGATTGAAAACAATGCTGACAAATACTAAATTGATATATTCAGAAGCATTTTATGAAAAAATGATGACATTTGGTTTTGATTATTGGAGAAATAACATTGAAACAAAAATCATCTGGGGTACAAAAGATTGGCAGGTACAAGGCCTAGAAGCATTATTTCGAGCCTGCATGATCCCAGAACAAATAATGTTCTTAAATGACACAATTCACCAAACAACCTGTCTTGGCCTAGCTAAGATTAAAGACCTTAATAAACCGTCTATTCCAAAGCCAATACCTGATAATACAACGACAGATATTGAAATAGGCGTATCTAAACTTTTACATCTAAACAGAACACATCCTGATTGGAAAAAGTGGTTAATCTGGCCTACTGACACAAACAACTGTCAAGATAGATTCCTGAACAAAACACAGGGGTTAACAATGACCAGACCAGACCCTAGATACTCCCAGAGACAACATCCAGGGATAGTAACAACATACAGTGTAGGGAAACTGTGCCTTGAATGGCTAGAATCATCCACACTGGCAGAAATTAAGCAACACTTATCTTTACTTAAAGATGGTGCTGATTTGATACTTTAAGCAGAATGAAGTCTGTGCTTTTGCAGACAACAGTGCCCATCACGTCATCAAAAGAGACGTATGATCTCCTAGTTGCAAGGACAACATCAGAGATTCATGACCTTTTATCAACAAATTGCCCCGTGCATTTCAAAGAAATGCTTAGCCAAATTCTTAACATGTCGAGTGCCATAGGCATCCCAGGCGTATTTAAGACCATATTTATGGGACTGTTAACACCATTCAAAGCAATTCTAGGAATCATTCCTAATTTTGTCCATTCAGTCTTGGCGGCATACCCCTATTTTTGGGACTTGTAGCAGGCATTTTATTTTTGACCCTCCTGCTCCAATATGGCAAGCCAAAACTCAGACATGACTCCGGCAGGAATGGAAGAAACGATCCTAGCAATACGCTACCGGGACCGAATAACTAGAGTCCTTGGATTGGCCAGGCTGAGAGATCTGAAGATGACCTGGTTTCTTTCATTCAGACCTATATGGCAGACTTGCATCTTACCTGTGCTTCGATGTATGCTATGCGGAGATGAATGCGTGTTGGACATCTGTCTTTCACTTCCATCAGCAGTACCAATGGATATCGATACTTTGCTAAGTCCAGTAACGGCTCACGCATTGTGTTGTCCCCAACGGCTACCAATCCTGATGACGGCATTCGTTGAGACTCCTGTACTAAGACTAGGTGGTAACAGAGGAGCGAGAAATAAAAGCGACATCACCCAGGTACGACCTTCTGTGAGCATTGCTGATCCAGACTTTGATTATAGCAATCATTCTCACACCTGCCAAGTTACAGCGTTATCGAACTTGGTCGAACTGTCACCTGATTTTGTAGACCAATTCTTTGAGAGCCTGTCTGATATGATGTTCTCCCCCGAACAGAAACAATAATTTTTGAAAAGCATTCCGACACACAGCGTTCCCATGAACTCTGAATTAGGCCTTCAGTTTTGATCAACAAAAACTACTGAAAACCGTTGGAACTCTATTCCCCCGTTCACCAAGATTTTTTTTTTTTTTTAATTGAACATTTTTCAAAATATTTACCTTTTTCTGGCACAAAAATTATTTGCTTAAAGTAGACCTATTCATAAAGAGCAGTACTTCTATTTTTAGGTACTTCTAGAGACATAATAACTTTACACCAGTCTCTAGCACATGTTACAGCAAATGCATTTCTATGTGATGAAATTATCTCGCCCTTCTTTTCTGTATAAAGAGATATTTCATGTGTAATTTTTTCGCAAAATCGTTCACTGATTACATATGCTATAATTTTGAATGATTTCAATGCTTAAAGACGTACAGTACCAATATTTCCATGTATTTCAAATACGCCATTTCAAATGCAGATATGTATTTTGGGGTGGGTAATGTTACACATGCATCTTATTGCTATAGTTTTTAGTAATTTGATGGACTTAAATTCGTGGAGTGGGTGTCGTGTTCTAATCTAGGAGCCCGATCAATACTGTGGCCTTATGCCCCTATACGGCTATAATCCACTTATACCCCTATAATGGCATAAACGATCAAGAGCGATATTTCAGAAACTCGTCTCTGGCCTAACACGATCAGAGCCACATTTCAGAATCTCTTCCTCTGCAGCTCATTAGAGCAAATGACACAGCAGAAGCCACTATCTAAGATTCCTAGATTACGCTCCGAGTTCTTCAACAAGATAAAACTCAGCAACCTGGGAAAGCCCTGCTTGCTATGTTTTGATTAGTAATAAAACTCTATAGAGCACTATGAGACGATCACTTCCTAGTGACATCTTTATTGACGTCTTATGTCCAAAAGCTTACGTCAAACAAAGCACCTTTCAGGTATAAATATTACCAACGTTGCCTTAAGCAAACGCTGCCTCAACGACATCGATGATAGTGATGGTGTGGTGAACACAGGAGCAGATCAGCTGTCCCCTGCAGAGCCCAGCAGATGCAAGCTGCCCACGGACGCTGCCCTTCCTCCTCCTTGACGCGCTGAGAGAGACGCTGTCTTTTCTCCTGCCAAGAAAATCCAGCTCCGGCGTTTCCAGCCTACTCTTGCGAGTAACTGGGATATCGAGTCCTGGAAGGAGATACAAGACCTCCAACATTCTATTTCAGAGGTATGGTGTTCACTAAACCCTTAGAGAGAATTCTTGAAGCAAACCTTGGCAAAAACCAACTTAACTAAAACTTCTACTTACCTACTCCCTCCCAAGTATGAGGCTTAGGTCAGGTACAATGGGGTAGGCGTAGTTAGAAGCACCAGTTGAGTATGTTAGCTGAATGTATATATGAATGTATATATTTTATTCATCTTAACCATTGTATGGCTAAGAAACCATATCAATGCTTTTACAGTATTATTTCGCAATCCTCATTCTACTGTACGCACTTTTTATAATAACAAGTCTTGCAATTGTGGCAATTCATTTCTCTTGCACAAGAAGAAAGACTGTTCAATAAATAATACCTTTTTATTGAAAACGCCCGTCTCTCTATTCTCTGCACCTTGGTGAAAGTAATCTGCACAACTGACTGAGTAAAAAAACTGTCTATTGTTTCACACAACTCTAGAGATTGACTCTTATTCTAAGGAGCAAAGTTGTCATGTTTATGCGGTTGTTGGAAAACTGAATCCCTTCTTGTCTGTACCAGGGAAGCTGATCACTTCCTATTCAGTCAAGAAAGTTTCCAGTGACCTCTGAGCTAGTTGGTAACAAACCCAATTAAGTTTAGCATAGTCAGTAGAGACCTGGAAGATCGCACTTCTACGTCTATACTGCTGTTTATGTTATTCCAATGCGCAGGGCCTATTGGGAAAATAGGAACTACACTACAGGATAACAGGCCTAAGAGTTGGTGACATTGAAGATAGCAGGGGTTGGGCTCCAGCCAGTCAGAAGCTGTGCTGTAAAAAGGTACGATCATTTCTGTCACAGCTTCTCCTACGGGCAGAAATGATAGTGGCCAGGGTGAAAAGAGGAAATACATCTTCTATAAAAAATTTAAGCCAGATGTTCTGCTAGACATTGGCAATGGAAGGACTAAATGCGCACAGTAATGACATTTGATCAGTATTATTGAACGTGTTTACGTGTGTACTGGGCAGAAGTAACAAAGAGCGTACGTGCCCGTCACTTTCGAGGACTTTACAACTGTCTGGCCACATCTGTGAGGAAGTAGTGCCTTTTACTTCTCTTTCTTTTGTTCCTCTTCGATCGCTTGGCACAGTGTTGTTCAGCACAATGGGGGGTCTGCGAGACATATCATGGACTGTCTCAGAGGGGTGTCTTGTACGGGGTGCAGCGGGGAATCAGGTGGCTTGGGACACATGTGTGGTTATGCAAAAACCTTCGTTTTGGAGGAAAAAATCCAGTATATGATACTGCAGTACATCTTGGGGCAGATTTACAAACCCATTGCACAACTTTTGCGTCACTTTTAACATGGGAAAAGTGACGTAAAAGGGGCGCTAAGGGCTTGTAAATCTGCCCCTTGTTTTTAAAACTTAATTAAAACAAAATGAATAAAAGCAAGACTACACAGGAATACCGTGGCTACTATTACCAATGTTTACAGTGCTGACTTTATTCCCAAATCAATGGTACCAGATGGAATACACCAGTGTGTTTAAAGGACCCCAAACTACATTTCAGAATGACACAAGGTTTTAATTGGAAGGCTAAGACTGTAAATGACGTTTCCCCTGAGGTATACCCAAAACATCACTGCTACAGTCAAACAGAGAGAGGTGGCCCTCCTGATGCAGGGGCTTTTCCCAAATAATTAATTGGGTTTATTTATAGCAGCGACTGTTGCTGGATGCGGAAGAAAATTAATCCCACACAAAGTAATGGAATGTTGCCCGGTACCAAGCAATCTCTACACAGCCAAGCAGTTTACAGTTATCAGCACAAGATGTACCACAGTGGATTTACCACTAACTAGAATATGCTTGAGGCTTTCGGACTGCAGATTACAACAAGCATTGGCAAATCCAATTGGTTTTAGCTTTTTAAATAAAGTGTTAGTGCTAATGTTATAAAAATTAAAAGACGTATCATTATTACACCAGTGCAAGCACACCAGGGCTGGGTACTATTGTGCCAAGATTATCCATATTGTATTGGGGATATTCTACTGACTGCCACCTGTACATTATAAGGATGTTTGCAGAACTCAGAAGTGAGTTGAGAAATGTTCTTTTATAAATGGTTTTTGTGGGGGGGTATATTATTTTGCATAATGAGGATGTTTCTATCATACACAAAGTTCCGATGTTGTCCCAGGAGAGGTGCGAGTAGCTCATTTAGTCCTGGATTTTTATTAGCAACCTGGGACTTCAGTTTTGTTGTTCCGACTATAAATGCCGAACAGCTAACTACAAAACAAGGAGACAATCAGAGATATATTCGCAGCTCCCAGCTGACCTGGGATAACCTTAGTGATTTATGGGTCTTCAAAGACCTGTCAAGTGTTTCAAGGCCGCTCGAGGGAGCAGCACATCACACGATTTAAGGATGGTTGATGTGGGTGGGTACAACCTGGCTGGTAGCTGTGCCACCTCTGCCAGCGCTCACAGAACCTAAAGTCTGGAGGAAAGGGAGAGGGGGAGTAGTAGCCCATGAGGGTGAAGGTCTTTTTACAGACTTGTTGGCACGACATACAAGCTCTGGCAGTCAAGTTGCTGCCGCCCAGATTTACGGTACAGTCAGTTCTCCCGGTGGTGAAAACACGAAAGGGGAATAGGGGACGCAGAATCTTAGCAGCTTTAAGGAGCAATCGATATGATGCCATTACTAACTTGTAATAAACAATTACAAGTGAGACTTGACACGATGTTCATAACAGACACATTCTGATGCCAGAACGTGCATTCAAGAAAAGCATAAATGACATCCATGTACAGGCAGAAAGCAGTCTCTCCATTATTATACATAGAATTAACAACACTCTACGGGTGCCGATATAAAACCTGTGGCCGACGCCATCCTGCGAAGAGTCCCCACCATATGTTAAGAGCTACCTTCATTGTGTCACTGCAAGCATAACGCGGGTGGAGGGGGGCAGCATTCTGTGAAAAATGCCCACAATGGGACAAGATTTATCATCATACTAAATGGTAAGTGCATTTCCAAATGTGTACGGTGAATGGTCATCGACCCCAAATGCTCTTTCTAGCTTTACTTGCAGTCTTACCTTTCTAAAATGCCCCCCCAGACAACTTCCACTTTCATTATTAGTAAGGGATGACATTTCAGGGTACAAATTAAACAATAGAGTGAAAGGAAACTTACTTTACTTCCCTTATTTCTGCTACAACAGCAGAAGGAGATGGGCAAGCAAAATGAATCTGATTTATCTACAAACAGTACTAGGTGCACGTTGTAGATAAAATGAAATTGAATTAAATATGCACAGTATGAGGCAAACTTTTACAGAAATGAACTGTTTTTAAATATGTGCACAATGTATCACAAGCTGTTGACGAAATAGGTTGATTGGAATGTGCACCCAGAGGGAGGCCTAGGGATGGTCTGGAGGACTGATGGGCACACCGCTGCCGTTGACACTTAGTAAATGGTGTAAATAAATAAAGGTATTGAGGGCGCTTTGATTAGACATCTCCTACTAATCTAGACTTCACACTAGTGAACTCAGGGCTAACAATGAATGATTATAAATCTATTTCCAATATTCACTTCTTCAGGACAGATTACTATGGTTTTCGGATTGCTGGGCATTGTATTTTGTAGATCAGAATGTATTCGGTGTTGTACAACGAAAGGTGCTGGAAGTGGGAAGCCAAACGCTCTAGGTAGGAAGGCCAGAGAGGAACAGGCCACTTGGGAAAATGCCGGACATCCTTCCATTTAAAGGCTGAACCGCCATCTCCAGGAGGGGAGAGACGGGGAAAGAGCAGCGCCCTATGGTACAGCCTCGTCAGGCACCTGGAAAAATCTCACCACCAGGGGTCTAAAATGCACACACAGCGCAGCTTATGTCCGGTTTCAATACAAGTTGCTTAAACTGAAATACGCGTATTTAAGTGTGAGATCCAGTGTGACACACGCTTGGTTTTTAAAAGAGAACTCGATTTACCGATAAACCCAGTGCTAAGCACAGGTTGTTTAAGCAAAATAGTAGTGGCTATAAATATGCACACACTGTGAGGCACAGCCTTTTAAAAAAATCGATTAATTTAAATGTGAAGACTGCGCGAGGCACACGTTTTAAAAGAAAATTGAGTCCATGTGGATTTAAATTCGCACACAGTGCAAGGCACAGTTTGTGGGAACATGCGGCGACATCACCCGAAGGAGAGTGCCACAGACAGCTTATTGCTGCTGTACACGCCGTACTGGAGCAGGCAGGTGTGCACAGTGTTATACTGGCGAATAACAGGCAAGGAAAAAAAATAACTAACACCATGGCCCAAACTGGCGAACCACGTCTAGGATCTGAAACCAACACCTGCGAAGCTGGAATGGAAAACGTCACGTGCTTTAGTGACATTTCTAAGTTCCTTCAAAGTTGGCGAGCCGTGGACATGCGAGGATTTGGCATTCCTCTCGTCTTCTGGAGAATCACAAATAGCGCTTAGAGGAAGCTTAAGCAGGTTCGACATTGAGGCGCAATAGAATACAACCCTCTTCTGACCAAATTGCTCAGCATATTTTGATTAGAGAAGACGCCATAATCGATTGCACGGGGAAGATAAGAAAAACGGGAAGATTACAACCGTGACCAATGGCAAAACACCTGAGTGGGTTCATTTGCAGCTCCTGGACACCCGCGGCCTCATTTTGGAGGCTTTGCAAGGGGCCCGCCTTCCCATGCCGTACTTCAGCGCTGGGCTGTTGTACTCGAGTCGTGTGTATCCTTTTAAACAGGCAGTAGGATTACAAGAAGCAGAATGCAAAGGAAAAACCTTGTCAGAATGAGCTATTCAAGCACGGGGTATGGAAACTCGAGAGCTCGCCTGTAAACTATTTAAGGTTTAGGACTGCCCACGTAATCCACCGCAGCCTACAAGTCTGCGTTGCATCTTCAATAACTGTTAATCAGTGGCATGCTGCACTTAATAAAGCGTGCATCAATCTCGTGTAACGAGGCTCTCACGGCATCTTGTGGCTCCAGTGACAAGCAGAGAAACCACAAGAAGGGCCGAGCGGTTGAGGGTTCCCACCAGAGACCCTCCGCTCTGCGAGAGACCCTGTAACGAGTGCTGCTTTATCAGATTGCAGTTTGGGGAGCCGGCCTGCTTCCAACTCACACTACCCTCTGTGTCCTCAACAGCAACATCCCAAGCTGAAAGAATAAGGCAGCGAGATGGGAGATAATGAATAAGGGTTTCTCTAAAGTTTTGTGGAAGGGATACGCCATCACAAACATGGCGGATGACACGAAGGCGCCATGTTACTTGAGTATATTACCTGTGTAACTGTTAGTATGGCGGGCGGGGCATCCGCCAAACCTTAAATAAGACCCTCAAAGTTCTAAATAAACCCTAACGTAAGGTGCAAAATAAGATGCGAAAGCAGGCGGCGAGGTCAGGGATTTATCACAAGCGACCATAGAGCCCCCTGACACACCTTGAGGCATGTGACATTGCGAAGTCGGGCTACTGCAGCTTTACTTAGTTGGTTTAAAAGATATATATATATCTATATTTGCTGTTATGGCAAGCACAAAGCACGAAAAGATCAAAGAAGGCAGCTATGGCTGCCCTTTGCAGCAGCTGAACACCACCCCCTGCCACAAGGGGGCTGAGGAAGCAGTGGTGAACTAGGTTCCTCAGGAAATGTCCTACTCTATGCACATCTCCTTAGCCACCTTCCCACCCCAATCACTCTCCCCTGATGCACTAGCCTCGCTCCCTTCCCAGCCAGTCCCTGTTTTCTCATGCCACCCACTGGGCTCTATCCCCTCCCCCGTTGGAGCGTGTTCTCAGTACCGGATTTGCCCACTTCATTGGTGGGGCGTACTGTGCCTGATAAGCAGTTCGCATGTGTGGGTAACAAACAGGTAAACTTTACCCTGACCGTGCCAGTGAAACAATCTTGAAGCAAATGTATTCGAAGAACCGCATGTAAACCACAACACAAATATTCCAATCACTCCTATTCCCTGAGAAAAAGGTTTAAATCAGGCTTTAACTGAATAATGAAAAACGTAAGAGCTCAAAAAAATGTAAACACTTCTCTCAAATCCTGTTTACAAGGGTGAAGCTCCAGACACCCAGACATCCTGTAAAGCTGCACGGTTCCCACAATTTTTCCTTTGTCTTTGAAATAACTCCTGTATTGTTATTTCAATACAGGAGTTTGTGGTCTGACGGAACTTGAAAGATTCCTTGAACTGCACCTGCATATCAGTGTTCCTTGGGAACTCCTTTTAGTGTGCCCGAGTTGGTTAGGCACCCAACAGACGTTGCCACCTGTAGTCTTAAAAGGTTTCCCCCCATCTTCAGCCATCTGCAAAGACCAGGGCTGAGTCAGAATTTTTCCATATGGGTTTGGTTGCAGTAGTTGCAGTCAGGAAAAATGCCTACTGACCCCCCCCCCCCCCCCCCCCCTCTAAATTTTGTTAACAATATTGTGCAGACATTTTACATTGATGATCAAAACGTTCTTTCATGTTGAATGCCCAATTACCACCAACAGTGCACTTCTTAAGCGGGTTACATTTAGCTGTTTGCAAACATTTATTTGTTGTATACCAGTTGCAAGATGGGGATGAATGCTGGACAGAAAGGACAGCGAGGACTCGCCACTTCTTTTTTCCCTCCTTTGTGATCTAGGTCTGTCTCATGGGAGCAAGGTTTCCTACCAGAGTGAGTCAACAGAGGATGCACCTGGCCATCTTCACATATTCACTGGGCACTACAGTGCTTTCAGAGAAGCAGGCAAGAGATACCTTTCCCAGAAGCCCTTCTGAGATGGGAAACTGCCGCAAGCTGATTGCTTGGCTTGGCAGTTCGGGCTGGACTGTTCCCATGAGCACAGGGTCAAGACTGATTTGCATATAGCTGGATCTGAACTGGGGTAGTGAAGTGAGATAAAGAACAGCAATGGATTCAACCCAGATCCGGGACTGGGGGTGAGTGTTTGAAAAGTTTCAGCACTCCTTCCATCATCTCCTTGTGTTTGCCTGAAATTTGAGCTTTTTGGAAACAAAGACTCTACTTGGAAGTGTGCAGGTGTCTAACTATCAGGACATAAAACTATACCCTAAATTTTCACACACCCAACACGGATTAAGCTTACTGAACACCTTTTGGTATACAGACTTGTGAGGTACAGTCTGTTGTTGCTGCTTCCAGAAGCGTAGGCCAGTGCTTGCCATTTCCTTCTGACAGAAAAAGGTGTGGTGCCTGCTAAACTCTTCTGGACTGCCTCAGTGCTCACCCTACCTGCATGGAAACCACCAGAAACGGCATGGTGGAAACAGCATCTTGAGGCCCTTCCTGCTGCTCACCAGAAACTTGTAGATGGCAACTCACAAAGCCTTTGCTTAAAGGTAAGCTGAGTTGTGACTGACTGGCAAGCTACTTCCATACTGCCTGACCTTGGTTGTTTTGCTCTTCAATTAGCCAGCTGTGTGGGTTAATGTTAAGGAGCCTTTTGGTGTGTGAGCCAGAAGCATCAAAAGAAACATCTGTGGACAAAAGCAAGCACTGTGTGTCTGTGGACATGCATCCATTGTTCGGGTCCTGACTAGGAGTAACCCCCAACCCTATAGGTTGTTCAAGGCATAATAATGATAATAAAAATAATAATAACAACAATAACAACAACAACAATAATAATAATAATAATAATATTAATAATAATAATAATAATAATAATAATAATAATACACTTTATAGAGCACATGGCTACTTCAACCAAAGTGTCCCAGCACTAATGCGATCTGTTTGCAGAAATGAACAAAGGGTTAAAAAGAAAGAAGGAGCTACCTAAAAAGCCATGTTTCTGAGTTTTTTCCATAATGAAAGCTGTTTTTTGCTTGTCAGAGATGCAACAAACTGAGAGCTCCACAACTTGGAGGCAAGAAATTAAAAAAAAAGCTACCCCTAATAGAACTTTACTGAAAGTGGGAACCTCTGCCAGCAAGGACCTTGAGGACCTCAAGCGCCTTGAAGGAAAGTAAGGTTTGATAAACTGATGGAGATATCTGGCACCAGCTTTATTAAAGGCCTTGTAACAATAAGAAAGAGCCCTAAAAGACAGACGCTTCTTAATTGAAAGCCATTGTAGTTATTGCAAAGCTGAGCCAAGCGAAGGGAACATTCACCAATAGTCAAAGCACAGCTCTCTGTAAACGTTGGAGCCTCATAAGACGAGCTTGAGAGACTCCCAAACACAGGATGTTACAGCACTTTTCACTGCAATTCTCAACCAAGTTGATATCCCCGTCCATTTGTATGCATATGACACCCAGTTCTACATGGAAATCTTCTCACTTGAAGACATTTACAGATTAAATTTCACCCTCGAAGAAGTCCAACACTGGCTACCTCACAACCATCTTAAGCGCAACCAAAACAAGGCAGAAATTCTACTCATATCAAACACAGGGCAGTCCAACCACAAGCTAGAATGTGTATACTCCATTGACAATCTGAACTGCTCCATCTCACTAGCCAACTCTGTCAAACCTCTAGGGATCACTCTGGACTCCAAAATGACCATCAAAGATCATATTAAGAACAATGTGAGAGGTGCCTTTCACAACCTGAAACTTCTGAACAAAATCAAACCCTACCTACCGCAGGAAGATCTCAAATCTGCCACACAAGTACTGGTGTTGTTATGGTTAGACTATGGGAATGCCATCCTTACAGGCTCGCCAAATCCCACCTTGCGCCCATCAGAACTACTCTCAACACGGCTGCCAGAATGGTCACAGGAATCAAAAAATTCGACCACATCTCACAGACCTGAAGGTTCTGAGCTGGCTCCTGAAAGAAGCTAGCTGCAGCTTTAAAACATCCTGTCTTACCCATAAAGCCCTACACACCGTAAAACCAACCTACCTCACCTCTAAGCTCAAAAGGGAAGGACAGACAAGAATACTCAGAAGCACAAATACCATGCACCTCATCCTGAGCAAAGCTCCCTAAAAAAACAAAAAAACCTCTGGCTCGCTCCTTATCAAGCAATGCCCCTAAAATCTGGAACTACATACCAATGCATATCAGTACCAATCCCTCCTTCCCATGCTTCAAGAGACAGTTCAAAGATCTCCTAATCAACAGGCATCTCAACTAGGCGATCATTACCTGCCCAATTAGACAACATCTGCACCTTCAGCTCTCCTTGGACCTCCCCCCACATCTTCTCCTCTCCTGTACTGAACCATTGACTTGACTTGATCTGACCTACCAGAGTTGATTTATCTCATTACCTTTAGGTTAAATATTCCCTCAGTTGTTGTATCTTGTTACCTTGATGTAAATATTTACTGATGTAATGCAGTCTGATCCCCTCGGGTCCTGCTAGCGCTATATAAAACCCTTAACAATAAAAAAAATAAAATAAAATAGGGCAGGAGAGAACCTGGTAGCATATTGGCTAGTGACCGTTCATCCCCCATAGCACTTTTGGGGTATAAATACGGCATCTCTGGCACCCAGACCCTCAGATCACAACTGGACTGGAGAGAGGACTGAAGAAGGACTGCCCTGCTGACACAGGCACTTAGAAAGAGAGGATGAACCAACTGCTGTACTGCACCTTTTGCTTCTTTGCAACTACCGACCGATCTCACTTCTGCCTAAATCCGCCAAAGTACTTGAGAAAGCTGTTCAATTACAACTATCGCGCTACCTTGAATCAAACTCTTTGTTCCACGATACCCAATCAGGCTTCAGACCGGACTATAGTACTGAGTCAGCGCTACTTGAAGTATCCAAGTCAATCCGTGAATGCACGGATAGAGGAGAGGAGGCCATGCTGGTCCTCCTTGACCTATCCGCTGCATTCGATACCATCTCGCATGACAAACTACTGACTCGCCTGCAAGCGATAGGTATCGGTGGGCCTCTCCTCTTATGGGTAAAATCATTTCTCACAAACAGAACCCAACAAGTGATGCTGGGATCCTTTCTCTCTGCCAAAAAAACACTGATTTGGGGAGTTCCACAGGGCTCCTCCCTTAGCCCGCTCCTTTTCAATGTGTACCTCAAGCCACTGGCAAAAGTTGTCGAATCCTGTGGCGTCAAAGTTACCTTCCACGCCGACGACACCCAGCTGGTGTTCTCATTCAAAAACCACACTGAAAAATCTTTCGACAACTTTCGCCATTGTATGCTGAAGATTGCCTCATGGATGTCTGAGAACAACCTAAAGCTCAATACTGATAAGACTGAAGTCTTATTTTTTAATCAGAAATCACCCTTACCTCCTAATATCTGGTAGCCAACCAAACTCAACCCTCCCCCAGTACCAGTCCAAGCCGCCCGAAACCTAGGCTTTCAATTCGACACCTCTCTCTCCTTTAAAACCCAAATCAGCAAAGTTACCTCTGCCTGCTTCGGGAAGCTACGAATGTTAAAAAAAGTCATCCCCTACTTACCGCTAGACTCTCGAAAAACAGTAGTCCATGCCCTGATTACTTCCCACCTAGACTACGCTAACAGCCTGTATGTAGGTGCTCCATCCTACCTCATTAACCAACTACAGAGAGTCCAGAACGCAGCAGCCAGGCTGATTTGTAACATCCTTTATCGTCACTCCATTTCACCCCACCTAATCAAACTCCACTGGCTCCCAATAAGACTGCGCATCCAATTCAAAGCCTTAACTCTGGCTTTCAGAGCCCTCAATGACCGAGGCCCTACATATCTACGGCGCAGATTGAGGTTTTCACAGGCACCACGTAACCTCAGATCTAACCATCTCTGCCTCATGATATGCCCCCGCTTTCGTCTTGCTCGCACGGGAGGAAGGGCCCTTGCAGTTGTCACTTCCAAACTTTGGAATCAGCTGCCCACAGTTAAGATTCCTGACATCAGAACCCCTATTCCGAAAAAAACTAAAGACCTGGTTCTTTTCCCAGATCTAAACCCACCTCTCTCTTCACTCTCCCCCGACCCTCCTGAGATAATGTCTTCAGCGCCGGGACACCTCCGTCGGAGGTAGCTGCGCGCTCTACAAAATACTAAATAAATAATAATAATAATTTGGCTAGTGAAAAGGACTGTGCCTGTGGTGCCTGGCTCATGGAAAAGTCGCTCCAGTGCTCCAGACATAAAAGGTAAACTCCAAGAGTCAGTCGGCTGACTCCCTGTTCCAGCACCAGGGCAATAAAAGCTGAAGCAGCCTGTTCCGGCCAGTCAGGAGCAACATCCATCAAATCACTACTGACTGCCAATGTGCAGCCAAGAAGACCACTCCTCAGTGCTCAAAAGTTGCACCTGAGTTTGTCAGACCTCTGAGAGTCAGCCGAGTACAGATTAGTCACCAGAGATCGACACTAGCACTCACCAAAAGAAAATGATGGACGTGCTGTGACCGGAGACCAGTAGCACAGTCATAACTGGACTTCTTCTTCCAAAGAGAACTTTAAGGGTCCTCAACCCCTATTGCCCATATCGACCCACCTCGACCGTGGACCAAAGAATAAACTGAGGAAGTCCTCTGTTGACCGCACAGCACCCAGAAAATCTTTCAGCATCTTGCATCCTTAGCATCAGGACCACGCCATTGAAGTCTATGGTGGTCCTTGCATAATGTGTGGAACTGGACTTGAGGCTGATTTGGTGACCAGGTAAAAGTCCAAATACGTCTTATTGGTCCCGACCTTTCAAAGTCAGAATTGGTCTCCCCAAAGCAACAGTCCCTTTATGGAGATGAAGACAACAATGTTGCACGGGGAGGTGATGCGTCGCTGGGGCTGGGCGGCGTTGGTTTCTTTCTGCCACATGGGCGGTGAGGCATTCGTTTCTTACTGCTGCGCAGGGGAGGTGAGGCGTCAGTTCCTTACCGTTGCAGGGGATGTGAAGCATCTGTTCAGTACGACGGTGTGGTGTTGATGAGTTTGGGAGGTCACCCCATGCAAGTTATCAACTACGCGATGATGCAGGTGAGGTGCTGCTGTTGACAGGCACTAGGGCTGTGGTGTAAGTCGGGTGGTGTGCTGTCTCCTTACGAGCTGTGTACTTGGCTTCGGTGCAGACAGCGACCTCGATGATGAAGTCGGTGTCAATAAGTTGCAGGAATCGTGGCTGCATTTTAAGTAAGGGGTGCACTGTGCTCTTCATGAGTGGTGCCCTCGGCTGCGGTGCAGGCAGCGGCTTTGCTGACAGTATTGATGTTGCTTTTTTTGAGTTGCAGCACCAACCACACGATTCCAAAGGTCCAGGAACTGGATTCAGCACTACTTGGCAATCAGGGCTCCCAGCCTAGAAGCCCAGGTGCTGTCAAGCCCTTGGCTAAACTTGGAAAGCAGGATTCAAGAAAGCAAAGTCCAGTCCATTCACTGCTCTCAGACAAAAGCAGCAACTGCAGGCCACCCCAGCAAAGCAACACAGCAAAGGGGCAGTACTCCTCCTGACAGTTCTTCATGTTTTCTTCTTGAGAGTTCTCAGTTCAGAAGTGGTCTAAAGTCTGTTTTTTTAGGTCAAATACCTATACCCCTTTTGGCATTTGAAGTAGTGCAGTCTTTGTAGTGCACAGGTTTGTGTGATGCCTGATTTTGCTCCAGATACACTTCAGGTGGATTGAGACAGCATTGTAAGAGGCCAAATGCAGCCCTATTCAGGTGTTTGTGACACCTCCTTCCACCACTGCAGCTCAGGGAGGCCGATCAGCCTGGTGATGGGTCATTAGGAAATGCAGGGCACACCTCAACTTTATTTGTGTGACTGTCTATAGTGAATGCACAACCATGCTCCTGTTAGTCTAAACCAGACGCAGATTCTTTAGGCAGGCAGAGGCACAAGATGGTAAATCAAGAAAAGGCCTACTCTCTAAAAGGGCCATTTTCAAACACACAATTTAAAAGCCATCTTTCCTAAAACATATGTTTTTAGATTCTGAGCTCCTGGCACACCAAACTCCAAACATCTAGCTGTTTCCTATTGAAAGCTGTAAACTGTTACAAGGCAGCTCCAATTATAGCCTATGGGGGAAGACGTCCTTTAGGATGAAGCCCCAATCACACTGTGCCTTCACAGCGCCAGCAACAGAACAAACATGTCTTAAGCATGCATTCATTCTGCATGCAAGTAGTTATAATGACTTGCTAGTGGAATGGTGTTGGAATTAAAGTCAAACTCCTTCCCTGCTGTTGCACAGACTGGAGTTGGAATAGTAAATGAAACTCTTTCAAAATCCAGCACCCCACTAAGGCAAGTCTTTATAATGACTTACGTGCAGAACGAATGCCTGCTAAAGACGAGTTTGTTCTAATGATGCGGTTCCCAAGTCATGCGTGATAAATGCATGCAGAATTCTGTCTATGGGACAGCTAGTCATTGCAATTGTGAAAAATGAAATCAGCGGTATTACGCTATCACAACATATAAAACACACCAGTACATGTCCTACCTGTCACATACACTGCACTCTTCCCTTGGGAGTACCTTAGGTCTACCTTACGGGTGCATTACATGTAGTAAAAGGGAAGGTTTTGGCCTGGCAAGTGGGTGCACTTGCCAGGTCGACATGGCAGTTTAAAGCTACCCATACAGACACTGCAGTGGCAGGTGTGCGACACGTTTACTGGGCAACTCATGTGGGTGGCACAACTAGTGCTGCAGACTTCAGCGCCGATCAGCAGTGGTAAAGTGCCCAGAATCTAAAAGACAACAAAAAGGGTGTTAGAAAAATAAGAAGCAAAAGGCAAAAAGTCAGGGAACAAACCTGTAAAAAGGACCAGGTCCAACATTCCCTCTATCTGCTTTACAGTTTTTTTTTTACAATTTGTTTTCTTAATGCATATTTGCCCCGTAATTCAGAATTCCGATTGTTTGTTTCGGCTAATCTGTTCTTTCGGTTTGTGGGGAACTAAATTGTCCTCTTTTTGCTCCCTCATTTACATTGTCGGAATCAGTGAATGAACTCTGTGTAAAAGACAGAGCAAGAGTGTGTATATTCTTATGACATGAGTAACCGCCATATTCATGAAAATCGGCATTTGCGATTCTGAAATAGCGAAAAATAGCGAATCGCTATTCAGAAATCGCAAATCCGAATTCATGAAGAATTGCGATAAAAAAAAGCGAATCGCACGCGATCGCAAAATCCGATAGCGATCCGATCGAAATTGCGATTAATCGCAGATTAATCGCTATTTCGGCCTACCCGCGGCTGGACTGCGATCTCGCAAATAGCGATATCGCTATTAGCGATATCGCTATTTGCGAGATCGCAAACTCGCGAGATCGGGAAAACGGGAAGTCGCATTTCGAGCCCAGTGATGACATCACAACCAGGAAGCTGCCGGTTCCGAGCACCATTCTGCAGATTGAGGCAGAGAGACAGGGAGCAGAGAGAAGAGCTGCTGCACATCTTGGCTAGCAGAGTGATCCACAGAGCCACAACCCATACCATGGCTGAGGAAGCTGCACCAGGGACCAGCAGCTCGGCTGGGAGGAAGCGAAAGCTCAAATTCAGCGAGCAGGAGCTGGAGCACCTCATCGAGGGAGTTGTGGCTAACCACGACCAACTGTTCGGTGCCAATTCCAGGAGGGTCCCAGAAATGGAGAAGAGGCGCATTTGGCAGGGGATAGCCTCTGCAGTAAACTCGGTGGGAGTGGCGGCCAGGTCCCTGGAAGAACTTAAGAAGCGGTGGTATGACCTCCGAGGCCGTGCCAAGGAGAAGGTGGCGGCGCGCCTTGGGGAGTCCTCGGGCACAGGAGGAGGAGGTCCGACGGTACCACCGAACACCGCCCTGGAGGACCAGGTCGAAAACACCCTCGAGAGGGAGGCCGCTGTGGGTTTCACTGCACTGGACTCATCCGCCCCCACACAAGACACCCAAGGTAAGTGGCATGCGACTGCGACCCTGCCCCCTATGGATGTCCATGACCAAATAGGCCCCCCCAATGTCCCATAGGCATGTAATTGTTGCACATCAAGGATTGTCCTGAAGCATTGTGGGAGATGTAGTCTGGCCACAATGTAGTAGTACCACAATGCAGCCATTGTGGGAGATGTAGTCAGGTCCCAATGCACACAAAGCCACTGCCATTCAGGGAATGTCACCCAGCATGCATGTAGCAACTGCACGTCTGCCAGATGCATACAACTAATGGTCCTCCACTTACCCCCACAGGTGGAGATACCAGTGACAGTGACAGGCTGGTGATCGACGACAGCGTCCTGGAGTTGCCAACACCTACCCAGTCACCAGCCCCTACCGCATCAACTGTACCACCAGCAACTACCACCAGCAGCGTCCCACCTGCAACTGCTGCAGCGCCCTCATCTGCTGCCATTGCAGCCCCCATTGTGCTCCCTGCCACCGCTGCTCCTCCCAGAGCTGCAGCCAGGTCAGTCACTCCTGTGGCCCCCGCAGCGACTGCCACAGCCACACCAGCAGGCACACCCCCAGCGACGAGCACACCTGCAACACCGGTGGCCTCACCCCCAGCAGCTGGCACCTCAACATCCGGGGCTGCGCCACTGTCCAGTCAGCCCCCAGCCTCACAATCCGGCCAGCAGGGCAGGCGTGGCAGGTCACGCCAGCGCTCCGCAGCTGCTACCAGGCGGGCCAATGGTGATGGACAGGCGCGGCTCAGCATCGAGCGACGGATGCTGCACATACACCAGCACCAGGCATGGCAGCAGGGGGCAATTCACCTCCAACTATGCAACATTGGCCGCAACGTGGCATGTGTTGCTACCCAGATTGAAGGCATGAGGGCCGACCTGGCCGGTGTGGGCAATGGAATGGCCCGCATTGCTGCAGCCGTGGAGGCCAACACCCGTGCCATGAATAGAATGCACGGTGGCCAACGCCGGCACCACCGCCAACTGTTGACCCAGCTTGGCACCTACAGCAGGGCAAGCTATGTGTCGGCAAATGCCACATCCCTATTGGCGCGGCGCTGTCTCACACAGCAGCACACTGTCATCCAGTGCAGTGTGGACATGACGAGGGTGCTGGAGACCCTCACCACGGCTGTCGTGGCTCTTCACCCTCCACCTATTCCATCTGTTGTGGGGGGTGATGATGCGAGTGAGGGGGCGTCCAGCCTGAGCTCGCAATCAGCCTCACAGGCCCCACTACCCACCCGCAGCACCAGGACCCCCCCATTGCCTGACGCCCCGGAGGAGGAAGGCCCTCAGAGGCGTTGTGGAGGGGCACGCTCTAGGCACACCTAGAGAACTGTAATCACCACTGGCACAGGCTGAGGTCAAGCCTGCCAAGCACAGCAGTATGGCGTAATACTGTTTGTGGGACTAATTTGGCACAGACCCTTATATTTACTTTTGTGAATTGAACATGTACTTTTATTTTGACCTTTGGCACAGACCCTTATATTTACTTTTGTGAATTGAACATGTACTTTTATTTTGACCTTTGGCACAGACCCTTATATTTACTTTTGTGAATTGAACATGTACTTTTATTTTGACCTTTGGCACAGACCCTTATATTTACTTTTGTGAATTGAACAAATACATTTATTTTCCTACACACATTAGCGTTGTGTCATCATTACATTTTGCATGCATTGTTGATTAGTGGGGTGATGGCAGTGGTTGTACTAGAAACTGTTCACTGTGATGTGGTTGCGACGTCTGTGCCCTTCTGCTGGGGTCTCCCCTTGTGCATGGCGCGCATGTGCAGGTGGCCGGTTGTCCCCCTCAGATTCACTGCCAGAGATGTCAACAGGTATCCGGCGCTTGGTTGCAATGTTATGTAGTATTGCGCAGACAGCCACTATGCGGCAGCACTTTGCAGGACTGTAATACATGGCCCCACCTGTCTTGTGCAGTATGCGGAACCTGCTCTTGAGCAGGCCAAATGTCCTTTCTATGCAATTTCTTGTCCGTATGTGAGCAATATTGTAGCGCCGTTGCTGGGGTGTAGCAGGGTTGAGGTATGGGGTCAGGAGGTATTCACGGAGGGCGTAGCCACTGTCACCTGAATGAGAGGAGCAGATGGTGATTGCCTGTGCTGCGCTGTTACATCTTTGCAATGTGACATTTCAATCAAAGTGTACTTACCAAGTAGGTGTCCTTCCCCAAACTCTCCCCTGACCAGCCGTGTGTGGAGTGCGCTGTGCCGGAAAATGAAGGAGTCATGGGTACTCCCTGGGTACCGTGAGACAATGTCAGTGATGTATGTCTTGGCATTGCAGACCATCTGGATGTTGAGGGAGTGGTAGCACTTTCTGTTGCGGAACATATACTCCATGCCAGCTGGTGGGCAGACGGCGACGTGGGTACAGTCTATACATCCGAGCACATGTGGAAAATGGGCTACATTGTAGAATTGTAGCTTTGTCATGTCCAATTCCTGTTGGCTGGCGGGGAATTTGATGTGACGGTGTAGCTGGGTGAGCATGGTGTCTACAAAACTGTTGAGGCAGCGTGACATGGTGGGCTGGGATATTCCCCCAGCGGCCGCTACTACCCCCTGGAAGCTTCCGGAGGCCAGGAGGTGCAGGCTACTCAATACCTGCACATGTGTGGGCACAGAATTGTTTCGCCTTGTTGGGTGCTGCATGATGGGGTCGAGTTCTTGTATCAGCCAGGTGATCATTTCCCCATTCAGCCTGTATTTAGCATGAATCTGTTCTCTGGTTTGGCCCAGCAAGGTGACCCGCAGCCGGTAAATCCTTGCCTGCCTCATGCGTCTCCTCCGTGCTGCTCGCTGTAGCCTTCGCCGCCTCACCACCATGTACATCCCAGGCATTGTGGAAAGCCTAATGCTGCTGCTGAATGTCCTTATGTGTGATTGGTCAGGCCTGGCCCTGTTGGTGATTGGACAACGGTTTTTTGAAAAAAAAATTCTATGCCTTTCATGGTTACCACCTGCTTTGAGTTGTCCTTATTTTGCGCCGTGCAAATAGCGATTTTTGGGTTTTTCGCAAATTGCGATTTTTCTTGAATGCCGATTGCGATTTTCTATTGCGAATTCGCTATTATTTTCGCAGATTCCGTGGTGTGTCGCTATTTCCGACTCGCTAATGCTCAGCGGCAGGGATTCTGCGATTATATTAGCGAATTCGCAAATATTTGTTTGCGAATTCGCTATTATGTTGTTGAATGCCGATTACGGAAATTGCGCCCGCATTTGCGTTTTCGCAGCGATTGCGGGCGCAATTTCACTTCATGAATCAGGCTGCAAGACTCTCCAGACTCTCTAGATTTAAGTTTGCTTTCAGGCTGTCTTCAATCGACATTGTTGATTGGCATCGCTGCATTGGCATGCCAAGTCAGCAGCCATGGTTGATAAGCTGATATCAACTCATGTTTAGTAAACACAGCATCAAGAGATAGCTTCATTGATGAGGAAACCCCTTGATGAGCTAGCTACACTATTCACAGGAGGGCCATGGAGTCCACAAAATGAGCTGTATATACGTCTTTCTGACTGTCAAATAGAAAATTTAAGTTTTTTACAAAATTAACTTGGAAAATAACATAATGTGAGACACAAAAACAGCTCACAAAATTCTGATCTGGTGGGGTAGATCAGAGCGCTAGAAAGGGAGACTGTGGCATTAAACATTACTCCTAAATATCATACCATCTGACCAGGGAAACCTAAACAATTTTAAATCAGGCATGGGGCGAGGGTACAGCATTGAATAGGGACCTGTTGATATTTCTGTCCCTCTTATCCTTGGCTGCCAAGTGTGACTTTCTCTGATACGCAGGGCCAGACTGGATCTTAAAAGGTGTTACTGTAAGTGTGTGCAGAGTTAAAGGTTAGTACAATGACACATGTCCTTACCCAAAGATTGCAGTGTTTTCAGATATTTTACTGTATACTGAATCCTACTGTTTGAGCCAGGGTTTGTGGTGTTGAGCACGATCTGGGCGTGGATGGTCTTGACTTTAGCACACCTTTGTTGCACCAGCAGTGCTGACACACAAGTGTAGTGAAGATAAAGCATGCCCGGGAAATTGCCATGAGAAGTGTAATCATAAATATATATTAAAGGGCACACAGGCTGTTCCAAGAAGAATGCTCTAAGTAATTGGATTACTATTTGGGTCTGCTGACTACCCTTCAGAAGGATTATTCAGAACCCTTTTCAGGGTGAGCACTCAAAGTCACTAAATTAACCTGAGCTTACCTTATGGCTACTATGCCACAGATTACACAGGCTTCATTTAGGCGCAATGTGTAATGTATTTATATAGCACCAAAACCGTAATAAAGTCAAAATGCAAAACAATAAAATCCCCAAAAGGTTAGGAAAATAGAGTACATGTTAACAAACACAATAGCAAGAAAATGATAAGACTGCTCTAAAGGGAACCAGAGAAATGATTTCAAGTAGAAATAGTGACAAAAAGCATAAATTGCTAATAGTAGTCAATGGCCAGAGTAAACCAGAACCTAGGTACAATTTGAGGCCAACTGTGATGGAGTGCAGGTTCAATATACCAGCCAGGTTTGACCTGGTCAAAGACATGGTCAAAGATTTTACCCTCTGACTTTAGCACTTTATCACAGGAAAACACTTCTAAAGCCACACAAGACCTGAGGGGAGGTACTTAGAGATCAACATGGTGTCAGGGAGAGGCCAATAGCAGTGCCCAGTCCAGGTCCAGTTCCCTCAGATCAGCTATGCAGTTGCAGGAAAGGTTTCCTGAAGCTTGCAGTATCCCTGTAGCCAACAGGAGGTCAGTCAACTGACCTTAGAGTCAACTTCTTTTCCCCAGATACAAGGGAAAGCAGGCCTAGTCATTTTAAAGTCTTCTGAGGTCACAGACAGTAGGCTCAGTCTTCTTCTAATCTTAAGGTCGAGGAGTGTTCTCAAGTGAGTGCCTGGAGATGCCATATGTATGCCTGGCAATAGCTTATGAGAAGGAATGATTCCTGGGCACACCTTAACCAAGGTTTGCCCAGGAACGCGTTTTCGAATGTCTCCCTTGTAGACATTTGAACACGGCGCTACTTCAGACAGGCTTCACAGGGAACCCTCTGACGAAGGGCAGGCCCTGAAATGCATTGGGGCTATATTATATTTAGGTGGAGCATTAACAGAATACATATATGCCTAATATATGCACTAAGGATGTTTTCAAAGATACCAATTATATCACCATGAAGTTATTTTTTTTAAAAATGGATACCCACAATGCGAATTATGACAGAATAAAAGCATTTTTGAATTTCAAGAATTTGTGCAAAATCAGTTGTTAAAAGCGACGGGTTCTCTCAGGAGTGCTACAGGTTTGACCCTTCCCAAGTGAAGGGCACCTTTTTCATATACATAGCATTCGCCCAAAAGACATGAGGCAACATCCTGTAGCACCCAAACCTCAAGACCAATTTGTTTAATATCAGTTCAATTTGTCTAAGAACTATAAACACATAAGGAGTGCCACTGATCCCTCGTAATTTGATATTCTTAGTGTCCTTCCACATCTAATATAGAATTCCAATTCGGGTCAGCCACTGTAGCCAAAATAAACCCAGAGACAGAAGTCTGATATAACAGAAATAGGGTTTTCCAGCAACAACAATTGCTTTGGCATCTGGTTTCCCTTCCTTTCAGGTGTGCCTGCAGTGCACCAGGCAAAAACCAGCATGCTTATCAAGCAGAATTTGACCATAATGTCAAAAAGGAGGCTTAAAGCCACCACTTTGCATAGTTTGTGAGGCTCAGAGAAGTCATACCTGTCCATGCAGGTAGAATATTGTTTGCTCATAGGAAGTATTTGCCACCTTCTTCAGACCTATTCCACTGATAGTTACTGGCTTGCATACATTGGAGAGCATCTGCAAATACAGCCTGCAGGAATTTCATGCAGGGAAAATATAACTTTATGAATGTTACTTTGCCTAAACAGTTAGGAAAAATCCAACCTCACTATTGATTTGGATTTTCAATAACTCTTAAAAAGTGTTTTCATCTAACTAGCCACGATCCTGAGACACAGTATTAGAAATTTTAATGTGTACTCTGGTTTTCTACATAGTGCAGTTAGGCCTACAGTAGTGAAAAATGATGTTTGGGTGTTAGTCACTGTAAGAACAAGTTAACATTAAATTTCTGCAAAAGGGTTATTTTGACACATTGAATTGCAATGTTTATACTGCTAAGGTCAGGCTACAATGGTAGGCCTGAAGCTCAACTTTACACCATCACTGTGGTGGAAGGCGCAACAGGTGCTTTAGTCCACTTATGACATTTAACTTTGCAGCCCTGAGTACATTTTATACCATATACTAGATAGTAAGTTAAATATACTAATTAGGAGTATCTCAACTTCATCATGTTGGAAGGAGGAGAACAGACTGTCGAGTACCTGATATCAGAATTCTGTATTTCCGCTGGAACCGATGCTATTCCTCTAACCCCCTACCTAGATACCTAAGTCACAAGGTCTCATGCATCCAAGAGGGGGGAAAGGGGATTTGGAATGAGAGAGAAACACACCACGTCTGCTTCTTTTTTCTCTTGAATACGTCTTTTTCTTTCTTCACTTAACTATTTCTGGAAGGGAAACAATTATGCTCAAGAAAACAATTCACAGTCTAAACTTTTCCAAAACCTTATTCTAAAATATTTATATATACCTGTGTGTGTAGAGTGGCTAACTCTTATTCTAACCTTATTCTAAAATATTTATATATACCTGTGTGTGCAGAGTGGCTAACTGTTTCTCTAGTATGGATAGTCTTGTATTGACGCTATCACCAAGGTTTGGTACTTCTACAAAGAGATATACAAACAATTACTGTATGTTCAAAAAGGAACCTTTGCTGAGTGGGCTTGTGTCTTTAGCCAGCCCTAATATAATTCTATGTACCTTCTTATCTTTTCCTCATTTCCTCTGGGAAAACCAATGGAACTGCTGAAGTTGATACGAGGACGTCTTCTCTAAAGATGGTAAGTATATTATATATATATAATCACACATACATGAAGAATGGACAGACTCCTCAGGAAAACTCCTGATATATCTTGGTAGTTTCGTATCTTTGAGCTAATGTACAGTTCAATATTGCTTCATATTAATTGATATACCTCTAACTCAAATGTCTCTTTCAATCCTTTCTTCAGTTCTAAATGTCTTCACTGAATTTGAAAGAAGGTTCAGCCAAATTCGATATCTTTTTCCCGATAACTTTTACAGGAACTCAAATCTTCTCCACAAAAGTCTCTAAATAAACTTACTGCAGAGCGGCAGAGGAATGTGCAGACTTTGTTATACTCACAACCAAAATTCGGAAGTACTAACTCGAAAAGCGCTCGAGATTTGGAACACGGGCAAGGAATGCGACCGTTTCCAACAAATTCGTCAGTTGAAGTGCGTAGCTCAACTCGATTAGGTCCACGAACACAGCTGAGGAAGAGCGCGCTGCCTGCAACGACTAGAACCCTAATCGACCTGACCTGGCGGCCATGTTGAATTCCGCCCGTAATGAATGAGTGATACCTAAGCTAACCAAGAGTAGATCTAGCCTTGTGCTCGGTGCAAACTACTGACCCTAGAATTAAATGAAAGTACTTGACTAACTATGAACAAATGGAACCGAACCTGACAGTACCCACCTCCAAAACTCCTCCTTACATCTCACTTGGCTTGTCTGGATGTCTTTAATGAAATTCCCTCATTAATCTGGGGGCTGTTACATTTGTCTTTGGTTCCCAAGTTCTATCTTCGGGACCAAAACCTCTCCAATCTATTAGATAGTAAAGCTTCCCATTCCTGAACTTAGAATCAATTATTCTCTTCACTTCAAATACCTCTTCTGACTGAATAACCACTGGCTTAGGAACCCCTATCTTTCGCATATTTGGGGGGTTTCTCCGAACCAAGGAAACTTGAAACACTGGATGTGTAGAAAAAGGGTAGGGCTGATGGCCTGTTTCAAGATTGCCCGGCGTTAACCGCCTCTATACCACTCTAGTTACCAAACAAAGAGGCAGGCGCTGGAGACTGGAAGGCAGGAAACAGAAGTTTTATTCCGACGGAGCAGAACACATCAGATCAGACAACAAGGTATCGTCTCGAGGTGCTCTAACAGCCTCTCTGAGGCCTGGCCTCTTATACCCTGGTTTATGACATGTGAACATTCTTTATTGTATAAAAACTCTTTGAACTTATAAAAAGACATCCCCGTAATCCTCATGTCAGACCCACCCCACATGCATCCACAATAGAGGTCCTCACCCTGCTGATAATAGGAGGGGGCCATCACGCAGCTGGGTGTTCCGTCGATTCTTAGGATGTGTGCGCCTGATCGTATCCCAGGGGGTGGGGAGGCCATGATCAATAGTGAGTCCTTTGAAGAGGAGCGACTCCATACAATAGGGGGCAGTAAACTGTATCTCCCGGCTAGGCGATGGCCTCGGACCTGTGTGGACAATCGGACTCGGGGGAAGGGGTCATCAAAGGAGAGGTATTCATGCCGCGTGGACAATCAAGCGCGGAGGGAGAGTTTACCAACAGAGGGGTATTCATGAAAGGAAAGGAGGTGTTGGTCAGGCGCGAGCGTGACTCCCAAGGACAGAGTCATGCAGAAGAAGAAGGTTTATGACTTGCCCATGTGAGGGAGGGGGGGGGAAGCCAGGGTGCGCGGAGGATGCTCGTAGGGTCAGGGGAGCACGCTGGCGATCGATTGTGGACAGGGAGACCATGATACCTAAAATGGCTGTCGTGCATGTTGTACGTGGGTGACAAGCTGGCGCAGATGATGTTTAGCTCGTGTACTAAAATTCCACAGTCCTCCCTTTTAACATGTCTCGCCAACTTGTCAGTTCGGATTTATCCCCATAAGGCCACGTATTTCTACTTCATAGAGGGGACTCATGCGCTCATTTCTGAAGTCCAAAGTCTTTGGGCGCATACAGTTAGTAACGAGTGCACACAAGGATGGCAAGCATTGGATACTTAAGCAACACACACATAGTATCACAATCGGTATCAATAAAAAGGAAAACAACCTCCAACCCCAGTCCTTCAAAGTGTCCCAGAACCAGCTCCCAGGCGACCATCCTTCTTGTTCTTGGTGAACCTCCGAGGAAAGTCTGTGGAGGTGTTCAATTGCTTTGTAGACTGAGGGCGAGTTATCTGGCACGTAGGTGCAACAGCTAGATCCGATGATGCGGCATGCTCCTCCTCGATCGGCTAGAACCACATCTAGAACAAGGCGGTTTTGAAGGGCCACAAGGCGGACCACTTGAAGCTCAGCCGTGTTGTTAGCGAGGATGCCAGCCGTGATGTTGATCGATGTTTCTACTGCCTGGGTCAGGTGTCGGATAGCGCGACTGTTCGCCATTGGGCCCCACAGAGGAACAAGTCCCTTTGCTGCATCCAGGAACTGTGCTCCAGTGGAGTCGGCTTGTCCAATGTCATTTGCGCGCCTCTGCCGGTGATGGTTAGCAGGGGCTACATACGTGGGAGGGAGAACGAAGGCGATGTAGCAAGTACCCTTCCAACCTTTCGGGAGCCAGGTGTAAGCTTTGGTGCCACAAACAAAGTACATATTTGAAGAAGCAACAAAGGAAGGGGGATCAACTGAATCCAATGTTTTGGTGATGCGGCAGGTACTGTGACTAAGCATGGGCGGAAAATACGTTCCGCTCGCGGATTTTGCGGATTTTTGGGAAATTCGCAATCCGCGAGATTTGCGAATTTCCCGCAAAATCCGCAAATTCACACGCAGCGGCGTTGGTGATACAATTTTTGCGGCGCGCGGCGTTTATCATCGTTTGCCGAGTTGTTTTTCTCGATAGTTTGCGAGTGCTGCGCCATTTTGGATCTTGCTGTGTGATCCCGCGGGAATTGGCGAGCGCGATTACGTCATCGCGGCTTGCCAGCGATAGTTTGTCAACGCGAGTACGGCGAGATCACGTCTCGCTGTACTTCGCAATTGCGAGATTTGAGATGCGGCGAGCAGCAAGAATCTCGCACAAGCAAAAATATAAAATTTGCAATTCTGCACAAGAAATCCACCAGCAAGCAGCATAAACCTTCTTGAAATGATGATTTTTATCTGAATAACTCCTTAGGTTGACATTTGCCTGCACTTTTTTAGCGAGGAGTCCATTTTGGGGAGGGGGGGATGGGGGTGGGAGGAAGGAAGTGCCCCACAGTCTTCAACTTCCTGTTCCTGTTCAGCAGGCTCCTCCCAGTGCTTTGTCCATCTCCTGGTCACTTTTCATTTGGATCTGGAGCTGGAAGGATTACTTTTTGTGGATGCTGCTGGATCTTTGGATTTGAGGCCTTTTTGACTTTCTTTGGATCACTGTTGGATTAGAAATTTTACAAGTAAGTTTGTTTGGGGCATTACAGTTGCTGCAACAAAAATTTTGGAATTTTCGATTTTTGGGCTGTTTTGGGGCCTTTTTTTGCCCAGGGGTACTCAGTGTTGGGTGGACTGAGTCTTTCTGTGGGTTGTCTTGAACTTAAACATCATGGAGGGCATGGATGGATTGGGATTGTGCTGATTTTTCAGTGATTTTCGTTTTTTGGGGCTGTACTTGTGGCCTTTTCACCAGGGGTATTTGAGTCTAGCATGGGCCCAGTCTTTCTGTGGGGTGTCTTGGACTTAAACATCATGGAGGGCATGGATGGAATGGGATTGTGCTGATTTTGCAGTGTTTTTCGATGTTTGGGGGTGTTCATGGGGAGGGACAGGCCATGTGGCTGGTGGCCATTTTGAGTGCTGCTACAGGCACTGGCCATGTGCTGGCAGGCAAGTGGCCATTTTGAATGCAGGCTTTGTTGTTAGGCCTGCAACCATTTTGCCTACTTTTCAACCTTTATTTATGCCCAGGGGTAGTGAGTCTTGCATGGGCCTAGTCTTTCTGTGGGTTGTCTTGAATTTAAACATCATGGAGGGCATGGATGGATTGGGATTGTGCTGATTTTTCAGTGATTTTCGTTTTTTGGGGCTGTACTTGTGGCCTTTTCACCAGGGGTATTTGAGTCTAGCATGGGCCCAGTCTTTCTGTGGGGTGTCTTGGACTTAAACATCATGGAGGCCATGGATGGAATGGGATTGTGCTGATTTTTCAGTGATTTTCGTTTTTTGGGGCTGTACTTGTGGCCTTTTCACCGGGGGTATTTGAGTCTAGCATGGGCCTAGTCTTTCTGTGGGCTGTCTTGAACTTAAACATCATGGAGGGCAAGGATGGAATGGGATTGTGCTGATTTTGCAGTGTTTTTCGATTTTTGGGGGTGTTCATGGGGAGGGACAGGCCATGTGGCTGGTGGCCATTTTGAGTGCAGCTACAGGCAGTGGCCATGTGCTGGCAGGCAAGTGGCCATTTTGAAAGCAGGCTTTGTTGTTAGGCCTGCAACCATTTTGCCTACTTTTCAACCTTTATTTATGCCCAGGGGTAGTGAGTCTTGCATGGGCCTAGTCTTTCTGTGGGTTGTCTTGAACTTAAACATCATGGAGGGCATGGATGGATTGGGATTGTGCTGAGTTTTCAGTGATTTTCGTTTTTTGGGGCTGTACTTGTGGCCTTTTCACCAGGGGTATTTGAGTCTAGCATGGGCCTAGTCTTTCTGTGGGGTGTCTTGAACTTAAACATCATGGAGGCCATGGATGGAATGGGATTGTGCTGATGTTTCAGTGATTTTCGTTTTTTGGGGCTGTACTTGTGGCCTTTTCACCAGGGGTATTTGAGTCTAGCATGGGCCTAGTCTTTCTGTGGGCTGTCTTGAACTTAAACATCATGGAGGGCATGGATGGAATGGGATTGTGCTGATTTTGCAGTGTTTTTCGATGCTTGGGGGTGTTCATGGGGAGGGACAGGCCATGTGGCTGGTGGCCATTTTGAGTGCTGCTACAGGCACTGGCCATGTGCTGGCAGGCAAGTGGACATTTTGAATGCAGGCTTTGTTGTTAGGCCTGCAACCATTTTGCCTACTTTTCAACCTTTATTTATGCCCAGGGGTAGTGAGTCTTGCATGGGCCTAGTCTTTCTGTGGGTTGTCTTGAATTTAAACATCATGGAGGGCATGGATGGATTGGGATTGTGCTGATTTTTCAGTGATTTTCGTTTTTTGGGGCTGTACTTGTGGCCTTTTCACCAGGGGTATTTGAGTCTAGCATGGGCCCAGTCTTTCTGTGGGGTGTCTTGGACTTAAACATCATGGAGGCCATGGATGGAATGGGATTGTGCTGATTTTTCAGTGATTTTCGTTTTTTGGGGCTGTACTTGTGGCCTTTTCACCGGGGGTATTTGAGTCTAGCATGGGCCTAGTCTTTCTGTGGGCTGTTTTGAACTTAAACATCATGGAGGGCATGGATGGAATGGGATTGTGCTGATTTTGCAGTGTTTTTCGATTTTTGGGGGTGTTCATGGGGAGGGACAGGCCATGTGGCTGGTGGCTATTTTGAGTGCAGCTACAGGCACTGGCCATGTGCTGGCAGGCAAGTGGCCATTTTGAATGCAGGCTTTGTTGTTAGGCCTGCAACCATTTTGCCTACTTTTCAACCTTTATTTATGCCCAGGGGTAGTGAGTCTTGCATGGGCCTAGTCTTTCTGTGGGTTGTCTTGAATTTAAACATCATGGAGGGCATGGATGGATTGGGATTGAGCTAATTTTTCAGTGATTATCGTTTTTTGGGGCTGTACTTGTGGCCTTTTCACCAGGGGTATTTGAGTCTAGCATGGGCCTAGTCTTTCTGTAGGTTGTCTTGAATTTAAACATCATGGAGGGCATGGATGGATTGGGATTGTGCTGATTTTTCAGTGATTTTCGTTTTTTGGGGCTGTACTTGTGGCCTTTTCACCAGGGGTATTTGAGTCTAGCATGGGCCTAGTCTTTCTGTGGGCTTTCTTGAACTTAAACATCCTGGAGGGCATGGATGGAATGGGATTGTGCTGATTTTGCAGTGTTTTTCGATTTTTGGGGGTGTTCATGGGGAGGGACAGGCCATGTGGCTGGTGGCCATTTTGAGTGCAGCTACAGGCACTGGCCATGTGCTGGCAGGCAAGTGGCCATTTTGAATGCAGGCTTTGTTGTTAGGCCTGCAACCATTTTGCCTACTTTTCAACCTTTATTTATGCCCAGGGGTAGTGAGTCTTGCATGGGCCTAGTCTTTCTGTGGGTTGTCTTGAACTTAAACATCATGGAGGGCATGGATGGATTGGGATTGTGCTGATTTTTCTGTGATTTTCGTTTTTTGGGGCTGTACTTGTGGCCTTTTCAACAGGGGTATTTGAGTCTAGCATGGGCCTAGTCTTTCTGTAGGTTGTCTTGAATTTAAACATCATGGAGGGCATGGATGGATTGGGATTGTGCTGATTTTTCAGTGATTTTCGTTTTTTGGGGCTGTACTTGTGGCCTTTTCAACAGGGGTATTTGAGTCTAGCATGGGCCTAGTCTTTCTGTGGGCTGTCTTGAACTTAAACATCATGGAGGGCATGGATGGAATGGGATTGTGCTGATTTTGCAGTGTTTTTCGATTTTTGGGGGTGTTCATGGGGAGGGACAGGCCATGTGGCTGGTGGCCATTTTGAGTGCAGCTACAGGCTCTGGCCATGTGCTGGCAGGCAAGTGGCCATTTTGAATGCCGGCTTTGTTGTTAGGCCTGCAACCATTTTGCCTACTTTTCAACCTTTATTTATGCCCAGGGGTAGTGAGTCTTGCATGGGCCTAGTCTTTCTGTGGGTTGTCTTGAATTTAAACATCATGGAGGGCATGGATGGATTGGGATTGTGCTGATTTTTCAGTGATTTTCGTTTTTTGGGGCTGTACTTGTGGCCTTTTCACCAGGGGTATTTGAGTCTAGCATGGGCCTAGTCTTTCTGTGGGTTGTCTTGAATTTAAACATCATGGAGGGCATGGATGGATTGGGATTGTGCTGATTTTTCAGTGATTTTCGTTTTTTGGGGCTGTACTTGTGGCCTTTTCACCAGGGGTATTTGAGTCTAGCATGGGCCCAGTCTTTCTGTGGGGTGTCTTGGACTTAAACATCATGGAGGCCATGGATGGAATGGGATTGTGCTGATTTTTCAGTGATTTTCGTTTTTTGGGGGTGTTCATGGGGAGGGACAGGCCATGTGGCTGGTGGCCATTTTGAGTGCAGCTACAGGCACTGGCCATGTGCTGGCAGGCAAGTTGCCATTTTGAATGCAGGCTTTGTTGTTAGGCCTGCAACCATTTTGCCTACTTTTCAACCTTTATTTATGCCCAGGGGTAGTGAGTCTTGCATGGGCCTAGTCTTTCTGTGGGTTGTCTTGAATTTAAACATCATGGAGGGCATGGATGGATTGGGATTGTGCTGATTTTTCAGTGATTTTCGTTTTTTGGGGCTGTACTTGTGGCCTTTTCACCAGGGGTATTTGAGTCTAGCATGGGCCTAGTCTTTCTGTAGGTTGTCTTGAATTTAAACATCATGGAGGGCATGGATGGATTGGGATTGTGCTGATTTTTCAGTGATTTTCGTTTTTTGGGCTGTACTTGTGGCCTTTTCACCAGGGGTATTTAAGTCTAGCATGGGCCTAGTCTTTCTGTGGGCTTTCTTGAACTTAAACATCCTGGAGGGCATGGATGGAATGGGGTTGTGCTGATTTTGCAGTGTTTTTCGATTTTTGGGGGTGTTCATGGGGAGGGACAGGCCATGTGGCTGGTGGCCATTTTGAGTGCAGCTACAGGCACTGGCCATGTGCTGGCAGGCAAGTGGCCATTTTGAATGCAGGCTTTGTTGTTAGGCCTGCAACCATTTTGCCTACTTTTCAACCTTTATTTATGCCCAGGGGTAGTGAGTCTTGCATGGGCCTAGTCTTTCTGTGGGTTGTCTTGAACTTAAACATCATGGAGGGCATGGATGGATTGGGATTGTGCTGATTTTTCTGTGATTTTCATTTTTTGGGGCTGTACTTGTGGCCTTTTCAACAGGGGTATTTGAGTCTAGCATGGGCCTAGTCTTTCTGTAGGTTGTCTTGAATTTAAACATCATGGAGGGCATGGATGGATTGGGATTGTGCTGATTTTTCAGTGATTTTCGTTTTTTGGGGCTGTACTTGTGGCCTTTTCAACAGGGGTATTTGAGTCTAGCATGGGCCTAGTCTTTCTGTGGGCTGTCTTGAACTTAAACATCATGGAGGGCATGGATGGAATGGGATTGTGCTGATTTTGCAGTGTTTTTCGATTTTTGGGGGTGTTCATGGGGAGGGACAGGCCATGTGGCTGGTGGCCATTTTGAGTGCAGCTACAGGCACTGGCCATGTGCTGGCAGGCAAGTGGCCATTTTGAATGCAGGCTTTGTTGTTAGGCCTGCAACCATTTTGCCTACTTTTCAACCTTTATTTATGCCCAGGGGTAGTGAGTCTTGCATGGGCCTAGTCTTTCTGTGGGTTGTCTTGAATTTAAACATCATGGAGGGCATGGATGGATTGGGATTGTTCTGATTTTTCAGCGATTTTCGTTTTTTGGGGCTGTCCTTTGGCCTTTTCACCAGGGGTATTTGAGTCTAGCATGGGCCTAGTCTTTCTGTGGGTTGTCTTGAATTTAAACATCATGGAGGGCATGGATGGATTGGGATTGTGCTGATTTTTCAGTGATTTTCGTTTTTTGGAGCTGTACTTGTGGCCTTTTCACCAGGGGTATTTGAGTCTAGCATGGGCCTAGTCTTTCTGTGGGCTGTCTTGAACTTAAACATCATGGAGGGCATGGATGGAATGGGATTGTGCTTATTTTGCAGTGTTTTTCGATTTTTGGGGGTGTTCATGGGGAGGGACAGGCCATGTGGCTGGTGGCCATTTTGAGTGCTGCTACAGGCACTGGCCATGTGCTGGCAGGCAAGTAGCCATTTTGAATGCAGGCTTTGTTGTTAGGCCTGCAACCATTTTGCCTACTTTTCAACCTTTATTTATGCCCAGGGGTAGTGAGTCTTGCATGGGCCTAGTCTTTCTGTGGGTTGTCTTGAATTTAAACATCATGGAGGGCATGGATGGATTGGGATTGTGCTGATTTTTCAGTGATTTTCGTTTTTTGGGGCTGTACTTGTGGCCTTTTCAACAGGGGTATTTGAGTCTAGCATGGGCCTAGTCTTTCTGTGGGCTGTCTTGAACTTAAACATCCTGGAGGGCATGGATGGAATGGGATTGTGCTGATTTTGCAGTGTTTTTCGATTTTTGGGGGTGTTCATGGGGAGGGACAGGCCATGTGGCTGGTGGCCATTTTGAGTGCAGCTACAGGCACTGGCCATGTGCTGGCAGGCAAGTGGCCATTTTGAATGCAGGCTTTGTTGTTAGGCCTGCAACCATTTTGCCTACTTTTCAACCTTTATTTATGCCCAGGGGTAGTGAGTCTTGAATGGGCCTAGTCTTTCTGTGGGTTGTCTTGAATTTAAACATCATGGAGGGCATGGATGGATTGGGATTGTGCTGATTTTTCAGTGATTTTCGTTTTTTGGGGCTGTACTTGTGGCCTTTTCACCAGGGGTATTTGAGTCTAGCATGGGCCCAGTCTTTCTGTGGGGTGTCTTGGACTTAAACATCATGGAGGCCATGGATGGAATGGGATTGTGCTGATTTTTCAGTGATTTGCGTTTTTTGGGGCTGTACTTGTGGCCTTTTCACCGGGGGTATTTGAGTCTAGCATGGGCCTAGTATTTCTGTGGGCTGTCTTGAACTTAAACATCATGGAGGGCATGGATGGAATGGGATTGTGCTGATTTTGCAGTGTTTTTCGATTTTTTGGGGTGTTCATGGGGAGGGACAGGCCATGTGGCTGGTGGCCATTTTGAGTGCAGCTACAGGCACTGGCCATGTGCTGGCAGGCAAGTGGCCATTTTGAAAGCAGGCTTTGTTGTTAGGCCTGCAACCATTTTGCCTACTTTTCAACCTTTATTTATGCCCAGGGGTAGTGAGTCTTGCATGGGCCTAATCTTTCTGTGGGTTGTCTTGAACTTAAACATCATGGAGGGCATGGATGGATTGGGATTGTGCTGATTTTTCAGTGATTTTCGTTTTTTGGGGCTGTACTTGTGGCCTTTTCACCAGGGGTATTTGAGTCTAGCATGGGCCTAGTCTTTCTGTGGGGTGTCTTGAACTTAAACATCATGGAGGCCATGGATGGAATGGGATTGTGCTGATGTTTCAGTGATTTTCGTTTTTTGGGGCTGTACTTGTGGCCTTTTCACCAGGGGTATTTGAGTCTAGCATGGGCCTAGTCTTTCTGTGGGCTGTCTTGAACTTAAACATCATGGAGGGCATGGATGGAATGGGATTGTGCTGATTTTGCAGTGTTTTTCGATGTTTGGGGGTGTTCATGGGGAGGGACAGGCCATGTGGCTGGTGGCCATTTTGAGTGCTGCTACAGGCACTGGCCATGTGCTGGCAGGCAAGTGGCCATTTTGAATGCAGCCTTTGTTGTTAGGCCTGCAACCATTTTGCCTACTTTTCAACCTTTATTTATGCCCAGGGGTAGTGAGTCTTGCATGGGCCTAGTCTTTCTGTGGGTTGTCTTGAATTTAAACATCATGGAGGGCATGGATGGATTGGGATTGTGCTGATTTTTCAGTGATTTTCGTTTTTTGGGGCTGTACTTGTGGCCTTTTCACCAGGGGTATTTGAGTCTAGCATGGGCCCAGTCTTTCTGTGGGGTGTCTTGGACTTAAACATCATGGAGGCCATGGATGGAATGGGATTGTGCTGATTTTTCAGTGATTTTCGTTTTTTGGGGCTGTACTTGTGGCCTTTTCACCGGGGGTATTTGAGTCTAGCATGGGCCTAGTCTTTCTGTGGGCTGTTTTGAACTTAAACATCATGGAGGGCATGGATGGAATGGGATTGTGCTGATTTTGCAGTGTTTTTCGATTTTTGGGGGTGTTCATGGGGAGGGACAGGCCATGTGGCTGGTGGCCATTTTGAGTGCAGCTACAGGCACTGGCCATGTGCTGGCAGGCAAGTGGCCATTTTGAATGCAGGCTTTGTTGTTAGGCCTGCAACCATTTTGCCTACTTTTCAACCTTTATTTATGCCCAGGGGTAGTGAGTCTTGCATGGGCCTAGTCTTTCTGTGGGTTGTCTTGAACTTAAACATCATGGAGGGCATGGATGGATTGGGATTGTGCTGATTTTTCTGTGATTTTCATTTTTTGGGGCTGTACTTGTGGCCTTTTCAACAGGGGTATTTGAGTCTAGCATGGGCCTAGTCTTTCTGTCGGTTGTCTTGAATTTAAACATCATGGAGGGCATGGATGGATTGGGATTGTGCTGATTTTTCAGTGATTTTCGTTTTTTGGGGCTGTACTTGTGGCCTTTTCAACAGGGGTATTTGAGTCTAGCATGGGCCTAGTCTTTCTGTGGGCTGTCTTGAACTTAAACATCATGGAGGGCATGGATGGAATGGGATTGTGCTGATTTTGCAGTGTTTTTCGATTTTTGGGGGTGTTCATGGGGAGGGACAGGCCATGTGGCTGGTGGCCATTTTGAGTGCAGCTACAGGCACTGGCCATGTGCTGGCAGGCAAGTGGCCATTTTGAATGCAGGCTTTGTTGTTAGGCCTGCAACCATTTTGCCTACTTTTCAACCTTTATTTATGCCCAGGGGTAGTGAGTCTTGCATGGGCCTAGTCTTTCTGTGGGTTGTCTTGAATTTAAACATCATGGAGGGCATGGATGGATTGGGATTGTCCTGATTTTTCAGCGATTTTCGTTTTTTGGGGCTGTCCTTTGGCCTTTTCACCAGGGGTATTTGAGTCTAGCATGGGCCTAGTCTTTCTGTGGGTTGTCTTGAATTTAAACATCATGGAGGGCATGGATGGATTGGGATTGTGCTGATTTTTCAGTGATTTTCGTTTTTTGGAGCTGTACTTGTGGCCTTTTCACCAGGGTATTTGAGTCTAGCATGGGCCTAGTCTTTCTGTGGGCTGTCTTGAACTTAAACATCATGGAGGGCATGGATGGAATGGGATTGTGCTTATTTTGCAGTGTTTTTCGATTTTTGGGGGTGTTCATGGGGAGGGACAGGCCATGTGGCTGGTGGCCATTTTGAGTGCTGCTACAGGCACTGGCCATGTGCTGGCAGGCAAGTAGCCATTTTGAATGCAGGCTTTGTTGTTAGGCCTGCAACCATTTTGCCTACTTTTCAACCTTTATTTATGCCCAGGGGTAGTGAGTCTTGCATGGGCCTAGTCTTTCTGTGGGTTGTCTTGAATTTAAACATCATGGAGGGCATGGATGGATTGGGATTGTGCTGATTTTTCAGTGATTTTCGTTTTTTGGGGCTGTACTTGTGGCCTTTTCAACAGGGGTATTTGAGTCTAGCATGGGCCTAGTCTTTCTGTGGGCTGTCTTGAACTTAAACATCCTGGAGGGCATGGATGGAATGGGATTGTGCTGATTTTGCAGTGTTTTTCGATTTTTGGGGGTGTTCATGGGGAGGGACAGGCCATGTGGCTGGTGGCCATTTTGAGTGCAGCTACAGGCACTGGCCATGTGCTGGCAGGCAAGTGGCCATTTTGAATGCAGGCTTTGTTGTTAGGCCTGCAACCATTTTGCCTACTTTTCAACCTTTATTTATGCCCAGGGGTAGTGAGTCTTGAATGGGCCTAGTCTTTCTGTGGGTTGTCTTGAATTTAAACATCATGGAGGGCATGGATGGATTGGGATTGTGCTGATTTTTCAGTGATTTTCGTTTTTTGGGGCTGTACTTGTGGCCTTTTCACCAGGGGTATTTGAGTCTAGCATGGGCCCAGTCTTTCTGTGGGGTGTCTTGGACTTAAACATCATGGAGGCCATGGATGGAATGGGATTGTGCTGATTTTTCAGTGATTTTCGTTTTTTGGGGCTGTACTTGTGGCCTTTTCACCGGGGGTATTTGAGTCTAGCATGGGCCTAGTATTTCTGTGGGCTGTCTTGAACTTAAACATCATGGAGGGCATGGATGGAATGGGATTGTGCTGATTTTGCAGTGTTTTTCGATTTTTTGGGGTGTTCATGGGGAGGGACAGGCCATGTGGCTGGTGGCCATTTTGAGTGCAGCTACAGGCACTGGCCATGTGCTGGCAGGCAAGTGGCCATTTTGAAAGCAGGCTTTGTTGTTAGGCCTGCAACCATTTTGCCTACTTTTCAACCTTTATTTATGCCCAGGGGTAGTGAGTCTTGCATGGGCCTAATCTTTCTGTGGGTTGTCTTGAACTTAAACATCATGGAGGGCATGGATGGATTGGGATTGTGCTGATTTTTCAGTGATTTTCGTTTTTTGGGGCTGTACTTGTGGCCTTTTCACCAGGGGTATTTGAGTCTAGCATGGGCCTAGTCTTTCTGTGGGGTGTCTTGAACTTAAACATCATGGAGGCCATGGATGGAATGGGATTGTGCTGATGTTTCAGTGATTTTCGTTTTTTGGGGCTGTACTTGTGGCCTTTTCACCAGGGGTATTTGAGTCTAGCATGGGCCTAGTCTTTCTGTGGGCTGTCTTGAACTTAAACATCATGGAGGGCATGGATGGAATGGGATTGTGCTGATTTTGCAGTGTTTTTCGATGTTTGGGGGTGTTCATGGGGAGGGACAGGCCATGTGGCTGGTGGCCATTTTGAGTGCTGCTACAGGCACTGGCCATGTGCTGGCAGGCAAGTGGCCATTTTGAATGCAGCCTTTGTTGTTAGGCCTGCAACCATTTTGCCTACTTTTCAACCTTTATTTATGCCCAGGGGTAGTGCGTCTTGCATGGGCCTAGTCTTTCTGTGGGTTGTCTTGAATTTAAACATCATGGAGGGCATGGATGGATTGGGATTGTGCTGATTTTTCAGTGATTTTCGTTTTTTGGGGCTGTACTTGTGGCCTTTTCACCAGGGGTATTTGAGTCTAGCATGGGCCCAGTCTTTCTGTGGGGTGTCTTGGACTTAAACATCATGGAGGCCATGGATGGAATGGGATTGTGCTGATTTTTCAGTGATTTTCGTTTTTTGGGGCTGTACTTGTGGCCTTTTCACCGGGGGTATTTGAGTCTAGCATGGGCCTAGTCTTTCTGTGGGCTGTTTTGAACTTAAACATCATGGAGGGCATGGATGGAATGGGATTGTGCTGATTTTGCAGTGTTTTTCGATTTTTGGGGGTGTTCATGGGGAGGGACAGGCCATGTGGCTGGTGGCCATTTTGAGTGCAGCTACAGGCACTGGCCATGTGCTGGCAGGCAAGTGGCCATTTTGAATGCAGGCTTTGTTGTTAGGCCTGCAACCATTTTGCCTACTTTTCAACCTTTATTTATGCCCAGGGGTAGTGAGTCTTGCATGGGCCTAGTCTTTCTGTGGGTTGTCTTGAATTTAAACATCATGGAGGGCATGGATGGATTGGGATTGTGCTGATTTTTCAGTGATTTTCGTTTTTTGGGGCTGTACTTGTGGCCTTTTCACCAGGGGTATTTGAGTCTAGCATGGGCCTAGTCTTTCTGTAGGTTGTCTTGAATTTAAACATCATGGAGGGCATGGATGGATTGGGATTGTGCTGATTTTTCAGTGATTTTCGTTTTTTGGGGCTGTACTTGTGGCCTTTTCACCAGGGGTATTTGAGTCTAGCATGGGCCTAGTCTTTCTGTGGGCTTTCTTGAACTTAAACATTCTGGAGGGCATGGATGGAATGGGATTGTGCTGATTTTGCAGTGTTTTTCGATTTTTGGGGGTGTTCATGGGGAGGGACAGGCCATGTGGCTGGTGGCCATTTTGAGTGCAGCTACAGGCACTGGCCATGTGCTGGCAGGCGAGTAGCCATTTTGAATGCAGGCTTTGTTGTTAGGCCTGCAACCATTTTGCCTACTTTTCAACCTTTATTTATGCCCAGGGGTAGTGAGTCTTGCATGGGCCTAGTCTTTCTGTGGGTTGTCTTGAATTTAAACATCATGGAGGGCATGGATGGATTGGGATTGTGCTGATTTTTCAGTGATTTTCGTTTTTTGGGGCTGTACTTGTGGCCTTTTCAACAGGGGTATTTGAGTCTAGCATGGGCCTAGTCTTTCTGTGGGCTGTCTTGAACTTAAACATCCTGGAGGGCATGGATGGAATGGGATTGTGCTGATTTTGCAGTGTTTTTCGATTTTTGGGGGTGTTCATGGGGAGGGACAGGCCATGTGGCTGGTGGCCATTTTGAGTGCAGCTACAGGCACTGGCCATGTGCTGGCAGGCAAGTGGCCATTTTGAATGCAGGCTTTGTTGTTAGGCCTGCAACCATTTTGCCTACTTTTCAACCTTTATTTATGCCCAGGGGTAGTGAGTCTTGCATGGGCCTAGTCTTTCTGTGGGTTGTCTTGAATTTAAACATCATGGAGGGCATGGATGGATTGGGATTGTGCTGATTTTTCAGTGATTTTCGTTTTTTGGGGCTGTACTTGTGGCCTTTTCACCAGGGGTATTTGAGTCTAGCATGGGCCCAGTCTTTCTGTGGGGTGTCTTGGACTTAAACATCATGGAGGCCATGGATGGAATGGGATTGTGCTGATTTTTCAGTGATTTTCGTTTTTTGGGGCTGTACTTGTGGCCTTTTCACTGGGGGTATTTGAGTCTAGCATGGGCCTAGTCTTTCTGTGGGCTGTCTTGAACTTAAACATCATGGAGGGCATGGATGGAATGGGATTGTGCTGATTTTGCAGTGTTTTTCGATTTTTGGGGGTGTTCATGGGGAGGGACAGGCCATGTGGCTGGTGGCCATTTTGAGTGCAGCTACAGGCACTGGCCATGTGCTGGCAGGCAAGTGGCCATTTTGAAAGCAGGCTTTGTTGTTAGGCCTGCAACCATTTTGCCTACTTTTCAACCTTTATTTATGCCCAGGGGTAGTGAGTCTTGCATGGGCCTAATCTTTCTGTGGGTTGTCTTGAACTTAAACATCATGGAGGGCATGGATGGATTGGGATTGTGCTGATTTTTCAGTGATTTTCGTTTTTTGGGGCTGTACTTGTGGCCTTTTCACCAGGGGTATTTGAGTCTAGCATGGGCCTAGTCTTTTTGTGGGGTGTCTTGAACTTAAACATCATGGAGCCATGGATGGAATGGGATTGTGCTGATGTTTCAGTGATTTTCGTTTTTTGGGGCTGTACTTGTGGCCTTTTCACCAGGGGTATTTGAGTCTAGCATGGGCCTAGTCTTTCTGTGGGCTGTCTTGAACTTAAACATCATGGAGGGCATGGATGGAATGGGATTGTGCTGATTTTGCAGTGTTTTTCGATGTTTGGGGGTGTTCATGGGGAGGGACAGGCCATGTGGCTGGTGGCCATTTTGAGTGCTGCTACAGGCACTGGCCATGTGCTGGCAGGCAAGTGGCCATTTTGAATGCAGGCTTTGTTGTTAGGCCTGCAACCATTTTGCCTACTTTTCAACCTTTATTTATGCCCAGGGGTAGTGAGTCTTGCATGGGCCTAGTCTTTCTGTGGGTTGTCTTGAATTTAAACATCATGGAGGGCATGGATGGATTGGGATTGTGCTGATTTTTCAGTGATTTTCGTTTTTTGGGGCTGTACTTGTGGCCTTTTCACCAGGGGTATTTGAGTCTAGCATGGGCCCAGTCTTTCTGTGGGGTGTCTTGGACTTAAACATCATGGAGGCCATGGATGGAATGGGATTGTGCTGATTTTTCAGTGATTTTCGTTTTTTGGGGCTGTACTTGTGGCCTTTTCACCGGGGGTATTTGAGTCTAGCATGGGCCTAGTCTTTCTGTGGGCTGTTTTGAACTTAAACATCATGGAGGGCATGGATGGAATGGGATTGTGCTGATTTTGCAGTGTTTTTCGATTTTTGGGGGTGTTCATGGGGAGGGACAGGCCATGTGGCTGGTGGCCATTTTGAGTGCAGCTACAGGCACTGGCCATGTGCTGGCAGGCAAGTGGCCATTTTGAATGCAGGCTTTGTTGTTAGGCCTGCAACCATTTTGCCTACTTTTCAACCTTTATTTATGCCCAGGGGTAGTGAGTCTTGCATGGGCCTAGTCTTTCTGTGGGTTGTCTTGAATTTAAACATCATGGAGGGCATGGATGGATTGGGATTGTGCTGATTTTTCAGTGATTTTCGTTTTTTGGGGCTGTACTTGTGGCCTTTTCACCAGGGGTATTTGAGTCTAGCATGGGCCTAGTCTTTCTGTAGGTTGTCTTGAATTTAAACATCATGGAGGGCATGGATGGATTGGGATTGTGCTGATTTTTCAGTGATTTTCGTTTTTTGGGGCTGTACTTGTGGCCTTTTCACCAGGGGTATTTGAGTCTAGCATGGGCCTAGTCTTTCTGTGGGCTTTCTTGAACTTAAACATCCTGGAGGGCATGGATGGAATGGGATTGTGCTGATTTTGCAGTGTTTTTCGATTTTTGGGGGTGTTCATGGGGAGGGACAGGCCATGTGGCTGGTGGCCATTTTGAGTGCAGCTACAGGCACTGGCCATGTGCTGGCAGGCAAGTGGCCATTTTGAATGCAGGCTTTGTTGTTAGGCCTGCAACCATTTTGCCTACTTTTCAACCTTTATTTATGCCCAGGGGTAGTGAGTCTTGCATGGGCCTAGTCTTTCTGTGGGTTGTCTTGAACTTAAACATCATGGAGGGCATGGATGGATTGGGATTGTGCTGATTTTTCTGTGATTTTCGTTTTTTGGGGCTGTACTTGTGGCCTTTTCAACAGGGGTATTTGAGTCTAGCATGGGCCTAGTCTTTCTGTAGGTTGTCTTGAATTTAAACATCATGGAGGGCATGGATGGATTGGGATTGTGCTGATTTTTCAGTGATTTTCGTTTTTTGGGGCTGTACTTGTGGCCTTTTCAACAGGGGTATTTGAGTCTAGCATGGGCCTAGTCTTTTTGTGGGCTGTCTTGAACTTAAACATCATGGAGGGCATGGATGGAATGGGATTGTGCTGATTTTGCAGTGTTTTTCGATTTTTCGGGGTGTTCATGGGGAGGGACAGGCCATGTGGCTGGTGGCCATTTTGAGTGCAGCTACAGGCACTGGCCATGTGCTGGCAGGCAAGTGGCCATTTTGAATGCAGGCTTTGTTGTTAGGCCTGCAACCATTTTGCCTACTTTTCAACCTTTATTTATGCCCAGGGGTAGTGAGTCTTGCATGGGCCTAGTCTTTCTGTGGGTTGTCTTGAATTTAAACATCATGGAGGGCATGGATGGATTGGGATTGTGCTGATTTTTCCAGTGATTTTCATTTTTTGGGGCTGTACTTGTGGCCTTTTCACCAGGGGTATTTGAGTCTAGCATGGGCCTAGTCTTTCTGTGGGTTGTCTTGAATTTAAACATCATGGAGGGCATGGATGGATTGGGATTGTGCTGATTTTTCAGTGATTTTCGTTTTTTGGGGCTGTACTTGTGGCCTTTTCACCAGGGGTATTTGAGTCTAGCATGGGCCCAGTCTTTCTGTGGGGTGTCTTGGACTTAAACATCATGGAGGCCATGGATGCAATGGGATTGTGCTGATTTTTCAGTGATTTTCGTTTTTTGGGGCTGTACTTGTGGCCTTTTCACCGGGGGTATTTGAGTCTAGCATGGGCCTAGTCTTTCTGTGGGCTGTTTTGAACTTAAACATCATGGAGGGCATGGATGGAATGGGATTGTGCTGATTTTGCAGTGTTTTTCGATTTTTGGGGGTGTTCATGGGGAGGGACAGGCCATGTGGCTGGTGGCCATTTTGAGTGCAGCTACAGACACTGGCCATGTGCTGGCAGGCAAGTGGCCATTTTGAATGCAGGCTTTGTTGTTGGGCCTGCAACCATTTTGCCTACTTTTCAACCTTTATTTATGCCCAGGGGTAGTGAGTCTTGCATGGGCCTAGTCTTTCTGTGGGTTGTCTTGAATTTAAACATCATGGAGGGCATGGATGGATTGGGATTGTGCTGATTTTTCAGTGATTTTCGTTTTTTGGGGCTGTACTTGTGGCCTTTTCACCAGGGGTATTTGAGTCTAGCATGGGCCCAGTCTTTCTGTGGGGTGTCTTGGACTTAAACATCATGGAGGCCATGGATGGAATGGGATTGTGCTGATTTTTCAGTGATTTTCGTTTTTTGGGGCTGTACTTGTGGCCTTTTCACTGGGGGTATTTGAGTCTAGCATGGGCCTAGTCTTTCTGTGGGCTGTCTTGAACTTAAACATCATGGAGGGCATGGATGGAATGGGATTGTGCTGATTTTGCAGTGTTTTTCGATTTTTGGGGGTGTTCATGGGGAGGGACAGGCCATGTGGCTGGTGGCCATTTTGAGTGCAGCTACAGGCACTGGCCATGTGCTGGCAGGCAAGTGGCCATTTTGAAAGCAGGCTTTGTTGTTAGGCCTGCAACCATTTTGCCTACTTTTCAACCTTTATTTATGCCCAGGGGTAGTGAGTCTTGCATGGGCCTAATCTTTCTGTGGGTTGTCTTGAACTTAAACATCATGGAGGGCATGGATGGATTGGGATTGTGCTGATTTTTCAGTGATTTTCGTTTTTTGGGGCTGTACTTGTGGCCTTTTCACCAGGGGTATTTGAGTCTAGCATGGGCCTAGTCTTTTTGTGGGGTGTCTTGAACTTAAACATCATGGAGGCCATGGATGGAATGGGATTGTGCTGATGTTTCAGTGATTTTCGTTTTTTGGGGCTGTACTTGTGGCCTTTTCACCAGGGGTATTTGAGTCTAGCATGGGCCTAGTCTTTCTGTGGGCTGTCTTGAACTTAAACATCATGGAGGGCATGGATGGAATGGGATTGTGCTGATTTTGCAGTGTTTTTCGATGTTTGGGGGTGTTCATGGGGAGGGACAGGCCATGTGGCTGGTGGCCATTTTGAGTGCTGCTACAGGCACTGGCCATGTGCTGGCAGGCAAGTGGCCATTTTGAATGCAGGCTTTGTTGTTAGGCCTGCAACCATTTTGCCTACTTTTCAACCTTTATTTATGCCCAGGGGTAGTGAGTCTTGCATGGGCCTAGTCTTTCTGTGGGTTGTCTTGAATTTAAACATCATGGAGGGCATGGATGGATTGGGATTGTGCTGATTTTTCAGTGATTTTCGTTTTTTGGGGCTGTACTTGTGGCCTTTTCACCAGGGGTATTTGAGTCTAGCATGGGCCTAGTCTTTCTGTAGGTTGTCTTGAATTTAAACATCATGGAGGGCATGGATGGATTGGGATTGTGCTGATTTTTCAGTGATTTTCGTTTTTTGGGGCTGTACTTGTGGCCTTTTCACCAGGGGTATTTGAGTCTAGCATGGGCCTAGTCTTTCTGTGGGCTTTCTTGAACTTAAACATCCTGGAGGGCATGGATGGAATGGGATTGTGCTGATTTTGCAGTGTTTTTCGATTTTTGGGGGTGTTCATGGGGAGGGACAGGCCATGTGGCTGGTGGCCATTTTGAGTGCAGCTACAGGCACTGGCCATGTGCTGGCAGGCAAGTGGCCATTTTGAATGCAGGCTTTGTTGTTAGGCCTGCAACCATTTTGCCTACTTTTCAACCTTTATTTATGCCCAGGGGTAGTGAGTCTTGCATGGGCCTAGTCTTTCTGTGGGTTGTCTTGAACTTAAACATCATGGAGGGCATGGATGGATTGGGATTGTGCTGATTTTTCTGTGATTTTCGTTTTTTGGGGCTGTACTTGTGGCCTTTTCAACAGGGGTATTTGAGTCTAGCATGGGCCTAGTCTTTCTGTAGGTTGTCTTGAATTTAAACATCATGGAGGGCATGGATGGATTGGGATTGTGCTGATTTTTCAGTGATTTTCGTTTTTTGGGGCTGTACTTGTGGCCTTTTCAACAGGGGTATTTGAGTCTAGCATGGGCCTAGTCTTTTTGTGGGCTGTCTTGAACTTAAACATCATGGAGGGCATGGATGGAATGGGATTGTGCTGATTTTGCAGTGTTTTTCGATTTTTCGGGGTGTTCATGGGGAGGGACAGGCCATGTGGCTGGTGGCCATTTTGAGTGCAGCTACAGGCACTGGCCATGTGCTGGCAGGCAAGTGGCCATTTTGAATGCAGGCTTTGTTGTTAGGCCTGCAACCATTTTGCCTACTTTTCAACCTTTATTTATGCCCAGGGGTAGTGAGTCTTGCATGGGCCTAGTCTTTCTGTGGGTTGTCTTGAATTTAAACATCATGGAGGGCATGGATGGATTGGGATTGTGCTGATTTTTCCAGTGATTTTCATTTTTTGGGGCTGTACTTGTGGCCTTTTCACCAGGGGTATTTGAGTCTAGCATGGGCCTAGTCTTTCTGTGGGTTGTCTTGAATTTAAACATCATGGAGGGCATGGATGGATTGGGATTGTGCTGATTTTTCAGTGATTTTCGTTTTTTGGGGCTGTACTTGTGGCCTTTTCACCAGGGGTATTTGAGTCTAGCATGGGCCCAGTCTTTCTGTGGGGTGTCTTGGACTTAAACATCATGGAGGCCATGGATGCAATGGGATTGTGCTGATTTTTCAGTGATTTTCGTTTTTTGGGGCTGTACTTGTGGCCTTTTCACCGGGGGTATTTGAGTCTAGCATGGGCCTAGTCTTTCTGTGGGCTGTTTTGAACTTAAACATCATGGAGGGCATGGATGGAATGGGATTGTGCTGATTTTGCAGTGTTTTTCGATTTTTGGGGGTGTTCATGGGGAGGGACAGGCCATGTGGCTGGTGGCCATTTTGAGTGCAGCTACAGACACTGGCCATGTGCTGGCAGGCAAGTGGCCATTTTGAATGCAGGCTTTGTTGTTGGGCCTGCAACCATTTTGCCTACTTTTCAACCTTTATTTATGCCCAGGGGTAGTGAGTCTTGCATGGGCCTAGTCTTTCTGTGGGTTGTCTTGAATTTAAACATCATGGAGGGCATGGATGGATTGGGATTGTGCTGATTTTTCAGTGATTTTCGTTTTTTGGGGCTGTACTTGTGGCCTTTTCACCAGGGGTATTTGAGTCTAGCATGGGCCTAGTCTTTCTGTAGGTTGTCTTGAATTTAAACATCATGGAGGGCATGGATGGATTGGGATTGTGCTGATTTTTCAGTGATTTTCGTTTTTTGGGGCTGTACTTGTGGCCTTTTCACCAGGGGTATTTGAGTCTAGCATGGGCCTAGTCTTTCTGTGGGCTTTCTTGAACTTAAACATCCTGGAGGGCATGGATGGAATGGGATTGTGCTGATTTTGCAGTGTTTTTCGATTTTTGGGGGTGTTCATGGGGAGGGACTAGCCATGTGGCTGGTGGCCATTTTGAGTGCAGCTACAGGCACTGGCCATGTGCTGGCAGGCAAGTGGCCATTTTGAATGCAGGCTTTGTTGTTAGGCCTGCAACCATTTTGCCTACTTTTCAACCTTTATTTATGCCCAGGGGTAGTGAGTCTTGCATGGGCCTAGTCTTTCTGTGGGTTGTCTTGAACTTAAACATCATGGAGGGCATGGATGGATTGGGATTGTGCTGATTTTTCTGTGATTTTCGTTTTTTGGGGCTGTACTTGTGGCCTTTTCAACAGGGGTATTTGAGTCTAGCATGGGCCTAGTCTTTCTGTAGGTTGTCTTGAATTTAAACATCATGGAGGGCATGGATGGATTGGGATTGTGCTGATTTTTCAGTGATTTTCGTTTTTTGGGGCTGTACTTGTGGCCTTTTCAACAGGGGTATTTGAGTCTAGCATGGGCCTAGTCTTTCTGTGGGCTGTCTTGAACTTAAACATCATGGAGGGCATGGATGGAATGGGATTGTGCTGATTTTGCAGTGTTTTTCGATTTTTGGGGGTGTTCATGGGGAGGGACAGGCCATGTGGCTGGTGGCCATTTTGAGTGCAGCTACAGGCACTGGCCATGTGCTGGCAGGCAAGTGGCCATTTTGAATGCAGGCTTTGTTGATAGGCCTGCAACCATTTTGCCTACTTTTCAACCTTTATTTATGCCCAGGGGTAGTGAGTCTTGCATGGGCCTAGTCTTTCTGTGGGTTGTCTTGAATTTAAACATCATGGAGGGCATGGATGGATTGGGATTGTGCTGATTTTTCAGTGATTTTCGTTTTTTGGGGCTGTACTTGTGGCCTTTTCACCAGGGGTATTTGAGTCTAGCATGGGCCTAGTCTTTCTGTGGGTTGTCTTGAATTTAAACATCATGGAGGGCATGGATGGATTGGGATTGTGCTGATTTTTCAGTGATTTTCGTTTTTTGGGGCTGTACTTGTGGCCCTTTCACCAGGGGTATTTGAGTCTAGCATGGGCCTAGTCTTTCTGTGGGCTGTCTTGAACTTAAACATCATGGAGGGCATGGATGGAATGGGATTGTGCTTATTTTGCAGTGTTTTTCGATTTTTGGGGGTGTTCATGGGGAGGGACAGGCCATGTGGCTGGTGGCCATTTTGAGTGCTGCTACAGGCACTGGCCATGTGCTGGCAGGCAAGTAGCCATTTTGAATGCAGGCTTTGTTGTTAGGCCTGCAACCATTTTGCCTATTTTTCAACCTTTATTTATGCCCAGGGGTAGTGAGTCTTGCATGGGCCTAGTCTTTCTGTGGGTTGTCTTGAATTTAAACATCATGGAGGGCATGGATGGATTGGGATTGTGCTGATTTTTCAGTGATTTTCGTTTTTTGGGGCTGTACTTGTGGCCTTTTCACCAGGGGTATTTGAGTCTAGCATGGGCCTAGTCTTTCTGTAGGTTGTTTTGAATTTAAACATCATGGAGGGCATGGATGGACTGGGATTGTGCTGATTTTTCAGTGATTTTCGTTTTTTGGGGCTGTACTTGTGGCCTTTTCACCAGGGGTATTTGAGTCTAGCATGGGCCTAGTCTTTCTGTGGGCTGTCTTGAACTTAAACATCATGGAGGGCATGGATGGAATGGGATTGTGCTGATTTTGCAGTGTTTTTCGATTTTTGGGGGTGTTCATGGGGAGGGACAGGCCATGTGGCTGGTGGCCATTTTGAGTGCAGCTACAGGCACTGGCCATGTGCTGGCAGGCAAGTGGCCATTTTGAATGCAGGCTTTGTTGTTAGGCCTGCAACCATTTTGCCTACTTTTCAACCTTTATTTATGCCCAGGGGTACTGAGTCTTGCATGGGCCTAGTCTTTCTGTGGGTTGTCTTGAATTTAAACATCATGGAGGGCATGGATGGATTGGGATTGTGCTGATTTTTCAGTGATTTTCGTTTTTTGGGGCTGTACTTGTGGCCTTTTCACCAGGGGTATTTGAGTCTAGCATGGGCCTAGTCTTTCTGTGGGTTGTCTTGAATTTAAACATCATGGAGGGCATGGATGGATTGGGATTGTGCTGATTTTTCAGTGATTTTCGTTTTTTGGGGCTGTACTTGTGGCCTTTTCACCAGGGGTATTTGAGTCTAGCATGGGCCTAGTCTTTCTGTGGGCTGTCTTGAACTTAAACATCATGGAGGGCATGGATGGAATGGGATTGTGCTTATTTTGCAGTGTTTTTCGATTTTTGGGGGTGTTCATGGGGAGGGACAGGCCATGTGGCTGGTGGCCATTTTGAGTGCTGCTACAGGCACTGGCCATGTGCTGGCAGGCAAGTGGCCATTTTGAATGCAGGCTTTGTTGTTAGGCCTGCAACCATTTTGCCTACTTTTCAACCTTTATTTATGCCCAGGGGTAGTGAGTCTTGCATGGGCCTAGTCTTTCTGTGGGTTGTCTTGAATTTAAACATCATGGAGGGCATGGATGGATTGGGATTGTGCTGATTTTTCAGTGATTTTCGTTTTTTGGGGCTGTACTTGTGGCCTTTTCACCAGGGGTATTTGAGTCTAGCATGGGCCTAGTCTTTCTGTAGGTTGTCTTGAATTTAAACATCATGGAGGGCATGGATGGATTGGGATTGTGCTAATTTTTCAGTGATTTTCGTTTTTTGGCGCTGTACTTGTGGCCTTTTCACCAGGGGTATTTGAGTCTAGCATGGGCCTAGTCTTTCTGTGGGCTGTCTTGAACTTAAACATCATGGAGGGCATGGATGGAATGGGATTGTGCTGATTTTTCTGTTTTTTTTCCGATTTTTTTTGTGGTGTATAACTGAACTGATGTTCCTCTGTCTTCCATTGTTTTTAGGTGCACAAGACTCAAGAGAACCACCAGTGCCAGGAAGAAGTCCTGCAGCGGTGTGTGTGTGCAGCATAACGTCACGCGACGTCACGTCTGGCCTCAGACAACTCTACAATTCGTGCAACTGCGGCCTGCTGTCTGACCTGCTCTGAAGAAGATGGCCCCAAAAAAAGTTCTCCGTAGCTCCTCTAGCAAGAAAGTTGCTAGTAAGGAGCAGAAGAAGCAAGTTACCAAGGAGGCTGGTGTGCCAACCGCCACGTTTTTTGGGAGCAAAAAAAAAAGTACGCCTGCAGCAGCAGCAGGATCTGCTGGGGACCAAGCTGGGAGCAGCACCCCTGCTCCATTGGGTTCAGTGCCTCCACCACCACGCCAACTTAAGTCAAAGCCCTTGAGTGCTTCAGAAGCAGTCAGTGTACTTCTCCAATCACCATCGACCAGTGATGTTGGCTCATCGCAAAAAAGTAGCAGCAATGTCCCTGAATCAACACAGGTTGTTGTAACTCATCTGACAAGTGTTGAACAACCACAGCCGCAACAACATGTGCAAGTAGTACAAGCCCAAGTACATGTGGAAGGAGAGGCAGCGCAAGGAGATGCGCAAGCAGAGGTGCATGGAGGGTCACAAGTGCCCACAATAGTTGTTCCTCCCGAAGTAGGGGCACATCAGGAAATTGACAATCAGACCGAGGTATCATTTGAGGAAGCCACTCCTCCTGATGATCATTCATTGTCTTCCACATCCCTAGCAAGGAAAAGATCAAGGGGGGTGTCTACATCTTCTTCAAGCTCACCTCCTACTGATGATCTGGATGACGAATGGGTACCACAATGGCAGCCTGAGAGTGAGGCTCACCATGATCTGACAAAGATACCTAAGCGTAAAAGGAAGGTCGTCGAAAAACTCATACCTATGGAGTGTGATGAGGCTCAACAAGAAGTGACAGATACTGCTGGTGATGAAGCCTCTCACGATGACGACAAGCCAGTCATCACAAAGGTCACTGCAGCCCCACCGGGCATGCAGCAAAGAGACATTTTGACCCTATCCCGAGAAGCTGCTGAGCGTGATGATGATGTCGACGAGGAGGCAATGGAAATGGAAACACAACAATCATTAGATTTGGAGTTAAGTAGTACACCAACACCTACCGCTTCCATATTTCTGCCTCGCAAGAAGGTACCCACCTCGACCTCAATTCGTGGTGGTGAAAGTGCAAAACGTACTGAAGTTCGGCAATCCACATCCTCCACTTCATCTGGCATTAGCAGCAGGACCTCCACCACCAGTATCGCCGCCTCCTCCGGCCCCCAAAGACATTTCAAGTCTCCAGTTTGGGACTTCTTTAGTGTTTGCCCAAAAATGGAAAACGTAGCCATTTGTAGCATTTGTAAGCTTCGAGTTGGTCGTGGTAAGCTTGGTTCTAACTATGGTAACGGAGGCCAGAGAGGTCATCTTAAGAGAGCGCACCCTGTGCAATGGTTTCCGCACCTAGAGGCGTTCAAGGAAGCCGGAATTGCACGTAATGAAAACATTGATTGTTCATCTGATGATGACGAGGAGGAAGAAGACGATTCAAACACTTCACTTACACCCAGTACCCCTGTCAGCAGCACACCCCATGTGAGCCACACTAAGAGTGTGGGAGAGAGTGAGACATCAATGCGGAAAAGTTCATCAGCGAGCGTAACTGGGTCGAAGATATCATCATCATCCCGTAAATCCTTGGTCCAGGGCAACATTAAAAAGATGTTGTTTACAGAAGCGCAATATGAACGCAACCACCCACTGACGCGTCTGTATAACACTAAGCTGGCTAAAATGCTAGCTCTGGACCTTCTCCCTTTTTCTTTTGTAGAAGGGGTTGGTTTTCTAGAATTAGTGGCAGCGCTCTGCCCTAAATGGAAGGTTCCTAGCTGGTTCTATTTTGCCCGAGTTGCGGTTCCAGCACTACATGAAGATGTTCTGAAGGTGATTGGGGCAGCTTTGCAGAAGAGTGCTGTTCACACTATACATCTGACAACAGACATGTGGACCAGTGGCGCAGGCGCTAATTACATGTGCATCACTGCACACTGGGTCTCTTTTTCAGGGGCTAAAGCAAAGCTAAACACAGGTGTTGACACGGACATTGTTTTTAAAGCTGCTCGTAAACATGCAACACTAGCCATGTTTGGTTTGGAGAAACGTCACACAGCAGAAAACATTTTGGATATCTTTAACACAAAGGTCCTTAACTGGCTGTCCCCACTAAAACGCCAGGTTGGTTATGTTTCCACGGAAAATGGCGCCAATATAGTTAAGGCCATGAGGAAGGGTAACTATTTCAGAGTGCCGTGTTTGGCGCACTGTATAAACCTGGTTGTCCAAAAATTCTTGGGTAATAAAGGCAGTGCAGCGTACAGTGTATTGGACACCTGCCGAAAAACGTGCAAGCATTTCAGCCATTCTTTTAAGGCCCGGAAGCAGCTGAGGAGCCTGCTATTTCAACGTCAAATGCCAGTGAAAGCACTCATCCAGGAGGTGGTAACACGTTGGAACTCAACCTTCTACATGCTTGAGCGTCTGTATGAGCAGTATACGGAACTCGATCAATATTTCCTTACAGAGGGTACAGAGGAGCTGAGGATGGGTGCGGCGCAATGGAACATAGTTCAAAGCCTGACACGCATGCTTCGTCCTTTTGAGTTCTTCACGCGTGCAGTCAGCAAGGAGGACTCTAATTTGGGAAAAGCTATTCCATTGTTGTACATGCTGGAGGACCAACTGAAGGAGGTGTGTTCTGTGTTTGAAAAAGATGAAAAAAAACAAGACTCTTTGCTTCTGGCTGAGAAATTATTAGAGCTCCTACAAGGTGATGAACGTCTTAAAAAGATCCACTCAGAAGAGCATTACATTTGTGCTACTATTCTGGATCCACGCTACAAAAAGGCGCTGGCAGGCCAAGCATTCTTTCCTTTTGATGATGAACATGTTCCAAAGTACAAACATTGGCTAGCCTTGTCAGCCAAGAGGTTTGAAAGAGAACGGCTGAAAATTGAAGGAAATGGCAGTACATCAGCAGGCCATCCCCAGTCAAAACAATCCACTTCTGCACCTGTGGCTGTGGCACAAGTGACCTCTCAGCCGTTAAAGACACCGGCAACCGGATCATCTGCACGAGACACAACAGAAACATTGGAGGCTGAAGAGGATTGGCTAGCTCTGCGTGGGTTTGGTTCTCAAAAGGTCAGAGGCACAGCAAGAGCTAAGCAAAGTGGAGGAACTTTGGATGAGGACCTTGAGTCGATGGTGAAGGACTATCGGAATGACTCAACAGAGGTCTATGTTAATTCTGACCCATTGGCGTATTGGCATGGGAAAAAAGAATTGTGGCCACAGCTCACCAACCTGGCTTTAAACTACTTGTCTTGCCCACTCGCAAGCGTGTCTTCTGAACGGGTTTTCAGTGCTGCTGGTGGCATTGTAACTCCCAAACGGAGCCGCCTCTCGCCCAAAAATGTGAAGAGGTTAACAATGATCAAGATGAATCAGCACCTCATACCACCAGATTTCAGAGTACGAGAAAGCGTGCCGGATGAAGAGGAGGTGGCCAGCAACATAGATGAGGGAATTTCTACTCTGTCAGGTGACACTGAGCTCACCCTGCCTGAATTCGCAGAGTATGATGACGAAGCCTTATTCTTATTCCTGGACCGTGATACCGAGCCCTGAAAATGAGACAACGAATCAATAACTTTCTTTTTCATCCTTATTCACTTTTATTCCTGTGTGTCTGTCTTTCTTTGTTGTGCACAGTTAATATATTTCAAACTTTAATCAGATAATCACAAAAACAAGCCCATCAGCAGAACTGTCTTCACTGGTTTGCTAATTGATTTGAAGTTGCCGCAGTCTGCATTCCTCAGGTTCACAAGTTCAGAAGAACATGCTCCTCTATCCTCCTCCTCCAGACTCCTATTTCCATCAAATGAGAGGGCTGGTTTACGCCCAATGAAGAAAGACTCAGCACTTGTGGGGGTGTTGTTGTACCTCTTTGCAGGTGAGTTGACGGCTCTGGGACCATTGTTGGGAAGCTCTAATACCGGATAAAAGTGGTTTGGACCAAATCCCAGGCGGAATTTTTTTTGTGTTTTTGATGACTTGCTTGCCTTTTAGGTGCTCTTAGGGGGGGTTCCGTCTGTTTGTGGGTGAGTTTCGTGGTCTGGGAGCACTGCTAGGACACTCTAATCTTGATTGCATTTGCTTTTCAGGAACTCCGTGGTGGCAACCCCGACTTATGGCCTAGGTACGCAGCGCGTTTGGACCGAAGGCCGAGAAATATTGCAAGTATGAGATTTTGCTTTTGGCCTGTTTGGGGGTGTTATGCTTCTTGGCGGGTGTGTTGGCGGGTCTTGGGGCACTCCTGGGAAGGTCTAATACCGGGTAGAAGTGGTTGGGACAAAATCCAGGCCAATGTTTTTTTTGCTATTTCTGACATTTTGCTCAATGTAGCGTTTTCGGGGGCCTGTTTGTGGGGCTTCCTGGTGTTTGTGGGTGAGTTTCGGGGTCTGGGAGCACTACTGGGACACTCTAATCTTGATTGCATTTGCTTTTCAGGAAATCCGTGGTGGCAACCCCGACTTATGGCCTAGCTACGAGGCGCGTTTGGACCAAAGGCCGAGAAATATTGCAAGTATGAGATTTTGCTTTTGGCCTGTTTGGGGGTGTTATGCTTCTTGGCGGGTGTGTTGGCGGGTCTTGGGGCATTCCTGGGAAGGTCTAATACCGGGTAGAAGTGGTTGGGACAAAATCCAGGCCGATTTTTTTTTTGCTATTTCTGACATTTTGCTCAATGTAGCGTTTTCGGGGGCCTGTTTGTGGGGCTTCCTGGTGTTTGTGGGTGGGTTTCGGGGTCTGGGAGCACTGCTGGCTATAGATACTTTACTTTGCAAGAGGTTTGAAGCAAATCCATGGTGGCAGAGGGGAGTTAGGGCCTAGCTGCAGAGCGCGCGCGGAGTGTTTTGGGAAATTGGAAAGAAAATGACTAAGTCCCCATTTTTGTACTTTTGCTTTTTGGCTGTTTGGGGGTCTTTTACTAGTTTTCTCCTGGGTTGACGGCTCTGGGGCCATTCCTGGGAAGGTCTAATACCGGGGAGAAGTGGTTGGGACAAAATCCAGGCCGATTTTTTTTTTGCTATTTCTGACATTTTGCTCAATGTAGCGTTTTCGGGGGCCTGTTTGTGGGGCTTCCTGGTGTTTGTGGGTGAGTTTCGGGGTCTGGGAGCACTGCTGGGACACTCTAATCTTGATTGCATTTGCTTTTCAGGAAATCCGTGGTGGCAACCCCGACTTATGGCCTAGCTACGCAGTGCGTTTGGACCAAAGGCCGAGAAATATTGCAAGTATGAGATTTTGCTTCTGGCCTGTTTGGGGGTGTTATGCTTCTTGGCGGGTGTGTTGGCGGGTCTTGGGGCATTCCTGGGAAGGTCTAATACCGGGTAGAAGTGGTTGGGACAAAATCCAGGCCGATGTTTTTTTTTTGCTATTTCTGACATTTTGCTCAATGTAGCGTTTTCGGGGGCCTGTTTGTGGGGCTTCCTGGTGTTTGTGGGTGAGTTTCGGGGTCTGGTAGCACTGCTGGAACACTCTAATCTTGATTGCATTTGCTTTTCAGGAAATCCGTGGTGGCAACCCCGACTTATGGCCTAGCTACGCAGCGCGTTTGGACCGAAGGCCGAGAAATATTGCAAGTATGAGATTTTGCTTTTGGCCTGTTTGGGGGTGTTATGCTTCTTGGCGGGTGTGTTGGCGGGTCTTGGGGCATTCCTGGGAAGGTCTAATACCGGGTAGAAGTGGTTGGGACAAAATCCACGCCGAAAAGCCTTTTGGCACTTTTTGTAACTTAGGGTTTGTTAGGGTTAGCCCTAGCAGCAGGATTGCATGTCTTTCGGAGTGTTCTAGATTTTTGCAACTGAGTTATGGGGTCTTAGAGCACTCGTGAGAATGTGTAATTTTGGTTGCAAGTCATTTGAAGAAAATCCATGGTGGGAAAGGGGGGATTTGGCATAGTTAAAGAAAGCCTTTGCCACTATTCTTAACTTAGGGTTCGTTAGGGTTAGCAGTATTTCTATTGCATGTGTTTGGGTGGGGGAGTTTTCGAGTCTTGGAGCGATGCTGACTATGGATACTTTTGCTTGGTTGCTTGCAAGTGGTTTGAATGCAATCCACGGTGGGTAAGGGGGTACTTGGGCCTACTTTTACTTTCAAAGTACGTTTTGTCACCAGTTTTCTGCTAGGCCTAGTTTTTTGAGATTTGATTGGGGGTCTTCTACATTTTTGCGACTGGCTTTAGTAAGGGTCTGGGTGGGAGCACTGCTGGGAAGATCTAATTTTGTTCTAAAACACAGTTTACAGAACACCTAGCTTGAGGGGAAAGATCCGCTACATTAATTTGCCCATACTTATTTATCCTTTAAAAGGTGACTCTGACAGAGTACACACTTTCAAAAATATTGTACTGTCTACTAGGAAAATCAAAGTGTGACTTTTTGCACTCCACAGCCTACATGCCTTATATTTATTTATCAGTGGTGTTGTAATATTATATCACTTCCTGTTTTTCGTTGAATAATTACAGGCCGGGTTTCAGTCTGTGCAATGGGGAAAAAAGGATGGAGTCAGGCTTCACATTAGCGAGCCACAATTCAGCATCAGCCAGGCAGTGGACAGGGTGTCTTCTGGTGACCAACATCGATGGACGAAGCGTCAGCTGCAATGGAGGAGTTCCGCTAATAAGAGGATTTATTTTCTGCAGGCAACTTACTTACCAAATTCAACAGGACAACTACAACAACATAGAGATACAGTATCCTTTGTCTTTTTCTCTGACTGTGACTGCATTTCTTGGATCTCTCTCTGCTTCCAAATTGATCCCTTAACACATCACTTAGTCCACTCCACTATCACATCTGCACCACACATAGTCATTTGTAAGTGCTCCTACGTAATCCGCAAGTCGCAGCATGCCCCAGCCCGTAGAGGACTGGGATGGCCCCAATGATGAAGCATGTCACCAAGGGGCAACCCTGGTGAGTGAGGGGACACCTAGAAAAAGAGCAATTTCTCCTTTTCTATCTACTATACCTTCCAGACCAACCCCATTGAGTGTTGTGAATGGATTTATAGTGACCAGCAAGGCTCTCAGGTATCTGGCAACAGAGACCTTATGTTGAATATAGTTATCAATAATTCCACACACGCCCTGTACTGTCGCATTCTTTCTTCCACAGTTGTCAAAAGTACTACTTACTTTTCACTGACATGCATCCAGTAGTGCATGCACTTTCAAAGATTGATGGATAGGTTTGTACCCAAAGATTTGTTAATGTTCAATTGTTTGTCCATGCTGTGCTTTTTTTACAGGGTGTCTTCTGGTGACCAACATCGATGGACGAAGCTTCAGCTGAAATGGAGGAGTGCCGCTAATAAGAGGATTTTTTTTCTGCAGGCAACTTACTTACCACTTTCAACAGGACAACTACAACAACATAGAGATACAGTATCCATTGTGTTTTTCTCTGACTGTGACTGCATTTCTTGGATCTCTCTCTGCTTCTAAATTGATCCCTTAACACATCACTTAGTCCACTCCACAATCACATCTGCACCACACATAGTCATTTGTAAGTGCTCCTACGTAATTCGCAAGTCGCAGCACGCCCCAGCCCGATAGAGGACTGGGATGGCCCCAATGATGAAGCATGTCACCAAGGGGCAACCCTGGTGAGTGAGGGGACACCTAGAAAAAGAGCAATTTCTCCTTTTCTATCTACTATACCTTCCAGACCAACCCCATTGAGTGTGGTGAATGGATTTATAGTGACCAGCAAGGCTCTCAGGTATCTGGCAACAGAGACCTTATGTTGAATATAGTTATCAATAATTCCACACACGCCCTGTACTGTCGCATTCTTTCTTCCACAGTTGTCGAAAGTACTACTTACTTTTCACTGACATGCATCCAGTAGTGCATGCACTTTCAAAGATTGATGGATAGGTTTGTACCCAAAGATTTGTTTATGTTCAATTGTTTGTCCATGCTGTGCTTTTTTTACAGGGTGTCTTCTGGTGACCAACATCGATGGACGAAGCGTCAGCTGAAATGGAGAAGTGCCGCTAATAAGAGGATTTTTTTTCTGCAGGCAACTTACTTACCACTTTCAACAGGACAACTACAACAACATAGAGATACAGTATCCATTGTGTTTTTCTCTGACTGTGACTGCATTTCTTGGATCTCTCTCTGCTTCTAAATTGATCCCTTAACACATCACTTAGTCCACTCCACAATCACATCTGCACCACACATAGTCATTTGTAAGTGCTCCTACGTAATTCGCAAGTCGCAGCACGCCCCAGCCCGATAGAGGACTGGGATGGCCCCAATGATGAAGCATGTCACCAAGGGGCAACCCTGGTGAGTGAGGGGACACCTAGAAAAAGAGCAATTTCTCCTTTTCTATCTACTATACCTTCCAGACCAACCCCATTGAGTGTGGTGAATGGATTTATAGTGACCAGCAAGGCTCTCAGGTATCTGGCAACAGAGACCTTGTGTTGAATATAGTTATCAATAATTCCACACACGCCCTGTACTGTCGCATTCTTTCTTCCACAGTTGTCGAAAGTACTACTTACTTTTCACTGACATGCATGCAGTAGTGCATGCACTTTCAAAGATTGATGGGTAGGTTTGTACCCAAAGATTTGTTTATGTTCACAATTGTTTGTCCATGCTGTGCTATTTTTTCTTGTCTCCCAAAACCTTTCCCAAAAACCCCCGTACCCATCCATTTTTCAAACCCTAACCCTCTTCCCCCGGGCTGTGTGGTTTTGATTGATGTGTGACTAAATTACAGCAAAAATCCACACACTTGCTGGGGAGGATAAGGTGATAGCAACAGGCTGGTGAAGAAATCCGAGGATATATTCTTACTCTGCTTGACAAAGACCCATGGCTAATGTCAAAGAACTTCAACCGAATTAGTAGTTATACTTTACCATTTGTTAGGCTACAATGTGGCACTGTTCTAGTGTACTTCTGTCACCTGCTATATTCTATATTGTACCGTTGAATTGCTCAGGAGGACAAACCAGATTTAATTTTCTTTTTTTTCATAGGCATGCAACTGCCACTGTGTCACACCACTAGTACCACCGCTATGAGGAAATTTTATCCGCCCAGGATTGCCAACCTTATTCGCTGTTTCCCGTGGAGCCAGCCCTGGGTCTAGCCCTACTTTCAAACACAAATTACAGGTAAGATAAGCGTTTGGTGGTTTGGGAGTATAATGGAGTATTAGGAGAGACGAGAGACTGACGGTAGTACTACTAAAGTCCTAGGACTCTTGAATTCACTTCACTTACTGTGTGAGAGGCACTTAGTGTTGAAAACATTTGGGCATTTACACTTAAAGGAAGAAAATGGAACTAAACTTTCAGGAAAACAAAGTCACTGTTAAACCCCGACCCACCAGGCAAGCAGTAAAAAACAGGTATGCTCAGATAAAGTTTGAAAAAGTGTATTTATATCCCTAACAAAATAATCTCCCGCAAGACCCTCCCTAACCCCAACGATTGTCCTTCAAAAGTCCCCAAAAACCCAACTCCCAATTCCCACCCCCCAAAAGTCTCTAAAAAAGGGGCAAGGGACACTATGGGTGGATGCTGTTTACTTTTTGGGCCAGGGCATCATGCTCCTCGCGGAGCAAGGCGAGCTCCTGCTGAAGGCGGGACACCATCAGGGTACTGCGGTGCATGTGTGCCTTCACTGCCTTGCAGGTGCAATGCCTGTGAGAGGCAGCTGTTGTCCTTGCTGCTCGGCGGTGGCGTTTGCCTTTGGCAGCCCGGCTCAGTCTGGGTGGACCACTGTGCTGGGTGGCAGCCCGTGGGGCCACGGAGGCCGATGCAGACGACGTTGTTGTTGTGGTCGACTGCACACTTTCTTCGTCCTCCAGGGCCACCAGCCGCCGATATTCCGCAACAGTGGCCTCGATCCTCCGTTGCCGGGCCGCTCTAGCCAGCTCCTTCCTCCTTGTTCGTTTGGAAGGAGCATCTATATGAAGAAAGAAAGACATAGTCTGTAATCAATGCTCTTTAAGATTAACTCAATCATTCAGCAGAAATTTGTGTTGCAGTACAACTAGCAACTTGCAAGCGCATTACATAACTATTGAGGCCAGTATCTATCTAACCTCCCACTTCTTCATCCTTGCTCTAACATTAGTGGGAGTTTAAGGAACAAATTCTACGAGCACTATGGACTTCCATTGGAGTCGACTATGAAAGTACACCAGTCTTATTCTTCTTCTTGTCTCTTGTTTAGGAAAATTGGTACGTTATCTTCTGCAAGCCGGCATAATGCCAGCGCAGTGAACTTGCACCCGAGAAAAAGAGACGCACGCCATGATGAGTGACCTAGACTTGCGTTGCGTTACTGTACCCGTCCAGTACATGCAGGTGGTGAAGCTCTTACTTTTCTATTACGGGTGGCACTGAGAATACTCTGTTACAAGGGCTACTGCTTAATTATTTTAACTTTCACCCTACAGTGCAAATGAGTACTAGAAATGGAAAATTGAAGAAGATAAATAATCTGATTATCTATCACTTCACACGGGATGTTTTTGCTTATATATGGGATGACTTTAGGTGCTTTGCTTTTTAGTGAGTGACCAGTGATACATTCCACACATGAATGACTGAGTACTACTAAACTTATTAAGAGAGGTAGGGACTTGGGAGTGGCCACCGTAATAAGCAGATCTATGCTGTGCTTGCAATACAAACTACTGCTACTATTGATGGTTGTATTTGGACAAAATTAAAACTTCTTTTCCTTGCCTTTCCTACACTGGAACGGACGTGCGGGTGCAGTGTTACATGCTCTTCAAAGTTACACTTAGTTCATCCACTGACCGTCTACTCTCTCTAGATCATGGGTACTCACAAACTTTCTCTCAGGGGCTAAATTTACAGTGTAGTTTGTGGCCGAGGGCCGCACTGGTGGGGCGGAGTCAGAGGGGGCGGGGCTAAGGCAAAACGAAAACTTGTGACCATGAGGTTGCACACAGGTCCCTGCTGCAGATGCCTTCATCCACTGAGCCACCAGACCCAGCATTTACATACATCTCTCTCCCTCCTGCTCTCCCTCCTGCCCTCCCTCTCCCTCCCCCTCTGTCATCTCACTGTGTGTGTGTGCCCGGGCTGTGTCAGCCTTCAGCCCGGGCTGAGACCGCTTCCTCAACGCGCACACACAGACAACCACACCAAAGTACTTAACAGGTCTTTAAAAGACCATTAACATATTATTGAGGCTTTGTTTGTTGTAGCGCCCCTGCATCTCCACCCTGACAATCACTGCTTGCCCGGCCCCACAGAGCAGAGGCTTTGTTCTATTTCACCTCTTTGTGGCCCTGCATCTCCACTCTGCTCTGTGGGGGCCGGGGGAGCAGTGATTGTCAGAGTGGAGATGCAGGGGCGCTAACAGGTGAAATACAACAAAGCCTCTGCTCTGTGGGGGCCGGGGGAGCAGTGATTGTCTGCAAGGTCTGCACACCGCCAAGGAAGGCTTGCCGGGCCACCACCGGCACGCGGGCCGTACTATGAGTACCCCTGCTCTAGATACACATATGCTATCTAAGAGTCAGATAGTAGCATGATCCAGGTATATTATGGACACATACAGTTTCTGTGTCACCCACCCAGGCTGTTGTCCTTCCACCCATCATTGCTTCATCATTCACCCAGCCATGCATCTCATATTCTTGCCTTCCCAGCCACGTCTTCAATCTCAATAAGTAAGGAATATATAAGAGCTTACCTCTGGCCGCCACCACCACCGTCTCAACTCTCACAGCCGCCGCCTCCTCCCCTGAAGAATTGCCCTCCGCGTCGAGCACCACCACCTCCACGCTGGCCCCGCCACCAGATGTTCCACCTACAAAGTACATGTAAGAATGTTAGAATAAAGCACTCACTAGTATTTGGTCTAGGAATGAAGACATGTGAAAACAATGTAATTTGTGACTGTCTACTTTAAAGTTAAAAAAAATGTCCCTTTTTCCAGGGAAGGTTGTCTTGCTGCACTTTTTGGCACAACTGATGAAGGCTGGTTTTTTAACACGCACCATTTTTCTCCACACAGACAGAAGATGGACTTCTAACAACAAGATCAAGTTGAAACCAGGTGAGAGCTCGGCTCGACCACAAGAAATGTCTTCAATTAATCGTCAGCACTAACCACTTTTCCATTATCAGTTAAACGTTTAGTTTTATTATGACTTAATTTTAATAAATGTGTTTACTTTTAATAAAGCTTTTAAACTTAAATAGACTCAGTGTTTTTTGTCCAGACTAGAGTGACTGAGCGAAAGGTTTTGCAATTTTTGCAAGCATGAGTCCAGATAGAACACTTCAAAAGACATTATGGACAATCCCAGAGGACTGCACTAAGTTGATAGAGCTATTGCTGACTAGAATGGGAGTTTCGCCAACCGTGCAATCTTAGTTAGCTACACAGACAGACTAATAAGAATAATCTAGTAATACCACAGGGAGTCATAGTAGAGGCAGGATAAGAATTTAGATACAGTCTACAAGTAGATCAAAGACGATTTTAAAAAAATCAAATGAGGAACGCTAGGAAAAATAGGTACTAGTCTAAAATGAAAACTTACTGGGGCCAGCAAAGGAGCCCTCGCCTGCCCGATCCTGGCCCTGTTCAACAGCATCCGCCGCCTGCTGCTCCTGTGTCCTCCCCTCGCCCCTGGGGGGAGCTGACGTACAACATGAAAGAAAGAACAGAAAACATGGATGATTGTTGCTTGTCAATGTCAACCAAATCAAACATTTCAAAACAACAATAACAAAATATTTCCGCAAAATTACATTGATTAGGGTTAGTTTTCATTGATTTGCGGACCTGCGACTTCTAAAGTCATGTAACTCACTAAACAAAGTACTGAAAGGTTCACCTAGGACTGGCAGGCAGCAGTCCTCAGGCAAGACGCTAAGTGACAGACAAACTCCATTGTGATTTCAGTCAGATCAGTGACAACACTAACAGTTGCCTGCTACATAACCAATCATTTCAATAGTCAAACTATCAATCCACCGCCACTATTTTTCTTATTGCCAGGGGTACAAAGGAAGGGGCAGATTTAAGCCCCTTGCGGCTCTTTTGCTCCGTTCTTGCGTGACTTTTGTGACGCAGCAGCTAAACAAAAGAGGCGCCATGGTGCGGCGTATAATATTATAACTACGTCACGCATTTGGGAGATGCATCCCGTTATAAAGCCCTGCGCCATCAGGGGGCGTTCCGGCGCAAGGGAGGGCATTCCTGCGCTGGAACACATCCTAAAAGTGGCTGAGGGAAATCTACAAAATTTCAATCAGTCACCTTTAGGACAATGATGCGTCACACAAACCCTGCACCTGCTTGAAGCAGACGTACGGCTTGACCCAGCATTGGGGAGATAGGGTACCCCAGAGCATTGCTGGAGCTGCGCCATCGTTGCGACGCAACTCCAGCAGTAAAGCTTCGGTGACGTTTTGGGCCCATGGTGCGCCGCATTGCAAATACGGCGCACCATGTTTGGTGGTGGTAGCGGGCCGCACAATAAATGGCGCATCTCTGCTACTTTGCAGGGATGCGACAGTAATTGCAATTCTGCCCCTTAGGGGCATACTTACGCGTTCTGGCGCATCTCCAGAGATGCGCCAGATCAAATGCGTCACGCAAAACTACCCTTGCGACCATCAGATGCGCCTCATTTACAATGCGGCGCGCCCTGGCGCAAGGTTAGGCACTTGCGTGATGCATCTCGTCACGTATGAGCGGCGCATCGCTGGAGTCACGTCGCCAACGCAATGCAACTCCAGTAATGCTCAGGGCCACCCAATACTTAACATGCTGTGTCAGTCCTTTCGCCTGCTTCAAGCAGGCATAAGGAATTGAATTGACGTAGCAGCGTCGCAGAAGTGCCTGCGTTAAATCTTGTAGATTTCACGCAGGCAATTTTGCGAGGCGCACAGCCGCAGGACCGCCCACCCTGCGTACTAGGAACGCACCCATTGTGGTGCAGGCCCATGGCTTTATAACGTGACGCATCTCCCTAGATGTGTCATGCTGTAAATGACTCGCAGGGATGCGGCACGTTTACGCCGCTGTTGCGTCACGCAAGGCAACGTAAACGTGGCGCAAGGGGCTTGTAAATGTAATCTGCCCCCTAGTGTCTAGCATTACGCAGTTCTGTAAAGTACACTCATACATAATAGTTACTCAGGCCAATGAGACCACAAAATAGAAAACAAATAAGCATAGTAGCAACGCCACTGAGAAGGAGAGCAGTGCACCTGAAATGCACAGAAGATTTTGAAATATAATTTAACTACAATGTAATCGTCATCAGCGGCATTATTGGCTTGCTCCATGTAAAAAACAAATATTTGCAATACAACAACACAGAGCAGGAGAAAACATCATAGTAGTGAGTGATGAAATGGCTACTACTACTCACCAAGCCCGGGGATCTCCAAGCCGAGCTGGTCCAGCAGGTCGCGCTCCCGGTCCAGGAGGTCCGTCCAGCGATGGGTGACCTGGCTGTAGGTGCGCTGGACCCCGTAGAGGTGGGATATGGCCCAGCACACCTTCTCCCACCGCTTCCGGCGCTCCCGCATGTTGTAGCCGCCAGCCGCGATCCTGCCGCCTCCCGCGATGGTCCTGGGCAGGCGGCGCTGGACGAAGTAGACCAGCGCGCCCACTTCCTCCGGGCTGAAGATCTCCCGTCGCATCACCTGCTCCCCCCTCAATCGACCGCATGGTGTCCTGGCACGGGGTCCAGGACTCCTCCTCCCCGCCGCCGCTGCCGCACTCAAGTGCCTGGGCAGCTTCACGGCGCCTGGCTTCACCATGGCCAGGGCAGGTAAGGTAGGAAGTAGAAAATTAAGAAGGAATAGGATAGGGAAGAAGAAAAGAAAAGAGTTTAAAAAAGTAGTTTAAAAGTAAAGAAAAATAGCAGAAAAGACAAAAATATACAGCTAGGAAAAGAGAGGGATAGATAAGAAGCAAAATCGTAAAAAAAAACTGAAAACAAGCAAAGGATGGCAAAGATAGCAAGAGGATTAAACACCATGCCCAGACACAGGAAATGAATGAAAAACAAGATGGCCGGCGCCCGTTCACGAGCGCGAAAGTAAGTTCGCGCGAGATTTTCCTCGCGATCTCGTGCGAACTTCTACTCGCAATGCGCTTACTGCGCGAGATTATACATAGCGGGCGGAAACGGAAATACGTCACGCAAACAAAATGGCCGCGCCCGTATTCGACCTTGGGGTAAATTCGCGTGTTGCGCTGCAAGCGGCTCACGAATACTGCAAAAAAACTCGCGAAACAACAAGCCGCAAAAAAATAAAAAGCTAATTCGCACGAATTGGCGGCTTCCGCGGTCGGTTTCGCACGACGCCGTGCCCCGCGAATAGCGCGAAAAAACCGAAAAACGATTTTTGCAAAAGCAAAAGCAATGAGCAGGTGCAAAAGGTCAACCTCATGATTTGTAACGATTCCCTGTAGCGCTTCCTGAGGGGGCCCTCCAGAATTCGGTTGCCTGCTTGCAACTATTGTGTGACCCTGCTCTGACCTTAACTGTATGCCACAAAGGTCCTGATTTACAGCTAAGGGAGCAGACAAGCAGGTGCCAGGCTGGAACTTCAAATTCAGTGACACATTAATTAGCCCCTAATTCATTATTGTCAGTTGGGGCAGGGCAGGTGTTGTTAATAAACTTATCCCAAATTAATTTATGTCAGTTCAAGCAGGGCAGGTGGGCTTGCTTTTCCCCCCCATCTTCTACAGTGATGATGAACCAGAGGGTGGCATTGACGTAACAGAGGGTGGCATGGGTCAAAGAGAGGGTGCCAGTGGTGAAACAGAGGGTGCTGGGAGGCTGTGATGATGAACCAGACGTAGAAACAACATAGTCGCGACCGTTGCGAGCCGACAAGTAAGTTCGCAATTGCGAACTAGTACCAAATCCTCGCGAACTGGCAGAAACACTTGCGAACACAAAAAAAAAAATCCGCAAATTCGCGAGAATTCGCGGATTTTGCGGATTGCGAATTCGCAAATCCGCAAAATTCGCGAACTCGAGATTCGCAAAATTCGCCAATGCTTAACTGTGACCCACCAGCTGCGTTCCCCGGCCTTCGAGGCACACAAGACCTGTGACATTGATAACGGACAGGGCCACAGTCAGTGTGGCGGCAGTTTGTTTCTGCAAATGAGAGAAGGTGGATCTAACTGGATTGTGGAGCACTTGCACTTCAACACGTTCTTTGGCTGGGATGTTCATAAGGAAGGCGACACCCGAGGACACAGGACACAGGGGAGCAGAGGTCCTTCCGGTTTTGTTCAGCCAAAACCCATAGTAGAAGGGTGATACTGTCTGGCCGGAAGAGGCGTTGTCCTTGTGGCTCTCTTGCATGAGGATCAACCAGGCGAGGCAGGAGCCGTGAACTGAGAAAGGAGAAGGGATGAAGGGGATGGAGTGTCCAGTGGCATGCGGGAGCAACCCGCAGATCCAGCAGTTCGTGGCATTTGCCGCAAGGTTGTGTTGGTGCAACAGTTGCACGAAGGAATTGTTCCAGAATTCCCTGCGCCTTTCTCGGAGCTGAGGCGACAGGGAGATAAGGTGATGCTCTTTCATGGGGGTCGGTTGTGCAGTGGGCAGCAATGAAGAGGGCGATTGTCTTTGATTTGTGCAAATTGTCAGTCTTTGGGTTTCTATAGTGGGTATTTCCCGTTGTTTCCACCATCTTCTTATCTGGCGCTTCCATCATCTTCTTATCTGGCGCTTCCATCATCTTCAAGGTGCTCGGTAATGGGCAGAACCACAGACTTCGTTTAGCTTCTCTCCGGGTAACCCTTAGTTGTGCTTAGGTCACCGTTCTGAGATTTAACTTAGTCCGTGGCCTACTTAGCCGAAGCTCCCTCCTTTCGACGCAGGAAATACCCTTCCCTGGATGGCACAGTGGGATCAGGGAATTTTGCAAGTTCAAGTGCCTCGGTATCGGGATAACAGTTCAATGCTGGCCGGTCTTTGTTCAGGAGCTCTTCTTGGGTGTTGACGTTTTCTGTCGTGGCCAGGGTCGGGGAGACCCTCCTGCAGTGGTGCGCGTGCAGCCAGTGCCTCTTCCCCTCCACTCGAAGCGCCGTCCGGGTGGTGATCAGTACTTGCCAGGGGCCCGTCCACCGGGGTTCCAGACTCTTGGCCCGTTGAAAGTTCCGGACTAATACGTAGTCCCCCGGTTGGATGTCGTGGCCTGGGCCCCTGGAAGCATCGGGGATGGCCTGCTGCACCTGTTGATGAATGACAGACAATGTTTTAGTTAACTTGCCCAAATAATGAGACAGTAGGACGTCCGGGACGTCATGAATGGAGGTCGGTTTGGGGCAGTCCAGAGGTTCATCGGTCGCCCGAATACAACCTCGTAGGGGGTCAAATGGTGTTTGGTGGGAGTGGAGCGCATCAATAGCAATGCCAGTGGGAGGGCATCTGGCCACTTAAGTCCAGTGGTGGCCACTATTTTTGACAGTTTCAGCTTCAATGTGGCATTATGTCGCTCCACCAAACCGGCGGACTGGGGGTGGAAGACTGCATGAAATCTCTGCTTCACCCCCAACCCTTTCAAGATTAGTTGGATAACCTCAGCTATGAAGTGGGGGCCATTGTCGCTCCATAAAATTCGACAAAGGCCATAGCGAGGGAAAAACTCTTTCAGTAGTACTTTGGCAGTAGTCATGGCAGTGTTGTCACAGGTTGGATAGGCCTCTACCCATTTGCTGAAGGCACATACAATGACTAGTACATACTTCAAGCCTTGGCATCTCTCTAGCTGGATGTAATCCATCTGGAGGACCTCAAAGGGGTGATCGGGGATCCCAAACCCTCCCCGGGGCACCACAGTTCCTTTCCCGGGGTTGTGTTGCAAACAGATAAGGCACTGCTGGACCAGGCGTTTGGCTGAGTCGGGGATTTTGTCATTGTACCAGACTTTAGAAATTAGTTCGATCATGGGTGCAGATCCTATGTGTGCGGGGGAATGTGCCATAGTCAGTATCGGGATCAGGTATGAGTCAGGCAGCAGCCATCTGTTTGCATCTTTTGTCCGCCAGCAGCCCTCATCGTCCTTCAAACCCACCCGTGCCCACTCGGTCAGTTCGTGAGGGGTGCTAGCCGACTGGATGTCTCTAATCATTTCCCTAGCGTCAGTCCATTTCTCTGCTTGTGACCTGGTCACATACATGCGTGTCACAGTCCTATTCTCAGCTGTGGTTCGTGCAGTGATGTCGGCCAGTGCGTTCCCTTGTCCGACTAAGTCTATCCCCTTCTTGTGTGCCTGGCATTTGATCACTGCTAATCGTTTGGGGAGGAGAACTGCGTCAATCAGGGCAGAAACCAGATCTCCGTGAAGGATGGGTGTGCCGTGGGACGTCAGGAATCCCCTTTCCCTCCACAGGAGCCCAAAATGGTGAACCACCCCGAAGGCATACTGGCTGCCTGTGTATATGTTCGCGGTGGTTCCTGTTGCTATGATGCATGCTCGTGTGAGGGCTATCAGCTCTGCCGCCTGTGCAGATCGTTGTGTGATGCGGGCTGTCTCAACTACTGTTCGGGCTGTCGTTACCGCATAGGCAGCTGAAGTGGTGCCATCTGGGAGTTTGATGCATGAGCCGTCTACCCATAGCTCTCCATCAGGGTCCGTAAAAGCAGTGTCTCGGAGGTCAACTCTACTCCTAGTTTGTTCGTCCGTGAGGGTCACACAGTCGTGTATGGGAGGCACGTCGGGGTCATTTTCAGGCAGGGGCAACAGTGTGGCAGGATTCAAAGTCGTGCATCTCTTTAGTGTGATGTGGGGTGCGAGTAGCGTCAATTCGTACCCTGTCAGTCGTGCGCTAGTCAGGTGTTGAGTCTTGGTTTGGTTCAAAAGGGTGTCGACCGCATGGGGTACTAACACGGTGAGGGAGTTTGAAAGTACGATTCCCTCGCTCTGACGTATAGAGACAGCAGCGGCAGCTACTGCTCGAAGGCAGGCAGGCAAAGCTCTGGCTACAGGGTCAAGAGTGGCAGAGAAGTAGGCACAAGGGCGCTGCTTAGGACCGATAGACTGAGTTAGGACCGACAATGCGCACCCCTCCCTTTCGTGGGTGAAGAGGGAAAAGGGTTTGGAGTAATCCGGTGTTCCTAGGACGGGGGCTGAACAAAGGGCATCCCGTAACTCCTTAAAGGATGCTTGACACTCAGGGGTCCAAGGGAGCGGGAAGGGGGCATCTTTGGTCAACAAGGCAAGTAGGGGTCTTACAATGAGGCTGAAATTTGGTATCCATTGTCTGCAAAAAGAGGTAAGGCCAACCAAAGAGCGGACTTGCTTTTGTGTTTTTGGGATGGGGGTGTCTAGGATGGTTTGGATTCGATCGGGCATAAGTTTCCTCCCTTCTTTGGACAGGAGATGGCCTAGGTATGTCACTTGTGGCTGGCAGAACTGTAACTTCTTTTTGGAGACTTTGTGGCCATTTTCTGCGAGAAAGTGTAGGAGTTGGACAGTGGCTGTGATTGCAAGTGGGGTGGTGTCGGCCGCCAAAAGGATATCATCGACATATTGGATCAACACCACTCCATCTGGTAGCTGGACGGCGTCCAGCTGTCTTTTGAGGGCCTGGCTGTAAATACTGGGACTTTCAGTGTACCCCTGTGGAGCTCTACAAAATCGGTACGAGCGGGATTTTAGGGTGAAGCCGAAGAGATAACGGCTGTCTGGATGGATGGGGATAGAGAAAAACGCATTTTTGAGATCAATAACAATGAAGGTGGTGGCAGTGGACGGGATGAGGGTCAGAATGGTGGTGATGTCTGAGACTACGGGGTATTGGGGTACAACCACTTTGTTAATCTCTCGCAGGTCGATGATGAAGCGGTACGCTTTCTCATCTCCCTCGCCTTGCTTCTTAACAATGGGTAGGATAGGGCTGTTGCAGACATTGCTAACCACTTCTTCGACCACTCCTGCATCTACCAGAGACTGAATGATCGCTACCAGTGCCTTCTCGCCCTCGGGCGATATCCGATACTGTGGGAGTTTCGGGAGCATGGCGTCCTGTCTTACAGTTATATGAATGGGGTCAATCATCATTCGTCCTACATCAGAGTCATTTTTGGGCCATAGGTACGGTGGCAGGGCGTCGAGCAAGGACAGATCACAGTCAGTCAGAGAGTACATGTGTCGTGTTGGGCAAGATTTAGGCACGCTCGGATGACTCGGACTCCATCTGGGGAACACCTGATAGTAGCTCGAAAATGTTTCAGCAAATCAATGCCCATAATGGCGTCAGGGGAGTTGGAGGAGAGCAAAAATGTTGTGGCAGTGGTGTTGTTATCTAGGTCAAAGGAGATAGGTACGGACAGGGGGTTAGTGGAGGGCGTCCCATCGAAACCTATCGATGTAATGTGTGAGCCAGACAAGGGTGCCCTTGGAATCAGTTGTTTCGATAACACACTACGTGTCGCCCCGGTGTCTACCAAAAATGGAGACTCTGTACCCAGGACCTTAGCAGTGACGTAAGGACCTTGCTGGTCAACGCAGAGCTCGACTGGATCCCTCCTTTGCCCCTGGCAGTCCTATGCAAAATCGGGGGCATTCTCACCATCGGATAGTTGATACTGGTTCTGTCGGGGACGGTCAAATGTGTTCGATCTCCCTGGTCTGTCGTTGTTGGTGTCGTTTGTGTACCCTCGTCCTTGTCCCCTATTTCTCTGCCCACCCGCTACGTCCTTGGGGTCCCTATTTCTGTTCATCTCTAGCAGAACCGGACACTGGGATTTCCAGTGGCCGAATCCTTTGCAGAAGGCACACTGGTCCTCGCTAATGTCTCTACGTCCAATGTGGAGTGTTGGGGTGTTGTCTTTGGGAGGTGGATTTCCAGGGGTGGTCGATTGGTAGTTCCCCCTGTGGGGTTCCCGTCCGACCGCTATACCTTGTATCTGGGCTATCATCACTCTTTCTTTCAAATCTTTCTTCTTTTTCTCGGATGCCCTATCACTCTCATTCTTCTGGTGCTCGTAATACTGAGCCATCTGAAGGATAGCTGCGGGTTTGGAGGCCCCCCAACTACTCTCACTCGTCTGCAGCTTTTGGGAGACCTCTTGCGATAGACCCTTTACATAATTTTGCAGAAACAGGTGTTGTCCGGTTGCGGTGGTCATGTCTTGGCCACTGTAGTTGGAGAACACTGTCTCGAATCGGGAGAAGTATTCCGATACATCTTCCTGGGGTTTCTGACGACAGGCCGTGACTACCGACCAATCTACCTTTTTCTCTGGGATCAGTGTCTTTAACTTCTGAACCAATTTGTCTGGGAGTTCTAATATGTCCTTTACTGGTTTCCTTCCGGGCTCTCGCTGTCTATCTAGATCACTGAGTTGCTTCCAGGTATGTCCGAACAGATCCGTGTGGTCAGCCTTCCGGATTTGCTTCCACACATCAGCTGGCAGGCATAACCCGAAAAACAAGTCAATGTCCGCTAAAGTCATTATCGTCGAACCCAAGGCTGTGCCTAATTCGGTATAGAATGCTGTTGGGTTCTTTCTTAAATCGGGCAGAGTTTGTCTAAAGGTTAAGATATCTTGTCGGTCCCATGGTTGGTAAACCCAATTGTACACAACCCTCCCCTTTGCATCTGCATGGTTAATATCGTCGTTTGTTCCCTGACCACGTGGCGGAATCCAGTAAGGGGCCGCCTCTCTGATGGGCATCATAGTGTTGGCTACTTCTACTGAGGACTCGATTGTTTCAGGGACTGTAACCTTGACTTCTGGTTTCTGTTCCGTGAGGTGGTGGAAGACCTCACGCATTTGCATGAAGAGGTCCGTCGCATCACGTTCAGTCCCATCTCCAACATCAATCTTTCTATATAGCGTTGTCAGTTTAGAGGGGCCCTTACTCTGATACCTATCCTCATATGCGTTCAGGGTGTGGTAGCTGAATCGTAAAATGAAATGCCGTCTGTGGCTGTCGGCATGTGAATTATACATGTTCATTGTGTATTCTTCGCTCTCCTTCCGTTCTACAAGTGTCTTTGCTATTTTGTCAATCCCATCCCGCTCATCTTTACTCAACCTATTTGGTCTGGCTGGTGGTTGCTTGCTAGCCTCGGGGTCATCTGGCGGTGTTGCTAATGTGGCTGGTGCACTAGCGCTAAGGTCGCTCTCGTTCGCACTCAGGGCTTGCAGGTGTTGTTGGCAGGGGGCATATGGAGGGGGCATGTAGATGATTGGGGGACCTAGCAGTAATTCATCGTTCGCCCGTTGTTTGGAGGGCAATTCAGGGTAGAGCGTAGAGGGGGTCCTAACAGGACATTGACCTGTCAACCCTGATTCTTGTTTTTGTGTAGCTTCCTTTCTTTCTTTTATTTCTTCTTCTAGTTGCTTAGCGGCTAGGTGGGCTGCCTTTCGTAATTCTTTCCCTATTTTTGCTTCTTCTCTTTTTCTTCGTTGTTCCGTTTCTTTGCACCACATGCCGATACTATCGAGCATAGTGGGCGTAGTCTTATTTTTCTGGAGTGCTATTTCTAATGTTTTTATTTTATGATCATCAAAGGAACCTATCAGTGGCCACTGACTTTCGGGGTTCTTCTTTGTATATTTATGCCATAACTTAGTATAAGCTATAGCGACTAGTCCATGCTTAGTGAACATGTCCTTATTAAGCGGTCCGGGCTAAACAGGCTACCAATCAGTGGGGAGAAGATAGGCATGACGGGTTACAACGGGGACAAAGGTCTGCACTACCTATCTTATCACGGCGTGCAAAGACTAGACAGAATATTTCTATTCTCCGTTGTTTGCAGGCGGGGAATACCTCAAAAGAACCAATACCGAACACTTAATGTACGGTCAATCAAACAATCAGTGGGGAGAATAAGTAGGTACGACGGGTTAAAAGTTTGCGTTACCTACTTTTTCTCTACCTGCAAAGAGAATCCTTGTTCTTCCCTGTTTGCAGACAGAGAATCTCCAGACAACAATCCGCGAACAACAGTTCGGGAAAACAGTGGGGGAGGAAGATAGGCACGACGGATTACAACGGGGACAAAAGTCTGCGTTACCTATCCTTCACTGCTTGCAAAGAGAGAGCCTGTTGTTTCTCCGTTTGCAGACGGTGAATCTCCAGAAGAACCAACAAAAGAGTAATACTAGTATTATCCAAATCAAACAATCATTTCATACTTTTGTCGCATTTACACGACCTTACCCGGACCGCATGGACAGTTTCCTGTCTTCCGGATCCAGCGCCCGACCGTCCTCTATTCTTCGTGATGTTCGCGGCACTCCTGATGGTTCCCAGTCAGGACCGTAGATCACTCGAGAGAGGTCTGTTCAGAACAAGTGAAGTTCGGATGATCAGCTGTCAGACGAGGGTCTATCGGACAGGAGCTCTCCCGATCGTTGCAGTCGTTCACTCTGTCGTCGGGACCTCTCCCACTGGATCCACGTGTCGCTGATGGGCCCCACGCTTTGGGACGCCAATTGTAGAAAAAGGGTAGGGCTGATGGCCTGTTTCAAGATTGCCCGGCGTTAACCGCCTCTATACCACTCTAGTTACCAAACAAAGAGGCAGGCGCTGGAGACTGGAAGGCAGGAAACAGAAGTTTTATTCCGACGGAGCAGAACACATCAGATCAGACAACAAGGTATCGTCTCGAGGTGCTCTAACAGCCTCTCTGAGGCCTGGCCTCTTATACCCTGGTTTATGACATGTGAACATTCTTTATTGTATAAAAACTCTTTGAACTTATAAAAAGACATCCCCGTAATCCTCGTGTCAGACCCACCCCACATGCATCCACAATAGAGGTCCTCACCCTGCTGATAATAGGAGGGGGCCATCACGCAGCTGGGTGTTCCGTCGATTCTTAGGATGTGTGCGCCTGATCGTATCCCAGGGGGTGGGGAGGCCATGATCAATAGTGAGTCCTTTGAAGAGGAGCGACTCCATACAATAGGGGGCAGTAAACTGTATCTCCCGGCTAGGCGATGACCTCGGACCTGTGTGGACAATCGGACTCGGGGGAAGGGGTCATCAAAGGAGAGGTATTCATGCCGCGTGGACAATCAAGCGCGGAGGGAGAGTTTACCAACAGAGGGGTATTCATGAAAGGAAAGGAGGTGTTGGTCAGGCGCGAGCGTGACTCCCAAGGACAGAGTCATGCAGAAGAAGAAGGTTTATGACTTGCCCATGTGAGGGAGGGGGGGGGAAGCCAGGGTGCGCGGAGGATGCTCGTAGGGTCAGGGGAGCACGCTGGCGATCGATCGTGGACAGGGAGACCATGATACCTAAAATGGCTGTCGTGCATGTTGTACGTGGGTGACAAGCTGGCGCAGATGATGTTCAGCTCGTGTACTAAAATTCCACAGATGCACCTTCAAAGTCCTAGGGAGTTGAAGTTGAACACTAACTGGATTTATCATCTTTTCCACCAAAAAGGGGCCAATGTATTTTGGTAAAAATTTCCGATTTCCTTTCATTCTTAAATTTCGTGTGGACAACCAAACCTTTTCTCCTGAATCATAAACGGGACTGGGACGCCTCCTCTTATCTGCCTGTTTCTTAAAAGATGCCTTAGCCTTGATCACATTATCTGTGGCCTGTTTATAAACCTTCTTGAGATTTTGAAAAACTTCCTCTACTGCTGGTACATCACTCTCCTGTCAGCCTACATAGGTATTTGGATGTCTACCGGCATTCAAAGAAAAAGGTGTGTAACCAGTACTTGAATGCAAAGCATTATTGTAGGCAAACTCCGCTGCCCAAATTATGTCTGGCCACTCTCCTTCATTATCCATCAAGAAGAGCAGCAGAAACTGTTCTAATTCCTGATTCACTCTTTCCGTTTGGCCGTCAGTCTCAGGGTGAAAACTGGAGGACAAACAAGAGTCAACATCCAATCTTTTTAAAAAGGACCTCCAAAAACGAGAAACAAATTGGGGACCCCGATCAGAGATGACTACCTTTGGAACTCCATGCATGCGTACTATATGTTGTGTGAATAATGAAGCTAGTTGTGTAGCATTAGGAAGAGATTTTAGCGGAACAAAATGACTCATCTTGGTAAAATGATCCACGACCACCCAAATTACAGAATAACCGTGGCTGGAGGGTAACTCAATGATGAAATCCATTGACACAGTATGCCAAGGATAAGGAACTAGGGGTAAAGGATGAAGTAAGCCTTGGGGTGCCATTCTGACGGACTTCCCCTTGAAACATTGTTCACAAGAGGTCACATATCGTTCCACCTGAGCTTCCATGGATGGCCACCAAAAATCTCGTCGTATTAGTTCCAAGGTCTTCTTCACTCCCTTGTGTCCAGCCAACAGATCATCATGAGAATGCTGTATGATCATAGCTTGAATTTCTTCATTTGGAATAAAGAGTTTCCCCTCGAAAGTATGGATGACCATCCCTTACTTCCTTTTCTTCGTCTTGCTGGACCCATTCTTCCATATTAAAAGAAGCCAACACCTGATCCAGTTTTTCTTCTAAATCCGGGAATGAGATTACACAAATGATCCTCTCTTTCGGAATTATCAACTCTTCATTCGACACTGGGATTTCTTCTCTCGATACCAAACGTGATAAGGCATCAGCTTTACCATTGGCGGAGCCTGGCTTATAAGTCAGAACAAAATTGTAATCTGCAAAAAATAAAGACCAACACAATTGTCTTGGAGACAAAGTTCGAGCTGACTTGAGAAATTGAAGATTTCGATGATCTGTGAACACAGTAACTTCATGTCGAGCCCCCAACAGATAATGTCTCCATTCACGAAAGGCGTCCTTCACAGCCAATAACTCTTTGTCTGCAATTGAATAATTTATCTCCGCAGGGGTTAATTTTCGGGAGCGATATGCCACCGGGTGAAGTTGTCCATTGGACTTGTCCCTTTGAGACAGAATTCTCCCAATAGCCAAATTTGAAGCATCTGCTTCCACATAAAAATGTTCCCCTGGATCTAGATGCATCAACACTGGAGCCGTGGAAAACGCTTCCTTTAATTCACAAAAGGTTTTCTCTGGTTCATCGGACCAGTCAAACTTGACTCCTTTCTTCAGTAATTGCGTCAAAGGGGCCACCTTCTGAGAGAAGTTTTCAATGAAGCGTCGGTAAAATTGGCGAATCCAATAAAACTTTGAACTTGCTTCACACTCTTTAAAGAGGGCCAGTCCCTTATCGTCTTCACCTTGGAATCATCCATGGCCACTCCTTCGGAGGAAAGAACAAATCCTAAAAATTCCACTCGTTCCGAGTTGAAAACACACTTCTCCAGTTTGACCAACAGTTGGTGTTCCAAGAGTTTCTTCAGGATCGTTCGAACGTGGTGAATATGCTCCTGCATGGATTCCGAAAAAATGAGGATGTAATCAATATAAACTACAGCATAACGGTCCAAACTTTCCTGCAGAACATCATTAACAAAATGCTGAAAAGCTGCTGGAGCGTTGCAGAGACCAAATGGCATTACTTGATATTCGAAAAGACCCATCCTCGTCCAAAAAGCAGTCTTCCATTCGTGACCTTCGGCCATCCGCACAAGATGATAAGCTCCCCTCAAATCCAACTTCAAAAAAACTTTTGCCCCCTTCACTTGGTCCAATAGTTCAGATATGAGTGGCAACGGATATCTATTCTTTTAGGTAACAGAATTCAGGACCCTGTAGTTGATACACATTCTTAAACTTCCATCCTTCTTTGGAATAAAAAATAGACTGAGACGGGCGGATAAAGCCATTTGCCAAAAATTGATTGAGATAATCCTTTAGATGTTCATTTTCCTTTTCCGAAAGAGCATGAATACGACTACAAGGAAGCAAGGCCCCTGGCTCCAGTTCAATCTTGCAATTATAGTCAGGATGTGTAGGAAGTTTGTTTGCTTCCTTCTCATCAAACACCGCAGCCAAATTTGCATATTCTTCAGGAACTTCTTGTGTCGCCAAAACACAAATTGACTTCGCTTGACTGGCTAAAAATAAAGAAGAAGAAACAGGTTCTAACTCTGTCTGAATATGGTGACAATGATTCTTGCAATAATCCGAAATCATCCTTATTGTTCTTTTGGACCAATCGATGAGTGGATTATGTTCCGTGAGCCAGGGTAGCCCTAAAATGAATTGAAATTGAGGAGCGTCGATGAGGCTGAATCTCAAATTGCTAACATGTTCTCCAGGCCCATTCAGTCTTATTGTTTCGGTATCATGAACTATTGGACCAGAAGACAAGTTGGTTCCATCAACTGCTCTCACTGCTTCAGGCTTTTCCTTCCTGATGAACTTGATTCCCAGAGACTTTGCAAAACCAATGTCACAAAAATTGCCAGTGGCTCCTGAATCAATCATTATGGAAATCCCGTCAAAATGAGTGGAATCAAATTCGATTACTCCGTTAACTATCAAATGCGGTGCCACAGATTGTAATGTGTTAGCCACAGACTGTAGATTTGGAGTTGGCTCTTCTTCTGCTCCCACCACGGCAATTCCTTTTACTGGTGGAGACGATCTTTTACCTGCATCTGTTGTTTTGGCTTCTTGGAACAGTCCTTCAAAAAACGACCTGAATCTCCACAATACATCCACAGTTTGCCATTTCGCCTTCGCTCGCGCTCTTCCTTGGTTAACGGACCTCTCACCGAGCCGATCTGCATAGGTTCTTCATCAGGTGGCGTCTCTTTGGTTCTAGAACCTTCCGACTTGAATCGATCATACCGTGGAGGGTAGGACTTAAAGTCCTTTCTTCGTTCACATCTTCTCTCATTCAACCGCTGATCAATTTGTAAGACCAAATCAATTAATTCAGATAACTCAGTGGGTCGCTTTGGAACTTGAGCCAGGCCATCCTTAAGTTCATCCTTAAGGCCTCGATAAAATATTGCCGCTCTTTTCGCTTCTGGCCAGTTGGTCTCTACGACAAGCTTGTTGAATTGAGCAAGGTATGCCACCAAATCCCGGTTGCCCTGTTGTAGATTCAACAATTCATTGTCTGTAATCTGAGACGTAGTTCTTCGATCAAAAATTCTCAAAAATTCCTTCTTAAACTCTCCAAAATCATATAGTATTGGGTCATTATTATTTACAACTGGTAACGACCAGGCGGCCGCATCTCCACTCAGGTAGGACAACAAAAAGGCCACCTTGGCTTGATCCTCTTTAAAAATTACAGGCTTACAAAGGAAATGTAAGGAACATTGTGTGAGGAAAGTCTGAGTCTTTTGTGGATCTCCGCTGAACCTCTCGGGGGCAGCTAATGGAATAGTTGGGGACATTGCATGAATTACCTGAGTGGTCATCTCTGAAGTGGAAGGAGCAGGTGAAAAGGATTGAGATTTAGCTTCCTTATTACCCACTGAACTAGCCACTGATAATTCATCTAACCTCTTCCTAAGAAACTGAGTCTCCTGACTTGACCTCCTTACTTCTTCTCTGAGTGACTTATTATCGGACAAAGCTTCACATAACTGCGATAGAATCCCATCTAACACCACTGCAAGGGTCGTTAAATCTAATCCCTCAGCCATCTTGTTCGAGCGGAATTCTTGATATTGTGGGCACTTCAATCTGTCTAGTACCTGATATCAGAATTCTGTATTTCCGCTGGAACCAATGCTATTCCTCTAACCCCCTACCTAGATACCTAAGTCACAAGGACTCGTGCATCCAAGAGGGGGGAAAGGGGATTTGGAATGAGAGAGAAACACACCACATCTGCTTCTTTTTTCTCTTGGCTACGTCTTTTTCTTTCTTCACTTAAATATTTCTGGAAGGGAAACAATTATTCTCAAGAAAACAATTCACAGTCTAAACTTTTTCAAAACCTTATTCTATGGAACGTCCACTAAATTTAGGGATGGGCTGGCCGCAGTCGCCAACTGGATGACGGCAAACTGTCTGCAACTCAATGCAGGAAAAACAGAAGTGCTACTCCTGGGCAAGAACACTAGCGGTTGGAACGACCACTGGTGGCCTCCCCTGCTTGGTCCTACCCCCCCACCAAAATCCTTGGTAAAAAACCTAGGAGTATGGCTGGACTCTGCACTGAATTACCAGTCGCATACAAAAAAAGTGGCAGCCATCTGTATTGGGTTGCTGAGAAGCCTAAGCCCCATCTTGGGCTTCTTTGACCCCAAGACAAGGCAACTCATTGTCCAAGCCACCATCCTTGCCCGGCTGGACTATGCTAACGTCCTCCTCCTAGGCGCAAATAAAGCTGAGTTATCCAGATTCCAACGTATTCAGAACTCAGCAGCAAGGGCAATTGTTGGCCTGCCCAGAAGATGCTCGGCCAGAGCCACCATTCAGAGGCTTCATTGGCTGCCCATAGAAGCTCGCATCCAGTTCAAGGCTCTTACCATCTCCTTTAAAATCCTTAGAACGGATGGCCCTGAACTACTCCGAACGCTGCTTACTCCTTATAACCCCCAACGCAATCTTCGTTCCATGGGTCAACATCTAGTGGTGGTCCCCCGAACGAAGTTCTGTCGTATCGGAGATCGCTCCTTCAGAGTAAAGGGAGCTAAACTATGGAACTCCTTGCCCCTCCACATTCGTCACCTCACCAATTTGTCTGCTTTTCGCAAAGCAGTAAAAACGCACCTCTTTCCTCCTCTGTAATCCCCTCCCCCTCCCCCCCTTTTTCCTCAGTTGGTTATGCTTTGGTTCTTAGCGCCGGGACGCCTCGTTGCTGGGGCAGCTGTCGCGCTCAACAAATTGTTAACATAACATAACATAACATAAAATATTTATATATACCTGTGTGTGCAGAGTGGCTAACTGTTTCTCTAGTATGGATAGTCTTGTATTGACGCTATCACCAAGGTTTGGTACTTCTACAAAGAGATATACAAACAATTACTGTATGTTCAAAAAGGAACCTTTGCTGAGTGAGCTTGTGTCTTTAGCCAGCCCTAATGGAATTCTATGTACCTTCTTATCTTTTCCTCATTTCCTCTGGGAAAACCAATGGAACTGCTGAAGTTGATACGAGGACGTCTTCTCTAAAGATGGTAAGTATATTATATATATATAATCACACATACATGAAGAATGGACAGACTCCTCAGGAAAACTTCTGATATATCTTGGTAGTTTCGCATCTTTGAGCTAATGTTTAGTTCAATATTGCTTCATATCAATTGCTATACCTCTAACTCAAATGTCTCTTTCAATCCTTTCTTCAGTTCTAAATTTCTTCACTGAATTTGAAAGAAGGTTCAGCCAAATTCGATATCTTTTTCCCGATAACTTTTACAGGAACTCAAATCTTCTCCACAAAAGTCTCTAAATAAACTTACCGCAGAGCGGCAGAGGAATGCGCAGACTTCATTATACTCACAACCAAAATTCGGAAGTACTAACTCGAAAAGCGCTCGAGATTTGGAACACGGGCAAGGAATGCGAGCGTTTCCAACAAATTCATCGTTTGAAGTGCGTAGCTCAACTCGATTAGAGCCACGAACACAGCTGAGGAAGAGCGCGCTGCCTGCAACGACTAGAACGCTAATCGACCTGACCTGGCGGCCATGTTGAATTCCGCCCATAATGAATGAGTGATACCTAAGCTAACCAAGAGTAGATCTAGCCTTGTGCTCGGTGCAAACTACTGACCCTAGAATTAAATGAAAGTACTTGACTAACTATGAACAAATGGAACCGAACCTGACACAGACTCTTTACCATTGTTTAGCAGGGTAATATGCAGTGAGTTCTACAGCCAGCAATAACAATCAATGCAATAATATGAAGGTACCCCATGTAAAAGAAAGTCATTCCTACAGCATACAGTGGCACTGAAAGCTGGTACCTACCAATAACAGCAGATCAGAAGTCCAGCTCATAAAAGGAAAGGTTATGGGTCATAGAAAGGCCAAATGGTGGAATTTTCAGGAAAGCATCCTGCCCTACTGTTAAGCAGAATTCAACATAGATGTGCTAGTGTAGTGAAGATATATCATCCCAGTCAATGGGCGTAGCAACGATAATTACACAGGAGCATCTGAGCAACAGCAATCGGGAAGGAAGAAACAAGAGTTGAACTGGAGGACAACCGCTCCTGTCCCTACTGGAAGGCCCCCCTTCAGTAGTGGGCTATGGGAAAACTAAACATAATTAAAAGATAAATGAGGAATACAACTGTAGAAACATTTGAAAGGCCCCACAGGCCATTCCAAGATGGAGACTGCTAAACTCTAGGAGTCAAGCGTCCGCCTAACACCATCAGAGCTAAAGCCCATCTCATACAAGACAAACAAATGGGTCACATAAAGGCCAGGTGGTAGAGTTCTCAGTAAATCACACTGCCCTGGCTGTTCTCAACTTGACAAAAAGCATATATGGCCTATGGATCTGTCCAAACCTCAAGTGACGTGTGGGCCAGAAATATCCCAATGAGAATTTCAACACCACAATTTCTAGGGTAGCCAGGAGTCTGCACTGGTGGATTAGAGTTGGTTGATAAAGAGACATCAAATGATGACCTTTACCACCCAACCTAGCATAAGGATGTCTGATTCTGGTACAGATAGGTGCATGCCTGGACCCCTGGTGTTGTAATGCCATTGCATTTTCTTTTTCTTCTATCTTTCTATGACATACTATTCACATTCAGGGAAACAGTACACAGATTTGCTACAGTGGAAATGCAGGTTCATAGTGCTAATAAGCGCAATTCCTTGATGTGCAAACAAAAGAACCAGTGGCTTAGTTCCAACCTTCCATGTGCAAAAATGTGGTATCTTATGAAGCAAATGTGGTGCAATGCTTAAGATATTATATCTTCCGTTAGAACACATGCAGCACTTATAGAGGTGGGTAAAGGGGGTGTAGGAGCACTACAGACACTGAAAGATATTGGCTCCAACGACTGTGATAGCATCTTGCCTTATGTGAGTAACCTTATTAATCAAGTCGTGTTCCCATAGTGCTAGCTCTGGGCCACCAGGAGAAGCTAAGGGGTTAATGTGCAGTGTTCAAGGACATTGAACAAACACAAGAGGGGAGGAAAGTCCAATATGTGTGACAACATCTGTGTGTGAATGTCATAATAAGATTCTTAAAAGACTAATCCCATAACTGTGTAACTGTGGTTCTTTAATGGTAATCGAGAAGGGCAGTAGTGGACAATGGACTTTCTGGCAATAAGAAATGTAGGTATATATACCAACATTGCTGCTAACATCGATAAGAAACAGTATAGCCAGCAAGTAAAGAATTAACACCACAAAGCTCTTTTATTAAACACATGAAAAGTATAGGAAATTGGAATACTAGTTGAGGGGGAGTACTCAAGCAGCAACCACAGTTCTTATCAGGATGAAAAACAAGCAAACCCCAAATTAACCTGTGCTGAGCCCTCTGGTAGCCTGGCAAAAAAGCAGTTCGTCTTAACATAGAGGCAATGTGTGAAGTACTTATGCAGCACACAAACAGTATTAACGTGGGAATACAACACAAGAAGAATCCCACACAAATTTAGAAAAATAGAGCAGAATCTAATAAATTATTTGACAGCAAAAAAAAAGAAATCCAAACAGTGAAACAGAAGATGTGCAATCTTAAAGGTTTAGTTAACTATAGTGCTTAAAAGCACACATCGCCAACTGGGGTTATCGGGTCATGCCGGACCAGGATAAAGTCACAAGTTCAGGCCAACCATAATGGAGAACAGGTCTGATACAAGGACCAAGTTAGGCCCGCTGAACAAAGTACCATAAAACCTGGTTGTGAAACTTTGCTAGATTCCGTGTCAAGGATATATTGCACAGTGGAAGGTAGGAGGTCTTGTGTCAAGGATGCGTCATATAGTGGCGGTTCTGAGGAGCTGCAAGACCCTGCATCAGGGATTCTTTGCACAGCGGCTGTTCCAATGTGAAGCTGCAAGGAAATCTGTCACTCTGCTTTGGTTCTGCTAGGATCACAGCTAGGCTGGCAGAATACTTCCAGGCCCAATTCCAAGGGTTCAGGATTGGGGTGCCACGACATGCACCACTTGTGGGGCAGGACTAATTTCAGGCAGAGTCCAGGTGCCGAGTTCAAGGTGGATAGAGCCTTCTCTGTCCATGAGACTCTTATCAGAAGACCAGACAACTAGCGCTTAGAGTCACTCTGGTGATCCTGGGCTCCTAGTGCAGGTCCAGTCCTTCTCACTCAGGCTGTAGGGCAGCAGAATAGCCATCCTTCTTGCGGCAGAGTAGCAAAGCAGTCCATCGGTACCGTACACAGTTCCAGAGGTGTACTGAAGAGTTGGTTCAGAGAGTCCAATATTTATATTTGGTCCCAACTTTGAAGTAAGAGAAGCTTCTAGAGTACTCCCCTGACAGAGGTATCTTGAATTGTCTGCCTCCCTAACCTTGCACCAGCCTGTCTGGGAGTGCAAAATACTAGCATGAAATCCTTCGCGAGAGTGCTGAGGCAGGGCCTTGGTGATGTACAAGTGTGGTAGGTGACAGTTCCGCCCCCTATATCAAGTTAAAGCGGACCCAACCCGTCAATAACTAGTACCCTTTGTCCCACTGCCTGGGAGGCCGACTGCCACCTACACTTGGATATAGGCACCAAATGATTAGGACAAAAAATGCCAACTTTGTAAAAGTAGAAAAGCAAAATGCCAGCTGTGTTGCAGTCTGGTAAACAAGTGTGCAATACAATGTGTACAAGAGAAACAATCTAGATTTCTAAAGTGTGCACCCTATGAGGAGGCTTCCGTCCACCACCCAATTCGAAAAGAAGGAGAAAACTAGGATCTATGCCCTAGACACAAGGTACACTGCTATGATTTACTCAAAGAGTATATACCATTTACAGAGAGGTAATGAACAAGCTTAAACATTATGGGCCAGATGTAGGTAATTTCCATTTACCGAATGGAAAATACCGACTCATACCGAATCGGTATTCCTCAATCGGTGAATGGTATCTATCTAAAAAGTCGGTAAAAGTTACCGACTCGGTATGACTCGGTAAGCCAAATCGGTAATTACCGAATCGGAATTGACTGAGTCAGTAAAATCCGAGTCAGTGAAACCCAAGCAAACTTATGGGCCACATTGCCCATAGGAATGAATGGGAATCACCGAATCGGAAAATTCCGAATCGGATTTCACCGACTCGGAATTTACAGAATCGGTAAATACCGATGTGGGAGTTTGAAAGATGCCATGTGAGCCTGTCAACCAATCAGGGAGAGCCTACACACCCCACAGCCAAGGCCCTGTGAATCCAACCAATGAGAGAGAGGCACCACACCCCAGTACCTGGGAGTGGCCACACCCATGCAGGTGGAAACCAACTGAACAAACAAATCTGCAGAGGAGAGAGGAGCACAGCATCCACAGGCGAGCAGACTGACAGAATGGAGGCACAGGAAGGACAGAAGGATGCTGCTGAGAGGAAAAGGAAGCAGAAGTTCGGCCCAGAGGAACTACAGGTGGCTGTGGATGAGATTGTCACCCACTACAGCCAAATATTTGGGAGGCAGTCTCTGCATGTTGCAGAGACTGTGAAGAGGAACATCTGGCTAGCAATTCAGGGCAAAGTGAATGCCATAGGAGTCACCCACCGGGACATTGAGGACATCAAGAAGCGGTGGTATGACCTGCGTATAGTGACCAAGAAGAAGATAGCAGGACAGAAAAAGTATGCTGGTTTGACTGGAGGTGGCAGGGCCAAAGCCCCAAAACTTACACCAATTGAGGAGCAAGTTGCATCCACCATGGAGTCTGAATGAATCCATGGGATTGGAGACCTGGATAGCACCGCGAAATCAGCCAAAAAACAAGGTAAGAGGCATGTACCCACATGTCCCCCCACCTACCCCAACCCTGCACCCCACTGTGTACACACATGACACAGCAGGAGAGGTCAGAATTTCTTGCTGCAATGCATCATGGTAGACGTAGTCATGTACACACAGAAGCAAAGTACACCACACATGACTCAGCAAGGCATGCCACACGCATCCCCAAACAAGCAATGTGGACTGTGCAAAGGTGTGCAGACCATTTAATTAAGAAACACACACAGACAAACTACAGCATTGACACTATGTCAATTTCATTCCACAGGAGAGTCGTCACGCAGTTCTGCACCGCCGAGGGAGGAGAGGGCAGCACCATCTAAAAGAGGGGAGAAAGAAAAAAGGAAAAATCGTCACAGCGCAGGAGAAGCTGGAGACGACCCTACCCAGGACCCCTCATCACCAGATCCACCCACTACACCAATCCCAATGTCCCCTCTGTTGTTTGGGTCTCCAGACCTCACAAACACACCCATGCCGGGAGGGGAAAGTAGCCAGGCGGAGCCCCCACAGAGGATTCTGCAGACCTCAGATTCAGAGGATGAAGAAGATGTCCCCCAGAAGAGTGCGCCAGTGCCTGACAGGCCAAGACCAACTATGTCTGCAGGCTCAGCGCGCACTACTGCCCTTGGCAGGAGGGCACGTGATGGTGGGGAGGGCCAGGATGGTGAGAGCATGTTCTGTGGGATGGAGGGCACGATGGTGAAGGTGCAACGGCAGCAGGCAAAATCGCTGCAAGCCATGCAGCGGCAGGTGCGCGGTTTGAGCGCAACAATGTCCAACATGGACAAGGGCATAACCCAAATGGCTACTAGCCTGGACCTGATAGCACAGGGGATCTCTGACATTTCTACCTACATGGGGGTCCTCTCCGACAAGCTTGACAGGGAACACCTCAAGCGTGCCAGGAAACGGCAGTACATGCGCCAACAGACCAAGGCCATGAACAGGTTCGCTGCCAACACAGCTCTCCTCTGCAGACGCTCCATCTCAATGCAGGAAGCAATAGAGCACTGCTGCACTGACTTAACCCGGGGCATGGGTAGAGTTACCTCTGCAATGGAGCAGATGTTGACCTCACACCTAGGCAATGCTGGTGACACGGGTGTGGAGGAGACTGAGGGGTCAACCAGCAGGAGTGGCTCCAGTACACCTGTCCAGGAGGTGCGCAGGAGCGGCAGGCACAGCCATGCAGAGTCAGGCACCATCAGGGAAGCTGAAGGACGGGCACCTAAGTCCCGCAATGTGGTGCGAGGACGCAAGAACTGAACTATGCAGGGAACTGACTCTACTGCACACAGTGACAGCAACTGAGTATGTGCAGCCAGTGACATTGACGTACAGTCATGTGACCAACATGAAGTAGTGCTGAATAAACTACTCATGTCCGGAAGTATACCTGTGTGTGAGTCATACTTTACCTAGAAATAGCGTTGTGTAATTTCAGTCCGTCTCAATCTGCCATCTACTGCGGCTGGCCCTGTTGCCTGGGGATCTGCATGTTCTTGGTCCTCATCTATGTTCTCACGATGTGTCAACTCCACCTCTGTGCCTTCCTTGGTCGCAAGATTGTGTAATATGGCACAGGTCACAATAATTTTGCAACACAGGAGGGGGTGTACTGTCGCGCACCTCCACTTTTGTGGAGGCAACGGAACCTGCTCTTCAGGAGTCCAAAGGTTCTCTCCACAACATTGCGGGTGGACCTGTGTGCCACATTGTATCGCCTCTCTGCTCTGTTGGTTGGGTTCAGGTACGGTGTCAGCACAAAGGAACGCAGGGCATATGCACTATCACCTGGGAGAGAACAAGAGGTACATGGGTTTCATACACATTCCACATGGAGCTGAGATACATTTCAGGGTGAGTGCTACATATTTACCTAGCAGATAACCATCTCCAAAATCGCCATTCTGTAGCCGTCTGTATATTCCACTGTTCTGGAATATGTAGGAGTCGTGCGTGCTCCCTGGAAATTTAGCAACTATGTCGGTGATGATGTTCCCTGCATTGCATATCACCTGCACGTTGATGGAGTGCGTAGACCTACGGCTTCTGTATATGTGTTCCGTGGCTGCAGGTGGGCATAGGGGAATATGGGTGCCATCAATGCAGCCTATCACATGCGGGAAGTGAGACAGTCCATAGAAGTCTGTTTTAGTATTGGCAAGTTCCGCAGGTGTGTCAGGGAACTGTATGTAGTCTCCCATTCTCTGAGTCATGACATCCAGGAACTTCCTGAAGAAACGGGACAGACAGCTCTGGGATACTCCTCCTACTGCAGCTATCACACTCTGGTAGCTCCCAGAGGCAAGCAGGTGTATGCTGCACAGCACCTGGACATGGGGAGGTATAGCGTGGGCCCTGGGTGTTGGATGATCCAGGTATGGGTGGAGGTCCCTTATTAGGTCCATGATGGTATTGGGGTGCAGCCTGTACCTCTGGAGTATCTCAGGCTCAGTCAATTGGAACAGAGTGATCCTCTGCCTGTACACCTGCTCCTCCCTTTGCCATACCCTCAGTCCTGCAGCCTGTAGCCTTCGCCTCCTCGCTATCACATAGAGTGCAGCCATTTTGACTGGAGGGTTGCATTTTGGGAGCCTTTTTATAGCATCCACATGGTTACCACCACCTTTCTGTCCATGGTAAATACCGACTGCGAAATACCGAATTTGGATGAATTCGGTATTTTTGGCCTTTCCTACATCTCGATGGCCATGTTTTCCGATTCCTTATTTACCGAATCGGTGTATACCGAGTCGGTATTTTTCCTATCGGTGAATACCGATTCGGCAAATATGGACTCGGATAATTCCGAGTCGGTATTTTGGCGATTGATATTTACCGATTCAGTATTTTTTTGGCACCTACATCTCATTCTCGCTATACCGCTCGGTAACGGCCGATTTTACCGATTTTGGTCCTTTACCGACCGGTATTGGGCGACCTACTTCTGGCCCTATATGTTCAAAAATTGAAACCAATAGCAACATTCCAATGTACAAAAGTCCATCATTAAATCATCAATGAAGGGATGAATGTAGCTTATTCATGTTTTATTGTACAAACGTAAGCACGTCACAGGGAAGTTTGTTCCGCATGAGTTAGATGGTATTTAAGCAGTTCCCATGTTGGTTAAACAATTCCCAATACATTTCGGGCATAAACAATAGCCTTTCGTCAGGGAAACCTACAAGCAAATAATTGTTACAATGAGAATACATCATACTGAACTTTACAAAACAAAAGGTACAAAAAACGGCCACTAAATGCCATGAGGAGAACTTCAAAGACATACAGGTACATGCATCATTGTTGCCGTGTGCGATTCCTCAATTGCGAAAATTAAGGAATCGCAATTAAGGAATCGCAAACGGCAATGCATCAAAAATTCGCAATTTTATTAGCGATTCCTTATTTTTCCTTAATTGCGATTCACAATTTGCGATTCGCAATTAAGGAATCCCTTCCCATTGATTCCTATGGGCCAAAAGGCCCATAGGAATGAATGGGAAGACAATCTCAATTTGCGATTCGCAATTAGCTAATCGCAAATTGAGATTGCGATTTCAAGGGTGCAGGGGTGTCCAAAGGACACCCTGTTGCACCCCTGAAATCAATCCATGCACATATGTTATGCACACACATGCCCTAATGTGTGCACAACATGACAGTTTGAAAAATGCACAAAATTGCATTTTTCAGATTTTTCGCAAATTACCATGAGGTCCAACCTCATGGTAATTTTTTCCTCCTAATTGCGAAATCGCAATTTTTTTAAGTGTCATGCATTGCATTTAAGGAATCGCAAATTGCGATTCCTTAATTGCAATCGCATTTTCCGAAATCGCAAAAAATTGTGATTTCTTGTAATTTTTTACATAGTGATTTAGGAATCGCAAACGGCCGAATTTTGCGATTCGCACCGTTTGCGATTCCTAAATCCTTTGATGCATGTACCTGATAGAGTAAAGTAAATAACTCTCACCAGAGATCATACTGAAAAGCCAGATTGTCAGCCCTACTTAAGAAAGCGCGAAAGAAGAGTGAACATCACAGGACACAAGCGAAGCCATCACCAAACGCAATCCTTGTGTAGTATGGCAATCAACCATTGCAAGCCATGATTTAAAAGAGTCTAAAGAAAAGTACACCTCTGTCCATGATTCGTAACTAAATTGATGTGATATGCTATGGTATGGTATGGTATGGTATGGTATGGTATGGTATGGTATGGTATGGTATGGTATGGTATGGTATGGTATGGTATGGGAGGAGCAGGCCTGACATCAGTGAAAAGTGAATTTAGGAGTTTTTCATTACCAGGGCTTTTAAAAGTTGAATGTAGATGCCCAAGTTTTAAAATAAACTGCACCTGAACTATGGGTTGTTTAGGGCATACCCATAGTGTGACTTTTATGTGTTAAAAAAGAAGGTTTAGGCTTTCTAAAAGGTTTATTCTGCCAGGTCGAAATTATAGTTTAAACTGCAGACACAGGCATCAATGGCAGGTCTGAGGCATGTTTGAAAGAAGAGGGTGGCACAATGAGTGCTGCAGGCCCTGGGGCATGTAGTATCACTTTAGTAGGGTCTTACAAGTGAATGCACTGTGCCAATTGGGTGGAAGTTAAAGTCACCATGTTTTAGGGAGAGGAGATGCACTTTAACCCTGTGTTAGCAGTGGAACAGTGTGCAGAGTCATATGGCCAGCAAAAATGAAGTCAGCGAAATCAGGAGGATTGAAGGCAAAAAGTTAGGGGGAAAACATGTCACGGATGTCAAGTCCAACGACAAGTATAAGTAACAATCACATATTATAATAAGAGTGCAAGAAAAGAATATCACGAGGCAAGTTCCTCTTTTTGCTCCAACAGCCTATTGTCAATGGGGTATTTGCTCAGGGGAAAAACTAGATTTGTCTCAATTTCTTACAAGGACTTTGACCTACTGGTGCAATCCCTCTCTGTCATAGCATCTGCAGGGTGATCCATTATTTGGAGCTGGTGTTTTCAGTGGCAGCTGGTACTAGTATTGAATTTAATTTCATATGTCACCTGCTAGGTTGAGTCACTAGGACTAGCATCAATGATGAACCAATAGTGTTTAAAAAAAATTATTTGTCAAGTTCAGAGAGCTTGTAGGTCCTGCCATATATTCTGACTATCATGATGGCAAGTTCCAAATATCCAAAGTGTATATCTCAGTGTCTATTTTAGCATGTAAGGCTAAGAATGTCTTCCTCTTAATATTGGCGTCATGGCAATAGTCTGACGAAAAATGGATGGACAGACAATCAAGAAAAATGGACCTCATACTTTTTTGCTGTCTGTATTACAAGCAGTGTATGCTGATGGCACAGATAGAAGACAGTCACAAGACAGGGCATCACAGGAAGTGTCTGATTGTAGTACCTGATCTTTTGCAACCTCTTGAATTCAAGTTGTTCTGGAAATTTCAAACACAACTTCCAGGGAAGAAATGATTGCAGAAAGGAGATCATTTCTCCCTTCTCCATCTAGTCTGGGAACCTAAAAAATTAAATATTATCTCTCTTCGAGCAGTCTTCAAGATCCATGATTTTGCATCATAGATGCCAGCCATCCCTGTATCAGTCTCTCATTCCACTAAGTAGCTCATCAACTTCATTAAGTTGCCTTTCCTTAGTGTTCAGGTGTTTGTGCAGTGAAATAAAATCTCTGTGCATCAATCTGACTTTAGAGGACACTGCTGTCATCATTGTGTCCTGTGTGCCCATCCTTAGAACTGATGGATGATTACTTCATATCTGTATTGTATCAAATCCTTAATTTTGTGTGAAAGCTATTTGCTTCCCGCTAGCACTTTGGGAAAACACGAGTTGTCTAATGGATTTTGATGAGGTCATAGGGTGTCAAGTATGCAAATAATAAGCTGTGCATCCACAGTCAGCTTGAGATCAAATGATGCAGTATGTGACCCCTTTTCAAGTGAAGGAGGGCTTTCATATTGAATGGTAGCTTTCAAGTTTAAGAATGTACTTTAAATACAGAGTGCAGTGGGAGTACATGAATCCAAGCAAAGTATAAACAGGTTCCTCAAATTGGCACTGTTTCAGTCACCCATTCCAATATCGCTGAGAGTTCAGGTAAAATGCTCCATTAATATTTCAGGCTGAGATATATGGCACTGTGTGGTCTCTATGGCTCTCCTCTCAGACGTCTGTGGGTGGCATTGTGCTAAGGTGTGTACCAGGACAGTTCTGCCTGCAGTGTAGAATTCGGGCCTGCCCAAATTCCGCCATTGCTGGACACACTATATATGTTCAGAGATATATAGACACATTAATAAAGTGCACTCTCACACTGGCATACGGGTACGAGCCAAGACCACCTGCGACCTTGCACTCCTCCATTTATCCCGTTGGGCATGCCCGTCCACCGGGTGCGTGCAGAGTAGCAACATTGTATAGTGTGGGCTTGGTGGCTCAATTACTACATCCCTTCTTTCCTTTAGATACAACATTGCTTAATGTTCACAAATTCATCTTTGGACATACTGCACACAAAGTCTATGAGTCTCTGACTGGGGATGTGATTCGGCCGAAGACCATACCTCTGGCTTCCGGAGTTGTAGGCGGCCCCTGTCCCCTCGGTGTCATTTGCAGATCACGACATGTTCGGGCTGGTGGTTGTCGGCTCTTCAGCTACCGGTGTTCCTTCCTCTTGGTGCATTGACGCAGAATCTCCATCTCCCCCTGAGATGTGAGGTGGCGATATTGCTTCTTCCCCGTCTCCCTCGCCCTCATCACTTCTTCTGGCTCTCCTTCAGACCTGACGTTCACTTTCTTGAACCAGGAGACATTCCTGGCGGTTATGCGACTCCCGTGTTAAGCAGACACCATGGTTCCCAGCACTTCTGTGACTTCCCACACCTCCAGCTCGTAGGGGGTGGAATACTTCCAGCCAGTGTGACGATCCGCCACGATGACTCGGGCACCCACTCGGATGCCATGCACTTGTGCCTTGCGGGCTTGGCTTGCCTTGTCATTGGTGGTCAGTCTTCTTGCTTGCGCAGCAGTTTGATCCAGATCCTTTGGACTCTATGACAGGTCAGTGGGAATGCAGTCTCAGGGAGCCTTCCAGAATAGCAGATGTGACGTAGCACATTTCATTGTACAGTGTGGCGTCTGCTGATATGCACTCAGGAATTGGTTTAGGCATTGTTTTACATCTTCTCCTTTCTCGAACCGATCCGTAGAGCTCAGTTTAGGGTCCTCATAAAACGCTCCACCCCCCCATATGCTTGCGGCCACTGGTGTGTGATATTGCGATATCCGGATGGCTTATGATGCCATATGCTCCTGGAATTCTCTTCCTTGGAAGGGCGGTCCGTTGTCTGATTTAAGTTCTTCAAGGAGACCCATCATCACAAAGATGCGGTCGAGGGTTGCTTTGACTTGGGGAAACTCAGTGGACGACACTGCCTCCACAACAGTGAACTTGGAGTGTGAGTCTATGAGGACAAGTGTACTCCTCCCATCCGGGAATGATTCGAAGTCGTTGCTGACTTGGGTCCGCGGCTCGGGACAGGGGGCCTCAGTGATGATCGGATGTAGAGCCGGGTCATTGCTTGTGATGTTGCACGAATGGCAGGTATAAATGGTTTCCTCAACCATGGAGTCCATGCCTGGGAACCAAACTTTGTTCCGGAGACGGGCCTTCGTTTTCGTTATTCCCTGGTGCCCCTGGAACGCCAGGTCGACTACCTTCTTCTGGAGGCTCTGAGGGATCACTATGGTGGTGCCACGCAGGACTACTCCATGCAACCCCTCACTTAGCTCACTGAAGACCCTCCACAGATGCTGGCAAGACATCCTTTCATCCTCTGCTAGAGTCCGAGATCCATTGAGGCAGTGTTGCCAGCCTTCATCAGCCATGGTGGTGCTTCCTATGTCTTCAAGCGTGAGCGCATTCGGATGAGCTTTATGGGGCACCAGTTGGACAAATTCTTCAGTGTAGTCTTTCTCCGCAGACGGTGCAGTGGAGGCAATCCTGGTGGGTTGCCGCAACAGAAAATCAGCTGGATTTTTGATGCCGGGGCGAAAGATCACTTCAAAGTGGTAAGCTTGCAGTTGTACTGCCCAACTCCTGATCCGAAGGGGTGTCACCCGCGTGGTGCCAGCAAAGAGATATCAGTGGTTTGTGGCCCATCATCACACAAAACTCCTGCCCATAGAGATATAGGTGGAAATGGTGAGATGCCCACCTAATTGCTAGTGCCCCACGCTCTATCTGGGCGTAGCGCATTTCGGTTTCTGTCAAAACTCTGCTGGCGTGGCGTAGGCCACCGGGACCCATTCATTTGCAGACATTTCTTGAAGAAGAACAGCCCCTAGCCCCACCGGGCTGGCATCCACCACCACCTCAGTGCGTCTGCTGGGTAGAAAATATGCCATGACTTTTTTTGTCTGTGAGTGATTCCTTGATGGCATGGAATGCTGTGTCTTCTTTTGCCGTCCATACCCATGGCATCCCAGATTTTGTAAGACTCCGGAGAGGTCCCAAGAGTGAAGCTAAGTTCGGGATGAAGCGGCCACAATAAGTGGCCATGCCCAGGAAACTGCGACCTCAGTAGGTGACGTGGGCCTTGGTGCAGAGCGTATGCCTGCAGCCTTTTTTGGGTCAACCCGAATGCCATCACGGGGAAAGATGTAGTTGAAAAACTCCACCGACTCTTGATAAAATGAGCATTTGGCTCGATGAAGCATTAGCCCACTGTTGGCAAGTCATTGAAGGGTGTGTCTCAGATGCATGTGATGTCCTTCCAGCATCTTTGAGAAGACCAGGATGTTGTCACTCAGGTTTATGACCCCTTGCAGCCCCAATAGTGTATCACAAATTGCGTTCTGGAACACTTTGGCGGCTGACGACACCCCGAAACTCAGTCTCATGTATCTTCGCAGCCCCACATGCTTGGAGAACGTTGTGATGTTTCTCTCCTAGTGAAGTTCCAGCTGGTGGTAACGAGCGTTGAGGTCGAGTTTTGTGAACCACTTGGCCCAGTTGAGGTCCGCGATTATGACATACAGCGTGGGCGTGAGGTGTTGTTCCCATTTCACTGCCTGGTTTGGGAGGCGCATATTGACACACAGGCGAATTACTCCTGGTTGCTTTGGTTTGGGAGCGACAACCAATGGTGACACGCACGGAGTAGAGCCCAATACCTTTTCAATCACCCCAGTAGCTCCAGCTTTCGTAGTTCCTCCTCCACTTGAGGGTGTAGGTGGAACGGCACCCTTCTGTGCCTCAGCGCAGTAAGCTTGACTGTGGGGTCAATATGAAGTTTGAATAGCTTTCCTTTGAGGCACCCGAGCCCTTCGAATAGCATGGGAAACTCCTTGAGAATGTCATGGGCATGTAAGTCATGTATCAGGTTGCCAAGAAGACCAACTCCAAATCCTACGTGGTGTGACAGCTGAGGAGTGTGCCCCGCTTTTCCTCAGTGATGTGGAATCGCGTGTGGATGCTGAGTCCCTCGCTGGCTACTTCGACCTCTATGACTCCCCGTATGGGAACTGGTTCGGTCCCTCCGTACATGTATATCCTTGCCGTGGAGGGTGACAGTGGTAGTCGCGGGGATAGCTGCTCATATTTATCACTATCCATGACTTTCACCGAAGCACCGGTGTCTATGAGCGCCTTCACTGGAGAGCCTGCCACTGTGATAGAGCACATGGGCGGGGGTCGCTGTCGCTGGCCATCTCGGCTTATGAACGATACAATGGATACGTCATTGTCATCTGCACCTAGGCCGTATCCTGGCAGGGTGGAGTCTACTTGCCCCAGTGGGTCTTACAGTGTCAGCTGTCTAATTGCAGTTGACATTCCACGCTGCCCTGAGGTGTTGGCTCTCGCTCTTCTGCTGCAACTCACTTTGACCAAGTAGTTGAGTTATCCACAACAGGAGCAGGTTTTCACTTTTGCAAAGCATGGCCGGGTTGGCAGGTGTTCTAGATCGCAGTTTACGCATGCACCATTTTGCGGCGATCTCCCGCTACCTTGTGGTGTTACTGGCCGTCTCTGAATGGTGTCTACTCTCCTCCTTTAATGTTGGGGGTTGTGGACCTCCAGCGAGGTTTGTGTGTCGGTTGAGGGCCGCCTCCATTGCATCCGCCTGAGCGTTCAACAGCTCATGGGACCTTGCAAGCACTAGGATCTCATCCAGAGATATGCCTGGTTGCCTGAGTATCAGGTGGCGCAGCGTGACCGACTGGCATCCTTGTATGACTTGCGCCCTAGTTTCCTCCCTCTGGTCGTGCAGTGTGCACAAACACTCCAGTTTTTGTAGTAGGGCATAGAAAACATCTATGGTCTCTGCCTCCCCTTGCCCCGCTTGACGGAGTTTATACCGCTCAGAATAAGGATTAATTTGAGGGTCGAAGTGCCTGTTCAAGGCCGCCACTGTTTCATCATAGTTGTCATCAGCCCCCGTGTTCGGTAGGGTTGTTAAAAAGGGGTTTCAAAGACAACCAGTAACCAAAGACCCTTTTATGTTGCCCGGCGATATCGCCTCTATGACCCACCAATGTTAATCAATGAAGAAGCAGGCGCTGGAGACTGGAAGGCAGGAAACGAGGATTTTATTCTCTCCGGAGGAGAACACATCAATTCAGACAGCAAGTATCGTCACGAGGTGCTCTAACCACATCTCTGAGGCCTGGCCTCTTATACTAGGGTTTATGACCTTTATTGCACATAACACATTCTCGCAACACGTTGATAGTTGAAAGAACATCCTCGGAATCTCCCCTTCAGGCCCGTTCCCACATACATTTACAGTTGGATTCCCCACCCCGGTCACAACAGGTGATGGTTGTCGCACAGCAGGGCATTCCGCCGATTCATGGAATGCATGGGGTTGATCGGATCTCATAGGGTGGGGGCTTTGATCGGCTCGAGGGTCTTTTGATGGGGAGGGGAAGCTTCCTACCGTACGGGGTAATAAACAGTATCCGCAGGGCCAGGTGGCGGCCTGGGAACAAGGAAGACAAACGGGGACACAGGAAAAAGGGGGTTTGCATCAAAAGGATCTAAGGCCATGAAAGGAATGAGGGGAGGTGTCGCGCTGGGAACAGGATGGGATTCCGTGGTGAAGCTGCGCTGAAGAGGGGTTTATGACCCAAGGCATGAGAGAGCGGGGTTGTCAGTGTGCGGGGGGATGCTTGCGAGGTTAAGAGAGAGAGAGAGACGCGCTGGCTATCAGCGAGGGGCAGGGAGGCCATGGTGCTCAAAATGGCTGCCGCTTACGCGCACGAATGGGCTTGAAAAGGGGGCAAGATGGCGCCGATAATGTTGACGTTTGCAGTCTAATCTTTAACAGTCCTCCCTTTTCAACATATCTTAGCCAGCTTGCTTACTCAATGTCAATCTTCATCAAATTCCTAACCTCGGCATCATATATTGCTCTCATATGCTCGTTTCCAAAGTCCACGGTCTTAGGGCAAATACAATTTACGCATAATGAACACAGTGGTGGTAGACATTGAATTCCTAAGCATAAACCGCATATTACAACCACAGGAATCAGGATAATGGTGAATAGTCTCCAGCCCCAGTTCTTAACGGTGCTCCAGAACCACCCACCCAGCGACCATTCTTCTTGTTCTTGGTGGACTTCTGAAGAGAGTCTATGAAGATGTTCGATGGCCTTGTACACTGAGGGTGAGTTGTCCGGTATGTACGTACAGCAGCTGGACCCAATAATGCGGCATGCCCCACCACGATCCGCAAGAACCACATCTAGGACAAGGCGGTTCTGGAGGGCCACCAAGCGGACCGCTTGAAGTTCAGCGGTGTTGTTAGCAAGGATACCAGCCGTGATGTTCATTGTTGTCTCAACTGCTTGAGTCAGATGTCGGATGGCACGGCTGTTTGCCATCGGGCCCCAGAGGGGGACAAGTCCTTTCATGGCATCGATGAACTGTGCTCCTGTTGAGTCGGCTTGTTCAATGTCCTTGGCTCGTTTTTGTCTGTGGTGATTTGCTGGTGCCACATAAGTCGGAGGAAGGATGAAGGAAATGAAACAAGTGCCTCCCCAGCCTTTGGGGAGCCAGGTGTAAGCCTTCGTGCCGCAGACGAAATACATGTTTGGAGATGCCACAAAGGAAGGTGGGTCGGTGGAGTCCAGAGTTCTGGAAAATCGGCAGGCACTGTGGCCTACCAGTTGAGTCCCAAGCCCTTCCAAGCACATGTGGCCGGTGACGTTGATGACTGACAGGGCCACAGTCAGAGTGGCAACCGTTCGTTTTCGCAGGTAGGAGAAGGTGGTTCTGGTTGGATTATTGAACACTTGCATTTCAACTTGTTCTTTAGCAGGAATGTCCAAGTGGATTGTGTTGTCGGTGGTCTGCGGGCAGAAGTGTGTCTTTGTTCTGTTCCGCCAGACCCCGTGGTAGAAATGCGTTACGGTTTTGCTGGTGGTGGCATTGTCCTTAAAGCTTTCTTGCAGAAGCATCAGCCAAGCAAGACAGGAGCCGTGAACTGAGAAAGGTGAAGGGATGAATGGTATCGAGTGTCCAGTGGCGTGGGGTAGCAACCCACAGATCCAACAGTTGGTGGCATTTGTGGCAAGGTTGTGCTGGTGAAGTAGTTGTACGAAGGAGTTATTCCAAAATTCCTTTCGCCTCTCTCTGAGTTGGGGAGAGAGCGAAATCAGATAATGTTCCTTCATGGTGGTAGGCTGGACAGTGGTCAGGAATGTTTCGTGAGCAGGTGCATTTTCTTCCACAATCCAGAGTGTGGTCATGAGGAGAAAGCAGAAGAGGATTGTGATGAAGAGTGCAATAGTCTTTGGGCTATGGAGTCTGTCTGCTTTTGGGTTTCTGCGGTGGGTATTTCCTGTTGCCTTCATCATCTTCTTATTTGGCGCTTCCATCATCTTCTTATCTGGCGCTTCCATCATCTTCAAGGTGCTCGGTAGCGGGCAGAACCACAGACTTTGTTTTGCTTCTCTCCGGGTAACCCTTGGTAGTGTTTAGGTCGCCGTTCTGAGATTTAACTCAGTCCGTGGTCTACTTAGCCGAGGCTCCCTCCTTTCGACGCAGGAAATACCCTTCTTTCGATGGCACTGTGGGATCAGAGAATTTTGAAAGTTCAAGTGTTTCGGTATCAGGATAGCAGGATAGTGACGGTCGGTCCTTGTTCAGGAGCTCTTCTTGATTGTCGATGTTTTCGGTCGAGGTCAGGGTCGAGGAGATCTTCTTGCAGTGGTGTGCATGCAGCCAGTTGCGTTTTCCCTCCACCCGGAGTGCTGTTCGGGTGGTGATGAGGACTTGCCAGGGGCCCGTCCACCGGGGTTCCAGACTCTTGGCACGCTGGAAGTTCCGGATCAGGACGAAATCCCCAGGCTGGATGGTGTGTCCGGGACCCCTGGAAGTGTCAGGGATGGCATGCAGCACCTGTTGATGGATAACAGACAGTGTTTTAGTCAACTGACATAAGTAATCAGACATTAGGACGTCCGGGACGTCATGAATGGAAGTTGGTTTCGGTGCAGACCAGACATTCATAGGCCGGCCGAATACAACCTCGTATGGCGTCAAGTGGTGTTTGGTGGGGGTGGAACGCATTGAAAGCAATGCCAGGGGGAGTGCGTCTGGCCATTTCAGTCCTGTGGTAGCTACTATTTTGGCCAATTTTAGTTTCAGTGTGGCGTTATGTCGTTCAACTAGTCCAGCAGATTGGGGGTGGAAGACTGCGTGGAACTTTTGTTTTACACCCAACCCCTTCAAAATGAGTTGGATAACTTCGGCTACGAAGTGGGGGCCATTGTCGCTCCACAAAATTCGACAAAGGCCGTAACGGGGGAAAAACTCCTTTAACAGTACTTTTGCTGTGGCCATAGCAGTGTTGTCACGGGTTGGGTATGCTTCCACCCATTTGCTAAATGCGCATACCACCACAAGTACATATTTCAGGCCTTGACATCTGTCTAGTTGGATGTAGTCCATCTGCAGGACTTCAAACGGGTGATTCGGGACCCCAAACCCTCCCCGGGGTACTACAGTTCCTTTCCCGGGATTGTGTTGCAGGCATATCAAACATTGTTGGACCAGGCGTTTGGCGGACTCTGTGATCTTATCATTGTGCCAAACTCTGGAGACAAGTTCAATCATGGGGGCTGATCCTATGTGGGCAGGGGAATGTGCCATAGTCAGTATGGGAATCAGATATGAGTCAGGTAACAACCATTTGTTTGTGTCTTTTGTCCGCCAGCAGCCTTCGTCATCTTTCAATCCCACCCGTGTCCATTCAGTCAGTTCGTGTTGTGTGCTAGCCATTTGAATGTCTCTAATAGTGTCCCTAGCGTCAGACCATTTTTCTGCTTGTGACCTGGTCACGTACATGCGTGTTGTCGTCCTATTTTCAGCTGTCGTTCGGGCAGTGAGGTCGGCTAGTGCATTTCCCTGTCCAATAATGTCTGTCACCTTTTTGTGTGCCTGGCATTTGATGACTGCAAGCTTTTTGGGGAGAAGGACGGCTTCGATCAAGGCGGAGACTAGATCCCCGTGCAAAATGGGGGTGCCGTGTGAGGTCAAGAATCCCCTCTCCCTCCAAAGGAGCCCAAAATGGTGAACCACCCCAAAGGCATACTGGCTGTCGGTGTAAATGTTTGCTGTGGTTCCTGCTGCTAGAATACAGGCTCGTGTCAGGGCAATCAGTTCCGCTGCCTGGGCAGATCGTTGCGTTATGCGGGCTGTCTCGACTACCGTTCGAGCCGTGGTGACTGCATAGGCAGCTGAAGTGGTGCCATCGGGGAGTTTGATGCAAGAACCGTCCACCCACAGCTCTCCGTCGGGGTTGGGGAAGGCCGTGTCTCTGAGGTCAACCCTACTTCTGGTCTGTTCGTCTGTGAGGGTCACACAGTCGTGTACAGGGTGCGCATTGGGATCGTTTTCTGGTAAGGGCAGCAGGGTTGCTGGGTTCAGTGTGGTGCATCTCTTCAGAGTGATGTGGGGTGCGAGCAGAGTCAGTTCGTATCCTGTCAGTCGTGCACTCGTCAGGTGTTGCGTTTTGGTTTGGTTTAGGAGGGTGTCAACTGCATGGGGTACCAGTACTGTGAGGGAATTCGAGAGCACGATCCCCTCACTCTGTCGGATAGAGATCGCAGCAGCAGCTACGGCTCGAAGGCAAGCAGGCAGGGCTCTGGCTACAGGGTCAAGAGTGGCTGAGAAGTAAGCGCATGGTCGTTGCTTTGAGCCGATGGACTGGGTCAGGACAGATAAAGCACACCCCTCCCTTTCATGGGTGTAAAGGGAGAAGGGCTTTGTGTAATCGGGGGTACCCAACACAGGGGCCGAGCAGAGGGCATCTCGTAGTTGCATGAAAGAAGCCTGACACTCAGGGGTCCAAGGGAGTGGGAGAGGGATGTCCTTTGCTAACAATTAAAGCAGTGGTTTTACTACAAGGCTAAAGTTGGGTAACCACTGTCGGCAGAAGGAGGTGAGGCCTAGTAGGGAGCGGACCTGTTTCTGGGTCTTAGGGACGGGGGTGTCGAGAATGGTTTGGATCCGGTCAGGAGTCAATTTCCTTCCGTCTTTGGACAAAAGGTGGCCTAGGTAAGTGACCTGGGGTTGGCAGAATTGCAACTTCTTCTTAGAGACCTTGTGGCCATTTTCTGCAAGGAAATGCAGGAGTTGAATGGTGGCTGTGACAGCTAGTGGAGTGGTGTCGGCTGCCAAGAGGATGCCATCGACATATTGTACTAACACCACTCCATCGGGTAACTGGACTTGATCCAGTTGTCTCTTGAGGGCCTGGCTGTAGATGCTAGGGCTTTCTGTGTAGCCCTGGGGTGCTCGGCAGAACCTATATGAGCGGGCTTTTAGGGTGAAACCGAAGAGATATCGGCTGTCTGGGTGGATGGGGATGGAAAAGAATGCGTTTTTGAGGTCAATGACAGTGAAGGTGGTGGCAGTGGAGGGAATCAAAGTCAGGATGGTGGTAATGTCCGAGACCACAGGGTACTGGGGTACCACCACTTTGTTGATCTCTCGAAGGTCAATGATGAAGCGGTATGCTTTCTCGTCTCCTTCTCCCTGTTTCTTAATGATGGGCAAGATTGGGCTGTTGCAAACGTTGCTAACTACTTCCTCTACCACTCCTGCGTCTATCAGTGATTGGATGATTTCTACCAATGCCTTCTCGCCCTCGGGCGATATCCGATATTGTGGAAGTTTTGGGAGTGTTGCATCTGGTCGAACAGTGATGTGCACTGGGTCTATCATCATGCGCCCTACATCCGAATCCGTTTTGGCCCACAGATACAGAGGCAGAGTGTCAAGCAGGGAAGTGTCAGCGTCGGTGATGGAAAACATGTGTCTGGGGGGGCAATGTCTAAGCAGGACAGGATTGTCGTAAAGGAAAACTCGGACTCCATCTTGGGAACATCTAATCGTTGCTCGGAAGTGTTTCAATAAGTCGAGTCCCATAATTGCGTCAGGGCTATTGGAGGAAAGCAAAACGTAGTGTCAGTGGTGTTGTTTTCTAAGTCAAAGAGGATTGGGGCGGACAAAGGGTTAGTGGAGGGCGTCCCATCGAAACCTGTCGATGTTATTAGTGAGCCAGACAAGGGTGCCCTTGGAATCAGTCGTTTAGATAATGCACTACGTGTTGCGCCAGTGTCTACCAGGAATGGTGACTTTGTACCCAAGACCTTAGCAGTGACATAAGGGCCTTGCTGGTCAACATGGAGCTCGACTGGATCCCTCCCTTGCCCTAGGCAGTCCTATGCAAAGTCATGAACATCATCGTAGTCAGATTGCTGGCATTGGTTCTGTCGGGATCGATCAAATGTGTTTGGCCTACTTGATCTATCATTAGTTGCGTTGTTTGGGGGCCCTCGCTGTGGTCCCCTATTTCTTGGTTCGTTTGCTGAATCTTTAGGATCTCTATTTCTGGTGAGTTCCAAAAGAACTGGGCACTGAGATTTCCAGTGGCCCGATCCTTTACAGAAGGCACACTGGTCCTCTCTAATGTCTGTACGTCCAATGTGGGGAGTTGAAGTACGGTCTTTGGGAGGTGCCATTTTAGGGACGTTCATCTGATGGTTTCCCCGGTATTGGTCTCGTCCCAGAGTCACCCCTTGCAGTTGAGCCATCATCACCCTCTCCTTTAATTCTTTCTTCTTTCTCTCTGTTGTTCTATCGTTTTCGTTTTTCTGATGTTCATAATATTGGGCCATCTGGAGGATAGCCGTGGGTTTGGAGGCTGCCCAACTACTTTCGCTGGCCTGTAGTTTCTGCGAGACCTCCGGTGATAAGCCCTTAACGTAATTCTGGACGAACAGATGGTGTCCGGTTGCAGTGGTCAGGTCCTGGCCACTGTAATCGGAGAACACCGTTTCAAACCGGGAGAAGTATTCCGATACATCCTCCTGAGGTTTCTGGCGACAAGCCGTTACTATCGACCAGTCCACTTTCTTTTCTGGGATCAGGGTTTTTAATTTCTGCACGATTTTATCCGGGAGGTCTAAAATGGCTTTCAAAGGCTTTTGTCCGGGTTCTCGTTGTCTGTCTATGCCATCAAGTTGTGACCAGTTATGTCCAAACAGCTCAGAGTGGTCGACTTTCCGGATTTGCTTCCACACATCAGCTGGTAGACATAACCCGAAAAACAAGTTGATGTCAGCTAGAGTCATAATCGTCGATCCTAGGGCCGTACCCAACTCAGTATAGAAGGCAGTGGGGTTTTTACGTAGGTCAGGCAGAGATTTCCGGAAGGTCAGAATCTCTTGCCGGTCCCATGGTTGGTAGACCCAATTGTACACTACCCTTCCCTTTCCATCTTTGTTGTTTGCGTCATCGTGAGTCCCTTCACCTCGTGGAGGAACCCAGTAAGGGGCAGCCTCTCGTATCGGTATCATGGTGTTAGGTCGTTCAGTTTGTGGGTCGGTTGCTACGGATGTAGTGGATTCGATTTTCGGCTTTTGTTCAGTGAGGTGGCGGAAAACCTCAAGCGTACGCGTAAGGAGATCCGTCACATCACTCTCACTCTCATCCCCGATATCAACCTTCCGGTACAGAGTCGTTAGGCTCTGGGGACCTTTTTCTTGATATCGGTCCTCGTATGCGTTTAAGACGTGGTAACACAGTTGTACAGTAAAGTGTCGTCTGTGACTCCCAGTATAAGAATTAAACACATCCGTGACGGACTCTTCATCTTCTCTCTTCTCTACCAGTATCTTTGCTATCTTGTCGACCCCTGCTCGCTCATTTTTGCTTAGTCTATATGTTCTTGCAGGACCAACCCTTCGGGCTTCTGGGTCGCCCTACGTTGTCGTTTGCGTAGCATCTAATACAAGGAGTTCAGCCGGCACAGAGGCCATGGGGGCTGAAGCCGTGGTGTTACTCTCGCTTGTACCTGGGGGTAGTGGGTGCTGTGCTAAGGGTTGGGAAGGGGCATATGGAGGGGGCATGTGGATGATCGGAGGACCTAGCAGCAGATCATCGTTGGTTCGCTGTTTCGAGTGTAATTCAGGGTAGAGCGTGGAGGGTGTTCTAACCAGGCACTGGCTTTATGTTTCTATTTCTAGCTTCTGTTTGGTATCCTCTCTTTCTTTTATCTCTTTCTCTAGTTTCTGGGCCGCTAGGTGGGCTGCTTTCCGCAGCTCTTTTCCCAACCTACTCTCAGTTCTCTTTTTGCGTTGTTCGGCTTCTTTTCGCCACATGCCGAAGCTGTCAAGCATAGTGGACGTCGTCTTGTTTTTACCAAGGGCTGTTTCTAGTGCGATTATTCTATCGTTTTCGAAGGATCCTATCAGTGGCCACTGACTTTCTCGATCCTTTTTCGTATATTTATGCCACAGCTGGCTATAGGCTATAGCGACTAATCCATGCTTCGTGAACATGTCCTTATTAGGGGTGCCCTCCAGCGGAGCCGGATGGTTCATCTCTAATAAGCGGTCCGGGCTAAACAGGCTACTAACCAGTGGGGAGAAGACAGGCATGACGGATCACAATGGGGATAATAGTCAGCACTACCTATCTTATCACTGCGCGCAAAGACTAGACAGAATATTTCTATTCTACGTTGTTTGGAGGCAGTGAATACCTCATGAACCAATCTTGAGCAATCAATGTTAGGTCAAAAATAAAAAATCAATATGGTCAATGGGGAGAATAAGTAGGCTCGCAAAGGTTCGCGTCACCTACCCTTTCACTATCTGTAAAGAGGGGACCTATTCTTCCCTGTTTGCAGACAGAGAATCTCCAGAAAACAATCTATAACAGTTAATCAATGGGGGGAGGGGGCAATTGTTCAATGGGGGAGAAAGATAGGTCCGACGGGTGCGTATCTATCCTTCGCTGTTTATAAAGGGAGAGCCTGTTGTTTCTCCGTTTGCAGACAGTGAATCTCCAAATAAATTAACAAAAAGTAATACTAGTATTTTCTCATCAATTATCAATCACTTTCAATTATCAATCACTTTCGCAATTTGTCGTGTTTACACGACCTTACCCGGACCGCATGGACAGTTTCTTGTCTTCCGAATCCAGCGCCCGATCGTCCTCTTCTCTTCGTACTTCTCGTGGCACTCCTGATGGTTCCCAGTCAGGACCGCAGATCACTCGAGAGAGGTCTGTTCGGAACCAGTGAAGTTCGGATGATCGGCTGTCAGACGAGGGTCTATCGGACAGGGTACCTTCCGATCGTTGCAGTCGTTCACTCTGTCGTCAGGACCTCTCCCACTGGATCCACGAGTCGCTGATGGGCCCCACGTTTGGGACGCCAATTGTTAAAAAGGGGTTTCAAAGACAACCAGTAACCAAAGACCCTTTTATGTTGCCCGGCGATATCGCCTCTATGACCCACCAATGTTAATCAATGAAGAAGCAGGCGCTGGAGACTGGAAGGCAGGAAACGAGGATTTTATTCTCTCCGGAGGAGAACACATCAATTCAGACAGCAAGTATCGTCACGAGGTGCTCTAACCACATCTCTGAGGCCTGGCCTCTTATACTAGGGTTTATGACCTTTATTGCACATAACACATTCTCGCAACACGTTGATAGTTGAAAGAACATCCTCGGAATCTCCCCTTCAGGCCCGTTCCCACATACATTTACAGTTGGATTCCCCACCCCGGTCACAACAGGTGATGGTTGTCGCACAGCAGGGCATTCCGCCGATTCATGGAATGCATGGGGTTGATCGGATCTCATAGGGTGGGGGCTTTGATCGGCTCGAGGGTCTTTTGATGGGGAGGGGAAGCTTCCTACCGTACGGGGTAATAAACAGTATCCGCAGGGCCAGGTGGCGGCCTGGGAACAAGGAAGACAAACGGGGACACAGGAAAAAGGGGGTTTGCATCAAAAGGATCTGAGGCCATGAAAGGAATGAGGGGAGGTGTCGCGCTGGGAACAGGATGGGATTCCGTGGTGAAGCTGCGCTGAAGAGGGGTTTATGACCCAAGGCATGAGAGAGCGGGGGTTGTCAGTGTGCGGGGGGATGCTTGCGAGGTTAAGAGAGAGAGAGACGCGCTGGCTATCAGCGAGGGGCAGGGAGGCCATGGTGCTCAAAATGGCTGCCGCTTACGCGCACGAATGGGCTTGAAAAGGGGGCAAGATGGCGCCGATAATGTTGACGTTTGCAGTCTAATCTTTAACAGTGTTTCGACCAGGTCATACAATTCACCTCCGCCATAGTATATGACGAGTGACGGTTTCACTTTTTTGTCAGTCTCTCTCATCCCCACAAAGTAGTGATCTAGACTACTGATCCATGACTTCCACTGTGCTGCTGCCGTGGCCGGGTCCACCAGTTCACTGAATGGAAGCACTTATTTGTGCAGCTGCCCTGGGACCTCTGGACATTCAGCTGTGCGAGGTGGGCACCCGCTGTCCAAGCCTGCACCAAAACATTCTCCAGCCTGGGGACACCACCGACGTCCAGCGATGCACTGCACTCAACAATCTCCTGCAAGGCGACAACCAGGTGAGGTGCGGCAGAGGCGTGGGTGGGATCCGCATCATTGCCAATGTAGATTTCGGGCCTGGCCGTATTCCGACGTTGCAGGACATACTATATATGTTCAGAGATATATAGACACATTAATAAAGTGCACTCTCACACTGACATATGGGTACGAGCCAAGACCTCATGTGGCCTTCCGCTCCTCTATTTATCCCTTCGGGCATGCCCTCCCACCGGGTGCGTGCAAGTAGCAACATTGTGTAGTGCGGGCCGGATGGCTCTGTCACTACAGCCAGCTGTAACAGTAATGTCCCTCCTGCCCTGCTCTACAATCTGTGTTATATCCTGGCCTCTCAGTCCAGTACTCCATGTCTTAATAGGCAAGGGTGGGAGCCAGTTTTCACGGCTCCCTCTAAGGCCAGCACCCTGCTATTCCAGGGCTCATGGTGTCTATAGCCATTCCCTTTAGAGCCATCGTAAGGATTTTAGGGGTCCTGGGAAAAACATACTTAACTCCTTCGAATCGCCCATCGGCCAATGGCCGTCGCGAGCACTACCTCCGTAGTGCTGCGCACGTCCGTTGGCGGACACGGCCTCGCCCACTCAATAACACCACCACACCGCGGCAGAATTGGCGCCGCGGTTAAGCGGTTAAGGGGGTCCCTGTTTGAGCAACCTTTGTATTTTGTTATTCATTTTCTGCTAAATCATTATCCACTAATATGTTAAAGGGAGAGACAGAGAAACAGACAGAGATGACAGAGAAAGCTCACTTTTCAAAGGGCCCCTTGGAAGATGGGGGCCCTAGCCAATTGCCCACTGTGCACATGCCTTAAAACGTCTGTCCCCCTTACTCCTGCAGGAAACTCTCCACCTTGGCGCCGACAATGATTTTCCTGCATCCATCTCGTGTAAGCTTTGAACGTTAAAAATGCCCTCGTGTTCAGTTTTCATGCGAGAATCCTTGATGTGAATTTTACAAACAATTGTTGAATTTAATTTAATTTCTCAAAACTCGCACACCCCAAATAATCTACATGGGACACCTAAGTACATATTTTATGTCATTCCTGAAGTTTCTCACTGCCAGACATTAAACCTTACAGTCCCTTGACTCTCCATACCAATCTCACGTGAAATTGGTCGCCCGTTCGCTTCTACCAGGAGAAGAAAGGGGGTTGGGGGGGGCAACTGTTCATCTCAAACGGAATACAAATATCTGGCGAACAGGGAGCGGCAGATCTCTCACCACTGACAGGGCTCGGTTCTTCCTGCTATTGCAAGGGTCGGGGTAAAAGTCTTACGTTTCCATAACTGACTGAGTCATTGTTCATTTCGTAATTCAAATCCATGAATCACAGCCCTCCAAAACATGAAATTACTGGAGACGAAAATTAAAAACTGGGAACATTATCCTCCATGGTGAAATTGAACGGAATCTCTGTGTGTGGCCCGGCGATCAAATGTTGCTCCAAAGATGTATGTGGAGATTGAATATTATTATGAAATCATATTGCAACATTGAGGGCCTTTGCTCACGTGGACGTTTCTTTGGTATTCCCTGAACATACCAAGCCGTCGGCGTGTACAGCACGGCCCCTTCGTGTTTGCATTTCATCAAACCTTTGGTAATTATAGCCTTATGTTCAGATAATAATCGGTTGTGACCTTTCCGATTAATGGTGGTAATATTGCTAACACATGGGATAAAGTGCCCCCTGACAAACATTATAAAGATATTGCAAGTCTCGAAGGAATTCCCTGACCAAATACAAGAACGAGGCTGAATCGCTTAACTCTTAGATGACTTGCAGCCTATCAGATAAAGTGCTGCTAAGTATACGCAATCAGAATACAGCACTCATCGGACTGCTCATCAAGCAGTTCCATGAACATATAAACTAAAGCAGTAGGCTGCAGGCAGTGCACCTTTATAATGCCATGCACTTCGGAGGTCAATTGCAATATCCTAATTACTTAAGGTGGGTGTGGTGGGGGGGGGGGGGGGTATCTGATGCCCAATGTAGAAAATGATTTGGCAGTCCCTTATTTTGTGATTCCCAAAATTCGTGCTTTGCAACCATAAATTATAACAAGAAACAATGTCCCACTAGGTATCAATAACAGAGACAATTCAGATTTTTGCATACAGTACGTATTGCAAGAAAGGAACACCAGGGAGTCTCAATACATTTTGTGAGAAGGTTGTTATTCGCCAGTTGCATTAAACACGGGAAGCACAGTTAAAGGCAGCACTGTACATGAAAAACATCATGAAGCAACCCAAATAACACTTGGTGAAAATGTGATGACGCAGTGATAGTGACGACGCAAGTGAAAGTGAAAGACAGCGTGGTCGGCGCAAAGTGATAAAAACAATCAATTAAAGGCTTTCACAATGAATATATACAAATAGACAAGTTCAATTTGAGATGGTGATAAGCCTATTGGTAGTGCGCCGTGAAGTTGCGCTGTTGTTGTCGACGGCGTTTCGATCCTCTATGATTCGGGATCCTCTTCAGGACAGGGTTGGCGTTGAATTAAGGTGCTGGAAATTAGGAGCACTAACCGGATCCAGGGGTCAGTCCTTCACAAGGTAGTGGGTCCGGAGCCTCGTATACATTTTACGAGTATTGTTTCAAGTAACTGTAGGGCGCCTGAATCGCTGGAAGCTGAAAGTTACAGGTTGCGAGTCAAGGGATCACGCTGGGCGGTTAATAGTTCTCCGTTTAAGTGGGGTGCCTGGGTTAGTCTGGCAGCGGCTGCCGATTCAATCTTGGCGGTAGCGACCCGTGCAGAGTTTAATTGATTGTGTGGCTACGGCGGGGGACATTGACGATCAGTCGGGCGGAGGCGTTTTGGATGCGTTGTAGTCGTCGTAGGTGTTTGGCTGGGATTCCTGCGTAGAGTGCATTGCCGTAGTCCAGTCTGCTGCTGACGAGGGCCTGTGTCACTGTTCTTCTTGTTTCGGTCGGGATCCACTTGTAGATTCTGCGGAGCATGCGGAGGGTGTTGTAGCAGGAGGAGGAGACGGCGTTGACCTGTTTAGACATGGAGAGGGAGGAGTTGAGGATGAATCCTAGGTTGCGTGAATGGTCGGCGGGTGTCGGTGCTATTCCCAGTGTGGTCAGCCATCAGGAGTCGTCCCAGGCTGAGGGGTGGGTCAGAAAAAACTGGAGGGTCTCTCAAAGGGGCGTGGCCAATGTAATCAAGCGTGTGGCTTAAAAACACGTAAACTAAAAAGTCTTTGCTTAGCATAGTGTTCCCCCGACCTATATTTTGCTGTTTCTGTCATTGCATCTAGATATATGTTACAACAAGTAACATCATGCCTACAACAAGTCAGGACTATTGGCTTTGTTAATGAATGGTTGTTAGTTGCATTAGATAAATAGGTAGCAACTATGGCTTGTTATATATAATATTGGAAAAGCTCCCACTTAGAGACCTGGTCACACCAGGACAGTGTTGCCGCTCCCAAGTTTCTAAAGGAGGAGGGAAATCCAGAGAAAAAATGACTATCTTTAAAGGATTTCCCTTCCCCTAGAACACTCACCTGGCATGATGTCATGCCGTAACTTCTTCACTAGTAAGAAGTGAGCAGTGTGAGAAGCGCACATCCATGTGCTTGCTGTCACTGAAGTCCGGAGAAAAAAAAGACTGCAGTGACAGCAGGCACAAAACAGAGCCCGAAAGAGACCCGTTTCGAGGCTCCCTTAAAAAACTGCCAGTGCTCAGACCAGGCGAGACCTGGCCCACTTAAAGCCCTGAAAGTACCCTCTCCTCTTCGTAATCCAGAATGCAATGCATCAATGGTGTGAGACCGCAATTGCGCCTGTAAAGCATTCATCAGTTACTAACAATAGACACAGGTTAGTATCTAATTAACTAAAAGGCAGCATCCACTTGGTGAAAAGTGGCGAGTGGCCATACGAGTAGCAGACAGTGGTCCAGGCAATTACTGCATAATTCTTTAAAGCCATTCCCTGAATGCACAAACAACTCTGGCCTCCTTGTGGACCGGGGTGCTTTAAAACAATACTTCTGCAGTCAGGAAATGCAAATGCATAGCAGGTCTCCTGTCCCTTGTAGATTTCCATTTCTACCTTTGCAGGCATTCACAAAGAATTGAAAAATGCTTCCTACCTACATTCATTAGGCAGGAGGTTTTGTGGTCTCTTGTGAATGGGCATTTTGCTCCATCAGTTGCATCACAAAATGAAGGCAAGTTAACAAACAAACTGTTAAAAAACACTGACTGGTTTGCACCCAGTCCTTAGTACATCAGGCCTTTGACACCTTATATTAATTTCATGTTGTGAGAAAGTGGATTATTAGTTGAAGTGGATGGTAGACCTCTTCAAGTAATAATGGCACTATTCCTTACCAGGTCCAGTTAGGTATAAGAGATTTAAACCAGAGCTCAACACTAAACTGTCTACTAATAAATGCTCGATCCCTCTGTAAAAACAAGCATCACATCTATGACCTTCTCACCGATGCAAAACCAGACATACTATTCGTAACCAAATCATGGTTGGGAGAGGATATGGCTCCAGTCCTACATGAAGCCATTCCTCTAGGCTATCAAATAATCACCCAAAATCGTATAGCCAAAAAAGGAGATGGTCTAGCTGTTGTATTCAGGCAAACAATACATATCACTAAAATTGACAACATCTTCATAAAGAATTGTGAGGCTCTTCAAACAAGATGCAATCCCACACCGTCTTCTTCCTGTAACTTCCTGCTCCTTTACTGACCTCCATCTAGCAAGGCAACATTCCCAGAAGCACTTCTAGACACAATATCAAACCTGATAACAATACACTCCAACCTATGCGTTCTGGGTGACCTTAACATTTGGTTTGATAAACCCAATATGACCCATACAAAAACAATATTCACCGGCCTAGATGCATTGAACCTGCATCAGATTGTCCACAATCCAACGCACGCCGCTGGACACATCCTAGATGTCATTTTTGCTAATACTGAACTAGTTACCTTCCAAACTATAACTCAGGTCACATGGTCAGACCACCACTAGCTTGCTTTCCAACATAAAACAACGCTAAGCGACTCACCTAAAACTACCTTACATCCATCCACCGATCGGCCGTGGAACAAACTCAATTTGGAACACTTAGAAACACAACTAACATCCAGTACAAATCTGGAAACCATAAATTCTGTTTAAAATCTATATGAGTGGCTACAGGAAGTTTTTGACATCCTGATACCACTCAAAACCACACAACAGAACAAAAGAAAAAAAGCGGCTTGGAGAAACATAGAAATAAAAGACATAAAACAACAAATTAGAAAGCTGCAATGTACCTGGCTCAAAACAAACGCCAAGCAAGACAAACTTCACCTACAGAAAATTAACAGATTATACAAGTCGGCTATCAAAAAAGCTAAGAAAAGGTACTATTCAGACAGAATTCAAAAAGCTAAATGTGCAAATAAAGAATTCTATAAAATACTCAATGAATTTCGCACTAAAAAAAATTGCCTAGAAGGAACTTATCCTGTTACTCAAGATTTCACAGACAAACTGGCAAATCATTACACAGATAAAGCAGACACATTGGACTCGTACTTAAAACAGAAACAAAGCACCAGCAATAACCTTTGTACAAAACAACAATCCAAGAATGTTCTAATCAAGCCTCTCAGTTCCTTCCAACACATCTTACACAATGAATTTATGGACCTGGTCAAAGCAAGCAGGCCTGCCGGCAACCCTTCTGACCCCTGTCCGCCACAAACTTTCAAGAAAATTCTTTTAACAACCTCTGCTGCCACTCCAGTAAGAAGAATCATCAATGATTCCTTAACTACTGGAATATTTCCAGAAGAACTCAAAAACTCATACATGCTCCCTTTACTGAAGAAAACAAACTTGGACTCGCTGAACCCTGATAACTACAGACCCATTACAAATGGACCTTTCCTGGGCAAACTGATAGAAAGAGCAGTGTTCACCCAGATGTCACAATTCATTAAAGAGAATGACATACTTTCAGACTTCCAAACAGGATTCCATCCGGGAAGAGGCACTGAATCTGCCCTCCTTGCCATCTGGGATGACCTAAAGAATACAGTTGACTGCAACGGGGTTGCTGAGCTACTTCTCTTGGACCTCTCAGCTGCCTTTGACACGGTTGATCATGACACTCCGAAACAAAGACTTTATGAAGCCGGCATAGAGGAAACTGCTCTAGACTGGATTGCGTCCTACCTTCAAAACAGAACTAATATCATCCATACCCCACCTTTCTCGTCCAAACCGTCCTACCATCTCCCTTGTTCTGTCCAAACTCGATTACGCCAATAGCCTATATCACGGTTCAACTTTAAGGACCATGAAAAAACTGCAATGGATTCCGAACTCAGCTGCCAGACTACTCTTGCATATCAGACCGTAAGACCACATCTCCCCTGCCTTGAAAGCCCTGCAATGGTTAGCGGTTGTCAGACGATCCACGTTCAAGCTGCTTTGTATCACTCACAAAGCAATACATGGAATAGGACCACTGTTCATCAGGAATAAAATCACCAAAAACATTCAACAAAGGAACCTCCACTCTAAAGGAGCATCTCGCCTCAAAATCCCACCATACAAGAAAAAAAAACATGGATGGCACATCCTTCTCTGTTCAAGCAGCCAAACTATGGAACTCTTTACCCCTCCAACATAAGGTCCACCGACAACCACCTTATCTTCAGAAAACTACTCAAGATTTGGCTCTTAGCTGGAATGTCAATGGGTTAGGGGACAAGCTTAAAAGGAGTATAATGCTTCAATCTGTTAAGACACCTCCCGGATGTGGTACTCCTGCAAGAAACCCATCTTTTAGGGAACACTTGTCACGCACTAAACAGATGGGGATGCACATTGGCGATTCATGCGGCTTTACTTCAGGGTCACGAGGGGTGGGTATCCTACTACGCCGTAACTTTCCATTTGTCATTGATCAACAGACATGGAACCTCTGGGACGCTTTGCGGCAATCTCGGGGAAGTCGGAGGGGCGCAGGCTCAACCTGATGACGGTCTATATTCCGCCAGGTCTCCAGACTCAGTCGTATCAAGATCTGGGTAGGCTTCTCCTTTCCCTTCCAGAGGTGCAACTCCTAATGGGCGAGGACATCAACGCAGTGGTGCCGGGTGACTTGGATAGGCACCCACCTCGGGACATACTGTCTGGACACATGTGGCTCTCCAATCCCCTGGAGGCGTTCGGATTAATTGCTCTATGGCATCTTCGACACCCGAACCTAAAACAATATGCTTTCTTTTCAGGCCCGCACCACATGTTCTCATGAATAGATTACGTACGTGCACCGATGCAGCAGGACACTACAATTCGAGAAGTCAAACACCTAGTGAGAGGTATCTCGGATTAATCCCCTATATGTTACCCTCTCCTTTACAACTGCAGCAGTTCCGATTTGCTGGAAGCAAGCTAAATTACTGCAGCTTCTAAAGAAATCTGGCTTAGATCCTTCTGCCCCGTCCAGCTATCGTCCTATTTCTTGGCTACCGGTGCTAGCAAAGGTTTGCAAAAAGATGGCGTTTCGCCAGCTGGACAATTTTGTCGAGGCCTCTAATGCCTTGCACCCGGCTCAATCAGGTTTCCGGGCAGCTTATAGCACTGAAACAGCATTGGTTGAGATGTCAGAGGCGATTCGGGAGTGTCTGGATGGAGGTGGCAGAGCGGCTCTGATTTTGTTGGACCTCTCTGCCGCCTTTTATATGGTGCCCCATCGTCTCCTCCTCGCCAGGCTGTCTGCTATCGGCATTACTGGCTCTGCTTTAGAGTGGCTGAAGTAATTTCTGAATGAACGTACCCAGCAGGTATGGATGCCGCCCCATGCGTCCTCTTTAAGACACTCGCCACAGGGGTGCCTCAGGGGTCCACTCTCAGCCATCTGCTGTTTAATGTTTATCTGACCCCTCTGATTTACCCAGCTGAGCAACTTGGGGCAAAAATAATTGCCTATGCTGACGACACCCAGCTTCTGTTTACTTGGCCAGGTGATATTCTGGACACCTCTGCTGTTCAGCTCTGTCTCTCATGGGTCTTCCGTTGGCTCGCACTTGCCCAATTGAAGTGCAACGAGGAAAAATATGAAATTCTTCCCTATAGTGACTTTCCCAGTAATTTTAGGGAACTTCTGTGGCCTCCGGACGTTTCCTGCCCCAATTCCAATGGCTGTTCGGCAAAAAACTTGGGTGTATGGTTCAGCAAAAACCTTAAATTTGAAGACCATATAAAAAAACTGACAGGCATCTGCTTTGGCACTTTAAAAGCCCTTCGTAGATTTTTTCCTCTACTCCTGAAGGAAGCCAAAGAGACGGTGTCGCGTGCCCTGATTCTATCTCGGTTAGACTACGCTAACGCTTTGTTCAGTGGTATTCCAGCTTACCTGATCAAGCGACTCCAGGTCATTCAGAATGCGGCGGCTAGACTCCTTTTTGACATCTCGAGGAGGTCTAGCGTCCGTCATCATTTACGTAGTCTACACTGGCTGCCTGTGGCACAACAGATTCTGTTTAAATCCCTGGTTCTCTCTTTCAGAGCTACGCATGATCAAGGACCCCACTACTTGAGAAAGCGTTTTTCTATGTATGTTCCCAACCGTTGTCTCAGATCGGACAATCAGTGTCGGATGGCCCTTCCTCGTTTTCAGCGTGCCCGGCTGGGTGGACAGTCCATTTCTGTGATAACAGCTAGAGCCTGGACTGCTCTCCCCCTGAAACTTCGCGCTTTTTCAAAAAAGCTTTAAAAATACATCTTTTTAATATAACATCCTGATTTCCCCCTCTCTGTCACCCTGCCAATTTGCACGAGCTCGCGCCAGGATACTCCAGAATAATTGCGCGCGATATAAAACTCTCTATACCATAACATATAACATAACATATATGGGCACATCTTACAGTTGGGGATCAGAGGGTGGGATGTGTTGCGCCAATTAATGCCTGGTTGCTTCGTAATGATAAGACCAAAAAGAAACTTACTCTCTTAATTGACCAGTATTTTCAAGAGAACGTTGGGACAGTAGAATCATCGGAGGTCCTCAGGGAAGCGTTTAAAACCGTGCTGAGGGGGGAAGCCCTTTCCGCAATCGGTGGACGCCGCAAGGAGCGAGAGGTGCAGATGGTAACCATGGAAAGTGATCTTCTTGCTCTAGAGGGAACAGCCCAGATGCATCAGATGAAACTTAAAGCGGCAGAATACAAGACCTTGGCTACCGACGCTGCTAAGACCCTAACAAGAGACAGGGAGGGCCAGCTATATGATCAAGGGGACATAGCGGGCAAATTAATAGCCTGGCTAGACCAAAAGAAGGAGGCACAGAAGGTGGTGGCCGGGCTTAGAGCTGATTCGGGGATCATCCTTACTCAACCCCGGGAGATTATCAGGGAGTTCGCAGGGCATTTTCAAAAAGTGTACAGCAGGGGGTCTGATCGTTCAGAAAAGGACTCCATTGCCCTACTGGCAGACATCAAGCTGCCTACCCTCTCTAATGACGAATGAGAGACTCTGGGGGCAACGCTTACTACGGAGGAACTGGTCAGGGCAATCCATGACCTCCGGCCTGGAAAAGCCCTCGGGCCCAATGGTCTTCCTATTGAGCTCTACAAGCTAAAGCCTGACTGCCTGAGCCAGCACCTAAAATACATGTTCGAGGAATGTAGGGAGCAAGGTATAGCTACAATTATGGCCATTCCTAAGGAAGGGAAACCGAAAGAATTATGTACCTCCTACTGACCAATATCACTGTTGAACGCTGAGCCTAAAATCCTGGCGAAAGTACTTGCTAACAGGATCAAACCGGTACTCAACACGTTAGTCCACCCAGACCAATCAGGCTTTATGCCCCACCGCAACACGGCACTTAATCAGCGCTGTCTCCACGGAGTATTAGGACGCTGCAACACGATTCAAGTGGATGCGGTGGTAGTATCATTAGACGCCGCAATGGCATTAGACGCGCTTGAGTGGCCCTATATGATGGCAGTTCTTTAGAAGCTGGGTTTTGGTCCAAACTTTATAGGCTGGGTGTGCCTCCTCTGTACTGAGCCTCTTGCCCAGGTGGTGGTAAACAATAACATTTCAGAGGTTTTTACCCTAGAAAGAGGGACGCGGCTGGGGTGCCCCCTATCAACTTTGCTTTTTGCCCTCTCCCTGGAACCATTGGCTGCCTGGATACAACAGGATCTCTCCCTGAGGGGCTTCGATGGGCTGACGGGTGGGAGGACAGGATTTCGCTTTATGCGGATGATATCCTTTTGTACCTCGCAAACCCTCATAAGTCCCTTATAGTAGCCTTAGACATTTTTACCAGCTTCGGTAAGAATTCAGGGTATAGCATTAACTGGGGGAAGTCATTCCTTTACGTCCTTCATGGGGCCCCCCCAGCAAACCTGTGCAACTGCCCAATTATGGTGGCCACAGATGGGTTCATGTATCTCCAGGGAGAGGGCCATTAGATATGAGAGGAATCTCCTGCCACCTTTGCAACGGCTGAAGAGAGACCCTATTACATGGAAGAAGCTCCCGTTGCCCCTACTGGGTCGGGCAGCGCTCTTCAAAATGATGGCGCTGCCTCTGTTTCTCTAAGCATTCCAAAATTACCCAGATTTAGTTCCGCAAAAATATTTTGCTGCCATTGAGGCCACCCAAAGAGATCTTCTATGGACTGGAATTCCCCGAATATCCCTCCAGAAACTCACACTAGGCTGGTATGATGGGGGTATAGCACTTCCAGACATCCGGAAATACTACTGGGCTGCACATCTTTCTGCCATAAATCAGGGCACTTACTGTGATGGAAACAACCCCGGTTATGGGATGGACAGATGGCTCCTCCTGGGCGGGAACTTAGAGACCGCACTATATTCCAGACCCAACAGATACCCCCTCATGGGACCGACAAAACATTCTGTTCACCTTTGGCACATTGTTAACCGTAAATTGGGATGGGCTGACAAACTTACACTAGCTATCCCGCTATGGGCATCTGAAAGGTTGGGTACACTGAGTCGCACCAAAGGGTTTCACAATTGGGACCTGATAGGGATCGTTCTCATAAAAGACCTGTGGGGTCCTGACGGGGTGGTGACATTCGCTTCGCTCCAGCACACTTACGACTTGGCGCACACGGAGCACTTTCGATATATGCAGGTTAGGCATTCCCTCCAGGCGAACATCCCACCAGAGACACAGCTCCCGGAATCCTCCCCCCTTGAGGACAGGCTATTGGACGGACACCTCCCTGAAAGGGCTATATACCTCACATACAAAAAGCTTATAAATCACACCCCAGGCCCCTTGCTGGTTCTTCGGGGAAAGTGGGACTCAAAATTAACGATGAAGAATGGAGAGAATTACTCGCATCCCCCAAAGAAATAGCAATATCGGCCAAACTGAGATTGATTCAACTGAAAGTACTCCATTGAGTCTATATTTCTGGCACAGGACTGGTGTTGATGGCCCGAATTGAGGATGGGCTCTGTAGGAGGTGATGTGGGGAGATGGGGACTTTCTTTCACATACTATGGGAGTTCCCTGTGCTGAAAGCTTACTGGAAGCGGGTACACAGCTGTATGCGGGAGGTCTGGGGGGTAGAACTGCGTCCAGAGGTTAAGAGGTGCCTTCTGAACATCTGGGAGCCCACGGATCTATCAGCAAAGGGCAAAATATGGGTAACGCTAGGACTAGCAATCGCTAAAAGGAATATAGCACGATTGTGGGGAGCGGTAACACCTCCAACCCTCAGCTCATGGAAGAAGGACATGGACTGGTGGATGATCCAAGAAAAGACAGTCTATGTGGCCAGGGGGTGCCCCCGAAAGTGGGTAGCCGTATGGTCCAACTGGAATGACTATCGGGGTAATCTGTGTGAACCCCACTTACCCCACCCATTGACGAAGTACTAACACTGTAAAAGACTTCTGCATTGATAACATCCTGTGTAATTCTATACCAGCTCTGATATACATGTATTGTGTTTTACAATGATAACTATGTGAAAACTGTAATCCCTGTATGTGATGACCATCAAATTTAATTTCTTCTGCCAATAAAAAGATTTATAAAAAAAGATTTGGCTCTTCCCCACATAAGCACCATACGCAAACAGAAATTTACAGCATATCCCTCTGTATATAAGCATTTGTTTTCACTATAGATACGTACCTATCTTTGTGTATTACTTTGTATAAACATGTAAAATAATATTATGTTGTTAAGAGAAAATAATTATAATAAATAATAAAATTCATCTTTAGGTCTACATGTACATACTTCCATTGTGCATCTATGTACCTTCCATGTACTTGGATCTGTGTGTCTGTTACTTTTCTCCTGAAAAAGCATATCCAATGCACTACCCTATTTCTCATCCTGTGTATCTTTAATCTACATATACTTACCTATTTTATGTATCTACATACAATGTATGGATCTATATATTTATCACTTTCTTCAAATTTAGCATTTCCAATGCACTACCCTATTTCTCAGCCTATACTTCACTCAATATATCTTCTAGCCAAACCTTCTGACTCCTCTCAAACTTCTTTCTACTACTCCTTCCAATGCACTACCCTATCTCTCATCCTATACATCTATCAATACATCCTCTACATCCACTCTCTCATTTATCCCAAACCCCATACCACTACTATGATCGCCAAAATAACCCTTTCTAGACTCTCTCCTACTCTACCCCTCCTTGCATCATCTGACACCTCTTTTTACTATACCGATCCCCTAAAACAAACCTTTCTAAACTCTTCCCTCTGACTCCCCTCCAAAACTCCTTTTTACTCATCCAGAAGCCTCCTCCTACTGCTAAAACCTTAAAAAGAATCCTTCACTCTTTTATCCCTCCACTATCCTTTTCAATCATTACTAATATACTACCCAAATAACTGAATAACATATCCACTACTCAGATTACTTCAAATTTATACTATACTAATTTTCAACACTAATCCTTTATGGGTTCCGGAGTGGCGTACTACTCGCCAGAAAATCGCGGCAGGGGTAACAAGTGCTATATAAATGCAAATCTTTCTTCCCATTTTTATCCCTCTGCTATCCTTTTCACTCCAAGTAACTGACTAAGATCCACCACTGAAATGACTTCATATTTCACCATATTAATTCACCACTAATCCTTTATAGGCTTCCTGAATAGCGTGTGTCAACAAGTGCTATATTAATACAAACCTTTGTCCTCCTCTATCCTTCTGCTATCATTCCAAATCCAAATAACTGACTAACCTATCCACCACTTAAAATGTGCATTTTTCACTATACTAATTCAACACTAATCCTCTATGGGTCCCGGAGTAGCGTGCTACTCACCAAAAGAGCCGGAAGTAAGCGTTATATAAATGCAATTACAATACAATACAATACAATTATAAGGTCCTATAATGGTATAGGTGTGTTTCTTTAGGAGAGGCAGCCTTGTCACAGTGAAAAATGACTTATGTTTTATATGTCCTGGAAGTAAAATGCTCTGCTTTTTAAGCACCATGCACCTTACCCTATGGGCATTTAGGGCCTTAGGGGTTACTCATAAGTTTTAATAAAGAAGGTTGAGGCCTCATAAAGGGTTTATTTTGTCAGATTGAATTTAGAGTTTGGAAACTCCACAGCTAGGCTTCAGTGACAGGCCTAGAGTCATGTTTCAACTTGTCACTTTTGTGGTGGCACAATAAGTAGTGTAGTCCACTAGTGACATTTAACTGAAGCTCTGGGCACAGAGAGTACCATGTACTGGGGATTTATGGGCAAGTTAAATTGCCAGTCAGGGATTAGTCAATTCCACACGTTTTTAAGGGTCAGAGCACATACGCTGGGTGCAGAACTGCTGCACACCATAGTTCAAAAAGCCCATATAGCAGCAGCATCAGTCTGAAAAGTTGGGGTGAACATGCAAAAAGTGACATTTCCTTATACAAGTTCACATATTGTAGGTTTTAACATGTATATAAAAAAACTAAATAATACGCACATTTTCTTTGTGTATGTCCATTTTATGAAATATGGAAAATCACTCAAATTTCTGAGTGATTGCACATATCATTGATGCCCATCTACTTATGAAGAGAGAATAACTTCAGTAATATACAAAAATAAAAAATAGTGGAAATATATATATTTTTCAGAATGTTACCGGACGTACATACAGCTTTTGCCAGGTGCAATTCAAACTCATTAGAAGGTGGGGGGAACCAAAAGTTCCGCTAGAACTGCTTTAACTAGTCTACCATGATCTGGTTCCTTCGTTTCTTTTGTTTTTCCTCAGTGTAATATATTAAGTACAACAGATATGACCAGATGTGGGTCCATGGCTCAATGTGCCAAAGGACTCAAGCTGCATCCTATAGACAAGGCCCTAATAGGCCGAAATCATTACAGGGAAACTTGTGTTCTTGATCAAAATGAAGCAGTACCAAGGCTGATTTACATCTGGATGGTTCTTGTCTGAAATAGTACGGTGGGTAATAAAATGATGGGCTGAATTGTGGCCCAAAGTAATTTCTAGTGTCTGAAAATATTTAAAGCCATTCACCCAAAAATGGATGTTTAGAGTGTAGATATCACCAAATAAATGCATTCTTGACTTGTTAGTTGGGGCTGGAGGCACTGAGCCGGTCTGCAATGTCTGTGTCAGGTTTTCTTGTTGTGCTCCAAGGTTAAAAGACAAAACAGTGACCTTTGATGTAAAACAGGAGAGAGACAGTGATATATAACTGGTGGCTGGATTTCAAAATGTGAAACCAGGTAGTCTGGAATTACTACCAGCTTCTCAGCTTTTTCAAATTGTGTGATCCTAGACAAACATTTTGTGTCACAGAGCATCCTTTTTCTTTATTATTACTTATGGAAAACTTATGAATACTTGAGTTCCAGATGTGTGCAGTACAAGCACCTGTTAGGTTTGATTTAAAGACTATCATGTTGCTCCATCGTTAATAATAATCTAGAACAGGTTTAGGATTTACAGGACTACTTGCGTGCCTCTTAGTTCATTAATGGCGATTCCGTTGGGGGGCAAGTCATTCATGTTTCAAAGTTCATGTTTGAAAACTATCACGTTTAATATATGTCCGTCCTTGCAGTGATATAATTGAGAATGGGCGGAACTCACAGAGTTTCCCTCTGTGGACTCCGTGGTTTCCGTGGAGTTACCCAAAAAATCTGCAAAAATTCAGTGGAGTATCGCGAGCGGTGGTTTTAGTATGTCGCGCTGCTCGCACTGATTTCTAGCAAAGGGAGTTTGTCCCGCGCTGTAAAATGAGCACGAACCTCACCACACAGAGTGCCAGAGGGTGCTTCTTCTTTTTGCTGCTTGAGTAGATTTTCTACTTGAGTGGCAGCTTTCTCAGCACAAGCGGCAGCTTTCTCAACATGAGCAGTAACAACCGCCCGCATTGAGAAATCTTGCCTGGAGGTGGTCTAGAATTCGAATTTCTCGCTCACACTCTCCAACTTAAAATTGGCGAGCTGCGCTCAAGAAAAAAGCACGGAGTGGGCACAACTCTGCGAAGGACCGTAGTTTACCGCTAAACCCTAGATATAATCTGATGTGTATATGGGACAGGGTTATTCCTGCTCTCCTGTACGCGGATGATGCGGTTCTTTTGGCCCGCACTGCTGTTAGTCTGCAGAAACATTTGGATTCCTTTGGATCTTTTATACAATCCCTGGACCTTTTTGTCAACAAAACCAAATACCATCTGATGACAATGGGGCGGGCCAAATTTTTTTTAAACGTTTTATTCTGAAGGAGTTGAGCTGTCAAGGGTTTCCTCTTTTCCCAATTTGGGAGTTATATTTGATGAAAGAGGCTCTTGGATTCCCTAAACAAGGGCAAAAAAACTTGTTATGTCAAGGTCCATATCTGCTATTCAAGGATTTGCTTCCCGATTGGGAGCGAAGCCTTGCTTAAAATGTATGGCTCTAAAAGCATTGCAATACATCTTATCTGTCTGCGATTTGGGGATATAAATATACAATGGTACTTCAGCAAGTTGAAAATACATTTATGAGATATCTCCTGGCGGTCCCCAAATCTACCTCTACTTTTGCTATTCACCAAGAGCTGGGAAGTGGCTTTTTTGAGGATCAAATTGATATGGGTCTTGTGATCTGTTGACTAAAGACATGGATTAATTCCGAACTGGGACTGAAAAGAGAAATCCTGAGGAACTGCTTAGAGTTGGATAACGTAGGTAAAATCTAATGGTTACAATATGTCAAGTCAATGCTTGGAAAATTGGGGCGACCGGAACTCTTTGCTACTCCGGCAAAAATAGTGAAACAGGATGTGGTATGGGTTAAAGCCCAATTTTTAAATATGTTGTCTGCGGAGAGAGAGGCATTGGAGATTGTAAAACCCACGATGAGAGCACATTTACTGTTAAAGACAGTTCCACGTATTAAACCGTATTTTTTAAGTGTTAGAAAACCTTTTCATTGATTTCTTCTAAGTTCTGTTTTTATCTTATCCATTGTCTTTTAGCGGATGTGCAGGGCTGAAGCAGGGTAAAAGACCTAGGTCGCTGTACATGTGATAACTTTTCTTTGCAGGACACCATGCACTTTACAATGTTTTGTGAACATTTTAGCCCTATGAGGGAAAGTTTTTAAGACCCATTTTTAAGGGGAAGGAATTTGTGCAAGTCAGACCTGCTCTGCTATATCTGCTGATGCTAAACAATTCATGGGAGATTTATAATGTTGCAAACTTCTTGCTGGCGGCAGTCAGACATAGGAAGAAAAGGGGTCAAATATTTTAAAGTGTAAATTGCTTTTATATATAGATATAATTGCTTTTACTGTATGATTAATTGAACTATAAGTCATATGTTTTTATTGGTATTATTTTATTGTTTGTGGTATATTCTAAGGAACCCCAAATGTACAAATATGTTTTTTAATAATTTTTCATTTTTATGTACTGTTCTCTGTGGTGTACTTTTATGGCTTTGGTAAGCTGAATAAAGTGGTTTGCCATGACTAATCTGATGCACTAAGGTAAAACACTTCTGCAGTTTAAAAAAATACAGTTTTCAAATTTTTAAATAGACTGTGCAATATGTTTTAATTATGTTTGTTGCACGATCTACATGCTAAGTGATTCATGACTTGGCTTGTGCATGGACTCTTAGAACCAAGCCACAGCCTTGGCCCGGCTCTGGCTTCGGTCACCCCATTTATTTGCTAGTGCACCCACCTCTATTTGTAACTTGGGCATGGTACACGGGAACCATCCGTCAGTTGATACAATGATTTGTAAAAGGTGCAGACTGGAAATATGGCACTCTGTCTTCATGCACTGATTTGACAAATCAAGGCTTCTCGTAGCAGTACAAATAAAAGTGTGTGCAGTGAATATATGAATTCAGGCAGTTTTGTTGTACATGACCACAGTCATGGGTCCCCAGGGAGGACTACTAGGCCCAGGTGGGCTGGCAGAGGCACAGCTTCATCGAAGTATTTGTGGTGTGACCCCCCAAAACGTATTCTTGGTGTAGTAGTCAGTTATCCTCCCTCTAACCCCCTACATCAGGTTTTCTATGCCTGTGTTGGTTTTTCTAATTGCTCTCATTTTACAAAGATTTTAACTTGGCCATTTTTTAATTCACAAAACTAGGTAGTAGTAGGTGTGGAAACTGTGCAAGTCATCCTGCAGGCAATCAAACACCTTAAAGGTGATAGGATGAATACTTACAAATAGTCTAACCAGTGGCAATCGTTCGGTGTAGCTTTCCAACCCATCGTTTTTCGCCCACTGGCTCACCTATTGCAAATCATTACTGGCCCTGTTTCTGAAAGAGACAGTCCACCCGAGCCTTGGTCATTTCACCCATCCACCTTGCAGCCAACTACTATTTTAATTGGTAAATTTGAGATCCCCCCCTCCCAATCTTACTGACTAAGCTACGTCCCTGCCCAATATACTCATTCTTGTAAGCTAAATAGTTGCTTCAGTAGCCAAACAATCCCACCCTGATTTCCTTGTTTCATTATCATGAATGTGCTTCTGAATGATAACTCAGATATTTTTAAAGGCTTTTAGGAGGTGTGGCTGATTAAAGTACCTCAATCTGAAGCACAATACCATTTATATGTAAACACCTGGACTTCTCTGTCAACTGGCAAAAACAACGGTCAACTGATAATGTTGATACTTCACAGGGATGGAATCGATCTATCCTCTTGCTCCTATGATGTTCAACCCGTTCATCTCTGAGGTGAATGACTTCCTTTCGACATTGAATGATTTCCCATCGAAACTGGGCAGTAAGCATATTCCTGAACTCTTTTGTACCGATGGCCTGGTTTTCATCGGTAACTCTTCAATTGCATGTTAGTGGTTGCTCAATGTTCTGGATTCTTATTACAACTCTTTTTTGAAGATGGCATGGCTTTAACTAGTTATACTTCATAGAGCTTCAGCAATTGCTCAATGAGATAGGTTCTTATTGTAATCATTATTTTTGGCACCGGTTAAAAAAACACACAATGGAAATTGGACAAATCGAGTCATGGCAGAAAATAACTACTTGTGAATTACAATAGATAATGAATTGACGTGGAGATTCACATGGTAGGCTACGGGAGCAGTGGCCAAAACTGTCCTTTGAGGTTCCAAGAAATGTAATCGCAAGTCATTAAAACCTTCTTTGACAGTTGCGCCAAAATAACCCCTCATCTATTATGTGGCTCTTCCACCCGGGCATAATCTCAGCTTCTCTGGCTAAATTAGAGTTCACATATAGATCTATATAATTTAGTGTTTCCTTTGTTTTGGTGCAAGGTAATGGGTCAGACTCAGTGCATAAGGTAACAAGATCAGTCCATATATAAAAGTGCCCAGTAGACTTTTATCTACACCCAGAGATGTTTACAGAACAAATATGGCATGTGTCATGGTAAGTATGTGTCTTCTCCTTTGATAAGCTGCATGTGGGGGCCACTTTGTTTGTGATATAGTTTGTGATATTGTGAATGGGTTCTCTCGATCCACAAAACATTAAATGGTTCCCTTTTGTTTAACATCAGATGTACCTCCCTGGATGTGTAATATGCTACGTGAGGTTTCACACTTTTGTTGCTTGTTGTGTGGTGACTCTTCACTGTATGTGTTGGTCCATTCCTTGTAGTAAAGTGTATATGCAGACCAAGAACTTGGAAAAAGAGGTATTTGAAGTCCTTTGTGTGTGACAGGATATTTGGTTCACCCTTGATGCATGACATCACATGCAGGTCTTTTCCACTTTGTCACAGCATGTGGCACTCCCTGATGTACTGTGGTATTTCATTTGTGGTAATTAGTGACTGTTTCTGGTTGGCATGATGTGCAAGCCCTTGCCCTTTGAGTATCTCTAAGTGGAGCCCATGTTGATTGTGCAATATGCTTGTGGGGTCCACCTTGTTTTGTCAGTTTGATGGTGGCCCTTCACCCTCCATTGTCTTATTGCATTATGACCTTTGCTGCATTATGTGGTGTGTAGGCAATTTTCCTGTGGGGCATAGTATGTGGCGTCTTCACCGTTGTTGTGAGATATAGTATTAAAGTCCACCCTCTTCTGCCCTGTGATATTTTGTTTTCCCTTAATGTGTGACATGGTGCATGGTTCCTTTTGTTGGTGACATTTCATGCAGAGCTTGCGTGGTTCTGTATTATGGTATGTAAATGTATCCTTGCTCTGTGCCACGGTATTGGAGGTAAGGCTCAGAGAAAAAGTGAGTGAGTCCTTGTCCATTAAGGCAAGCTTATTCTTGTCCCTTGTGTTCTCATGTTAACTTCGAATGGGGACATATTTCCTTCTGCTCAGATGTTTGACCTGTTGAGTGGATGGGTCCTTTCCCTTTGCAGTACTGTAAGTTGTGCCCCGTTTGTGTAGCATGGCCTTTGAGTGGTATGGTAAGACAGGTCCACCCCCCTGTGCATTACTGTTAGAAATTGGGCTACTGGTTGACTGGGGTGTGAGCCCTGATAAAGCAGGAGCCACAATCCTGGTCAGGGTAAGGAACTAGCAAACCCTAAATTAATCTGTACTAAACCACCTGGTATCTTGGAAACAGTGTTCAAGCTTACCTTTAGAGCCAATGTGTAAAGTATTTGTGAAAAACTTCAAACAGTAAAATAGCTAAAACAACACACCAGGTAATAAAAATAGAGCTTAGTTTAATAAATAAAAAAGACCAACACCAAATAAATCCAATTAGAACTGGAGATATTAAACTTTAACATTTTAGGTGAATATATTTCCAATTGTGGATATCTGGTCAAGTAGGACTGGGACAAAGTCAAAAGTTCAGGCCGATCGCAATGGAGAGCAGTCTGGCTACAGGGGCGCAGTTAGGCCAGCTGAACAATGTACTTTCAATCCTAGTTGTGGAGCGTTGTGAGAATCGGTATCAAAGATACATTGTGCAGACGAAGCGATGAACCATTTCCGAGGTGCAGTGAGGATGAGGTGCAACTTCTGCTTGCGTCGACATCAAGCATCCTGTCAACGGGTTTGTGATGTGAAGTCCGACATAAGGGATGCAGCATGCAGTCGGGTGATGCAGCGGTACCAAAGTGCTGCGAGGAGGTGATGCGGGGTCTGGCATCATCATCGAGGGTTTCGTCAATAAAGGATGCAAAGGTCTGTGATGAGGATGCGTCAAGCAGTGGCAGTTCTGAAGACATTGTGGGTCATGAAGGAAATGTGGGAATTTTCGACAGGTCTAATCTATGCAGCATCTGAGATTTGTCAGTTCTGCTCAGGGCAGCACCGCACAGCAGAGGAGATGCGTTGGTTTCCGCTAGATCCACATATGCTGGTAAAGCACCTTAAGCCCACTTCCAAGAGTCCAGGACTAGGGTCGCACCACTTGGCACATTAGATTCTCAGATGGCAGAGTCCAGCTGCAGATACAAGGTTGTTGGAAGCCTGTTATGCCCCTGAGGCTTCAGATCAGGAGGTCAGCCAACTAGCCCTTGGAGTCACTCTGGGTTAAAAAGATGCAGATCCAGTCCTTCCCACCCAGGCAAGAGGGCAGCAAGTCAGCACAGCAAAGAAGTAGTTTAGCAGAGTGACAGTCCTTGTAGCAGAACAGTAGTGCTTCTTTCTGGCAGAGTACCACATGTCCAGAAGTATATTGAAGTGTTGGTGTCTGAGGTCTTCTTTTGTACTAGGGGTTGGCGGGGCTCATGGAGTTTTACTCCATGGAATTCCACTGAGTTACATAAATATTCAGCGAGATTCCATGCAGTTCCACCCACTCATCCGATACTCTGTTAGGAGCGTTTTTAAAATCCACAACACTCTATGGAGATGGTTCCTTTACCTCAGTCTGGGAATGCGTTGTTTGTGGTACCAAAGGGATATTGTTACTCCTAGCTGACTACAAACAGCACGGTGCAGCAAGGTAGAATAAACACTACCATGGAACAAGTGTGTGTGTACGAACCTGTGCACTGGACTTATAAAGCGTTGTGCAGGCTGTAGTAGAAGAATCTGTCATTGTTTACCATATTATGGACATTTTCCATTGTCTGTGACAGGTTTTTATGATATGTTTTCTTCGTGATTCTGAAATATATGCATGTGTAATGATGAGGGGTTGGTCACCTGTGGTTTGTTGTCAGCGAATGTGGCTTATAAGGTGAAAAGAAAAGAGAGTTATTGTTCAGGCAAAGTGTTATCTATGACACCATGGCGATACCACCTCCCTGTGATGCCTAAACACAGTTGCATAAAGAAAAGCAAGCGCTTTACTGGCTAGCATTGGAGACCAACAGGGAGGAGGGACAAGCACTGAGCACAGCACCCCTTCAAGAGAGGGTGTAATTGTTCTCTTGAAATAGATCTTGCTTTCTAAAGTGAACATTCAAACGGTTTTTGTCATTTCTGATCAAAACACTGGTACCATGTATGTTAGGAGATTAGCTTATGTAAAAAGTACTCTGTACCTTTTACATTGTATTTCATTCATTCTTGGTGATGCAACCTCCCGCGCTGGACAGGGTGTGTACTCATTGGCTGCCTTGCGACAGGGACCCCTCCTGCTGCAAGCTGATGCTAGATGCAGCTGGATTTGGGATCCTGGTCAAGGTAATTCAGCTCACAGCACTGGTTTCAAATCCCTCCGGGAATCCACATGCCCCCATCTGGCTGACAGTCAGTAGTGTGTCGAAAGGCTCATCCACCCCACAGCAGCCGCCCTGCACAGCCCCAGGCATCCTCGGCAGCACGGCTTACAGCCCCCAGCTTCCAAGAGACACATGCTGCCTGCATACCAGCTGACAGGGTGCTGCTTCAGCTTCACTACAGCAAACGGGCTCCCAGAGTCAGACACTCCGCCCCCATGCCTCAGCTACAGCAAGAGTGACAGGCCGCTGATCCAATTAAAGCCTTTGAGTCTCAAGACCGCCTTCCATCTCCAGCAGCTTGGGCTAATATTCATATTCTCAGATAAAGGACTTTGTGCTGCTGTGCTGATTAATTCAATCAGAATTTATTAGTAATGCCACGTTACGAGAGTAATGTTGATTTACTAAATTCCTTCAATTCTGCCGGCAGAATTAAAATCTTCACCCACCCCTATTGTATACACAGTTGTGTCTTTGAAGTGGGCAAAAGCTTCTAAAGGCATGCCCTGCATTTCCTGACTTGACTCCAGACTAACTACAGATGGTATGCAGCCTTTGGTGTAAGTGAGGCAGGACTCAGCTCCTCCCTTCCCTCTTGCCACTGATAGTCCATCCAGTCATGCCTAAGCTCCTGTTACGTGGCTGTCTAAGAGGAATATACAAAGCCCAAATGCCAACTACACCCAGTCATGTGACCAGGTACAGACTGCAGGCACCAAATGACTAAGGCAAGAAAATGCCAACTGTCTAAAAGTGGCATTTTCAGAATTGTAATTTAAAATCCAACTTCACTATAAGTTAGGATTTTAAATTAGGATGCCAGCGACACCTAATGTGAACCGGTTATCTCTTCCCATTCGGAAAATACACTTATAAAATGTTATAAGGTAACTCCAATTTTATTCTATGGAAGAGCTAGGCATTGCAGTAGTGAAAAATGAATTTTAGAGTTTTTCACTACTAAGATCTGTAATACTTAAACGTACATGTCGAACATTTTAAATACACTTCACAGTGCTTTTAGTGCTGTCCAGGGCCTTCCCCAGAGGTGATGCATATGTATGAAAATAGGAGGTTGGACGTGGCAAACAGTTTATTTTGCTTGGTCGAAATGGCAGTTTAAACTGCACACAAAGGTCCTGCAATGGCAACCCTGGGACATTTTTAAAGGGCTACTTAAGTGGGTGGCACAATCAGTGCTGTGGGCCTTCTGGTAGCATTTAATTTACAGGCCCTTGGCACATGTAGTGCACTTTACGAGAGACTTATAAGTAGAATTAAATATGGCATTTGGGCATAAGTCAATGTTACCATGTTTTACACAGAGAGCACAAGCAGGTTAGAGTCCTAAAGCCAACAAACCGAATTCAGCAAAAAGTAGGATGAAGGCAACAAGTTTGAGACTGATCCCACAGAAAGGGACAGGTCCAACAGTTATGATTAGAGCGCTTACTGTTTGACCTGGTGTGTGGGTCCTTTCCCTTTGTGAGCTACATGGGTAGCCCCTTGCTGTGGGACATGCACTCGTTTTATTGATGCACTAATGGACACTGTGATCTAACACGCTCTGTTCTCAGCACAGTCCCAGCACATGGGTCAGTTAAAGAATTTAGGGGCATATTATCAAGGGGGTTTATCTCCGCTTTTTTGGCTTTAAAAGCCAAGAAAGCGGAGATAAAATTATCTCCCTATTACCTAGCTGCCGCTAACACCAGTTAGCGACAGCTAGTACGAGATAGCGACCATCTTGGGCCCCACTTTGCATGTCTGTGATATTTATCACTAATGAGATGCAAAATGGGCGTGCCAAGATGTTAGAGACTGAAAACAGTCGCTAACATCGCTATCTCCTATTACCAACTTTTGGAGATATTCGCGCTAAGCGGGAATATCTCCAAAAGCTAACACCTGCCCTGAGCAGTTCTTAGCCATGTTATCCAATGGGAGGTGGCTAACATGGCTAAGAGCATTAGCTCGCTAATGCATGAATATTGCTGACTTTTCAGCGATATTCATGCTTTGCGGCGATTTTTACCGCATTTGCGTTAAACCTTGGTAATACCAAGGTTTATTTGCGGTAAAAATCGCCGCAGCGCTGCGGTAAATTTTTGTCTCTAACCAAGCAATAGCGATAATTATCGCTATTGCTTGGTAATATGCCCCTTAGTTTAATCAATTCCGGTCTACTCTTTAGCTTCATTGGAGGTAAGAGAGAACAGAACTTGATCAAAGATGGGAGAAACCACGTAACAATGAAGAGAGATCACAGGCTGGTGACAAAGCAAATTCCTTCCATAGTTCCAGCGTGCTGGCCAAATTTTGAGGTCATTTTCTCTCTTCTGACTTTCTGCAAAAAAAAAAATGAAATAGGCAGAATTCCATTTGGTCCTAGACCAGTCGTCAGAGTTATATATCTGATCAATTAGAGAATGAAGAGCGGAGCACTAAGTTAAGAAGGGGGTGAGCGGTGGTGACTACAGAGAAGCAATAAGCATTGGCAAAGCCGATAGGTCTGGCTATTTGTTAAGTGAAATGGATTCTTTATTTATTGCCAAGTTTGTGTATGATGTGTGAGTAGATGAAAGGGTGAATGCAAGCATGCCTATACACTTGGATTGATGAGGGAGCGCTTGATGTAAGAATTGGTGATTTATTTCATGGATAATTGGTCTTGAAGGTGAATGTATATATGTATGGCTGACTGAAATGGATGAGTACAGGGATTAATGGTGGAATGCATGATTCTGCATGATGAGTGCAGCAACAGAAAGGTAATGGATGGAATGCTTGAATTATTCACAGTCACTAGCAATCGCTCGGCTGCATCACAATCCATCATTTTCCCACCATGCAACCTCAGTTTGGACACAGCCACATGCAAATCAGTCTTCACCCTGCTCCAACGGGAACAGTTCAGCTTGAATGCCAAACCAGGTCCTCCCTGAACAGAAATACAAACAACCTAGGGCCAGTTTCACCCTTATAACGGGTTCTTCAGACATGTAGAGCTTGATTCCAGTGACAACTTGAGTACAGGACCCATCACCCCATGGCATTAATTGCAACAACAACAAGGTGATTGATGGAATGCTTGAATTAATCCCAGCCACTGGCAACTGCTCCACCCGGTAGATGAGCCCATAACTAGGGCAAAACTGGTCATGGTTTGCTTATGTTCCGATTCAGAGAGTACCTGGCTTGGCAGTTCGGGCTGGACTGTTCCTATTGGAACAGGTTCAAGACTGCTTTGCATATAGCTGGGTCCGCACTGAGGTGGCTTGATGAGCAAAATCATGGAGGATTACCAGTGGCTGAGATGAATTCAACCACTCCACCCATCATTGTTTTGCATTCTTATTGTATGCATGAGTGAGCATGGGTCAAGGCCTTAGCAGATGTGATATTGTTATTATAATCCTAAAAATTACCAGAAGTGTGCCTGTTAGAACTGATGTCATCTTTTATCATGGACAAATTTCTTAAGTTGCCTTCCCTTTCACACAGTAGCCTTTTATACACATTTGCGTGTGTTATGATGTTGGATTATTTTAGCTGAAACTGCTTTGCTTATAGATTCTGCTTTGTCTAACATTATCATGATTCCTTGAATACCACATACAAGGCCTTGACATACATTGTGCTAATGTTGTTCTATTTTTCATCCACGGGGAAACATGGCTATCTATAGAGCACTATAACGCTGGCTTGCACAGTACTCGCAAGGATACTTTTCATTATAAATAAATAAGCATTTCCGGTTTTAGGCAGTGAAGCAATATTTAGATATTGACAAGGTCTCTATATGATGAAGCTTTGGCCCAGCAGTTTGCTGACATCTTTGCAAGGTATCCCACTTGTAACCAATATGGGAACTTATATTCTTTCCCATCAGGTAACCGGTATTGGCTCATTTAGCGCGGGCCTTCTTAGCTGTACATACACACCCTCGCCCTAGATACTTAGGATAGGGACTGCATAGTGGGAGTACGACAAATTCTCTATACTGTTTTTTATGCCTGCATATATACATTGTTTTGCCACCATGGGGGGAACTTTTTATTCTGTTCACCGTTCTGGTCCTTCTAATAACTTTCATTTGCTTCTATCTATTGATCATTGCAGTACATATATTTTATACAAGAATCAATAAATATTGAAAATGCTCCTCTGTGTATTCCTTGTATATTTCTCTGAGAGTACTGGAGCACAAGTGACTGAGCAAATGGGTTCTAGATCTGTTCCCACACTCCCTGGGGGACCAGGGTTGTCATGTTAAGTGGTTGTCAGAACCATTTGCTTCCCGCCTGGGTTTAGGGGGCCTTATGGTGGTACTATGAGCTAGATGGTCTATACGACAACATATCCTGAGAGGGTGCATAGAATCAGTCTGGCACCATCCGAACGTTTATGCTGTCCACGAACATGCAGTTCCTACTGGAAACTACACAGCAAACCCATATGAGCTTTGTGTCAGGGCTGGGTTTCATAGTGGGAGCAATGCCCAGAGTCAATACAGAATTACTACCATTGTGTCAGTGCAGGCACCATCAGTGCCGCAGCTGTCTGGTATGAATTACTGGGATCATGCCATGGTCAGTACAGTGCTTGTGGTAGGCATGAACATTATGTCAAGAATTACCAGCATTAATTCAAGAATGTCATTCTAATGCTGAGGTCAGCATTATGCCAGTAACAGTTGACATTATGATGTCCACAGTACACAAAGAACTACCATTATGCCAGTATCTGCATTTTGCTGTGAGTGGGCACAGCTATGCCACTGATGCCTAAATTAGACCTATAATGTTTATTGTGAGGAAACAGGCTATTAGTTGTGTGAACTGCACAAGAAGTGGGGTTGCATTCGCCCTCCACTCTGGGTTAAACACCCCCTTGCAGTGCCTAACTTCATAAGGGTAGCCGAGCAGAGCAGTCCAAGTCCTACTAAGGAGAGGTGGTGTGGGCTATTAATCACCATTCACAGGTACGCAATAATAACACTCAATGAATGATTGGTCAGTCAGTACTTTCTCTTTAGAAAAAGGGAAAGAACGTTTATTATACACACACACACACACTACTAAATGCCACGTATTATACATAATGCTGATGGAAACACCTTTGGCAATATTAGATTTGACCCTCAAGGGGCATTACCTCAAAATTCACAGTATACGCCCCTTGCATACAATACAATACATACAATATGGGAGTGTCATTTTAGATGAGGTCCCTGTTAAAGATTGGAATCACATATTATGGTAATACCTCATTCCATCACTGACTTCAGTAACCATAATCCCTCTGCATTCATTAAGAATAGTCAAGCATTGCAATCATGTGCCCACATTACCAGTAATACCACATGACATCCTCTTCTGTACTTATAAGTAACCAGGCATTGCAATAAGGTGCTTGCGCCATCATCAATAATAAACATTGCAGCCAATCAGGAATAAATATTACTATCAGCATTAACAACACTTAAAATAAAGCATTGTCATCAATATTTTGAATAACACTTTTGAGTAAAGCAATTTCTAATAAATGTATTTATTTATTTAAATGTATATGTCAGTGCACAGCGACCCAAAAGGGTTTCCTGGCGCTATCACGAAACAGCGGAGAAAGGGAGATACCTATTGGCTGAAAATCCAGGTTTTAAGAGACTTTCGAAACAATAGAAGCTTGGATTGAGTGCAAAGAGACAGAGGAAGAGTATTCCATAATACAGGGCCTAAGAATGAAAAAGAGCGACCGCCCATATGAGAGAGTCTAACCCTAGGGACCTGAAATTTGGCTTGTGTAAAGGACCGAAGAGTGCAAGAGGGTGTATAGGGACAGGCTAATTGTAGCAAATAGGGAGGGGCTCTGTCATACTTCATACGAAACATGTAGGTCAAGGCCTTAAACCTCACCCGTTTCTCGACCGACAGCCAATGAAGGTCTTGAAGTAAACTGGAGGTCGGGTTAGTTCTGGAGGCCCGACACAATAGTCTGGCGGCAGAATTATGTACTCCCTGCAACTTGCGCGTTACATCTTTATTATCCCTAGGTAGAGGATGTTACCATAGTCCAGCCTGGATGTAACGAGGGCCTGGACTACAGTTTTATGGGTGGGGTCGGGTAGCATCCACACAATCTTCCTCAACCATTTCAAAATGGTGAAGCATGTTGCCGCAACCTTGGTAGCCTGTTGACGCATAGATAATGACTCATCAATGATAAAACCAAGGTTGCGGACCTGAGAGGAAGGTTGCTGGAATGCCCCCAATGTTGTGGGCCAATGCTGGGGGCCCCAGAGGACTCTATCTTTGCCAAGAACCAGAACCTCTGTTTTTTCGCCATTGAGTTTTAAAAAGTTGGCATTCATCCATGACGCCACTTTGCTGAGCCCTGTCCTAAGAGCGGAAGGCTCTGCGGATTTACCTGCTGAGAGAGAGAAAATGATATGGGTGTCGTCAGCATAAGAGAATACTGACAAGCCAGATTCCTCTACAATAGCTGCCAGAGGTCTAACATAAATGTTAAATAGCAGGGGGCTGAGAATGGATCCCTGTGAAACCCCATAATGTGAAGAGTCGACTTTAGATTTGACAGTGGAAGAGAAAACCGAAAAGGTGCGGTTCATGAGGCAGGAAATAAGCCAACTTAAGGTGGAGCCAGTCACCCCAGTGGAAAGAAGGGCCTTGATAAGTACGGTGTGGGAAACCGTATCAAAGGCGGTGCTTAAGTCTAATAACACTAAAGCTAAAGTGTCGCCTGCATCCAGATTCTGTCGCAGCATCTCAGTGACACCTAAAAGTGTGGTCTCAATGGAAGAGCCAGTCCTAAAAGCGGACTGGGAAGGATGAAGAAGCCCATTTGTTTCAATAAATTTGGATAATTGGCAGTTGATATGTCTCTCCAGAACTTTTGAGAGAGCAGGAAGCAGGGAAATTGGGCGATAGTTTGAAGGGAGCGCAGGGTCAGAGTTAACCTTTTTTAGAAGTGGAACGACCATTGCGTGCTTCCAGTCCAAAGGGACGAAAGATTCCATTAGAGATGTATTGAGAAGTTCAAGATGTATTAAAGGGACGGTAATTCAAGCTGCTGTAGTACTGTAATGGGCAAGATGTCACATGGAGAGCCCGATTAAATTTTGCTTATATTGTTTGAGTGACATCATATCTAGTAGGGACCAGGTATCAAGTATATTCATAGGGTCCGTGGTGGTTACAACACGGCATTCGGGCAGAGGTTCAGCTTGGGCAAATGTTGGGGTGGACGGCAAAGTAGAGGGAGGAATATTGCCAGCCAAAGAGGAAAAGATTGTTTCCACTTTATTTAAGAGGAATTGGGCGAGATCCTCACATTGCGAACTTACAGCTAAAAGTCTTTTTGAAAATAAGAGCAGTCCCTACACCTAATCTATCTTCTCTGTCTTTTCTGACTATAGCATAGTTGGATGGCAAGGCTCTGGCTATGTCAGGACCCGAGCTGGTATTCAACCATGTCTCGGTCAGGAAAATGGTATCTGGTTGTAGGTCCACTAAGAGATAAAAAATGTCCGCCTTATGTTTTGGGAGGGAGCGAACATTGATGTTATAAAAAGAGAAGTTGGTAATAGGATATTGCTTACATTTCATATAGAATTGTACTTGCTGATTGGTTATAATGCTGGATGGTAAAGAATTGTCAGATCCAGGTAAATTGGTTATAATGCTGGATGGTAAAGCATTGTCAGATCCAAGTAAATTGGTAGTCACTGTAAAGTTACAGCCCGGGCAGGTGACGATAGTGCTCCCAGTATTTAGGCAGATGCAGTTAGGCTGGGGCTTTATGCGTAGGTTTAGCAGCTGGGTGGGGGGAGTACTTTAAGGTGTCGTCATTAAAAGGAACAGGGGTTCTGGCCCGGGTCCCGGCCTTGCGCGGATGGTCGCAGACAGTCCTGCCTTTGGAGCGCCATCCAGTGCACTGCTGGTTCGCCCGCTGCGCGTGTCCGCTGCGCGCTCGTTTCTTTGGCTGTGTTTGTAGTGGCCACCTTGGGAAGGGAGCGCAACACTAGAGCGTCCCTTTCCACAAGATGGCAGCGGCGTGTGGCTCAATCCGGAAGTGGGGTCCTGAAGAGGAATTGCCCTGTGACCTCCCTTCACACAAACAGTCCGCTCTTGACTGCGGTGGACTGGGGGGGTCACAGGTAAAGAATCACCTCTTGAAAGAAAATAAATAAAGTGCAAGAGATCGTATTTTTTTACAGCTACTAATTGTTTAGGTGCAGTTCAGAATAATGCCTCACAGTAAGTTAAAATATAGGTTTATTCACACCATTTAAAATCAATTCTACTCCTCACATTAAATTCAAAGAATACATTCATACACGCCGAGAATTGTTAAGGTGCAGTTCAGAATAACGCCTCACAGTAAGTTAAAATATAGGTTCATTACACCATTTAAAATAAATTCTACTCCTCACATTAAATTCAAAGAATGCATTCATACACGCCGAGATAAAATCAGTTTGAAGATAGCAGCAATAAGTAGGCTTGCAATACTCACACTGTTAAGTCTAGTCTGTTTCGCGCGAATTCCGATCCTCCCTTTGTAGTGGCCACCTTGGGAAGGGAGCGCAACACTAGAGCGTCCCTTTCCACAAGATGGCAGCGGCAGGAGGCCCAACCCGAAAGTGGGGTGCTGATGAGGAATTGCCCTGTGACCTCCCTCCACACAAACAGTCCGCTCTTGACTGTGGTGGACCGGCGGGGTCACAGGTAAAGAATCACCTCTTGAACGAAAATAAATAAAGTGCAAGAGATCGTATTTATTTAAAGCTACTAATTGTTTAGGTGCAGTTCAGGATAGCGCTTCACAGTTCAAGTTGAAATATAGGTTCATTCACACCATTTAAAATCAATTCTACTCCTCACATTAAATTCAAAGAATGCATTCATACACGCCGAGATAAAAATAAAGTATGTGTCTGTGTCTTTTTTAACCATCTTTAGGCCACATAGACTGCAGCCATAAAGTAAGACCCTACAGGGTGCTGCATTGCACTCCCAGCTGTACAGCACATGCTCCAACCTGCGGAGGTCTTAAAATTGAGAATGAAACCCAGGATGGTCTTTCTTTCTGTGACCCTTCTAACTAAAGGTCTTCTTTTTGAAAAGGCAGTATTTTCCTTGGGGAAGGAAGAGCTTTTGCACTCTTGCAGCTTCTTAGTGCTCTTTTTCTGCCTTTGGTGGGGCCCATGCCATCCTGGGGCTGTCACCAACAGTGTAGAGATGTTTGGCAATTTCAGACCGACAGGCAGGGTGCTCAGGGACAGAGCCACACCTGCTTCAAGGCCGCCCGGAAATGCACACACGGCCCCTTTACCTGCCAGAACTGCAGCTACACTAGCCTCAGAGCCGATGAACCACCCGCCAAGAAAGACCCCAACCACCTCCGATGCATACTACTGAACACCCGCTCTGCACGCAAGCATGCCGTTGTGCTCTGGGACCTGCTTGACACAACATGCCCGGACGTCGCCTTCCTGACAGAGACCTGGTTTAACAACTCCCCCACACCTGACTTCGCCATAGCCATCCGAGACGGCTATAAGATCACCTGCAGAGACCGCACCAATGGAGTTGGAGGAGGAATCGCCATCGTCCACATCGCACCGCCGAACACCGACCGAGACCCAGAGAGTGGACCCTCGTCCCGACCATGGATCGGGACTCTGGAAATGGACCTCCCATGATTTGTTGTTGACTCATAGAGGCAGCCGAGGTGGTGGAGCAGTGTATGCCGACTGCCCAGGCTGAAGGCGTGGCGTGCTCTGCTGCTGCCCAGGTCCTCCTTGTGCACACGGCGGCGGCTGCCCTTTCCTCTGGGACTGTTCAGCGGGAGCTCGTGGCCCGCAGGAGGAGGCGGAGGGTCTGCATCTTGCATCTTCGTTGGTGAGTGCATGGCGTCCCTCGCCTGGGTTGTGGAAGTGTTCGGCACTGCAGCACCACCCGGGGGTTGCCGATCCCGGTGCGGCAGTTCATTGGGACAGAGTTATTGACGCTCCCCGGAGCAAGACTTCTAGGTCCCTCGGAGCTTGCATCGTTGCATAGCCCCGCCCACTTGAAAAGAACTTATTTCGCCACATGGGATCACTAGGAGTATGTTCTTCGCTCATAGTGGTTTTCAAGGAGTGACTATTGGGTGATTGCTAAAGGCTAAGTATATTGGCAAATCACAGACTTCATCCTACAGGGGTCACTCTTCATGCTCAGTCTTTCACCTAATTCTAAGATGGCAGTGGCTTTTGACTTATATTCACTCAATATGATCAAGATCGAAAAATAATATGGTCAAGGGGCCATCCCCAACCCACCAGTACGATTAAGGCTGGTCTCAGTGCACTCCCTCTGCCTACTAGAAATCTCTAGAAATAGAAACAGGATCATCTTCCTATTCCGTCATAGACATATGGACAGTAAAACAGTACTACTTGAGATAGCCCTAATGACCAGCGAGAAAGGACTACTCTGCTTGCTCCCAATCTTAATGGAAACAGACAAAGGACTTCATAGGTGTTCACTACCAGCCCTCCATATGAGTCGGCCATCTTAGACTGTCTTTTTACCTGCATTTTTTTCCTCACTTCTTGATCCCCTTGCCTGGGCCCCTTCCCTTCCTCGATCTTTTTCCCCTCACCTCTCACCTCTCACTCCTTACCCCCACCCCAGTTATCGCCTACAAGTTCTTCCCCAATCTTTCCCCCATAGTCTTCCCCCGATCCTCTCCCCCCTCCTTTCACTCTTTACCCGCACCTCAGGTGCCGTCTACAAGTCTCTAGGGACCCCACCCAGGTCCCCGCCCTTGGTCACTTAACCTCCCCCTCTTCATATGGTCCCTCCCCCAAGCACCCCTCGTCACTTACCATGCTCTACTCCCTCCCCGCTTTTCATCTCATACCTTCTCATCTACTGTGTTGCTCCCAGTATGGAACACGCAGGTACACACTCCTACAACATCATTTACCCCTCGAACCTCACTAAAAAATCCACTAAATGCTTTAAGCACAACTTCATACAACTGCACCCTGAAACTCTCTTTGCCAATCCCTATTTCTCAACACACAACGGGATTACTACCTCTGATTTCATTTTTCACACTAAGCGAAAAGCCCAATGGAGGAAAGCTTTCCTTACCGCACTCTCAATCTCGTCCTTGAGGAAAACCGTGCATGGTATTGTCTTATGTATCTGCCCCTCACAACTCTTTCATGCAAATGCAACTATCACCATTTACAATAATGGAATTATCCTCATCCAAGCCACAGACTGCAATCTGAATCTCCTCGACAACATCTTCTGCACCATTAGAAACCTTGTGTGTAAACCCCAAGCAGTCACCCAATCCGCTCCCGGCGCCAACACACATTTGGATACATCACCTACCCAGAATGACAGCCTCCCCCTGCAACCACAATGTCGACCCCTGATATTGGCTCCCTACGACACCTCCACCCAATCTACCCTTCTCACTAACTCACCACAACTCACCCTTCCTACACCACCAAGCTCACCCTACATCCCTCCGCCACCTTTTCCTCTTCCAGCATCAGAGCCTGACGATTCCACCCATTTCTCCCCTCCGTTATTACACCTCAATTCGTTACACAAAAACCACCCAGCACGCATGACATCCTCGCCTCTCATCCATCTAGTCACTCTCTGGTTTCGGAATCTCACGACACCTCCACCTACTTTTTACCCGCCAACACCACATCTAACAACACCTCTATTATCCCACACTTTTTACCTCCCAGCACGTACAATACAGCATCTGTCACTCTTACTGATTCTGAACCTCCTCAGCATAAGACCATTGCCCCCTTCCTCCCTAACGGTGATGGATTAAACCCAGATCTGTTGACTGGGTGTGAGTGTTTGATTGGTTCAGATGCTCCGTCCATCACCACCCCCTTTTGTACCACTTTGTTGGCCATAAGTTGGCAGGGTATGCTCAGACGTGAGTCCCTTGCTCACTTTGCCACTGGATTCAAGCAAGCCTGGCTGAAGACGGCTGTAATGCCAGAAACCTGTCCTAGGAACCTTGAATCCGGTCCAGGGAAGGCATGGCTTGGCAGTTTGGGCTGGACTGTTCCCATGAGGCACAGGGTCAGACTGATTTGCATATGGCCATGTCTGAACTGGGGTGGCAGAGTGGGCTGAAGAACAGTGATGGATTAAACCCAGATCTGTTGACTGGGTGTGAGTGTTTGATTGGTTCAGATGCTCCGTCCATCACCACCCCCTTTTGTACCGCTTTGTTCGCCATAAGTTGGCAGGGTATGCTCAGACATGAGTCCCTTGCTCACTTTGCCACGGGATTCAAGCAAGCCTGGCTGAAGACGACTGTAATGCCAATAACCGGTCCTAGGAACCTTGAATCCGGTCCAGGGAATGCATGGCTTGGCAGTTCGGGCTGGACTGTTCCCATGAGGCGCAGGGTCAGACTGATTTGCATATGACCATGTCTGAACTGGGGTGGCAGAGTGGGCTAAAGAATGGTGATGGATTACACCCAGATCTGTTGACTGGGTGTGAGTGTTTGATTGGTTCAGATGCTCCGTCCATCACCACCCCCTTTTGTACCCCTTCCCCCCTAACAGCAGCATCTCTCCCGATGTGACACCCTGGCCTCATTGTGCTACTTCCGTCAAGTACTCACCCCATCACAGCTACCCCCTCCGATGACATGAGATATCCCTTATCTCCACACCACAGCACCTCATTGATAACACTTTACCCTCTGTGCAGCCTCTGCTCCCAATTAACCCTAACCCCCCTCAACTCACCCTGCTTCTCCCTCCACTCATCCAAACCCTAGCACTTCACCACCTCCAACTATTTCCATACCTGCTCCTCACCTGCAGCAATCCACATACATAACAAAGCCTCCAAACCTACTCAAAACCTCACCTGAGCTTAGACTCGAGGAAATAATGTCTGCTCTCCACCAAATCAAAAAGGTACCCCAATCCTTTAAGGGTGTGATATGGAGACAGCCTTGGCATAATATCCCCTTCAGAACATCTAACTTGAACGAGCGCCCACATCACATTACTCGCACCCCTAATCCCACTCCTCCCAACTGGAAAACAGTTCCCCACCACAATACACCATCTTGCCCTATGCGAAGCATCAATCACCTTACAGAGAGCGATCTGTTAGCTCTCCCTTGTTCCTACGATCCTTCGCCCACGATAGGCCCATCCAATTCTCAGATGACCATACCCACCATTCCCCTCAATCCATTCAGACCCGTGAGACTCAACAATAGAGGGGTCATCGATAACCACTTCAGAAATGTCCCTCTCACCTAGAACCCCTCCCTTGCCCTCATCACACCCCGTCTTAAATGCACTCTCCTCAACTGCCAATCCGCCACAGACATGCTGCGGAGATAGCTGACCTCATCATGTCACAAGAACTAGATCTGTTAATGTTAACCAAAACCTGGCTAACAGAATCACCCATCCCTCTCATCGATATTCTAGTACCCCCTAACTACGACATCTTCAGACTGGACAGAATCGATAAGATAGGCGGAGGGATTGCCTCTATACATCGTAGAAACATCACTGTTAACAGATCAAAATCCCCGGCCTTCTCCTCTTGTGTATACATTTGCCTTGACATTAGCAGCAACGGAAAACCAGCCTGCTCGCTCCATATCGTCTATCTTCCGACAGGCAACAACCTCATCTTCACTGAACACCTCATGTATATGATTACAACTAACCACGGGCGACAAAATACCCAAATATTTCTTGGCGATTTCAATCTCCATTGGAATGACAACAACGACACAGTGGTCAACAGCCTTAAAAACTTCCTTGACGAGCCAGCCCTCACTCAAATCTGCAATAGCCCTACTCATAATATAGGCGCAATCTTAGATCTAATAATCTTCAAAACTGACATCATCCAGTTGGAGACGATTCAACCCTGCAACTGGTCGGACCTCCATATCATCACCTTCTTCATCAAGGAAACAGTTAAACTCGCCTCGGTTCAGTCCACACAACCTAAGATTTGGAAAGGAGACCTGAAAAGACTTAACCCCTATACACTACCCTCTTCAAGCTACAACCTTCTTCGGCCTCCTGCTGACACCTCAGACGTCCACGATCTCACTAACCACTACCTCAACTCTATGGCCGAGCTAATTAATGAGATAGCCCACCTTCAACTAAAGAGAGTTTCCACTAAAGACCCCAAGCTCGGGTACACTAACTTACTTAACGAGATAGATGGTGTCTCAGAACCCTCGAACGCAAGTGAAGATCAGCCCCATCTACCAATCACCTTAAATTACTAAGGAAAAAAAAGAAACAACTATTACAAAAAGATCACGCGCACTAAAGCAGCCTTCTCTAGCCACCAACTAGACCAATCTAGAAATCGCCCCAAAAAACTTTTCGAGCTAATCAATAATCAATCTAAAGAAGCACACAAACGGTTACTAGATGCAGCCCAACCACATCCCAATTGTGAAGAATTTTCTGCTTTCTTCATTCTGAAGACTGATAACATCGAAAAAGATCTACTAAACGATCTATTATTATATTCGGTTCCGCATTCAGAATTCTCCCCTTCACTACCTACTTCCCCACTCCAAATCCCCTCAAAGATTGACCTTAAGAACGAAGCAACCTGGTCATCCTTCGATAACTACTCTGAAGAGGCCTTAGGCAAGTTTCTCAATGCCCTAAAGCCCTCCAACCACCGCATTGATCCAATCCCTGCCAACGCGGTTAAAGACGTAACCCCTTGGCTTCTACCTCTATTGACCAAAATCATCAACAGTTCATTACGACAAGGCTGCATCCCAGACTCCCTTAAAGTCAGACAGGTTACACCCATCCTTAAGAAACGAACAGTGGACCCCACGGATCTTAACAACTACCGGCCTATATCTAATATTCCTAACCTGGCCAAATTACTTGAAAAATGTGTTCACCACCAGTTGACGAAACACATTGATCACTTTGACCTTCTTAACAATCACCAATCAGGCTTCAGAGCTGGTCATAGCACTGAATCAGCCATGACACACATTATCGAGGATGCACTTCACATCCTTGACCAGAACGGTTCATGCCTACTCATCCTTCTAGACCTCTCCTCAGCCTTTGATACGGTCAAACATGAGAACCTGTTAGACCTTCTCAAACTTAGAATGGGTCTATCAGGATCATTGTTAAATTGGTTCACTTCTTTTCTCCATAACCGTACACAAAATGTTCTGGTCAACAACACCCTCTCCAAACCAGTACTGGTAAGGTTGGGAGTCCCACAAGGCTCCTCACTATCCCCGACTCTGTTCAACCTGTTCATGGAGCCACTCACAGAAACTCTTCAGGTTTCCAACGTGTAATATCATATGTGCGCAGATGATACTCAACTTTATCTTAAGATCAACACCCTAGATGACATTAAACGGCTTAATACCACCCTCGCGAACACCCAGACTTGGCTGGCAGAAAACCACCTCAAACGTAAAACGCTAAAATAAAAATTCCTCCTTATAGCTCCACCTGCCAAAATTCCCACTATGCAAACCTTGATCCAACATCTTACTGCGCTCAACGTTCAACCTACCATTGTTGACTCTGTGAAATCTCTGGGTATGACTCTAGACAGCAATCTCACCATGCAGAAACATATTAGCAATGCTACAAAGGGAGCAAAATTCCAAATCAACACTCTGCCGCTGCAAGACTCATCACTGGCTCAAAAAGACGCTCCTACATCTCCCCAGACTTAAACTCCTTAAACTGGCTCCCACTGGAATCAAGAATCCATCTTAAAATAGCCTGTATGACTCATAAGGCCTTACATTACAACGCACCCAGCTACCTCGCACAGAAACTGACAATCTCTGGTGGGTTAAGGTCCTCAAAGAGTGCAGATAACCTACTACAATAACCTCAAAGATTTAAAAAGGAGAAAACATATAAACGATCCTTTTCAGGCATGGTGCCAAGGACATGGAATACTCTTCCACCAGAAGTCAGACTGAATGTTTCTACCATTTCTTTAAAAATGGAAGTTAAAGCAATTCTCATGGCAAAAATCACCTGATTATAAGCTAAGTTTTTCTGAGACTCAGTAGCTTCCCTTGCTAATTTGCCTTTCTGCGTTTAGGAACCAACTAAACATCCTTTTCTCATTTGTCACCCCGGGACTTTTTATTAACTATGATGCTCCTGTCATGTATGCTACACTTTTTCCCCTGTACACGAACTGTTCTCTTCATGCATGATCTTGCCTCCATAGAATTTCCTTTTAATTTATTATGCTACTCGTGATTTGTAATGCTACTCGTGATTTTTCCTTCTTTCATTGTTATGTATAACTAGACTCGCTGATTGGAAAGTGCTCTGATATCTGCAAGGATCTTGTCCGCGCTATATAAAACCTTCAAAATAAATAAATAAAATAAAGAAATTTCCAGATCCACACAGACCTTAACTCTACCCTCAGAGGCACCCTTGTCTACCCACCCCCTGGACCCCGCCCCCAGTTTGGCGACTCCATCGCCGACTTGATCAGCACGGGCGCCCTGACCTCCACCGACTACATCCTCCTCGGAGACCTGAACTTTCACCTTGAGAACAACAACGACAACAACTCCACAACCCTGATTGATAACCTCCCCAACCTTGGACTGAAGCAACTCGTCACAATGCCCTCCCACTCTGCCGGCCACATGCTCGACTCCGTCTTCTCCTCAAGCCTGCACATCTCCTACAGCCACACCACCGAACTCCTCTGGACCGACCAACGCTGCATCCACTTTGCCTTCCAGAAACCTATCACACACCACCGCACCCAACAGATCCCCCGCCGCTGCTGGAGCAAATCACCGAAAACCAACTACACGCAAACCTCGCTCTCAGGCCACCCACTGAACCCTCCAAAACCGACGACGTTGCCCGCAGCCTCAGGCACTGAATCAAGGTCTGCGCCAACACTCTCACCCCGCTGAAGAAACCCCCCCACAGAGACACCAGCAAGAGGGCCAGCTGGTTCACCCCAGAACTCCTAGCCTCCAAGCAAGCCTGCCGGAAACTAGAGAACAAATGGCGCAGTGAACAAACTCCGGGCAGCCACACAGCACACAAGGACGCCATCCGGAACCACCACCACCTCATCAGGACGGCCAAGAGGACCTCCTTCAAAGACTGCCTCGACAACAACGCGCACATTTGCAAGGAGCTCTTCAACATGGTGAAGGAACTCTCCAACCCCAGTTCCAACATCAACGACATCTTGCCGTCGCAAGCCCTGTGCGACTCCCTCGCCACCTTCTTCCACCGCAAGGTGGCAGACATCCACGACAGCTTCAACACGCAGACAGCTCCAACAGACAGCAACACAACAGACCCTCTGAACACCATCGACCAAGACCCCCTGCTAGCCTGGGCCAGCGTGAGCATCGATGACACCATCAAGACTAAGCCCACAACCCACTCCGGCTCTCCGTCAGACCCATTTCCGCACCACATCTTCAACAGAGCAAGCAGCTCACAGAAATTCTTCAGGTTTCCAACGTGTAATATCATATGTGCGCAGATGATACTCAACTTTATCTTAAGATCAACACCCTAGATGTCATTACACGGCGTAATACCACCCTCACGAACACCCAGACTTGGCTGGCCGAAAACCACCTCAAACGTAATGCGCAAAAATAAAAATTCCTCCTTATAGCTCCACCTGCCAAAATTTCCACTATGCAAGCCTTGATCCAGCATCTTACTGCGCTCAACGTTCAACCTACCATTGTTGACTCTGTGAAATCTCTGGGTATGACTCTAGATAGCAATCTCACCATGCAGAAACATATTAGCAATGCTACAAAGGGAGCAAAATTCCAAATCAACACTCTGCCGCTGCAAGACTCATCACTGGCTTAAAAAGACGCTCCTACATCTCCCCAGACTTAAACTCCTTAAACTAGCTCCCACTGGAAGCAAGAATCCATCTTAAAATAGCCTGTATGACTCATAAGGCCTTACATTACAACGCACCCAGCTACCTCGCACAGAAACTGACAATCTCTGGTGGGTTAAGGTCCTCAAAGAGTGCAGATAACCTACTACAATAACCTCAAAGATTTAAAAAGAAGAAAACATATAAACGATCCTTTTAAGGCATGGCGCCAAGGATATGGAATACTCTTCCACCAGAAGTCAGACTGAATGCTTCTACCATTTCTTTAAAAATGGAAGTTAAAGCAATTCTCATGGCAAAAATCACCTGATTATAAGCTAAGTTTTTCTGAGACTCAGTAGCTTCCCTTGCTAATTTGCCTTTCTGCGTTTAGGAACCAACTAAACATCCTTATCTCATTTGTCACCCCGGGACTTTTTATTAACTATGATGCTCCTGTTATATATGCTACACTTTTTTCCCTGTACACGAACTGTTCTTGTCATGCATGATCTTGCCTCCATAGAATTTCCTTTTAATTTATTATGCTACTCGTGATTTGTAATGCTACTCGTGATTTTTCCTTCTTTCATTGTTATGTATAACTAGACTCTCTGATTGGAAAGCGCTCTGATATCTGCAAGGATCTTGTCCGCGCTATATAAAACCTTCAAAATAAATAAATAAAATAAATACATTCCCAGATCCACACAGACCTTAACTCTACCCTCAGAGGCACCCTTATCTACCCACCCCCTGGACCCTGCCCCCAGTTTAGCGACTCCATCGCCGACTTGATCAGCTCGCGCGCCCTGACCTCCACCGACTACATCCTCCTCGGAGACCTGAGCTTTCACCTTGAGAACAACAATGACAACAACTCCACAACCCTGATTGATAACCTCGCCAACCTCGGACTGAAGCAACTCGTCACAATGCCCACCCACTCTACCAGCCACATGCTCAACTCCGTCTTCTCCTCATGCCTGCACATCTCCGACAGCCACACCACTGAACTCCTCTGGACCGACCAACGCTGCATCCACTTTGCCTTCCAGAAACCTACCACACACCACCGCACCCAACAGATCCCCCGCCACTGCTGGAGCAAATCTCCGAAAACCAACTACACGCAAACCTCGCTCCCAGGCCACCCACCGATCCCTCCAACACTGACGACGCTGCCCGCAGCCTCAGGCACTGAATCAAGGACTGCACCAACACCCTCACCCCGCTAAAGAAACCCCCCCACAGAGACACCAGCAAGAGGGCCAGCTGGTTCACCCCAGAACTCCTAGCCTCCAAGCAAGCCTGCCGGAAACTAGAGAAGAAATGGCCCAGTGAACAAACTCCGGACAGCCACACAGCACACAAGGACGCCATCCGGAACCACCACCACCACCTCATCAGGGCGGCCAAGAGGACCTCCTTCAAAGACTGCCTCGACAACAACGCACACAATAGCAAGGAGCTCTTCAACATCGTGAAGGAACTCTCCAACCCCAGTTCCAACACCAACGACATCCTGCCGTTGCAAGACCAGTGCGACTCCCTCGCCACCTTCTTCCATCGCAAGATAGCAGACATCCACGACAGCTTCAACACGCAGACAGCCCCAACAGACAGCAACACTACAGACCCTCTGAACACCATCGACCAAGACCCCCTGCTAGCCTGGGCCAGCGTGAGCATCGATGACACCATCAAGACCATGCCCACAACCCACTCCGTCTCTCCGTCAGACCCATTTCCGCACCACATCTTCAACAGAGCAAGCAGCTCCATCGCACCCCACCTGCGAAACGTCATCAATCTCTGCTTCGAGACCACGACCTTCCCAGAGATATGGAAACACACCGAGATCAACGCCCATCTCTCTGCTCCCCTTCCCGGCCAAGGTCATCAAGAAAACCATCAACAGATAGCTAACCCGATACCTCGAAGAAAACAGAATCCGGGACCCTTCCCAGTCAGGGTTCCGCAGCAACCACAGCACTGAGACTGCCCTCATCGCCACCACCGACGACATCAGGACCCTGCTGGACAACGTTGAGACCGCAGCACTCAACACCGTCTGCCAAGGTAAAGACTAAGCGCACGCCTCCATGCCGCAGGGACCCGAGACAAGGCTCTGGATTAGACCACCTCCTTCCTCTCTGGCAGAACCCAGAGCTTCCGCCTCCCCCCATTCTGTTCCAAAGCTTCCAAGATCATCTGCGGCGTACCCCAGGGATCCTCCCTCAGCCTGATGCTGTTCAACATTTACATGGCCCCGCTCACACACGTAGCCCGACAGCACAACCTCAACATAATCTCCTATGCCGAAGACACTCAGCTGAACCTCTACCTCACCAAGGACCCCAAAGCCAACCTCCACAAATTAAGGAAGGCCGTCGCCGACTGGATGAAGACCAGCCGTCTGAAGCTGAACTCGGACAAGACAGAGGTCCTCATCCTCGGCTCCAACCCTTCAGCCTGGGATGACTCCTGGTGGCCGACAGCGCTGGGGGCAGCCCCGACACCCACCGGCCACGCACACAACCTGGGAATCATCCTCGACTCAACGCTCTCAATGACCAAGCAAGTCAACACCTCCTTCTGCTTCAAAACCCTCTGCATGCCCGGCAAGATCTACAGATGGATCCCTACAGATACAAGAAAGACAGTCACCCAGGCCCTCGTCAGCAACAGACTCGACTAAGGAAACGCCCTCTAAGCGGGAGCCCCGACCAAGCTCATCAAACGACTACAACGCATCCAAAAAGCCTCAGCAAGACTGATCCTCGATGCACCACGCCACAGCCACATCACCCCCACCTGAGAAACCTGCACTGGCTCCCCGTCAACAAGAGGATATCCTTCAAGCTCCTCACCCATGCACACAAGGCACTCCACAAGACCGGCTCAGCCTTCCTGAACAGAAGGCTCTCCTTCTACATCCCCAACCGCCAGCTACGCTACGCTCTGCCGACCTCTCACTCGCCACCGTCCCGTGCATCCGAAGAACAACCACCGGTGGGAGATCCTTCATGGAACACCCTCCCACTGAGCCTATGACAGACCCAAGACCAACTGACCTTCAGGAGGATACTCAAGACCTGGCTGTTCGATCAGAAGCGCCCCCCCCCCCACCCAGCGCCTTGAGACCCTCGCGAATATGTAGTGCGTTTTACAAATGATTGCTTGATTGATTGATTGAATGGCTCCCTTTATGTGGGGTGGCTTTTGTTCCTGCTTTTGAAGTGAAAATGTAATTATATCTGCACAGCAGGGTATCAGAACACCTGGGTTCTGATCTGGAGCTGATTCAGAGAAATATAAAAACCCTGGGTAATCCATAGGCTGTACAGATGTCTTTTTGGAACTCTCATATTTGTGCTTGTTATATAGATTCCAACCCATTTCTATAGGTTACTGGTCGGTGTAGGCCATTGGGAAGCAAACCTGCACTCTAAAGCAGTCTGCCCCGTAGTTGTACAAGAGAGCATGACTGCAAACAAGACAGTAAACCACACTGACTTTCCATATGAGTGTACACTACCATGGGTCTACCCCAAGTCAATATCCAATCCTACAGAGTCCCCTCTGTGCCAGGCTATCTGTGGGCATTTACTGTGCTATATACAACAGAAGTCTCACATGTGCAGCTCCCACAGTGCACATGAGCTCATGTGTGACCAACCAGGTGTCCCTTACTGTGTTGCAGCAGCCTTGCCTTAAAAGGAGGGCACTGGCGGAAAACACCTGCAGTCCATTTACAGTGGAATTACTGTGGGTGATTCTCCAGTAGAGGGGCCCATTCACAGTTAAAGGATAGCATACCAGGTGATCAAAAAGCAAGGAAATGTGGGTGGTTTTGATGGGCAGAGCCATTACCTTATAGGGACCCTTCTTACCTGTCACCTTCAAACACACCGGCATGCAAAGACAGATGTGTAGTATACCAAAAGCGACACACTAAGTGCAAGCCACCCTAACTTAGCATTCCTAAAACAAAGGCAGGTATGCACATTGCCAATGCTCCTCTCTCCTCAGCACCAAAAAAAAGTTAAGCCTATGGCACTTCCTTTCAACACAAAGTTCATGATTAATTATGCCTTTTAAAAATGTCCACATAAACCAACTAATGCCCCAACATAATGAGCCCCCTCGCGGCCATCGCACGCCATCACAACCTCAACATCATCTCTTACGCGGATGACACTCAACTAATCCTTTCTCTCACCAATGACCCCAGCACCGCCAAAACTAACCTACACGAAGGAATGAAAGAAGTTGCCGAATGGATGAAACACAGCCGTCTGAAACTGAATTCAGACAAAACTGAAGTCCTCATCTTAGGTACGTCCCCCTCTGCATGGGACGACTCCTGGTGGCCGGAAGCCCTCGGAAAAGCACCCATCCAGGAACCTAGGTGTCATCCTGGATTCTTCACTCTCAATGAACAGACAAGTCAGCGCCGTATCCTCTTCCTGCTTCAACATTCTTCGCATGCTCAGAAAAACATTTCGCTGGATCCCCACCGAAACAAGGAAAACTGTCACCCACGCTCTGGTCACGAGCCGACTGGACTACGGAAACACCCTCTACGCAGGTACTACCGCAAAACTCCAGAAGAAACTCCAACGAATCCAAAACACCTCAGCCAGACTCATATTAGACATCCCACGCAACGAACACATCTCTGGTCACCTTAAAGACCTCCACTGGCTACCCGTCAATAAGAGGATCACTTTCCGACTGCTTACCCACGCACACAAATCACTCTAGGACATCGGTCCAGAATGCCTCAACTCACGTCTGTCCTTTTACACCCCCTCCCGCCAACTACGCTCTTCCAGCCAAGCCCTCGCCACTGTACCTCGCATCAACAAGACCACCATGGGAGGCAGATCCTTTTCTTACCTGGCTGCTAAAACATGGAACTCTCTCCCCGCTTACCTTCGCCTCACCCAGAACCACCTAGCATTCAGAAAGCAACTTAAAACGTGGATATTTGAAAAGTAATCCTCCTCCCCTTCCCAAGCGCCTTGAAACCCTCTGGGTATGTAGTGCGCTATATAAGTTTTGTGACTTGACTTGACTAACATAATGCATTCATACACTAAACCAGTAGTACAACACAGTGAATCACAACAACACACTACAAAACAGTCTGCAAAAATAATGTTCTAAACCAAATGCAACCACAACACAATTACATTGTTGTGCTGTTTATTGTATTATTCATATTGCATTGTTGCACAAGTCTTGCGTTATTGTTTTGCTTTTTACAAGTAGTGTGTTATGTTCATGTTTTTGGCAAGTTTTGTTGCTCTTATTTTGCTGTGTGGTGATAGTGTGTTGGATGTTTTGTATTTTTAGTTGTTCCAGTGTGTGTCTGTGTATGCATGTATGTGTGTGTGTGTGTGCTCTGTGTTATTGTGTTGATACTGATATTTATAAATTAGCAGTTATTGTATTTTGTTGTGTCTGGTGCCTTGTTATTTCTGTGCACATGTATTATTTGTTTTCATGTGTGTTTTTTGTTATTTTCCTATATCTTGAGTAGTTGTGAAACATTCTACTGGAGTGTTGTGTGAAGATTTTTGCTGTTGTGATATTGTTGTTGCCCTGTGTTGTGTTGCTATTCTGTGGTGTCTTGTCTGTCATTGTATAGTTTGTTTTTGCTTTTTACAGCTAGGTTTCATTCATGTGTGTTGCTTTGTGAGTGTGTGTTACTTTTGTATTGTGCTCTAGAGTCTGTTGTATCATGTGTAGTGTTGTACACTGTTGCTGTGTGTGTACTTGTCTTGCTGTGCTACTGTGTTCCTATTGTGATGCTATTCAGCTTTTATTTTTTGCATTGTCTGTTTCATTTGAAATGTTGATTTTTGTACTGTTGTGTGTTTGTATCCTGGTGGTGTGTTAGTGTTGTATTGTGGTGATGTAATATGGTGTGTTTTGTCCTTACTGCAGTCCATCTGCAGTGTGAGGTTATAGCCTAGCACCGGGTTTTAGTGCAGTGTTAGGAATGATAGATCAGGTATAGTGGTGCTATGGTTAATCAGTGGTAAAAGGACTGTAGTACAGTAGTGGTGTGTTTGGATAATGTAGTGGTGTTAAGTGATAGTGCATTGATGTAGATAGTATTGTAGTAATGCAGTGACTAATATTGTGGTAACATTGGGTGGTGCTATGGTTCTGTTGGGTTGATGTATAGTGATGGGTCACAATTTAATGATAGAGTATGATAGGGTGATTTGTCTGCACTTGATGCTATTAGAAGGTTTTGAAGTGGGGGTGGTAGGTGCATGGTGGCATTGAGAGTTAGATGCTATGTGTTGGTTTAGTGGTAGTGTGGGCAGAAATGAAGAATTGGATTGTGTTTTAAGATGTTTAATAGTGGTGAGGGTGGTACTGACATTGTGCGGCTTATTACAAAGTTGGGCAGACTCACATCATCCTAACACTGTTGCATGTTGGGAACCTCCCGACCTTGGTTGGCGGTTCCAACTGCAGTATTTGGAAACATACATTTTTCAATGAAAGCTTGTGTGGTGGGCAGAAAATGCCCACAGCACAAGCTTCCATTGAAAAATGTGTCTTTTTCAGGTGCCTGCCTCATGGCGCAGGGTTGTTTAGGAGGCACCAGAGCGGAGGGCCAGGTGGAAAGGGGGCCCTAAAGGGAGCCCCCAATGTTGCTTTCAGACAGCCTTTCCATGTCAGAAAGGCTGACATGGAATGGCTGTCAGAAACCAACATCATAATCCTGATGGCAGAGTCGCTGTCATTAAGGCATTATAACAGGTTTCCAAAGCTGCCGGAAAATATCAGATGTTCCCTACACCTGCTGCCCCTGACTGCACGCATTGTAATGCATTGGTCGAACCGCAGCAGCAGATGGAGGTTGGACCATAACCAATGAGCCAATGGTTACGGTCCGACCACCATCGTAATTGGCCCCTAAGTGTTTAGTAGTAGGATTGTGCAAGTTGTAGTTCAGTGATAAGTGGTAGTGCAGGGCTGTAGGTGTAGAGTGGAGCTGACATGGATGTGTAGTGACAGTGCATGTGCTGGGCGTAGTAGTGCGATGATGGGTGCAGTATTTGGACTCATGTAAAACTGTTTCGGTGTCAGTAAAGACCTTAAATTTCACAATACTCAAAAATTGCAAAATTGCACAAACATAGGTGTGATCCTGTGCACAGTTTTTCACAAAGGAAGCTTGGTATAAGAGAACAAGTCTCACAGGGTATAGGTTCGACCAGAAACTGTCTACCAGATTCCATTATCGGGACCTTGCAAGTTTTTGGGAGTCTAAGTACCTTCTCACATTCTATTATACACAAGTCATAGTGGAATTCATTTTGTGTAATTGCAGTTTAAAAAGTCACAATTTTGTACACCTCAAGTAGTACTGAGATCATTTCAGATGGTAGTGTAAATGTGGGGAGAGTAGTTTAATTGTAGTGTGTTGTGTACAAGGGTACTGAATGGTAGTGCACCGCCATGAGGTATTTTTTTTTATCTCAATACGTTTTTTTATTGTTTTTACATACACGTAATCATACACATAAAACATAAAACATACACTTTTCATGGAAAACTTGTTACAGGGTTTCATCCAAGGCTCGCTGAGTTGTGTGGTGCTATTTTTCAGGTTTTTCCTTGCAAGGTTGACCCCTTTATCCAATTGTCCCCTTATAAGGTAGGGGGGCGTTGCGGAGAAGGAAAGAAGGGAGAAAGGAGAAAGTAAGAAGAAAAAATACAAGAAGTTTGCTATTCATGCATTTGTCTCGGCTCCCTAAAGTGTTGCGATGTAACGGTGCAATACCGGGGGGGATGTATGACGTTACAACGCGTTATTTTACAACGCATACCGTTACATCGCAATTTTTACAACGCAGGATCCATTACAATGCATGCCTTTACAACGCATGTCATTACATAGCAGATGCTATTACAACGCATGCCATTACAATGTAAGTATAGGTAAGTATATCTTTTAAAAAAAATGTAATTAAGTTAATTTAATTAATTTAATTTAATTAATTTATTTTAATTAATTTTAAAATTGTAATTAATTTAATTTAATAAATTTAATTCTATTAATTTAATTTAGTTAATTTAAAAATTGTAATAATTTAATTTAATTAATTTAATTTAATTAATGTAATTCAATTAATTTATAAATTGTAAATAATATAATTTAATTATTTTAATTTAATTTAATTAATTTAATTTATTTAATTTATTTAAAGTCGTTTTTAAAAAAAAACTGAACCCTAAAAATATCCATGTACCCCAAAACCCAAACCCAGCCATAAAACCTAAAAATACCCCTGTACCCCAAAACCCAAACCCAGCCCTGAAACCTAAAAATACCCCTGTACCCCAAAACCCAAACCCAGCCCTAAAACCTAAAAATATCCCTGTACCCCAAAACCCAAACCCTGCCCTGAAACCTAAAAATAACCCTGTACCCCAAAACCCAAACCCAGCCCTAAAACCTAAAAATACCCCTGTACCCCAAAACCCAAACCCAACCCTGAAACCTAAAAATGCCCCTGTACCCCAAAACCCAAACCCAGCCCTAATACCTAAAAATACCCCTGTACCCCAAAACCCAATCACAGCCCTGAAACCTAAAAATACCCAAACACCCCAAAACATATACCTCAGTACCCCAAAATATATACTACTATACTCATACTTATTTTTAAAATTACTTAAATTAATATATTTAATTTATAATATAAAAAATATATATATATTTATTTATAATTAATATTAATTAAATTAATTAAATAATATTAAATAAAATAAAAATATATACTTACCTATACTTACGTTGTAATGGCATGCGTTGTAATAGCATCTGCTATGTAATGTCATGCGTTGTAAAGGCATGCGATGTAATGGATCCAGCGTTGTAAAAGTTGCGTTGTAATAGAAGTCCGTTGTAAAAGTTGCGATGTAACGGTGCAATACCGGGGGTATGCTGTACTCAGGCTGGTGTCTTTGTGTTGATATTGTTTATTGCAGGTCATAAGTATCCAGGTATTTGTCTAGGGCCTCCCACATGCCCCTGTGCAGTTGCTTCCATGGTGATTGTTGGAGGGCGGTTGTGTCAGCCCCCCTTAGGTATGTCACCCAGTTGAGCCAGCCCTTGAAGGTTGCCTCGAAGGTGTCTTTCCATTTGGTGAGGCCTATTTTTACCGCCGCTGTGATTAGCAGGTCCACCAGGTTTCTGTCTTGTTGTGAGTCTAGCTCAGTGGTTAGGAACACAGTTGTGATGGAGGCAAATTCTGGTTTGATTGTACATCCTAGTGTTTTGTTAATGAAATTGAAGATTTTAGCCCAGAAATCTCTGACCTTGGACCAGTGGTATAGTAGGTGTGCAAGGTCGCCCTTCTCCTTGTCACAGTTCCAGCAAAGGTTGTTTTCTCTGAGCCCTAAAGTCGCCAGACGGGCTGGTGTCCAATAGATATTGTGCAGTAGCCAAAATTCTGTTTGTGCTAGTGTTGGGGTAATTTTGTTTTGTGTGGGGGAAGACCATAGAAATTGTTGTTCTCTCTCACTGAGCGTAGTCCCTAGCTCTTACTCCCAGTATGCGGTTGCCTTTTTGTTTAATTTTGTGGCGCCGGGTCGTAATAGGCGGTATAGGTGTCCTGTTCTGTTAATGTTAGTCATGTACTAGATGATGGAGGGTTTGTGCTTATTGAGTTACGCTTTCGACAGGGCGGTTCTAATCTTAAGGAAGCTGTAGAATTCTAGCTCAGGGAGGTTAAGCTTTGTTTTTAGCATGTTAAAGGCGGCTGGGTTCTCTTCCACATCTAGTTAGTTGGGGTAGGAGATGCCCTTTCTTTTCCATGTCTATATGGATATCGGTTTTCCCCTGTATTTTATCTTCCTGTTCCCCCACAGTGATTCCCATCTCGTGTTTTTTATGCTGAGGCCCATTTTCTGGTCTACTTTGAGTAGGGCATTGCGTGTGTTTTTGAGTATTGGGTTTGAGGGTTGTGTGCGTTTGTTGGCGGTGAGGAGGGTTATGGGTTCCTGGCTGTTTAGTAAGCTCCTCTCAATCTTGAGGCGTATAATCTTGTTCAGGGAGAACCCAGTATGCCCCTTGTTTTGCCAGGAAGGCAGTTTGAAACGTTTTGAAGTCTGCAAGGTTTAATCCCCCCAGCTTCTTATGCAGCCTTAATTTCTTCAGGCTTATCCTCGCTCTATTATCTCTCCACAGGAATTTGTTGATCAGCTTGTCTATCTTTTGGTGGAAATCATCTGTTAGTGTTAGGGGAAGCATATTGGCTAAGTAGTTGACCATTGGTGTAATCCTCATTTTTATTGTCTCTATCGTCCTCTACCATGTTATGTATCTGGGTGACTATGCTTCCAGGAGCCCCTTTATTTTTGCAACCAATTGACTCTCATTCTGGTCCAGTGTGCTCCTGAGGTTCCTGACAAATTGTATACCCAGGTATTTAACAAAAACAGTCTGCCACACAAGGCCCAAATCCCCTAGTGTTTCTTTAGTGGTGTGGATATTAAGGGGTTTTCATTTCGATTTGTCTATGTTTAGCTTGTATCCAGAGTGGCTGGAATACCTTCCTATGGACTTCATTGGAGCATTAATAGATAGGTGGGGACTCTCCGTGAGTATGAGGATGTCATCCGCGTATGCGGCTAGTTTAACTGTCACATCATTGATGGTAAAACCCCTCATCTCTTCATTGGCCCCAATATCTCTGATCAGCGGCTCTAGGGCCAGCAGAAACAGTGAGGGCGACAGAGGACAGCCCTGTCTTGTCCCCCGCTGCATGTTGATCGGTTCTGAGACCACTCCATTGATTACTATCCTCGCGCTAGGGTTTTTGTATAGGGCCATTACTTTGTTTGTGATACCTCCCACAGGTTGAAAGTTCGCATGTGTTGCCCCAGGAAGGGCCAGGATACCCTATCAAAGGCTTTCTCGGCGTCTAATGTTATCGGCACCACAGGCTCCTCAGTCGCTGCTGCTTTCTCTAATATGCGACACAGGAGCCTTGTGTTGTCGTGCAACATTCGCGTCTTTAGGAATCCTACTTGCTCATTGCTTATTACCTTTGGCAGTACCCCGTTCAGTCTTGAGGCCAGTATTTTCGCATAGATTTTACAATCAACATTGATTAGTTAGATAAGCCTATAGTTTTGGGGTAGCTGTGTGTTTTTACCTTCCTTTGTATTACTACTATGTTCGCTTCCGACATGGTCAGAGTCACCGCTCCTGCCTTGTCTTGGTGGTTGAAAGTTTTCTTCATAGTAGGGGTCAATAGGCCTAGAAATGTTTTATAGAATGTGGCAATGTAGCCATCCGGGCCCGTGGCCTTGTTGTCCTTAAGAGACTTCACTGCCCCCTCAATTTCTGCTTCGCTTATCTCTCGTCCTAGGGTGCGTGCTGCCTCGTCTGTTATCTTTGGTAGGCTTAGTCTTTCCAGGTACCCTGTGCTTCCTTCCTCATCCTATGACTCGTCTTTATTGTATAGGTCCTGATAAAATTAGCTGAATGTTTTTCGTATCTCTTTGTGCCTTGTGTGTGTGATGTTTTTCGAGTCAGTGATCGATGATATGTTGTGTTATTTTTGCTTATGCCTTAGGTCAAAGGCTAGAATCCTACCTGCCTTGTTTGCTTCACAGAAGTTGATTGCCTTATACTTGTTTACCCACAGTCCTGCCCTTTCGCTCAGGATTTTATTGTATTCGTATTTCCTCCTTGTGAGCACTGCTAAGGTGGAGCTGTTCTTTGGATCTGTGATGTGGGCTGTTTCTAGTCTTTTTATCTCTTCTTCCAGTTCATCTAGTTGTGCTTTTGCCCTCTTATTCATTTTTCCCTTAATCTCTATTAATGTGCCCCTGATTGTAGCCTTAAGTGCGTCCCATACAGACCTAGGGCCCAATGTCAGGTGTGTCGTTGAGTCTTACGTATTCTTTAATGTCTTCTTCTATTTTACTTTTGTTACTCTCATCTATAAGGACATTGCCGTTGAACCTCCATCTACATGGCAGATCGTCGTTGTGACGTCCACTCAGCAGTAGGCTGATGCATGAGTGGTCTGAGATAGTCCTAGCCGATATATATGAATGGTATATTAAGTGCATGTGGGTGCTTGATATTAAAATGTAATCTATTCTACTGTAGGAGTTGTGAGGGTTGGAGTAGAATGTGTAGTCTCTGGTTACTCGGTGTTGTAATCGCCAAGGGTCCTTGAGATTGTATTTATTGCAGATGTTCTTTAAGGTGACTTGTGCTTTGGGTGGTAGAGAATGGCAGTGTGACTGTCTGTCTAGTGTATGGTCTAATGCTAGGTTGAAATCACCTGCCCGAACTAGTAATTCATTCTGGGGGATTGCCTCCAGCCTCCTCGAGACCCCCTTCCAAAATTCTGGGTCATCTTTGTCTCTCAATGTAACTTGTTTTCATGCTGATAACATTACAAATTTTGTCTAAAATGGGCATGACCTGTGAGACCTCACATTGTTTTTCTTTTTCTTGTTGATTGACTATCACGCAAATGATAACATTTGTGAGGAATTTGGATCACTATAATAGAAAAGAGTTTGTTAAGAATTGAATTACTGCACGTAGCAGCATACATTTATGTTAATGATTGATAACACCTATTAGGGCAATTCGTTGAACAGTGCACCCTGGTATTTAAACACATGGTGTTTGAAAATTATTGTCATCTTTGCTCGGCCCATACATGTTAGCGATATGAAAGGTCTCTTCCCCTCTTTTCAGCTGTTTGATACATATCCTCCCTTTCTCGTCGCTTTGTTGGTCAACTATGTTAATGTTGGAGTTCCTAGCCACCAGTGTAATCCCCCCTGCTTCTTCCCAGATGCTGGGGAGCAGGCCATCTGCCCGATCTATCTCGCACTTAATATTTGTGAGCCTTCTAATGTGAGTCTGGTTTCCTGCAGTAGTAGAACATCCCCCTTGGTCTTTGCTTCATAGTGTAGGGTATTTTTCCTTTTTACTTGGTGGTTGAGGCCTTTAACATTTAGAGACACTTTTAGGCTCTTCCCTATTGAGTAACTCCTTGTATGTGCCATTGGTGCTTGGTGCCAATCGCCTTTTTCCCATCGTGTCTGGGAATGGTTAAATCGTGTTTCACTTTTATTAGCAGTGTGTGGTATCTGTGTTTTGTTGTGCCGGGCCCACTCCATCCCTGCCAGGGTCCGATTCCATGTTCCTTCTTGTAAGTGTAGGAAAAGTGGATAGAAAAGTGGTGATGGGTTTTTTAGTCTAGTGTAACAGTGCAGGGGTCTAGATGTGATTGTAGCATGGGGTGGTAGTGTGGGGGCATTGGGCAGTAGTGCAGTGCCAGGCTTGTAATACCATAGTGTGTAGTTGGTGATCATATGGGGTAGATGATATTGTGAGGGAAGAGTCAAATGTGGTCATGTGCTTTCAACGAGACTTGGCACTGGTGCAATGAGGATATTCCTGAGAATAGAAACCGACAGACACAAGTGTATCTCTGATCAGGAGCTTCCACAATAAGCTGACTACCTTCTTCAGCATCAGATGTTGCGAATCACACAGTAGATTCGTAGGCCAACTGATAAAGAAACCAACTACTGCACACCCACAACATAAGAAATCCAGGTAGAATGAAGACCTTTATCACTGGCTCTTCCGCATCTAAAACTGGAATATCCTCATCGCCCCAGTACCAAGACTTGTTGAAAGCACATGAACAAATTTTACTCTTTCCTCACAATATCATCTACCCCCATGAAAGGAGATTACTAACCCAAGATCTTCCGCGATGTAAAGAAATCCTGTTCTGTGCAAATTAAGAAGAGCACCGTTCATTCATGGTCCCCAGGTCACTTCTGTCCTGATGAGACCCTTGCACTGCAAGTAGGGTTGAAACATCGTCAACAATAGCAAAGGCTAGTCAAACTGTAAAAGCACAAGAGAAAAATCTGGCAGTTCCTTTTGTGTATCAGGAAATACATATTCTGACATCCTTGTCTATATCAATAACCCTTTTTTTAAGTCACTGAATTGTCACTTATTTCTCAGACCTGGTATGGTCATTTTACATGCGTTCCTTTCCTTCCTTCTATCACAACTTGTCTAAAATTACCACTCCCGACTTTAATGTGTCAAAATAAATATATGTTTAAAGTAACAACATATATCTTGCAGAACAATTTCTTTGTGCTTTATACTTAATAAACAAATAACTCAGTTCTGCTGAATTGAGTTGAAAGTGAGGCAATGATTGGGCTACTTGATTTAATTTGTGTTTAAGTACATTTTTAGGCAGATATTTCTGTTCAATCATCATCTGTGTTTGATTTAACCAACAAAGAATAAAATCATGGTAACACGTAATTGTTTTTTAAATGAGTTCCATGTGAACACTTGTTATAAGTAAATTCTTAATACCCAGTTCTCATGGACAGAGGGGTTGCTCTTGTTATTGGCAGTCGCGGCCGGATTGTCCCGTGGGTGGGGGGAGGGGGGGGCAGGGTCATGCTTGGAAAGGGGGTCATGTAAGGGGGATAATTAAAAAAATATATATATAGATAATTAAACTTACCTTTCCGATGACGGGGTCCCTCGTCTTCTAAGCTCTACTGCTCTCCAGGAACAGGAAGCAGAAGCAGGCCGCCTGGCTTCCTCCCTACCCTAAGCCAATCACAACGAAGCTCAAGCAGCGTTGTGATTGGTTGGTACGCCAACTAGCCAGGGGCTAATGAGGAGGCCATTTTCTCCATGTGAGCTGCATGCACCTTTCATGGAGAAAAAGCAGAGTGAGCATTTGGGCGGCCTCAGGGGGCCGACCAAACCGTCTTTGCGCACTCTGGAGTGGGCAGGCACACCACTCCTCCCCTCCTCTCAGAGGATAGAATAGAAGATAGAATAGAAGTAAACACCAGCATGCAAAGCGCTATTGCTTACAATACCAGTCTTTGTCGAACAAATTTTGCATGATTGTGTGTGTGTGTATAGTGGATTTAAGAGAACTTTAGAAACAAGTGTAAAGATCAAAACTGCACTAAGCATAGTTTTCCAAGTCCAGAAAGGGGCACCCCATAACAATTTGAAAGGGACATGAAACCTCAGGGGATTGTGTTTCCACGCCATCACCTAATCGACAGCGTGAACACGCAATAGATTAGACGCTGTGCCTGTCATCGGGAAACAGCGCTTACAATGCTGTTGGTACAATGCGATGCCATTACAACGTGGTCATTACAACAACCGCATTGTTACTACGTCTACCATTGCAATGCAAGTCTTTACAATGACTTGCTGCAGAGGAAGTGATGAATTTGCAATCCAACACCTTCCCTACTGTTGCACAGACTGGAGTTGGAATAGTAAATTATGCTATTCCAAACGCCAGCGCCCGCTACAGAAAGTCGTTGTAATGACTTGCGTAGTAATGGTATGCGTGGTAACAATGCGGTCGCTGTCCTAACCACGTTGTAAAGACATATCTTGTAAATGCATGCCTTGCAACGTCATATATTCTTGTCATCCCTTCTCCCGATCATCTTGAAAGCCTTACTTAGAACTTCCAGAATAAAGAATAGATCCTTTATCTGTGTGTGGCTGCCATGCAAGCAGCCTTACAGTGCTGTGAAGTAAGAGAATGCATACACTACATGTCTAGGAACATTTAACATCCATGTGGCCATAAAGCTTGAATTCCGGAAAATGGTGTCATGAGTCCCCCTGGGTGGGTGGATAAAGGTCAACAGTTTGGAACACTAGCCTAGGATATGCTCAGTCTCTCGGGTCGCTGTCATATCACTGACTCACCCCACAGTGTCCTGTTCGTGGCCCCCAACCCGATTGTTAGTATGTCGCAAGTGTGTTTATGACCGAGTTTTACCAGGATTATATGTTCGATTCTTAATCGAGAGACTCATGTTTTTAAGCAATGAATGTCACATTATGGTACTTGTACTTCTGTTTATTCCAGTCAAAATTAGATTCAGGACCACACCTACCAAAATGTAAAGAAACCCTGCGCAGGATGAACTAATTAAGCGTGAAACCGGGAAACTCGAGATATCCTACTCAAAGTTGGTAAAGTTGTACTACAGCAAAAAAAAAAAAAGTGAATGGAAAATTCTGCACAAAAGTAAGATATCTGAGCGAAGCATGTTCAATCCCCCCTTTTTTAAGTAGTGTTATGGCCTAAATCAACGCAGGCATGCTTTGAGATTGTTATTACTTTTACATAATGATGAAGTGTTATTTAACGTATGCACATTTTTAAAGGCTGCCACCCGGGCACAAGCTTTGATCCCCTGAAGAGATATGCTGTTGCAATTTGGTACCGTATGATATATTTTATCTTTTTAGCTGCGGCATTTTGTGTACCGGTCAAATTTTTATTATGATGCAAAATGTTTTTCTCTTTTTATTAAATACCTTTTATCGCTGCAATAATACTGCCGAATAGAATTGCATTGAATTGAATTGAAATAAGTCAGGAATAATAAGTTGCAACTATCTAAGTAAGCTGGCGCTTACCCTGGCTATGTAGGTCGGCTAAACTTCATAGATATATGAGCAAAAGAAAAGTCTGTACCTCGAAACAGCTTAGAATTAAAAGGTGTACTCATATAACAGTTTTATTTCCCCACAATTTTACGGAATGTAATGGAAAGGGGCGACCACTCGGTCCCCCCGAACGTATGGCAGAGTACCACGATCCCCCCGGGAAGCCATCTTGGGCGGGAGGCGAGTCTCGGCTGGTATGCCCGAAGCGGCGTAGCCGGGGCGCGCCTTTTCCCGCCCTAGAGTGGGTTGGCCTAGACACTGACGCGGCTGGCCACGCCCTAGGGGCAGGCAGGGGCGGGTTTACGCCCGCCCTGAAGACGGATAAAAGGAGAAGCAAGATCCGAAGGCATCCTCTTGTTCCTGTGCTCTGAAGCTGCACCTCCTCGCTGCACGTGAGCTCGAGACGGAACGAAGAGCCAATTTTGAGCGTTGTAATCGTTCTTGTTTGTTTTGCAGATACTCTGTTGGAGAATGCCGAAGAAGGCGGGAAAGCGCATGACTACTGAACAGATGCTGCGCGTTCTCATGAAGGAGATGACCGAACTAAAGAGGCGAATGGATAAGAACGAGGAAGGGGGACCGAAACGTCCTTTGGCGGGATCAGCCCCGGGAGGGAAAAACAAGAGGCCCAGGAGGGGAGCAGCGGGAGAAGACATCCCGGGTCCCAGTGCCCCGCTCGAGGCACCAACTCCCGTGCCGAAGGAAGGGAATCCGATTCCTGTTGTGGTCACCCCCGTGTCCGAGGAAGATATGCCGCCCGAGCTGGCAGCACAATTGGCAGCGTGGTTGGGAAAAGGTAGCGAGGGCGCCACGGCTGTCGACGCGCAGGAGCTAATGAAGCAACTGCGTGAGTCACGGGAAGCAGCGAAGGTGTCCACGCCGGCTGCAGCAGTAGAGAAGCCACAGGGGACGGGTTCAGTAGCAGAGACAACGTCCGGTGCAGGTAAGCGGCCATTGCCGATTGCGAGGGATGAGTCGGCACCCTCTCGTAGGGAAAAATTGGGTCAGCATGTTCCTTTGGCTATTAAGGAAAAAATATGGGCAGGGGAGTACGTAAACATATTCTCGTTGCTTACTGAGCACTATGAGATGGAGCATGTCAAGGGCCAGAAGGAGCTCATGCATCCAAGTGTTTGGCGCGCAAAAATGGCCGCCTTTAAGGTAAATGAAAACATTGGCAATTGGGGCCAAGCGTGGGGGGTTTTTACATCGATCTTGGGGGAGCGAAGGCCCGATCTGTTACCCGAATTGCCGATTTATCAGTCACGAATCATGGGGTACTCGGTATCACACGAGGGTAATCATTGGTTCTGCTATGATAACCTGTTTAGAAAAACTAAAGAACATGATAAAAACTTAACATGGGATTGTTATGATTCTGTGTCATGGTCCAAAATGAAGGAGACTGGTATGTTAAAATTGCCATTAGTAGGGAGTACTGTTGGCGAATCTTCCCGCCAGTATGCGGGGACGCCCTTTCGGTCAGGTGCGGGTACAGACAATTACTCGAAGCCTGCCGGTAACACAGGAAAAAGGGGGGTTTGTTGGAACTTCAACAGGGGTAAATGTACTAGGCCCCAGGGATCGTGCAAATTTAGACACGAATGTAGTGGGTGTGGGCAATCATCCCATCCTGAGTCCACGTGCAGAGCCAAAACGGGTGATAACGGGGGTAGAGGAGGCGCCAAACAGGTCTAACATAGTCCGAGGGGCGCCTTTACCTTCCCCGATTGATACCTTGGCAATGATTCCTTGGCTCAGTGAATACCCGGATCGTGCTTCTGCTGGGGTGTTGCGGAACGGGTTTTCTTATGGTTTCCGCATCCCAGTGGGGGACTTTCAAGGTGCAACGAAATGTAAAAATCAGCTATCGGTCTTTCAGCATACGACGGTGGTACAGGATAAGATCAGGAAGGAGGTTACTCGAGGTCGAGTCGCCGGTCCGTTTAGTGTACCACCGGTTCCTAATTTTGTTTGTTCCCCTTTAGGTGTGGTCCCAAAGAAGGACCCGGGTGAGTTTCGGCTGATACATAATTTATCAGCCCCACGTGGTCTTTCCGTAAACGGAGCGATAGACCCGGAAGTGTGTTCGGTGCGGTACGCATCCTTCGATGAGGCCGTAGCCATTTTGAATCGCCTGGGGCCCGGGGCGCTGATGGCAAAATCTGATATCGAGTCAGCGTTCCGGTTGCTCCCGGTACATCCAGACGATCAGCGTCTCTTAGGTTTCATGTTTCAGGGTCATTATTACATGGATAGGTGTATGCCGATGGGGTGCTCTATATCTTGTGCCTATTTCGAAAAATTCAGTAGTTTTCTACAATGGGTCTTCACAAGGAAGACGGGTTTCCAAAATGTGATGCATTACCTTGATGATTTTTTGTTCCTGGGGGCAGCCGGGGACCCGGAATGTGGGCAGGCCTTGGCACAGTTTTGTGTCTTGATGAATCAGTTTGGCGTGCCATTGGCACCAGGTAAGACTGTGGGGCTTTCCACTTGCCTCGAGTTTCTGGGGATTGAGTTAGACTCCGCAGAAGGTTGTTTTCGTTTACCAGCTGACAAAGTGTCAAAGTTCAGGACATCCCTGCAGATGTGTATAAGGGGACCTAAGGTTAAGCTGCATCAATTACAGCAGTTAGTTGGCCAGTTGAATTTTGCCCTGAGGGTCATACCAATGGCCCGCCCCTTTTCCCGTTCGATCGCTCAAGCCATGGTCGGCCTGAAGGAGTGCTATCATCGCACAAGGCTCTCGGCAGAGGTCCGCCAGGACATGCGCATATGGTTGGCATTTCTGGCGGATTTCAATGGTCGAGTCGTCTGGAACAAGCCAGCCGTGTCCTCTGAGGAGCTGGGGCTGTGGACAGATTCGGCAGGGAGCATAGGTTTCGGTGCCATATTCGGCACGAGATGGTCTGCACAAAAGTGGCCGACATGGTGGCATGATAGTGGACTGACAAGTAACATTGCTTTCCTGGAACTTTTCCCCATTTTAGTGGCCCTGAGAACTTGGCCCGAAGGGTTCAAAGATCACTCTGTGGTATTTTGGTCTGACAATATGACCGTGGTCGAGTGTATCAATAGTCAGGCAGCACGATGCAAATGGATTTTGAGACTGCTCAAGGAAAATGTTTTACTTTGTATGCAATTGAATGTGCTATTCAGAGCAAGACATGTCCCAGGGGTAATGAACCAGGCGGCTGATGCACTGTCTCGTTTTCGTATGCAGGCTTTCTGGGGTTTCCTTCCCACAGCGGACCCGGAGCCGGCACCCTTTCCCGAAGCTCTCTGGTCTCTCGGTGCCCCGAACTTCGTAACCTCGTGGGAGAGAGTTTAGCACCCAGGACGAGGAAGGCATATGAAGGGGCGTTCCGGTCCTATTTGGCCTTTTTGGGGACTGATAGGGAGGAGCTTTGGGGCCAGGAAGAGTGGGTGGTGTATTTTCTGATGTCCTTACATCGGGTCGGGAAATCGGTGGCCACGGCTCAGAGGCATCGGGCTGCCATTTCCTTTGTTGCTAGGGCTCACGGGATCCATGACCCGACAGCGTCTTTTGTTGTACAGAAAGCGCTACGGGCGTGGCAACGCCTTGAGGGTCGCAGAGTAGATGAGAGGCGCCCGATAGGTTTGGATAGGCTGGCCCAGTTATTATCCAGACTCCCTGCTACGTGTTCATCTCAGTTTGAGACAGTGTTATTCCGAGCCGCTTTTACGCTGGCATTCCATGGGGCTATGCGGGTAAGCGAATTAGTGGCAAGGAACAAGCAGGATGTGACAGGAGGATTGTGCCAGGAGCACGTCCAGATCAGAGGGGAGACGATAACGGTCTCATTTGTCAGGTCCAAGACCGATCAAAGTGGGATGGGGGACTGCGTAATCATACGCAGGATTCCCGGGTTCTCCATGTGCCCGGTAAGGTGTCTAGAAGATTATTTAGCACGAAGGGTGGCATCATGGGGGGGGACCTTGTTGAGACACGCTGACGCCACCCCACTGACAAAGTTTCAGTTTCAGCGGGTGCTTGCGATGTCGATATGCTGCGGGCTTGAACCCGGGCGAGTTTGGGACCCATTCCTTTCGGATAGGGGCTGCTACAGAAGCTACAGCCAGGGGTCTGGATGTTGAACAAGTTAAACGGGTGGGGCGTTGGTCCTCCGATTGTTATAAAAGGTATGTGCGGTTGCACATGTTGTGAAGCTGTAGCAATGTACTCACGCTTCTTGTTTTTGTTTGGTTTTCAGTTGCGCAAGCCTACGAGGCGGGGCGGACTTTGCAGTCGACCCTACACCAGGCCAGCGGTCAGACATCACCGGCTGTGAAAAAGGAGGTGTGGGTTGTGGGCCACTCATACGTGAGACGTGCCGCAGACGTATTCAAGGCAGGTGATATGATTCACGTAGCTGGGGAATACGGGTACAGTGTGTCCTTCTACGGAAGAGGCGGTCTCTGTATTGACCAGTTTCAATCATTTTTTGAGGGTTTGCTAGGGCGGACGAGGTCACCGCCGTCTGTAGTGATAGTACATCTTGGGGGTAATGATTTGGTCACCACTGGTAGACGACTTCTTCTTGAGGCGATGCTTTCCACTGTAAGTTGGTTAGCGAGGAGAGTTCCAGGGTGCACAATTGCGTGGTCCCATATGATCCCACGAAAAGTGTGGCGGGGGCTATTTCGGTTCCTGCTTTAAATCATTCTGTTAGGAAGCTTAATAACAAAGTGAGTAGGTTGTTCCGTTCCAAGACACTGCATGCTATTTCACATGGGTGTATTAATGATGACAGTATGTATTTGGGGGATGGAGTGCATTTGTCTCGAGTGGGGAATGAGTTACTCATAGGAGACTTCTTAGCATGGCTAAAAACGTTACACCATGACCTTAGGTAGTAGTGTGTGGGGGGTCCGGATAGCCGGTCAACTATCCGGCCTGTGGCGGTAAGGTCATGATCGGTGAGCACTAATTGGAAGATCCCTATGAGTGGGCGTCACCCAGCACGGATGGGAGCGCTCGGGGGAGGTGGCCATTGGCCCCTCAACGGGGAGGCGGTCCCTTCTAAGGATGGGTCGCCGAAAGAAGAGGAAAGGCGGTCAAGGCCCCTTCCTGGGTAGGAGGGGTTACAGCCCCCTCCTGGGGAATTTCCCGGGGCCAGGACGTCTGCGACGGCAGATATGGTAAGTTGTGTGGGGTTTGGGGAGGGGTCTACGCGACCTTCTAGATACCTCACACGAGTCCTCGTACGACCTCTAAGTGGCGTCGAGTTTTATTGGGGCCCCCGTCAAGTCAAGGGAAATTGGTAATTGCACTTGAGGTACGCCTCTGGGCCGCCCCTCACAAGTGAGGGCGATATTTCTGGGTTAGGGATCTTGACACCGGTTACGACCTTGCCGTTGGCCCTTAAACGTTAGGATGTACAATTTCAAAATTTCAAGTAAATGTTTTGCAGGATGTTAGTTCGGCTAGGAGAACCTTTGTATTAGAGAATCTGTTAAGGTTAGCCAAACATCGCAATGTGGTAATGAAATTGTACATAATATGAAACTGTTTATTTAATGTTTTAATTTTGTTTCATATTTTAATAAATACGGCCGGGGGGGTTACTCCCTCCCGTCTTCCAAAGACTTCAGAACTGTTTCCGGTTTCCCATCCTTGGGGATTGTGTTGAGAGGGGGTGGCGGGTATCTCAGCCATATGGAAAGGGGCGACCACTCGGTCCCCCCGAACGTATGGCAGAGTACCACGATCCCCCCGGGAAGCCATCTTGGGCGGGAGGCGAGTCTCGGCTGGTATGCCCGAAGCGGCGTAGCCGGGGCGCGCCTTTTCCCGCCCTAGAGTGGGTTGGCCTAGACACTGACGCGGCTGGCCACGCCCTAGGGGCAGGCAGGGGCGGGTTTACGCCCGCCCTGAAGACGGATAAAAGGAGAAGCAAGATCCGAAGGCATCCTCTTGTTCCTGTGCTCTGAAGCTGCACCTCCTCGCTGCACGTGAGCTCGAGACGGAACGAAGAGCCAATTTTGACCCACCCACCAGCCCCTGATGACAGCAAGTGGTTTTGAATAAAGTTGATGGATAACTCTGATTTTCGTTTACAGGTTGTGGTATTATCGTGATGATTTTGAGTATGTAATAAAGAATGTCGATTTGGGTTACGTTTTGCAAATAAAGAAATTCTGCTTTAGTGTTCATTGGTAAGCATGCTTTTAATAAAAGTATAGTTGCTACTGTATTTTTAGTTTAGTCATTTAGTTAGCATTGTCGTATTTATTTTGTCGGGCGGTAAGGTCATGATCGGTGAGCACTAATTGGAAGATCCCTATGAGTGGGCGTCACCCAGCACGGATGGGAGCGCTCGGGGGAGGTGGCCATTGGCCCCTCAACGGGGAGGCGGTCCCTTCTAAGGATGGGTCGCCGAAAGAAGAGGAAAGGCGGTCAAGGCCCCTTCCTGGGTAGGAGGGGTTACAGCCCCCTCCTGGGGAATTTCCCGGGGCCAGGACGTCTGCGACGGCAGATATGGTAAGTTGTGTGGGGTTTGGGGAGGGGTCTACGCGACCTTCTAGATACCTCACACGAGTCCTCGTACGACCTCTAAGTGGCGTCGAGTTTTATTGGGGCCCCCGTCAAGTCAAGGGAAATTGGTAATTGCACTTGAGGTACGCCTCTGGGCCGCCCCTCACAAGTGAGGGCGATATTTCTGTGTTAGGGATCTTGACACCGGTTACGACCTTGCCGTTGGCCCTTAAACGTTAGGATGTACAATTTCAAAATTTCAAGTAAATGTTTTGCAGGATGTTAGTTCGGCTAGGAGAACCTTTGTATTAGAGAATCTGTTAAGGTTAGCCAAACATCGCAATGTGGTAATGAAATTGTACATAATATGAAACTGTTTATTTAATGTTTTAATTTTGTTTCATATTTTAATAAATACGGCCGGGGGGGTTACTCCCTCCCGTCTTCCAAAGACTTCAGAACTGTTTCCGGTTTCCCATCCTTGGGGATTGTGTTGAGAGGGGGTGGCGGGTATCTCAGCCATATGGAAGCTGCAATGTACCTATAGATTGCACAGCTTACTAGTTCAGTTGGCATCCATTGAAGGTACAGCAAAACAGATCTGCACTGTCTGATATTTAGGGTTCTAAGCAGGGCACATATAGACTTTCTGTGTGTTCTATATAGGCCACAAAAAAAGAAAAATCAAATTGCGACTGAGCCAAGTTCGAGTCACATGTGCAGGCTGCAATATCAGTATCACAGTGAGCTGATGCTGGATATGAAACCGGCAAGAAACTTAGACAAAAGCAGCTGAGCATTGTACAGGGTCAATCACAAGCATAATGTCAAGGAGTAATGGGAAAGGTAGCTGGTTTGTGGACTGTTAAATTATTGTGATATCTTTGCAGGTAATTCAATTGAGATTGAAGATGATGCGTGAGATTGAAGATGATGCGGACCAGCAAGGAAGACCTGTGTAGTTCCTTCAAAGTGTTGTGGTCATATTTCTTCATGCCTTAGTGAGGGGTGCTGCATCTTGTAGAATGCACTTAAGGGAGCCAGTGTGGATTAAAATTCCAAGATGGTTTCCCAGATCCCCCGTTCAAGACAGTGTATGTTGAAAAGCAATTATGAAAGCAAATTAAACATTTGAAAATTGCTTGACTTTTATTAACCCCTTCGATGCTGATGACGAGCTCAGCTCGTCATCAGCCACGGGGGGCGTGTGCGGATGACGAGCTGAGCTCGTCATTTAACGCAGCTTTTCGAAAAAAGCCGCGTAGCGCAAAAATCACCGCAGCAGCGATGCGGTTAAAGGTGTTGGACCTGGCCATTCTTGCAGGGCCAGCTACAAACTTTTTTTTAAATTCTTCCTCCGATTTTTCTGACCCTCTTTTTGTTGGCTTTAGGACTCTGGGCCCTTTATCACTGCTAATCAGTGCTCAAGTGCATGTGCTCTCTCCTATAAAACATGTATGATTGGTTTGCATCTGTTTAGCATGTTTCATTTACATAAAAGGCCAGGCTTAGGGCGTCTCAGCCCGGGCGGTGAGGCTAAGGGCGGAGAGGACAAGGGCAGTTGCCTGTTTGAGCCTGTTCGGGAATTACCAGGGCCAGGGGCAGAAATGCTGCCCAATATGCATACCTCCATTATGCATCTATATACTTTCAATGTACTTATGGATCTATATATTTATCACTTTCTTCTAATTTAGCATTTCCAATGCACTTCCCTATTTCTCAGCCTATACTTTGCTCAATATATCCTCTACGTCCACTCTCTCATTTAACCCCAAACCCCATACCACTACTATGATCCCAAAATAACCCTTTCTAGACTCTCTCCTACTCTACCCCTCCTTGCATCATCTTGCACCTCTTTTACTATACTGATCCCCCCCAAAAAAACTTTCTAAACTCTTCCCTCTTTTCAACCCCTCCCCAACCCTTCTTAATCCAAATAACTGACTAACATATCCACCACTAAAATTACTTTCATGTTTCACCATACTAATTCAACACTAATCCTGATGGGTTCCAGAGTAGCGTGCTACTTGCGCTTCAAAACCCCATCAGGGGTAGCAAGCGCTATATAAATACAAACCTCTTTCCCTTCACTATTCCGCCACCTACTCATCTCTACCCAAATAACGGAAAAACATATCCACTACTCAAATTACTTCATATTTATACTATACTAATTTTCAACACTAATCCTTTATGAGTTCCGGAGTGGCGTGCTACTCGCCAGAAAAGCACTTCAACATCCATCAGGGGTAACAAGTGCAATATGAATGCAAACCTTTCTTTCCCTTTTATCCCTTTGCTATCCTTCTCTCTCCTAATAACTGACTAATATCCACCACTGAAATTACTTTCATATTTCACCATATTAATTCACCACTAATCCTTTATGGGGTTCCTGAATAACATGTTTCAACACCCCATCAGGGGTAACAAGCACTATATAAATACATACCTTTTTTCCTCCTCTATCCTTCTTCTATCATTTCAAATCTGAATAACTGACTAAACCTATCCACCACTTGAAATGTTTCATGTTTCACTATACTAATTCAACCCCAATCCTCTGTGGGTCCCGGAGTAGCGTGCTACCCGCCGAAAAAGCGAATTGACGCCTTGTCAGGGGTAGTAAGCGCGATATAAATGCAATTACAATCCAATCCAATACAATACAATATACCTAGGGCCCGTAAAATTAAATGATGCTAGTTGGCCTGCAGCACTGCTTATGCCACCCTGTGATGTAGCCTTTCAAACCTGCCTCAGTCCTGCCACTGAAGAGCCTGCACGCGCAGTTTACTGCCACATTTGACTTGGCATTTAAAACTGCTTGCCAAGTCTTACACTCCCCTTTTACTACAAATATGTCACCCCTAAGGTAGGTCCAAGGAAGCCCTATGGGCAGGGCGCTGTGTAAGTAAAAGGTATGACATGTGCCTTTATTGTGTTACTTGTACTGGTAGTGACAAACAGCCTATGTTGTTTCTCACTACTGTGAGGCCTACTCTTCTCATAGGCTAGCATTAGGAGTTCCCTTATTTATGTTTGACTTGTGATTCCTGATCTGAAAAGAGTAGTGTTGCCATGTTTGGCATGTTTAGAATGGTAGTGAAAAATCCTGCTTAATGGTGTAGTTGGATTTTACATTACTACTTTAGAAATACTACTTTTAGAAAGTGGGCATTTCTCTGTGTTTATGACTCTTTGTGCTTGGCAGTCTGACTCCAGTCCATATCTGGGCCTGGGTGACAGTTACACTTTGTGCATACTTTCCAGACAGCCATCACACAGGAAGGGTTACATCTGCATTCATCTGCCTACTGATGTTCTTCCTGCTCTGGGAGAGAGAGGGGCATTAACGCATTACAATGGTATAGGCTGTGTCCTGCTCTCACATAAACAGCTGATTTAGCCTTTACCCATGTCTGGAGCCAGGGCTGGGGTGGAAACGTAGTGTCGTGCACCTCTAAGGTTTACTTTGAAATACTCCCTGGAACAAAGACAATTTTGAGCATGAGTACATGGGCTCTGACCCCATAATTTTAGAAACTGCAGGGATTTGTAAACAGATGCTGCTGGCTCTACACTTTGCACACTGCCAGAAGGAACTGCTCTGCTGCCAGGAGGGACTGCCCTTTTGTTAACTGCTCGGCTGTGCTGACCTGTTGCTTGATGTGTGCTGTGCTTCAGGAGAGACTGCCACTTTCTAACCTGCTCCATGTGTTGGCCGGTTGCATGCTACCTTTATGGACCGTGCATACAACCACCAGTGTTCTTCAAGGGCTTGTTGGCTTACCCCCTGTTTCCTGCAACTTCAGTACCACTAAAGGTTGCATTGCCGCACCTCTGCGACTCTGATTCTGGAGAGTCTGGCAGGAGGTTGATGGTTGATGAGCTGTGCTCACTTGCTCCTCAATATTTATGCCTGGTGTGGGTTGACGCACTCCCTTGTATCTGGTGAGGTAGATGCTTCAGGATTTCCTAGTGTGGGCGCTGTGTAGGAATAGCCTGTCTTGCCTGCCTGCAGTGCCAGCATGAAGAGCAGCTGGTGTTGGGCTCTAGTGCCCCTTCCCAACGAAGGAAATCATGACAAGTGGTCAGCCGCAGAAAGGTACAGTACGAAGGTCCGCTCTTTCTGCGCAGCAGTTCCGTTGTTCCAAGGCATGTGAGGCCCCTCATGTTGAGGAGCCGCAGCGCCACTAAGAAGCACACTCAGGAAGACCATGTCAGAAACAGCACTAACTACCAGCATATGTTCTGCCCAGAAGGGTTCCCGGATCGGGGAGCCCCCACCGTAACCGATGCCCGAGAATAACGAGCTGCCCCGGCCAGTTCCCCCTTCTCTGCCCAATGTACTGCTCTTCTGCAACTGCTACGATCTGAGCTGAGTTGCGGTACCCGGGCGAGGCAGTCCAAAGCCTGGAGAGGACTCCGACATGCTTTCTGAGGAGAGGGGGCTGAAGCAGCTTCACCTCACATATGCGGCCAGCTAGTTATCAGAACTGGCACAGGTACAGTGTTTTCAGGCATCTGTGAATATACAACACCAGCGAGGTCTCCCAGCTGAAATCTACAGCATGTGCTCCCCACCCCTTTGTGACTTACCTTGAGGTTAATTGTTCTGTGCTTGTGAAATTACAGGGTGGGTACTCGACGAGGCACCCCCTCACCCCAATCAGGAACGTGCCGCATCTAAAACCACTGGGAATTCCGAATTGCTGACAATAGGAACGCAGATGCTGTTGTGCCCAACATTTGGAGCCTACCCTGTGTATTTATGACAATATATGGTGAGTTATGTGTTTTCTCTTTCTCTGTCGCTAACCTAAATGCTGCATTACATGCCCTAATGTACTGATGTATGTTGTTTTGAGTCTTGCAGTGTCGGGATAGCATGATCTCCACTGCACTTATGACTCATGTCATTTTGTTCTACGTGTTATGTACAATATACAGAAGCAACTTTCTTGGTGTGCATATCAGTAAAGCAAAAACATAAATACTAAAACAAATAAAATAAGCACATATATTTTGAATTACAATTAACTGGAAATAAATTATTATTCCCACTGGATGCCTAGGTCTCTCCAGAACTTATAAGTTCAATCAACTGTTAACAATTTGTTTCCAGAATAGTGCATTAGATACGAATATGTGAATGCAGTATTTCTATGGCACAAACCAATCCAAAAGGCTGTTAAGAACTGTACAGGGTCAAAGACACAGTCAGCATGTGATAGGAGGAATTGATGGTTTGTGGATCATGACTTCATCATGATTTCATGTTTTTCTAACATTAAGTATTCGCAGTTTCCTAAATTGGAGGTGACTTAGGGCTGTCTGGATGGATATGGGAATAACATTCCAGATCCTTGGGGCATAGATGGAAAATACCTTTTTCTTTTGTTAACTCTTTTTAGCACACCTTCTTCTTCTTCTTCTTCATTCTGAAGGTTTCCTTGCTGCAGGTATGTGGAGAACCATTGGAGAAGGTAAGCTTGTCCTCCAAGAAGGCAGGGATGTGAGTCATACAGTGCAAAACTAGCCAAACCTGCTGAGCACTGTACAAGTTCAATGACAAGCATAAAGTCAAGGAGTGATGGGGGTTTGTGGACTGTTGACGTATTGTGATAGCTTTGCAGATAATTCAGCTGAGCTTGAAGATGGTGGAGGCTGGTAAGGGGGACCTCTGGAGTTCCATTAAGGTGTTATGATGTGGTCATATTTCTGCACACCCTAGTGATGTGTGCTGCAGCATGTAGAATGCCTTTAAGGGGGCCAGTGTTGATTAAAATTCCACAATTGTTTCCCAGATACACAGTGCAAGATAGGGTATGTGCAAAAAAAGATATGAAAGTTAATAATTAACCTCTGAAACTACCAGAATACAATCATATGTAGGCTAAAGGGGTTAAATGGCAGCGCCTTGAGCCATGGCTACAACACGCCTACCTACGTCATCTAAAGCCTTAAAAGGTTCTGATACTAATACTTAGTATAAACTTACATGGTTTCAGATTACATTTCATTTTGTGAATTAGCATGATGCAGATTCAGTTAACAGATTTGAGATACATCTCCTTTCATTTACTTTCTCCTAATTTTGAACAACACCTGGAAAAACATGTTTAAATGCAATAAAATAATACTGCGAGCCAGGCCCACTAACCAGTCCATTTCTTTGGGCCTCACAGTGCTGGACTATGGTTGAAAGGCCCATGGGAGAGAGGCCACGCCTCTAGGGTTGTGTCTTGTCGGTAGTTTAATGTCATGGATATAATTTTCATGTCTAAAACAGAGCAAAAAATCTAAATATATCGCTAAGGAAATAACAATATAGAGCAAAATACATGTTCCTCATCAGCTAAGTAAAATATCTCAAATTGGAAGTGCACAATAAAGACAAATTGTGTAAGCAGACGTCTTTAACTTGGGGCGAGGCTCCCCTGGTGGACCTCAATTTATCATAGGGAGCATCAGCCACAGCACTGGCTGAGATTGTTTCAAGCATTCCATCCTTCGCTTTAGTGAGTTGCCCTAAGTAGGATGGATATGGCCAGACATGGGTTCTGTGCACACTTTGTCACTGGAACCAAGCTATGCCTGGTTGATGGTCCCTAACTAGGGTGACACCTGTACTGGATTGCTTGTGTTCTCGACCAGTGAGGACCTGACCTGGTAGTTCAATCTGGATTGTTCCATTAGAGTAGGGGCAAGACTGATTTGCATTTGGCTTGGTCCAACCTGAGGTGGCATGGTATGAAAAATAATGATGGAGTGGGATGCAGCCTATGTAATAACCAATTGCTGTGAATAATTCAAGCATTCATCCATCACTTTTTGTATACTAATTTTGTGGACAGTAAAATACAAAAAAACAAAGAGGTAGGAGTAGGGCCTGAGGGATTTTGAAGACCAAACAAAGACACATTCCCTAACTAAGTACAGAAAAACAAACAGTGTCAGAAGGTCTATAAGGTCTATGTGTGGTTCATTGAACTAACAGAACAGTGTCAACTCATCTAACAGTGATAAAGAATATTGGTGGATACCAGTAAACACTCACAGGATATCCATCAGTCACCACACGGAACCGCCCTTTATCATTTGGCATTCCTGTTGGCCACAAAAAGTTTTTTGGTACACCACTGTCTCAAAGAGGGGGGTCAGTTGGTATAACCTCCCAAGAGACAGGTGATGGCCAATAGTGGTAGAGTGTTACAAACTACCCATCAATTTAGTTAATGTTCCTGGCGCCTGACGGTACTATAGGGGCATACAGGAAAGGGGTGTTACCTAAACCGTACTAAACATACGGTTTAGGTAACACCCCTTTCCTGTATGCCCCTATAGTACCGTCAGGCGCCAGGACTAAGATCTACTCTTCCACATCCAACGGTGATGTCCATACAAGAACATTAAAAGGTATGAAAACTCCCCCTTCTTATCCTTAATTCTTGGTAACTACCCAAGTAAAGAATGACATTGTGGTAAATACTCCCATCATGTGTTTCTTTACAGTAACGGACGATGCCCTGTATGAGAACCGTATTAATTACTTTTGTTATCATCACCCGATTTATTATGTTGAAGGTCCACGACCACTAAATTGGTAAGCATTTACACCCCTCTGTTTTAGTAAACAAACCTTAATGATATCTATGCAGTTGGGAACCAATAATCAATATATCGACTACTCCTTATAAATTGTAGGAGTGGGATTGTGGCCAAGTTTCTTCACGTTCTTCGAGACGCAGGAGGATTGTGAACAACCCATAAAAAGCTAATTGGGTAAGAAAACACTTGAGGTCCATGTGCCTCTTTTCTTTAAGAATTATTCCTTGCACCCACCTAAAGATTACCTTAATTTATTGTAGGCCTACAGCTTATTAGCCACGGTACGAAGGCTGTGCCATACACGTCCTGAGGAAGACCCGCAGGTCGAGGTCCCCAGTCACCCCTGTACCCCAAGACGGGTCGAAACGTCGACGCCCCTTTTCCATAAACAGGACCACTATTCTTTCAAACATTATACATGCCAGTCAAGACTGTATGAATGTTCAAAATGGAATAATATTATTAGTGGCCTGACTGAATAATACGCTGAATCTTTTGCAGTATTGTTTCAATTAAATAAAACCCTATGTCACTTTTCTGTTGAGGCTTACACCCTTTTTTCTCCAAACCACTTTTTTCTTCTCTTTTTTCCGGCACCCTTGTAGAAGCACGTTGCTCTTTCTTCTACTGTTCGCTTTGAATATTGTATAAATGTATATATAAAATTTCTCGCTGTGTTTGGAGTAATCTATTAAAACTCCTTTTTGTAAATAAATCAGTATTGCTAGGTGGTTGCTTTCTTAACAGAATGAATATTTTTTTGATTAAATCCACAAGAGGAGAATAACTCTAATCCTCACTTAGCCTTGGAAATGATCAACTGTGAGTATATGATTCATTGAGCTGACAATCAATCACGGGTTGGGCCATTGTTTCTGTTGATAATAACTCTAACCAGTGAGCCACACTTCTCCACTCTAATCTTCATATGCCTTAAAAAAGAATGTGTCCTTTCATGTAAAGTGCTCCAATACCTCCGGGTTGCTTTTGCTCCATAGAAAACTGCAAAAATGGGTTTCATTCCTCATTGAAAGCTGTTTTTTGCTCCATAGAAACTTCAAAAAATTGGTTTATTTCTCATTGAAGGCCGTTTGCATCTAGGGTTGACTCCTGGCTGTTTTGTCTGTCCTGTTTCTTTTCGTCTCACAGACAGTGCAGAAATAAACAAATCACCTAAACCCACAATTTCTGGAGAGGCAAGATGGCTCCCACGCGAGTGGACGTGTAGGCTGACCGCTCCCTGCCTAAGCCTGCAAACGCTAATGCGAAGTGGAACGGACACGGAGAGGTGAAGGAACGTTTAGGAGGGAAAACGGCATAACTCGCACAAATGGAGGTTTTTCACGAAGGCTTATACAGCGGAGAATGCTGCAGAAGCCTCATATGGATATTTGATGTACCTGAGCACTCGGGGATTGTAAGGCTCAACTAGGGTGACCAACTGGCATTGGTGCAAATTCAGGACGGTGAGTGTAAAAATTCAGGACAAAGGGTCAAAATTCAGGACAAATTCAGGACAGGAGGTCAAAATTCAGGACAAAACTTTAGGACATTTGGATAAGTTTTACAGACACATCAGAGGTGGCGCAATAGTATATAAGTGAGCCCAGCCATATCCAAACATTCAACCAGTTGCAAACTTAGCCATCATGTATCCTTCCATCTATCATTTCACTCATCCATCCCTTCATTCATCCTTTCACTCATCAATCCATTATCCATCCATCCACCCGTTCACCCTGTACATCTGTACACTCATCCATCCACTCTTCTTCCCATCCACCCATTCACTCATCCATTCAGCCCTTTACCCTTTCACCCATCCAGCCATCCTTTCACTTATTCATCCATCCACCCAGTCACTCATCCTTCCACCCATCCACCCTTTCAGTTATCCATCCATCCATCCATCCTTTCAGTCATCCATCCATCCTCCCTTTATCTCTCCATTGACCCTTTCACTTAGCAATCCTTCCTTCCATCCATCCATCCATCCATCCATCCATCCACCCTCCCATCCATCCATCTACTCATCCACTCATGAATCCATCCATTGACCCTATCACTCATCCACCCTTCCTCTCATCCATTTATCCTTTCACTCCTTCACTCATCTATTCATCCTTTTGTCCATCCACCCTCCCTTTCACTCACTCATCCATCCTTACATCCACCCTTTCACTCATCCGTTCATCCATTCACCCTTGCACTTATCAATTCATCAACCCATCCATCCACCTTTTCACTCATCCATCGTTTCACCCATCCATCCACCCTTTTACCCACCCAGCTACCCTTCCACCCATACATCCAGCTATTTACCTTTTCTCTCCTCCATCCTTCCAATTACTCATCAATCCATCCATCCTCTCTCATTATCCATCTATTCAATCTTTCATTCATCCATTCACCCTTTCACTAATTCATCCAGCCATCCACCCATCCCTTCACTTTCTCACTCGCCCACCTTTTCATATTAATTTTTAGCTGAGCCTTTTTGAGAAGAGGCCCATCAAGAACTTCATCCTCGCTGCAGGAGCCATTCCTGGACTGGAACAGAAGCCACCCAGGGCAGAGACAGATCCACCACATGGGGCACATGGGGGGACAGGAGCCATCACAGGCGAGGGGGGGCAGGAGCCACCACATGGGGGGACAGGAGCCATCACTGGGGGGGGGGGGGCAGGAGCTATCCCAGGAGGGGGAACAGGATCCACCAGGGTGGGCACTGGAGTGGGCGTGCAGTATTCTAGTATCATCTTGGTCTCTTCCAGGGTGGGGTAGGGCTTTTCACCCCCTCCTGGACAAAACAACGAGAAGACAGGCTCTATTTCCAAAATGTTACTTTTGCCATCTTTAACTGTGATGTACAGTACTTAAAGGAGATACTCCGAGAGAACTGATTTAACTGATTGTCCTCCATACTTTGTTAGTCAGTGTGGGTGCGATTGGTCCATTTCTTTATTTTTATTACATTATAGACTGCATGTTTGCAGAACCGAGGTTTGTTGAAACCACGTGCTGTCTCAGTGTAATGGGGCTGGTTCTAGGATGTTTGGGGCCCTGGGAATGTGTGAGGTCCCTCTAAATTGAAGACATGACGCATTCAGGGCTGTTTGCATCTGAATAGATGCCCCTGCTCCTGAAGCGGCAGACCCTCCCTCTCAGTCACCTCCAAGCACCTCTTAACAGCTCATCAAGGGCTGAAGGTGTGAGGGTTGCCATCCCACTGTGCCTCTCCAATGCTGCTGGGTGTCCCAGCTTGCATCGGAGTCTGTTAAAAACCCGACCCCAACAGCATCAGAGTCAAGAGGGAGGTGGGTGGTTAAAATTACGGACAAATGGCGTCCGTTAAAGAATCCTTCACGGACAAAGGAGAGACGGCTGAAATTACGGACTGTCCGTGAAATTTACGGACGGTTGGTCACCCTAGCTCAACTGCACGGAAGAGGAGGCAGCGGAAAACGTCGGAGGGAATCGACGGACCTGGCGAATGTTTTTCGAGTTACGTTCTCCTGCTGCAGGTCTCCACAGGCAGGGGCGCGGAAGCTGGGCGGTATTGCCCGCCATAGCACTGATTACTCGCACCTGCAGCATTAGCTGGAAAAACCCTGCCGGCTGTAACCACACAGGAAAGATGCCGCCGAAGGGGATGCGTGGAAGACCGCGGGCCACAGAAGAACAAGGTTTAAACAGCAGAGTTGAGGTGAGCGAGAGTGTTGGTTCTAGCCCCTCTAATACTGCTAAAGTGAATAAAGTGGACACTGAAATTATCAAATATAAGGCGGCGGTACTGCCAAAAAGAATGGTCCCCGAGCAGAGGAGGAACAGGATGTAACAGTCGGAATAGCAGTGAAAGATAACATTGCGCTCACTGCCCCTAAAGCTCAATTAGCTCAGACGAATGTTGAAACTAGTAAAAACAAGCTGGGGGGTACAGATAAAAAGACTATACCAGCGATTTTTTTCTAACATAAAGGACAAAGCTAAGGGGAAAAAGGGGCCAGCTTCTCAGATAAAGGCACTACAAGTACCAGCGGTGGAAGAAGTAGCAGAAACGGTGCAACCTGGTGTTGTAGGGGCTAGTGAGGAGCCAGACTCGCATTCAATATTGCATCCACCACCCTTCGCATCTATAGAGATGGTTTCTGATGACATAGTACAGGGCATAGCACAGGGCAGTGATGATGGCAATATCTTTCCCCCTGATATGTTAATAGTAATGGTTCAAGGGCAGATTCAAGATGCAGAATCAGGGGATTTCTATTCGCTGTCAGAACCATCATCTTCCTCCTGTGAGGATTTAGTTTTGCAATATGCCAAGCACATGAATATGACAGATGGGAGTGCGCATAGTAGTATTTGCTTGGAGGACTTTGCTGACTTTGGTGTGGAAGGGCCTCACACTGTGCATAAAAATCCTAAAGTGATTACAGCCAATGGAGGGGCAATCCAAACAAGTATGAAGGAAGCAGCAGGACACAAGGAAGAGAATATATTTTTGCACCTGATATATCAGTCTATCATGTCTTTAAGAGAGGAAACAAGGGAAGAGAGCCAAAGGGTTCAGAATTTATGCTGCAAACTTCAAAACTCTGTCCGCAGGTTGCCTACATCACAATCAGATTTCACTATTCGGTTTAACGAGGCAGAAACACGGATATCAAATTTAGAGGATGAATTTGGGCAACAAAAGCGCATGACCGAATCGCTTTGTGCTATTAAAGAGGACACCAAATGGAAAATGGCCGATTTTGAAAATATAGCGCGAAGAAATAATTTGCGGGTATTACAAATACCGGAAGGCAAGGAGGGGCAGGACCCTCGCAAATTTATGGTGGATTTATTTAAAAAGTCGTTCCCAGAGCTTGGAAAATGGGACTGGGTCCGAGAGATTGAGAGAGTTCACTGCTTTCCTTTCAATCAATCAATCAAAATCTTTATTTCGGTTAAAACAAACCATAAAAAATCATAAGCATAAAAACAATACAATCTCTTAAAAACAACCACCAAGCTCAGACAGTATCAATATTCAACTCCGTGCAGGACAACCTCAAGCTAGATCGAGAGCATTTATAATTTAATTTAAAAGCTTTTTAGCTAGAGAGGATGTATTCAAGTTGGCACGCCCGGATAAGAAGAGAGCAGGGCCTGATTTTGAATTCTTTGTTCATCCCGATTTTTGTAAATACAACATGGAAACTCAACCAAGATGGATCGCACACCACTAGCCTCTCCTCCGGGTCCCCCCATAGCACTCTGGTACATGTAGTGCATGTAGATGGACGAGTAAAAAGTAGTTCACCACAGTTGGTGCGAGTAGTTACTCATTATCCCCAAGTTCTCTGGACCCGAGACATGGCCGGGTTTGGGGACAGTTTCCCTCGTCAGCAGAGCAATGTTTGGGGTGGATGAAAGGCCGCCAAGTAACCGTCACAGGCCCTGATGCCTCTCTGGCGCGCAGGTGCATCTCCAAGAGCTCGTCAGCTCAGGGCTCACGGGAGCCGTTTAAGTACAACCAAGATGGATCGCACACCACTAGCCTCTCCTCCGGGTCGCCCCTTAGCACTCTGGTACATGTAGTGCATGTAGATGGACGAGTAAAAAGTAGTTTACCACAGTTGGTGCGAGTAGTTACTCATTATCCCCAAGTTCTCTGGACCCGAGACATGGCCGGGTTTCGGGACAGTTTCCCTCGTCAGCAGAGCAGTGTATGGGGTGGATGAGAAGGCCGCCAAGTAACCGTCACAGGCCCTGATGCCTCTCCGGCGCGCAGGTGCGTCTCCAAGAGCTCGTCAGCTCAGGGCTCACGGGAGCCGTTTAAGTACAACCAAGATGGATCGCACACCACTAGCCTCTCCTCCGGGTCGCCCCTTAGCACACTGGTGCATGTAGTGCATGTAGATGGACGAGTAAAAAGTAGTTCACCACAGTTGGTGCGAGTAGTTACTCATTATCCCCAAGTTCTTTGGACCCGAGACATGGCCGGGTTTCGGGACAGTTTCCCTCGTCAGCAAAGCAGTGTTTGGGGTGGATGAGAAGGCCGCCAAGTAACCGTCACAGGCCCTGATGCCTCTCTGGCGCGCAGGTGCGTCTCCAAGAGCTCGTCAGCTCAGGGCTCACGGGAGCCGTTTAAGTACAACCAAGATGGATCGCACACCACTAGCCTCTCCTCCGGGTCGCCCCTTAGCACTCTGGTACATGTAGTGCATGTAGATGGACGAGTAAAAAGTAGTTCACCACAGTTGGTGCGAGTAGTTACTCATTATCCCCAAGTTCTCTGGACCAGAGACATGGCCGGGTTTCGGCACAGTTTCCCTCATCAGCAGAGCAGTGTTTGGGGTGGATGAGAAGGCCGCCAAGTAACCGTCACAGGCTTATGACGAAACACAATATGGAAACTCGTTGGCAGTTACAACAGTTGATTAGTCAATTTCAGGCTAAAGGGGCGCAGGCATACTTAATGAATCCTGCAAAGTTGAAGATCATATTTCATGAGTGCACTCGCTTTTTCACTTCAGAGGGCTCTGCCAAAGAATATTTGAATAACATGTCAAGTGAGTAATGCTATGAGATAATGTAATGTTCATTTTTCAAGTGGGTATATTTGGTGAGGGGTTGGATTTGGTTCAATCGCTCACCAATAGTCTTACTTTAGGTTTCTTCTTCTCTTCTTCCTTTGTTATTTACTCACTTTCTTTCCTCTCGAAAAGTATTATTTACTGAATGAATATTTGTCTGTTGAACAGAGAGAGAGATGTATCTTTCTGTTCTGGTTAGAGGAGTATATAGATTATAATTTAACTTAAAATTGAGCTGCAGGGTTTATATGGGGATCTGCAAAGAGCAGAGAAACAATTGACACAAGGCACTGCATAACAGGGTAAAATACATGAGCTAGAGGAGAACGTAGCTAGGAAACGGGCTAAAATAAGGGGTATTTGGGACAAGGAGAACGCAAGGAAATTTTTGACACACAGAAAGCAATGCCATGAATATGGGGAAACAGTTGGGAGATGTCTTGCTCTTAAATTACGTATGAAGGAAGCTAATCGACGAATATCACTTTTAAAGGGTAATTTAGGAACATTAATATCTGATGAGCAAGGGATTCTGACTATTTTTCCTCAATTTTATTCAGAGCTATATACAAAGCAGAGTGGGAATGTAGAACTAGAATTAGGAAGGTTGTTGGGAGGGTTGTCCCTGAGTTAGATCCAGAGGTGGCAGCTCAGCTTGATAATCCAATTACTATGGAAGAACTAGAATCCACAGTCAAAACTTTAGCATCAGGAAAAGCTGCAAGCCCTGATAGTATACCCGGAGAGATATATAAACTTTTCTTTAGTTTACTTAAAGATATGATGTTGGCTACGTTTAGAGAGGCTCAAAGGGGGTGGGCTCCAAAATCTTGGGAGGAAGCTGCCATAATAGTTTTTAGTAAAAAAGGAAAAGACCCTGAGCTACCCAGCTCATATCTGCATATTTCATTATTAAATTGCGATGGGAAAATATATATTCCAAAATACTGACTAATCGTCTCTCTAAGGTTATATCAACTATAGTCTCACAGAATCAACATGGATATATTCCTGGAAGGGGAACAGTGGCGCATATTAATAAGGTGATCACCCTTTTTGATATTGCTCAAGTGGAGAAGAGACAATTAGGATTAATTTTATTAGACGCAGAAAAAGCGTTCGATCGGGTGGAGGATTACCTGTGGAGCTTGATGGCAATTATTGGATTTCGGAAAGGTTTTATGACAGCTCTACAGGTTTGGTACGCTTCTTCGATCGCTAGAATCGCGGTAATGGGTAGAACTTCAGAGGTAGTAAGAATTACTCGAGGGACGAGGCAGGGCTGTCCCTGTTCCTCTTTACTCTTTGCTTTATATATTTATCCTTTTGTTGAAATGCTTTGTAAGAGTAGAGTGATACGACCATTTAATGTTCATGAAGTTCCTTATTCAGTATTTGCGTATGCAGATGACATTGCAGTGATGTCTGAAGATCCGGCCACTGCACTATCAGAAATTGAATGGGTGGCTTCTGAATTTGGTCTGGTGTCAGGCTATAAATTAAACACTACAAAGACGCAACTCGTCTGTACAGATAATGTGGCTATGCAAGACTCCAGGGTGGTGGCTAAGGCCTCATATTTAGGCATTAAAATTAGGACTTCAATGACAGCATTAGTAGAAGCTAATTGGGGAGCGTTAGTCCATAATATTAAACCATAATACTAAAAACTCACTGGATAGATGGAGACGTTTACATCTTACACTAATAGGCAGAGGGAATGTGTTAAAAATGAGTATACTACCCAGGGTTTTATATGTATTCAGGTCCATACTGCTTGAAATAACAACAGCTCAACGGCAAAGGTTACAGTCACTTTTTCTAAGTTTCTTTGGGCGCCAGGGAAACCCCGGAGAGCTGCTAGAGCTGTTACGCTTCCTATTGCAAGGGGCGGCTTAGCAATACCTGATTTTACGTTTTATTATTATGTTTGTTTTTTGCAAAAATTGCAGGTATTATTGAGTAAAGAAAAAGACGATAATATTGCGGTAGCTCCATCAATTTTTCAGTTAATCTTAGGATCTGAGGAAAACTGTTGTCTATTTAGAGAAATTGATGGGAGCTATTACAAAAGGACCAGGTTCAAGGTCTTGGAAGCAGCCTTTAAAGTGTGGAGGAGAATACGCAAATTAACTGACTTGGAAAGTTTGACATATTATAACTAGGGCTCCCGGTTTTATGGTATTTATTTTTTTGCCATTTCCGTCTGTATTTATCCATATTTATTTTTTGGGCATTTTTTCTGTATTTATCCACATTTATTTTTGCCACAAGTAAAAGGCAATGCTATAGCTAGTATTTTTCCACATTTATTTAAATTGACAATGCACACATGCGCTCACTTAAACTAGCTATATGTTGTGGCTTTAGCAGTGCTTTAAATGGTCCAGTACTGAGTAATTTGAAAAGGAGAGTACATGTGCTTCTCAGTTCTGCTATAAAAACACTTTAGGAAAGATTTCAAGCACTAATCAGGAGCAAACATTTGCCAGCGCTTCCGTATTTCCATCTAAAGCCAGCTAGAAATCTGCCTTCAAATGTCTATAGTTTTCACACGGAAAGTACGTAAGGTTTCCTATATTGGTGGTGGTGTTTTTATGTGTAGATAGACAGACAGATAGATCCCAAGCTACACACCACGTGCCCTGAAAGTTACTATCTCAGTCTAAGGTTCACTGACTGAAAATAGATGCTAAACCACTCTAGGGTGATCCCAGCGAGCAGATTAAATAATCTCTTATTCTACTCCATCCATGTTTTCTCACACCCACAGCAAAGTTCGAAGGGCATGAACATATGAAGCCATGCCAAAAAATGATCATTCTTAACCACAGACAGAATGCTGTGTGAAATTGGCATTCCACAGCAGATGGCCATTTTTTGACAAATTTGTAGATTGCATAACTGCATTTGATCTGCCTCATAAAATGCTTCCTCACATCAAGCTTTCCTTTCAAATTTAAAATATAGACAGAACTCCTCGGGTGAAAAATTACCTAATGCTGGTTGACAGAACAGATGCGTTCATTACAAAAATGCAATATTTTTCTATTATTCCATGCATTTCACATTTTACCTTTCCCTCAATACCTCTGTCTTGGGCAGTCGGACATTCCTTCCACCTCACCTCGTTCGCCTCCCTGCCACCAGCAATCTGCCCCTCATTTTCCCTCCTTTCCCTCACAGGCACGTCTGTGTACCACAGACTAGTCATGATGTGTATCATCATTAACTATGAATTAAACCACTGAGTGATTGCCAAGGGGCTAGACCATTTACATTGCAACGGGTGCTATGAGACTTTCATGCCATAGAAATGTAAAGTTAATATTTATATATGTACTGCAAACAAAGTTAAGAAAATCATGGGGGTGGTACAAAATATTAACCAGAGGAACAGCTATCGGTCGTGCAGCAGGTGCAGGGGCACCGGAGCCTTGGGGCTGCACTGTACTCCATTATATATATTTACAACAAGGGGTGGTGAGGGACAGAGTCTCTGAATTAAACAGAATACTCTCACCCAGTCAAGAGATCAAGGCTAGATCCAACACCGTTTTTTAGCTCACTGCACCATCCCAGTTTCAGAACCTGGCTGTATGCAAATTAGTCTGTTCCTGTCCCAGTGCATGATGGGAACAGGGCAAACCAAACTACAAAAGCCAATTCTTACACTGGGAAGGAAACAAGCTACCGGGGACCGGTTTCTGGCATTTCAGCCGTCTTCGGCCCGGCTTGCTTGAATCCTGATGGTGCAATGAGCAAGGGACTCACATCTGAGTATACCCTTCCACGCTTAGGGTGGACAAAAATATTTACAACAAGGGGTGGTGAGGGACAGAGTCTCTGAATTAAACAGAATACTCTCACCCAGTCAAGAGATCAAGGCTAGATCCAACACCGTTTTTTAGCTCACTGCACCATCCCAGTTTCAGAACCTGGCTGTATGCAAATTAGTCTGTTCCTGTCCCAGTGCATGATGGGAACAGGGCAAACCAAACTACAAAAGCCAATTCTTACACTGGGAAGTAAACAAGCTACCGGGGACCGGTTTCTGGCATTTCAGCCGTCTTCGGCCCGGCTTGCTTGAATCCTGATGGTGCAATGAGCAAGGGACTCACATCTGAGTATACCCTTCCACGCTTAGGGTGGACAAAAATATTTACAACAAGGGGTGGTGAGGGACAGAGTCTCTGAATTAAACAGAATACTCTCACCCAGTCAAGAGATCAAGGCTAGATCCAACACCGTTTTTTAGCTCACTGCACCATCCCAGTTTCAGAACCTGGCTGTATGCAAATTAGTCTGTTCCTGTCCCAGTGCATGATGGGAACAGGGCAAACCAAACTACAAAAGCCAATTCTTACACTGGGAAGGAAACAAGCTACCGGGGACCGGTTTCTGGCATTTCAGCTGTCTTCGGCCCGGCTTGCTTGAATCCTGATGGTGCAATGAGCAAGGGACTCACATCTGAGTATACCCTTCCACGCTTAGGGTGGACAAAAATATTTACAACAAGGGGTGGTGAGGGACAGAGTCTCTGAATTAAACAGAATACTCTCACCCAGTCAAGAGATCAAGGCTAGATCCAACACCGTTTTTTAGCTCACTGCACCATCCCAGTTTCAGAACCTGGCTGTATGCAAATTAGTCTGTTCCTGTCCCAGTGCATGATGGGAACAGGGCAAACCAAACTACAAAAGCCAATTCTTACACTGGGAAGGAAACAAGCTACCGGGGACCGCTTTCTGGCATTTCAGCCGTCTTCGGCCCGGCTTGCTTGAATCCTGATGGTGCAATGAGCAAGGGACTCACATCTGAGTATACCCTTCCACGCTTAGGGTGGACAAAAATATTTACAACAAGGGGTGGTGAGGGACAGAGTCTCTGAATTAAACAGAATACTCTCACCCAGTCAAGAGATCAAGGCTAGATCCAACACCGTTTTTTAGCTCACTGCACCATCCAAGTTTCAGAACCTGGCTGTATGCAAATTAGTCTGTTCCTGTCCCAGTGCATGATGGGAACAGGGCAAACCAAACTACAAAAGCCAATTCTTACACTGGGAAGGAAACAAGCTACCGGGGACCGGTTTCTGGCATTTCAGCCGTCTTCGGCCCGGCTTGCTTGAATCCTGATGGTGCAATGAGCAAGGGACTCACATCTGAGTATACCCTTCCACGCTTAGGGTGGACAAAAATATTTACAACAAGGGGTGGTGAGGGACAGAGTCTCTGAATTAAACAGAATACTCTCACCCAGTCAAGAGATCAAGGCTAGATCCAACACCGTTTTTTAGCTCACTGCACCATCCCAGTTTCAGAACCTGGCTGTATGCAAATTAGTCTGTTCCTGTCCCAGTGCATGATGGGAACAGGGCAAACCAAACTACAAAAGCCAATTCTTACACTGGGAAGTAAACAAGCTACCGGGGACCGGTTTCTGGCATTTCAGCCGTCTTCGGCCCGGCTTGCTTGAATCCTGATGGTGCAATGAGCAAGGGACTCACATCTGAGTATACCCTTCCACGCTTAGGGTGGACAAAAATATTTACAACAAGGGGTGGTGAGGGACAGAGTCTCTGAATTAAACAGAATACTCTCACCCAGTCAAGAGATCAAGGCTAGATCCAACACCGTTTTTTAGCTCACTGCACCATCCCAGTTTCAGAACCTGGCTGTATGCAAATTAGTCTGTTCCTGTCCCAGTGCATGATGGGAACAGGGCAAACCAAACTACAAAAGCCAATTCTTACACTGGGAAGGAAACAAGCTACTGGGGACCGGTTTCTGGCATTTCAGCCGTCTTCGGCCCGGCTTGCTTGAATCCTGATGGTGCAATGAGCAAGGGACTCACATCTGAGTATACCCTTCCACGCTTAGGGTGGACAAAAATATTTACAACAAGGGGTGGTGAGGGACAGAGTCTCTGAATTAAACAGAATACTCTCACCCAGTCAAGAGATCAAGGCTAGATCCAACACCGTTTTTTAGCTCACTGCACCATCCCAGTTTCAGAACCTGGCTGTATGCAAATTAGTCTGTTCCTGTCCCAGTGCATGATGGGAACAGGGCAAACCAAACTACAAAAGCCAATTCTTACACTGGGAAGGAAACAAGCTACCGGGGACCGGTTTCTGGCATTTCAGCCGTCTTCGGCCCGGCTTGCTTGAATCCTGATGGTGCAATGAGCAAGGGACTCACATCTGAGTATACCCTTCCACGCTTAGGGTGGACAAAAATATTTACAACAAGGGGTGGTGAGGGACAGAGTCTCTGAATTAAACAGAATACTCTCACCCAGTCAAGAGATCAAGGCTAGATCCAACACCGTTTTTTAGCTCACTGCACCATCCCAGTTTCAGAACCTGGCTGTATGCAAATTAGTCTGTTCCTGTCCCAGTGCATGATGGGAACAGGGCAAACCAAACTACAAAAGCCAATTCTTACACTGGGAAGGAAACAAGCTACCGGGGACCGGTTTCTGGCATTTCAGCCGTCTTCGGCCCGGCTTGCTTGAATCCTGATGGTGCAATGAGCAAGGGACTCACATCTGAGTATACCCTTCCACGCTTAGGGTGGACAAAAATATTTACAACAAGGGGTGGTGAGGGACAGAGTCTCTGAATTAGACAGAATACTCTCACCCAGTCAAGAGATCAAGGCTAGATCCAACACAGTTTTTTAGCTCACTGCACCATCCCAGTTTCAGAACCTGGCTGTATGCAAATTAGTCTGTTCCTGTCCCAGTGCATGATGGGAACAGGGCAAACCAAACTACAAAAGCCAATTCTTACACTGGGAAGGAAACAAGCTACCGGGGACCGGTTTCTGGCATTTCAGCCGTCTTCGGCCCGGCTTGCTTGAATCCTGATGGTGCAATGAGCAAGGGACTCACATCTGAGTATACCCTTCCACGCTTAGGGTGGACAAAAATATTTACAACAAGGGGTGGTGAGGGACAGAGTCTCTGAATTAAACAGAATACTCTCACCCAGTCAAGAGATCAAGGCTAGATCCAACACCGTTTTTTAGCTCACTGCACCATCCCAGTTTCAGAACCTGGCTGTATGCAAATTAGTCTGTTCCTGTCCCAGTGCATGATGGGAACAGGGCAAACCAAACTACAAAAGCCAATTCTTACACTGGGAAGGAAACAAGCTACCGGGGACCGGTTTCTGGCATTTCAGCCGTCTTCGGCCCGGCTTGCTTGAATCCTGATGGTGCAATGAGCAAGGGACTCACATCTGAGTATACCCTTCCACGCTTAGGGTGGACAAAAATATTTACAACAAGGGGTGGTGAGGGACAGAGTCTCTGAATTAAACAGAATACTCTCACCCAGTCAAGAGATCAAGGCTAGATCCAACACCGTTTTTTAGCTCACTGCACCATCCCAGTTTCAGAACCTGGCTGTATGCAAATTAGTCTGTTCCTGTCCCAGTGCATGATGGGAACAGGGCAAACCAAACTACAAAAGCCAATTCTTACACTGGGAAGGAAACAAGCTACCGGGGACCGGTTTCTGGCATTTCAGCCGTCTTCGGCCCGGCTTGCTTGAATCCTGATGGTGCAATGAGCAAGGGACTCACATCTGAGTATACCCTTCCACGCTTAGGGTGGACAAAAATATTTACAACAAGGGGTGGTGAGGGACAGAGTCTCTGAATTAAACAGAATACTCTCACCCAGTCAAGAGATCAAGGCTAGATCCAACACCGTTTTTTAGCTCACTGCACCATCCCAGTTTCAGAACCTGGCTGTATGCAAATTAGTCTGTTCCTGTCCCAGTGCATGATGGGAACAGGGCAAACCAAACTACAAAAGCCAATTCTTACACTGGGAAGTAAACAAGCTACCGGGGACCGGTTTCTGGCATTTCAGCCGTCTTCGGCCCGGCTTGCTTGAATCCTGATGCTGCAATGAGCAAGGGACTCACATCTGAGTATACCCTTCCACGCTTAGGGTGGACAAAAATATTTACAACAAGGGGTGGTGAGGGACAGAGTCTCTGAATTAAACAGAATACTCTCACCCAGTCAAGAGATCAAGGCTAGATCCAACACCGTTTTTTAGCTCACTGCACCATCCCAGTTTCAGAACCTGGCTGTATGCAAATTAGTCTGTTCCTGTCCCAGTGCATGATGGGAACAGGGCAAACCAAACTACAAAAGCCAATTCTTACACTGGGAAGGAAACAAGCTACCGGGGACCGGTTTCTGGCATTTCAGCCGTCTTCGGCCCGGCTTGCTTGAATCCTGATGGTGCAATGAGCAAGGGACTCACATCTGAGTATACCCTTCCACGCTTAGGGTGGACAAAAATATTTACAACAAGGGGTGGTGAGGGACAGAGTCTCTGAATTAAACAGAATATTCTCACCCAGTCAAGAGATCAAGGCTAGATCCAACACCGTTTTTTAGCTCACTGCACCATCCCAGTTTCAGAACCTGGCTGTATGCAAATTAGTCTGTTCCTGTCCCAGTGCATGATGGGAACAGGGCAAACCAAACTACAAAAGCCAATTCTTACACTGGGAAGGAAACAAGCTACCGGGGACCGGTTTCTGGCATTTCAGCCGTCTTCGGCCCGGCTTGCTTGAATCCTGATGGTGCAATGAGCAAGGGACTCACATCTGAGTATACCCTTCCACGCTTAGGGTGGACAAAAATATTTACAACAAGGGGTGGTGAGGGACAGAGTCTCTGAATTAAACAGAATACTCTCACCCAGTCAAGAGATCAAGGCTAGATCCAACACCGTTTTTTAGCTCACTGCACCATCCAAGTTTCAGAACCTGGCTGTATGCAAATTAGTCTGTTCCTGTCCCAGTGCATGATGGGAACAGGGCAAACCAAACTACAAAAGCCAATTCTTACACTGGGAAGGAAACAAGCTACCGGGGACCGGTTTCTGGCATTTCAGCCGTCTTCGGCCTGGCTTGCTTGAATCCTGATGGTGCAATGAGCAAGGGACTCACATCTGAGTATACCCTTCCACGCTTAGGGTGGACAAAAATATTTACAACAAGGGGTGGTGAGGGACAGAGTCTCTGAATTAAACAGAATACTCTCACCCAGTCAAGAGATCAAGGCTAGATCCAACACCGTTTTTTAGCTCACTGCACCATCCTAGTTTCAGAACCTGGCTGTATGCAAATTAGTCCGTTCCTGTCCCAGTGCATGATGGGAACAGGGCAAACCAAACTACAAAAGCCAATTCTTACACTGGGAAGGAAACAAGCTACCGGGGACCGGTTTCTGGCATTTCAGCCGTCTTCGGCCCGGCTTGCTTGAATCCTGATGGTGCAATGAGCAAGGGACTCACATCTGAGTATACCCTTCCACGCTTAGGGTGGACAAAAATATTTACAACAAGGGGTGGTGAGGGACAGAGTCTCTGAATTAAACAGAATACTCTCACCCAGTCAAGAGATCAAGGCTAGATCCAACACCGTTTTTTAGCTCACTGCACCATCCCAGTTTCAGAACCTGGCTGTATGCAAATTAGTCTGTTCCTGTCCCAGTGCATGATGGGAACAGGGCAAACCAAACTACAAAAGCCAATTCTTACACTGGGAAGGAAACAAGCTACCGGGGACCGGTTTCTGGCATTTCAGCCGTCTTCGGCCCGGCTTGCTTGAATCCTGATGGTACAATGAGCAAGGGACTCACATCTGAGTATACCCTTCCACGCTTAGGGTGGACAAAAATATTTACAACAAGGGGTGGTGAGGGACAGAGTCTCTGAATTAAACAGAATACTCTCACCCAGTCAAGAGATCAAGGCTAGATCCAACACCGTTTTTTAGCTCACTGCACCATCCAAGTTTCAGAACCTGGCTGTATGCAAATTAGTCTGTTCCTGTCCCAGTGCATGATGGGAACAGGGCAAACCAAACTACAAAAGCCAATTCTTACACTGGGAAGGAAACAAGCTACCGGGGACCGGTTTCTGGCATTTCAGCCGTCTTCGGCCCGGCTTGCTTGAATCCTGATGGTGCAATGAGCAAGGGACTCACATCTGAGTATACCCTTCCACGCTTAGGGTGGACAAAAATATTTACAACAAGGGGTGGTGAGGGACAGAGTCTCTGAATTAAACAGAATACTCTCACCCAGTCAAGAGATCAAGGCTAGATCCAACACCGTTTTTTAGCTCACTGCACCATCCCAGTTTCAGAACCTGGCTGTATGCAAATTAGTCTGTTCCTGTCCCAGTGCATGATGGGAACAGGGCAAACCAAACTACAAAAGCCAATTCTTACACTGGGAAGGAAACAAGCTACCGGGGACCGGTTTCTGGCATTTCAGCCGTCTTCGGCCCGGCTTGCTTGAATCCTGATGGTGCAATGAGCAAGGGACTCACATCTGAGTATACCCTTCCACGCTTAGGGTGGACAAAAATATTTACAACAAGGGGTGGTGAGGGACAGAGTCTCTGAATTAAACAGAATACTCTCACCCAGTCAAGAGATCAAGGCTAGATCCAACACTGTTTTTTAGCTCACTGCACCATCCCAGTTTCAGAACCTGGCTGTATGCAAATTAGTCTGTTCCTGTCCCAGTGCATGATGGGAACAGGGCAAACCAAACTACAAAAGCCAATTCTTACACTGGGAAGGAAACAAGCTACCGGGGACCGGTTTCTGGCATTTCAGCCGTCTTCGGCCCGGCTTGCTTGAATCCTGATGGTGCAATGAGCAAGGGACTCACATCTGAGTATACCCTTCCACGCTTAGGGTGGACAAAAATATTTACAACAAGGGGTGGTGAGGGACAGAGTCTCTGAATTAAACAGAATACTCTCACCCAGTCAAGAGATCAAGGCTAGATCCAACACCGTTTTTTAGCTCACTGCACCATCCCAGTTTCAGAACCTGCCTGTATGCAAATTAGTCTGTTCCTGTCCCAGTGCATGATGGGAACAGGGCAAACCAAACTACAAAAGCCAATTCTTACACTGGGAAGGAAACAAGCTACCGGGGACCGGTTTCTGGCATTTCAGCCGTCTTCGGCCCGGCTTGCTTGAATCCTGATGGTGCAATGAGCAAGGGACTCACATCTGAGTATACCCTTCAACGCTTAGGGTGGACAAAAATATTTACAACAAGGGGTGGTGAGGGACAGAGTCTCTGAATTAAACAGAATACTCTCACCCAGTCAAGAGATCAAGGCTAAATCCAACACCGTTTTTTAGCTCACTGCACCATCCCAGTTTCAGAACCTGGCTGTATGCAAATTAGTCTGTTCCTGTCCCAGTGCATGATGGGAACAGGGCAAACCAAACTGCAAAAGCCAATTCTTACACTGGGAAGGAAACAAGCTACCGGGGACCGGTTTCTGGCATTTCAGCCGTCTTCGGCCCGGCTTGCTTGAATCCTGATGGTGCAATGAGCAAGCCGGGCCGAAGAGGCTGAAATGCCAGAAACCGGTCCCCGGTAGCTTGTCTCCTTTCTGGTAAAGAATTGGCTTGGTAGTTTAGTCTGCCCTGTTCCCATGATGCACTGGGCCAGGGACAGACTGATTTGCATATAGCCAGGTTCTGAGCTGGGATGGGGCAGTGAGATAAATAACGGTGATGGATCAAGCCCTGATCTTTGGACTGGGTAAGAGTGGTCTGCTCAATTCAGACACTCTGTTCATCACCACCCCCTTTTGTAAATCGATTTTGGCCACTATAGGTGTGGCAGGGTATACTCAGACATGAGTCCCTTTCTCACTGCTCCATCAGGATTCAAGCAAGCCGGGCCGAAGAGGCTGAAATGCCAGAAACCGGTCCCCGGTAGCTTGTCTCCTTTCTGGTAAAGAATTGGCTTGGTAGTTTAGTCTGCCCTGTTCCCATGATGCACTGGGCCAGGGACAGACTGATTTGCATATAGCCAGGTTCTGAGCTGGGATGGGGCAGTGAGATAAATAACGGTGATGGATCAAGCCCTGATCTTTGGACTGGGTAAGAGTGGTCTGCTCAATTCAGACACTCTGTTCATCACCACCCCCTTTTGTAAATCGATTTTGGCCACTATAGGTGTGGCAGGGTATACTCAGACATGAGTCCCTTTCTCACTGCTCCATCAGGATTCAAGCAAGCCGGGCCGAAGAGGCTGAAATGCCAGAAACCGGTCCCCGGTAGCTTGTCTCCTTTCTGGTAAAGAATTGGCTTGGTAGTTTAGTCTGCCCTGTTCCCATGATGCACTGGGCCAGGGACAGACTGATTTGCATATAGCCAGGTTCTGAGCTGGGATGGGGCAGTGAGATAAATAACGGTGATGGATCAAGCCCTGATCTTTGGACTGGGTAAGAGTGGTCTGCTCAATTCAGACACTCTGTTCATCACCACCCCCTTTTGTAAATCGATTTTGGCCACTATAGGTGTGGCAGGGTATACTCAGACATGAGTCCCTTTCTCACTGCTCCATCAGGATTCAAGCAAGCCGGGCCGAAGAGGCTGAAATGCCAGAAACCGGTCCCCGGTAGCTTGTCTCCTTTCTGGTAAAGAATTGGCTTGGTAGTTTAGTCTGCCCTGTTCCCATGATGCACTGGGCCAGGGACAGACTGATTTGCATATAGCCAGGTTCTGAGCTGGGATGCGGCAGTGAGATAAATAACGGTGATGGATCAAGCCCTGATCTTTGGACTGGGTAAGAGTGGTCTGCTCAATTCAGACACTCTGTTCATCACCACCCCCTTTTGTAAATCGATTTTGGCCACTATAGGTGTGGCAGGGTATACTCAGACATGAGTCCCTTTCTCACTGCTCCATCAGGATTCAAGCAAGCCGGGCCGAAGAGGCTGAAATGCCAGAAACCGGTCCCCGGTAGCTTGTCTCCTTTCTGGTAAAGAATTGGCTTGGTAGTTTAGTCTGCCCTGTTCCCATGATGCACTGGGCCAGGGACAGACTGATTTGCATATAGCCAGGTTCTGAGCTGGGATGGGGCAGTGAGATAAATAACGGTGATGGATCAAGCCCTGATCTTTGGACTGGGTAAGAGTGGTCTGCTCAATTCAGACACTCTGTTCATCACCACCCCCTTTTGTAAATCGATTTTGGCCACTATAGGTGTGGCAGGGTATACTCAGACATGAGTCCCTTTCTCACTTCTCCATCAGGATTCAAGCAAGCCGGGCCGAAGAGGCTGAAATGCCAGAAACCGGTCCCCGGTAGCTTGTCTCCTTTCTGGTAAAGAATTGGCTTGGTAGTTTAGTCTGCCCTGTTCCCATGATGCACTGGGCCAGGGACAGACTGATTTGCATATAGCCAGGTTCTGAGCTGGGATGGGGCAGTGAGATAAATAACGGTGATGGATCAAGCCCTGATCTTTGGACTGGGTAAGAGTGGTCTGCTCAATTCAGACACTCTGTTCATCACCACCCCCTTTTGTAAATCGATTTTGGCCACTATAGGTGTGGCAGGGTATACTCAGACATGAGTCCCTTTCTCACTTCTCCATCAGGATTCAAGCAAGCCGGGCCGAAGAGGCTGAAATGCCAGAAACCGGTCCCCGGTAGCTTGTCTCCTTTCTGGTAAAGAATTGGCTTGGTAGTTTAGTCTGCCCTGTTCCCATGATGCACTGGGCCAGGGACAGACTGATTTGCATATAGCCAGGTTCTGAGCTGGGATGGGGCAGTGAGATAAATAACGGTGATGGATCAAGCCCTGATCTTTGGACTGGGTAAGAGTGGTCTGCTCAATTCAGACACTCTGTTCATCACCACCCCCTTTTGTAAATCGATTTTGGCCACTATAGGTGTGGCAGGGTATACTCAGACATGAGTCCCTTTCTCACTGCTCCATCAGGATTCAAGCAAGCCGGGCCGAAGAGGCTGAAATGCCAGAAACCGGTCCCCGGTAGCTTGTCTCCTTTCTGGTAAAGAATTGGCTTGGTAGTTTAGTCTGCCCTGTTCCCATGATGCACTGGGCCAGGGACAGACTGATTTGCATATAGCCAGGTTCTGAGCTGGGATGGGGCAGTGAGATAAATAACGGTGATGGATCAAGCCCTGATCTTTGGACTGGGTAAGAGTGGTCTGCTCAATTCAGACACTCTGTTCATCACCACCCCCTTTTGTAAATCGATTTTGGCCACTATAGGTGTGGCAGGGTATACTCAGACATGAGTCCCTTTCTCACTGCTCCATCAGGATTCAAGCAAGCCGGGCCGAAGAGGCTGAAATGCCAGAAACCGGTCCCCGGTAGCTTGTCTCCTTTCTGGTAAAGAATTGGCTTGGTAGTTTAGTCTGCCCTGTTCCCATGATGCACTGGGCCAGGGACAGACTGATTTGCATATAGCCAGGTTCTGAGCTGGGATGGGGCAGTGAGATAAATAACGGTGATGGATCAAGCCCTGATCTTTGGACTGGGTAAGAGTGGTCTGCTCAATTCAGACACTCTGTTCATCACCACCCCCTTTTGTAAATCGATTTTGGCCACTATAGGTGTGGCAGGGTATACTCAGACATGAGTCCCTTTCTCACTGCTCCATCAGGATTCAAGCAAGCCGGGCCGAAGAGGCTGAAATGCCAGAAACCGGTCCCCGGTAGCTTGTCTCCTTTCTGGTAAAGAATTGGCTTGGTAGTTTAGTCTGCCCTGTTCCCATGATGCACTGGGCCAGGGACAGACTGATTTGCATATAGCCAGGTTCTGAGCTGGGATGCGGCAGTGAGATAAATAACGGTGATGGATCAAGCCCTGATCTTTGGACTGGGTAAGAGTGGTCTGCTCAATTCAGACACTCTGTTCATCACCACCCCCTTTTGTAAATCGATTTTGGCCACTATAGGTGTGGCAGGGTATACTCAGACATGAGTCCCTTTCTCACTGCTCCATCAGGATTCAAGCAAGCCGGGCCGAAGAGGCTGAAATGCCAGAAACCGGTCCCCGGTAGCTTGTCTCCTTTCTGGTAAAGAATTGGCTTGGTAGTTTAGTCTGCCCTGTTCCCATGATGCACTGGGCCAGGGACAGACTGATTTGCATATAGCCAGGTTCTGAGCTGGGATGGGGCAGTGAGATAAATAACGGTGATGGATCAAGCCCTGATCTTTGGACTGGGTAAGAGTGGTCTGCTCAATTCAGACACTCTGTTCATCACCACCCCCTTTTGTAAATCGATTTTGGCCACTATAGGTGTGGCAGGGTATACTCAGACATGAGTCCCTTTCTCACTGCTCCATCAGGATTCAAGCAAGCCGGGCCGAAGAGGCTGAAATGCCAGAAACCGGTCCCCGGTAGCTTGTCTCCTTTCTGGTAAAGAATTGGCTTGGTAGTTTAGTCTGCCCTGTTCCCATGATGCACTGGGCCAGGGACAGACTGATTTGCATATAGCCAGGTTCTGAGCTGGGATGGGGCAGTGAGATAAATAGCGGTGATGGATCAAGCCCTGATCTTTGGACTGGGTAAGAGTGGTCTGCTCAGTTCAGACACTCTGTTCATCACCACCCCCTTTTGTAAATCTGTACTCCACTATAGCTGCACTTCACCACCCAAACTGTGGCCCGAAAGGGTTCCAATTACTTTCTTGCTTATGGCAAATGTGCTACGCCACTCCCTGCATATTCCTGTGTGGGCTCCACATGCAGACATTCTAGTGGAGGGAGGTGTGGCGTAGGGTTGTTGATCTGATGCCTGACAGAGCTGTGTAGGAAATGTGCAGTGGTCGTGGAAAGCTCAGCAAGGGAAGAGACTCTCCTGTCCTCTCAGGAACTGTAGCAGGCTACATAGGATAGATCTGTCAAGGAATGTAAAAATACCCGCCCGCCAGCACTTTTGTGCGTCGAAAATGATACAATACCTCCTTATAAGAGGAAAAGTCATCTTCATTTAGGTTTAAAAAAGCCGTGTGCCAGGATGCGCTGCTGCAGCACTGTGAATTCAAGTGCTTAAAACGTGCCCTGTATGTGTTACACCTTAGACTTCCTGTATGGGGTCCTTCACTGCTTGTATTACACTTCATCTCCCACAATGCATTGGGTGGGGGTATTAAGTTGTGAGCTATCCCAAGCTGCATCCAGGACGTATCCGATGACATCACTGCCTTTAAAAGAAGACCGTCCCGCTCCCAGGTGCAGCCACTCGACATTTGACCCTGCAATGAAAGCAGCCTGCAATGAAAGTAGTCTCATTTCGCGCTGCTGAGTGTCTCTTTCTTCCAGCTGGAGTTTTGTTTTTGCTCAGTTCAAGGTTGCGCTTTCGCCACGTTTGTTCCCACCAGCCTACAGCTGCATGGACTTTGTTGCACAACCCCCAATGAGCGTGCTGTAGTGCTGTTCCTTTAGCATTATTTTTTCTATTTTTGTTTTGAAGTTAGTTTACAAAAGGATAGGAAAGTCTACAACCTTGCGGGATCTTTTGACAATAAATGTTTCTGAAGTGCACTTATTTATCAGTCTATCTCTTCGCTCCTGAGGATATCTGTTTCACTGATAAGCTGTCCTGAATCTCGACAGAATGGGGCCTGGGACAGGGAGTCAGGGGCGTTAAAAGGACAATAAAGGCTCATTAACAAGTAAATGGTCTGTGAAAAGACCTGTGAAGTACTTGGGTGCGGCTGCCAAGGAAGGAATTTCCAGCAGCAGGAAGGGGGCATGGCGAGAACTCTGGATTCGAGCCAGCAACATTTTCGAGAATTTTACCGTTTCTAAATATAAATACAGACAAAGGAAATATAGATTTCCGTCTGTATTTATATGTAGAAATCCGTAAAAACGGAAAACCGCGAGCCCTAATTATAACCCAATTAATGCGTGGAAGTTACTGCCTATAATATTCGGTGCTAGGGTAGTTATTGGCTGTAGAGACAAGGGTATTAGGCAGTTAGGTGATTTATAGGGGGATGCTGGACTTTTAATTCAGTATGAACATCTGGTCAAGCAATAACAGGTGTCTCATTCACAGTTTTTTAAATATCTCCAAATCTGCGATTTTCTAAGTCGTAGAAAGTTGAAATTGAGGCCTAATTCATTAATTGAGGCTGCTAGATCCGGTGGGAAGATTGGTGTTTTGTATAAAATATTATTTTTATATAGAATGGGTGATCTACAGAAACACAACTCACAATTGACTGCCAAATTTGGAGAGGAAATATCATTGGAAGAGGCAATTGTTATGTCTAATGAAGATTTTGTCTGCAAATCTGAAAGTACAATTTTTTAACACTGCATTTAATTTGTACTATACTCCTGCACGAATGCACAAATGGGGAGACAGATATGATGGTAAATGTTTCCGCTGTGGGGGAGATGATGCAGATAGCCTGCACATTTTTTTTATCTGTGCCAAATAAAAAAAAAATCGCAGGATATTGAAAGATATCTATAAAAGATGTTCAACGCACCATTTGTTCTTACACCAGCTTTAATGCTCTTAGGGATTGGGCCAGGGGTCAATATGGGTAATGCTTTTTACAAACAGCAGTATTTTGTATTTGTTGCAATGACTGTGGTACGATTAGTTATAGCCTCTGAGTGGCTCTCCCCAGAATCTCCAAGTTTTGACTCTAGGTGTATTAAAATGTTTAATTTAGCAAAATTCGAAATAAGTTTGTATTCAATCAAAGGTATTAGAAAACGAAAATTAGGAGAATCTATATGGGGAGTTTTCTCCGAATTTACGACTGTAGGATGTTAAATCTTTGATTTGTTGTATGTAATTTTTGTGAATTTAGCTGTGGTTTCAATTCTTTTTCGTTGAACTGTGATAATAAAATAAATATTTAGAAAAAAACAGTATTTCTAGTCCTTATCTGTATGGAATAAAAACAGCAAATATAAACAGAGAACTCACTTAACCCATTGCGTGCTTATGACGGAACCACGCCGTCATGAGCCACGGGCTCATGACGCCTTGGTTCCACCCTTTTTTGATCTAGCACAAAACATTCAGACGCAATGTGTCCACACTATGAAGCCATGGGCCCAAAGTTTTTGTTTGACCCATCCAGAATTCTTTGCATTCTGTGGTTTACCTTAGCTTTTTGTGTTATAAATTTAGGACTCTAAGAAATGGACATGCTACTCACAGATAACACTGGGCATCTAGAGAACTTGAAGGGGTTTCTTCTTGTAACTGCCAAAGTGGGCCCATGTTACTAGAGTCAGGCTTGCCTTTGTAGCCGACATCACTTTGCATTCAGGATCTTGTAGGTTCACTTTTGCCATCAGCAGTTTAGAGCTCTGTGATCCAGCAATCAATGCCAAAGCAACATTGCTTTGAAAGCCAAGACTGAGAACCTAATTGGAGTGTCGGGCGGACATAAGTACGCCCAACACTGTCTCGGTCCTTGGATCGACCTACCTCCGGTCGGCGGTCCCAACCTCATAATTAGGATGCGACCGAACACTGTTCAGACACATTCCTACATTTCCCTATGGGAGCATGCATTACGGGCGTAAACCGGCTGTAATACATGCTCCCATAGGAAAATGAGAGGTGCTGTTCATCCCTGCACCTGCCTGCCACAGGGTGCAGAGATCAAAAGGGAGGCATCATATGTGCCCTGTCAGCCCCCAACCTGAGGCCGCACACACAAGGGGGCCCTGCTGGGGGACCCCAAACACGCTTTTCAACATGGTTTCCATGTAGGACAGGCCAGCATGGAAACCATGCATCATAAACCCAAGGGCAGACAGGCCTGCACTTTGGGATTATGAGTCGGTTCCGACTCAGCCCGTTGGAATCCAGCCCAAATGACTAGCCGCTTTAAATTCCGACTGGCTGATACATAATCACCTGGTCGGAATATAAACCAACGATGGGGTTCGTAAAGCCTCTGACCATAGGTTGGAGACTTCCCGACCTCCATCATAATTTGCCCCTTAATGATGAAGTGCGACATTTGCAAGGTTTTCATCTTGCTCATGGCAGCAGAATATCAGGCATCAAAACCTGCCAAGCTTCCTAGGTTCAAGCTTCTCTAGTCCAGTTTTTTCTCTTAGAATTGTGAGACTTGTAGACTTTTTTAACCCAGTACAAAACCAGAACTACATGTCCCTGAATTCTAAGGAAAAAACGCGACTGGATTAACTAGTCACTTGTGGCCTAGTTAAATGTGCATGTACTGTTTGGCACTGAGCACCTGCGCTTCTTTAATCTGAAAGAGAGAGTATCTGCACTTCTCATCACCGCTGCAATACATTTAATAGAACCGTACCAGCACTTCTCAGGAGCAAACAGGGACTTTCATTAGTGAGCCCCTACACTTCTATATTTCCATTTAAAATACTGCACATGGGCCTGGGAAACTTGGCATCTATGGGAATCCAGGCTGAGGCTTCTCTTTCACAAATCCTCCCTTTTATGTGTGTGACTTCACTTGGATCACTGGAAGTACTAGAATACTACAACCCCTAGAATGGCGAAGGTTGTCAAATCAAAGCATAGGACTGAAAACATGATTTCTGACTGCATGAGCAATATGGCCATCCTGAATGCATGAGATGAGGTCACTTGACAGCAGCACAGGAGTGTTTTCTGTTACCTACGTGAACTTAGCTGTCGAGTAGCCCCATTTCATTTGTGACAACTTCAGCCCTAACACTTTAATCAACAATACTTTGTTTAGTGGGACTTGCAGTTTCTTATTTTCAAAAAGCGTCTTAAACCGACCCAGAAGGTAATGTACTTTGGATGAAAAAAAGCCAGAATATTACACGTAACATCAAAGCACCTGGCACCTTTGCATGTGCCTATTGAGTGAATGGTTAATTTGTTCAGTTCAGCTCGTGTACACTAAAACCTAAACCACCCTAAAGAATTAGTAAAAGCAAGTCCTGTATGAACATTTCCAAGTGTCTTGATTACTGACAGTAGTCAATTCTCTGGGACAGGGTTTTTTCATAGTGGTACTTGTAGTACGATTAATTGATTTTAAATTCAGTACGAAGGATTCAAGAAAAAACCTGGGAGAGGATATACTACTACCACATGGGATCAGAAAAGGTAAGAGCTGAGATATATTCCAAATATAGCAGCTCAAAACTGTCAAGGGACCCTACGTCATCACAACACATGTATCCTGTTCTGGATTTTTAACCAATGGCAAATTGAATCCTTGCGTTAAAAAGAAAAGGAGGACCCCACACAGACTAATAGGGGACTGGGGGGATAATGAATCTTCAATATGAGAACAAGGCGTCCCCACGAGAAAACAGTCAAAGACTGTGTGTCACACCTAGTTCCTAGAATCTAGGGTGAGTGTTCCATTTATCTAGACGCGACTTTATAAAGCATGCCAATAATCTGGCGGGAAAGGTAAAGTTACAGTGATTCGTGCTTACTTACTATCCGTGTATGATCAAAAGGAGCAATGTGTACCTGCTGTTCTAGTTACTAGTATCCCTAAAGATGCCAACTGTTATTTGAAAGGGGATTGTTGTCTCACCGTATAACCAACATTAAAAATGACCGTTTTTTAGTAATACCCACAATAGGTTAAAATACCTAGCTTTCAACAAACATGTACATAAATCGATATCTTCAGTAAATGTCAAAGGAAAAGGAAAAGTTTACCACACCATTAGTTACTCTGTTACACATTTATTATACATACACATTTAAAATTTCATCTTTACAAAGTATACAATCAATCAAAGAAACAGTGTTAATACATTTGTATAAAACAATTTAAAAACAAAGAATCACAGGTCGACGCGGCGTTTCGGTTTCTTGTATTTCTACCTTCTTCAGGACAGATTCTACATGAGTTTAAAAAGAAATTTTAAGAAAACAGAGTTACTCTACGTAGCATTGGTGCAGAACATTAAGTATACACATTTCTAAGTAATCATGAGCTCATTTAACTGAAACTTCATTACTAGGCATCTCTAGTCCAAACAGACCTTATTACATCTCCCCAGATTTCCTATTCCATATTGTTGGTGATGTTTGCACACAGTTAGGCATATATAATTTCTTACTGGTAATTCTAAAAGACATTAGTTTAAGAACACATAACGACCATGTCTTTACAATTCATACACTTCGTACAAAACTAGTGGTGTTTACCTCTCCCATGGACTATATAGTCCAATGCTTATGAAGCCCACATGGAGCAACCCTATCACGACAGTCTAAATAGTTGTATATCTGTTGCATACCTTAAAACAAGTGGAGTAAATTTCCCCACCAGACAGTATTTTCTGTTTAAAACCTTGTTGCCATCTGATTTCTGGACTTATTTTCGGTTGTGTTCGGTGTATTACCTCTGGATAGAATAAATTCAATATAAGGGTAGCACATTAATAAATTTGTTTATTTAGAGATGTTCATCTGTTTGTCACAATAGACATCCTTATAGAATATACAAGAGGTTTGTGGTAAATTCATATTTCCACGTATAGTATTACCTCTGGAAAAGAATAAATTCAATGTACCAATCGCACATCAAAGATTATATCTATATGTCACAAAGGACATTATTAAAAACAAGTAGTTTTATGGCAACTTCATAACTGCAGGTATAACGTGTGGAATTAGTTATGTACCTTATATTAAGACTTTTCACGCTTGGTCTTCGACTACCAGGAGGAGCCACCGTATTATCCTATGTAGGTTTCTTTAATGACCCTGAGAAGTATTTTAATTGTTTGGTTATAGGTTTTTATCATTCCAAATATGGGCTCTGTTTAATTAGCAGTGCCTCAGTCATCACTCACCATTTAAAAAAGTTGCTGATAATTGCAATTTCTTTTATGTTCAGGTTCTCAGGCACCTCGTTGTGGATGTCGGGGTTCCTGTTGCCTAAAGTGATGGAAAAGACATTTTGCTATATTCTTCCAAATTCCAAATAGTTTTTCTCATTTGCTACAGTCCTTGACTTAATCATTGCTAGCGCTGTCAGATTGTTTATCTTTAAACCCAAAAACGCTTTTTGGATGTTGTTATTAAAACTATTTTAATGCTATCAGTAAGTTTATAGCGACCGGAATTATGCCCACACTTTTTTTTAGTCTTTACCTTTAAGATTACAAGCGGCCTCCCTGCTCCTGGGTCCCGGTAGTCTTTAAACAGCGTTCCTCGGCGGTCCTATTCGATCCGTTACAAAAATGGAATGGAACGCTAGTCTCTCTCGCGGTGTTAATATAGCAGCCGTGTGTTAATTGGCTTCTTTTCACACCCGCGCTTATTGGTTCCGGGACCCAGGAGCAGGGAGGCCGCTTGTAATCTTAAAGGTAAAGACTAAAAAAAAGTGTGGGCATAATTCCGGTCGCTATAAACTTACTGATAGCATTAAAATAGTTTTAATAACAACATCCAAAAAGCGTTTTTGGGTTTAAAGATAAACAATCTGACAGCGCTAGCAATGATTAAGTCAAGGACTGTAGCAAATGAGAAAAACTATTTGGAATTTGGAAGAATATAGCAAAATGTCTTTTCCATCACTTTAGGCAACAGGAACCCCGACATCCACAACGAGGTGCCTGAGAACCTGAACATAAAAGAAATTGCAATTATCAGCAACTTTTTTAAATGGTGAGTGATGACTGAGGCACTGCTAATTAAACAGAGCCCATATTTGGAATGATAAAAACCTATAACCAAACAATTAAAATACTTCTCAGGGTCATTGAAGAAACCTACATAGGATAATACGGTGGCTCCTCCTGGTAGTCGAAGACCAAGCGTGAAAAGTCTTAATATAAGGTACATAACTAATTCCACACGTTATACCTGCAGTTATGAAGTTGCCATAAAACTACTTGTTTTTAATAATGTCCTTTGTGACATATAGATATAATCTTTGATGTGCGATTGGTACATTGAATTTATTCTTTTCCAGAGGTAATACTATACGTGGAAATATGAATTTACCACAAACCTCTTGTATATTCTATAAGGATGTCTATTGTGACAAACAGATGAACATCTCTAAATAAACAAATTTATTAATGTGCTACCCTTATATTGAATTTATTCTATCCAGAGGTAATACACCGAACACAACCGAAAATAAGTCCAGAAATCAGATGGCAGCAAGGTTTTAAACAGAAAATACTGTCTGGTGGGGAAATTTACTCCACTTGTTTTAAGGTATGCAACAGATATACAACTATTTAGACTGTCATGATAGGGTTGCTCCATGTGGGCTTCATAAGCATTGGACTATATAGTCCATGGGAGAGGTAAACACCACTAGTTTTGTACGAAGTGTGTGAATTGTAAAGACATGGTCGTTATGTGTTCTTAAACTAATGTCTTTTAGAATTACCAGTAAGAAATTATATATGCCTAACTGTGTGCAAACATCACCAACAATATGGAATAGGAAATCTGGGGAGATGTAATAAGGTCTGTTTGGACTAGAGATGCCTAGTAATGAAGTTTCAGTTAAATGAGCTCATGATTACTTAGAAATGTGTATACTTAATGTTCTGCACCAATGCTACGTAGAGTAACTCTGTTTTCTTAAAATTTCTTTTTAAACTCATGTAGAATCTGTCCTGAAGAAGGTAGAAATACAAGAAACCGAAACGCTGCGTCGACCTGTGATTCTTTGTTTTTAAATTGTTTTATACAAATGTATTAACACTGTTTCTTTGATTGATTGTATACTTTGTAAAGATGAAATTTTAAATTTGTATGTATAATAAATGTGTAACAGAGTAACTAATGGTGTGGTAAACTTTTCCTTTTCCTTTGACATTTACTGAAGATATCGATTTATGTACATGTTTGTTGAAAGCTAGGTATTTTAACCTATTGTGGGTATTACTAAAAAACGGTCATTTTTAATGTTGGTTATACGGTGAGACAACAATCCCCTTTCAAATAACAGTTGGCATCTTTAGGGATACTAGTAACTAGAACAGCAGGTACACATTGCTCCTTTTGATCATACACAGATAGTAAGTAAGCACGAATCACTGTAACTTTACCTTTCCCGCCAGATTATTGGCATGCTTTATAAAGTCGCGTCTAGATAAATGGAACACTCACCCTAGATTCTAGGAACTAGGTGTGACACACAGTCTTTGACTGTTTTCTCGTGGGGACGCCTTGTTCTCATATTGAAAATTGAATCCTTGGACATGCAAATCCATAGATTTAATGTGGAAATTGAAAGGGGACGGATCGCTGTGGCTGTCACGTGTGACATTTGATTAAAGTGTACAGGGAAAATTCCTGTGCTTGAAATCCCATGGAGTCAATGAATTACTCTTTTTGAAGATCTCAGGAGGAACACTTTCACTTCATCTACGTGAACCAATTTGCTGCAACCGATGTCCCATTCAACAAGAATTGGCAAATGCAATATTTGTCGCCTTTAGGATCTATTGGCTTTGCAAATGTCTATGGCGGTGCTGGACAGCATCCCCAATACTGTGCAGCATAGTTGAAGAGTAAACAAAATAAAGGTGCTTTGATGCTTCCACCAATGTTATTTTGTAAGCCTACCTCGAAGGAGATTTTTTGTAATTAAATGCTTAATATTTATATTGACATTAACATGTAACTCAGAAATGCACTCAGTGTGTATTTTATCATGTTTAGATTGACAATAGGTACGGTGGGCCTGTATTTTAAAAGTGGCTAAAGTTTAGTTGCAAGCTTGCTTTCATAACTTGTCTTTCTTCCGAGAGAACCCAACTCCAGATACTATTTCAATGTGCTCTTGGTTTTCTGTTCTCATTTGAAAAGATTTTCTTTTGCACCATCCTTGTGAAATGTGCTAGCGAGTTTATGCGATGCTCCTATGGAGGACAGCTATGTAGCTCAATGTGTCGCAACATGGAACGCATAGGTAGGGAAGGAGGTAATATAGCAGTGAATCAATGCAGGGGGCAGAAGCAACATGAGGGGCCGGGGGATGGAAACCAAGGCCTGACTGAATGTATCAGGCATCGGGCATTTCCCTGGGAGGCTTGAAGGGTGAGGGCCGATTTGATTGTTGGGGGTTGCTTTTGTAGCAGTGCATCAGATTTAAAAGCACTGCAGATTTCCTTGTATATCCAACAGTTTTCAGGCAACAATAAAAGGGCCAAGATAACACTGGTGATTAATTTACCTGCTGGAGAAAGATCAGAGTTTTGTCTAGTGGTAGCTTTGACTAATTTAAGGCAGTGCAGAGGGCTAATATGTCTGCTGCTAAGAGCATGTACTATGCAGATCACTGAACAGTATTTTATGTGTATAGCTCAGTGGGTTACTGCTTTTGTCACAGAGATCATTGTGTTACTGTTCAGTTCATAAGTTACAATCGTAATGTAGGTTATAGGTTAGAAAGTGATTTTTTTTGTCCCTAGTCTTTCATTATCCTAATTTTGCTAAAAAGAATTTGTTTGGGTAGAAATACATTCTTATTAGTAAAGTAAACCCTAACAACTGTGTTGTGTCCTGAATCCTGAGCTTGTGCTTCTCCAGACCAAGCACTGTTAAAAAATGGCTAACAGTAAAGATAACATGTGAATCCTACACCATGTAGTTGCTTTTGCAGCGACGGCTCCTCCACAATGGTGAAGGAGCATCCTCCCACTGGTTCAGAGCCAGCAGCTAGAAAATAAAACAATATTGTATTGTTGTTTTATTTTTCAACTGCTGGTTCACTTAATCTATACATATAAGATTTCATTCTGGTGAAACAAGCTGCTTTACACTCCTTTTGGACTAAGCCTGGAGGCTGCATTCCACAGCTACCTATTAGAGAACTTTCTAAAGTTGTCTAAGACCTCTTAAAACACCATAAGGGTTGTGTGGACTGGTGCAGTGTGCCCACTTACATTAGTGGACATTGTGAGAAGTTAGCCTGGCATATGATGTCCACTAGTTCTAGTGGGCACCTTGTACCAGTCTAATCGACCCCTATTGATGGTGGTTGTAAAGTCAACCTTATAGAAAGCTATACTAGTGGCACCATGTACCAGCAGTCTTCAGGCTAAGACTTCAGTAGGTGAGTTAAGCAAGTTGTTTTACCAATTATAATCCCTTGAGTACCACTCTTTATGAGGTCAGAGGTCAAAATACAATACAAGTCACACAGTTAATATACGATAAGTTGCACAGTATACGTTATGCCCTAGGGGCCTCACAAACCATGTACTAAGAAAGTGGTATAAGTACCACAAGAGAATTAGAAAGCAGGCCTAGGACCTGTGGAATCGCTGGGGCTATACTAATTGGCCAAAGGTTAGGAAGTAGGAGGCCCACGTTGGCCACGTGCAGTGTCTAAACACAGGCGCGGGTGGCCATAGACTTTCTATGGAGTTCGTAAAAGTTACAAATATGCAATTTAGGGACACTTCCGGATGGACTAGGATGGAACACTTTTAAACTGGGACACTTCGAGAGTCAAGACCCACGGGAGCACTGGAGTACTCGTGTTACCTCACCCTGGGAAGCCGGGTGCATAGGTGTCTTTTCATGTCGGGTTTTCGTCGTCTTTTTCTATGGAGAGCTGCAAAGAAGTGCTGCAGACGACCAGAGGAAAAGTGTCCGGGTGGATCCAAGGGTGGATCAAAGATCTGAAGAACCTGAAAGCAGAAGGGACAGAGTCTGGGTCATTAGCCAGTGACCAGGAAGGTACCAGGAAGGAACCAGGCGATGTCGGTGATTTCAGGTGAGGTAGTCGAACTTGTCTCTTCAGCCACGAGGTCCAGGAGGCATCGACGATTACCAGGCGCTGGATTCGAGCTGTCTCATGAGGGATCTAGATGACTGCAGTGTTGGTATCTGGATCAGACCCAACAAGCCTTGACAACCGCAACCCATGCAGGATGTCAAGATTGCCTCTGTTGCAGACCAGCAAAGTCTGGGGTGCTTCTCCTTTTCAGGAAAGATGGAGCAAGCCTGAAGCAACCAGGAAAGTGAGTTAGTTCCAAAATGGAGTCTTCAGGGGGCTCACTAGCCAATGGGCAAGAAACCAGGAAGACGCATCAAGCTGAAGTGCAAAGGCGGGGCCCACGAAACACTCGCTGAGTGTAGGGACCTGGGCTTCGGTGCAAATGGTACCCGGGGCTGGGGATTCTCGTACCCCACTGCACAACTTACTGAGGCTTCAGGAAAGGAGTGCAGGTAGCAAAATGCAGGATGTCCAGGGTGTCCGTCCCATGTCTCTCGTTTCCGCCACGGGTCTCAGCTGTGCTGTGGATGTGGGTCGGAGTCAGAGAAGTCTAGAAGTCTAGTTTCTGTATTGCAGAGTCTTCGGGATCTGGCAGGAGCCTTGAAAATGCAGACTGGCAAAGTTGCTGTTGGTGCCTGTTTGAACAGGGTGGTCACTCCTTGACCACAAGGGAGATATCTTCCGTCTTCCAGTCAGAATGGAACGTCAAAGGTCCAGGATATGTCTTACAAAGATTCATCCAGGGTATTAATCTAAAGTCCTAGGGACACACCTCCTATACTTGTACTAAGGATGGGGGCTGGAAAACTGGCTAGGTCCCTCCTATGGGTGGACCTGGCCAGGGGGTGCTTACACTCCCTTCCCTTTGTCCAGTCTTGTGCCAGAGCTGGGGCTGAGTGCCCCAGCAACTGGTTTGAACCGGGCTATGCATGGAGCACCTTGTGTGCCCCAGGCAGCGTCTGGAAAAGCATTTGCTGATGCAGCCCTCCTTGCCCCAATACACAAAACCCTGTCTGGGGAGGTGCTTGCAACTCCCTGGACAGGAAACCTATTGTCCAGGCCTCCCCTGCCGGAGTTTCGTCCAGCAGAAGGAGGTCAGACTCGTGTCTGTGGCAGCAGCATCCATTTTGTGATGCTGAGGCTCTGTTTAACTTTAACCGGGTAAAGCAGTAACTACATGTCTTCTCCCTCTAGAAGGGTGGAATGCTACCCCCGCCGCCAGGACTGGGGGTGGGGGGTAGTATTCCAAAATGTTTGACACCTTACACGACATGTTTTGATAAAGACAAACCAAAGTTAGCATTAACTGCGAGGATTATAATGCACTTAAGAGTATATGGTATGGCTATATCATAGAACAGCAATAGGGATATGGCGCCGAAAGCTGCAGAGGGGCTCAGCTCATGCTAGGGCACTCTCTCACATAAAATCAAGCACTCTGCCTCCAGGATTGTCGAGGCCTACCATAGGAGTGGCTTATAGGTGTATTTGTGTCTATATGTAAAGGTAGATATAGGTATACTATATCTAAGTACGGGGTGATTACACCTGAGAGGACTTGGTTCACCAAACATTTGGAATGTGGCAGGTGCATTTTTCAGACAAAAAAGGCATTACCACAAATTGATAATGTCCTCCTGGGGTTGAAAATGCTGCCTTTGGCTTTGCATCCTCAGCTAGTCTGATCTGCCAGTAGCCAGCTGTCAGGTCAAATGTACTCAAAAACTTGGCAGATGCCAATCTGTCAATGAGTTCATCTACCCTGGGTATTGGATGGGCGTCTGTCCTAGTGACAGCATTGAGACCTCTGTAATCCATGCAAAACCTTATCTCTCTCTTACCATCTTGGGTGTGAGGTTGGACTGGCCCAAGGGCTCTCTGAGGGCTCAATGACTCCCAAATCCAACATCTTTTGGACCTCTGTGCTGATACAGTCCCTGACATGATCAGGTTGCCTGTAAATCTTACTTTTAACAGGAAGACTGTCCCCAGTGTCCACTTCATGAGTGTACCAGGTAGTCTGACTGGAGTCAGTGAAAACATATGTCTGTAGTACTGTAGATCTTGTCTGCAGTCCTGCTGCTGTTGGTCAGTTAGGCTGCCTGCCAAGGCTACACCATCAACTGAACCATCATCAGGGTTCTGAGAGAGCAGGTCTGTGAGAGGGTCACTCTCTTCCTCCTGTCCCTCATCAGTTGCCATGAGCAACCCCATGTCTGCCCTGTCAACATATGGTTTCAATCTGTTGACATGAAGCACCCTGTGGGGGCTCCTGGGAGTTCCAAGGTCAACCAAATAGGTGACGTCTCCCTTTTTGTTCAACAATAGTGTGGGGTCCACTCCACTTGCCTTGGAGAGCTGCTGGGGCCACAGGCTCCAACACCCACACTTTCTGTCCTGGCTGGTAAACAGTCAGTACAGCCTTTTGGTTATGCCAGGCCTTTTGCAATTCCTGACTAGCCTCAAGGTTTTTGGATGCCTTTTTCATGTACTCGGCCATCCAGGCGTGGAGACCAAGTACATAGTCCACAATGTCTTGTTTGGGAGGTTTGAGAGGTAACTCCCATCCCTCCTTCACCAGACAAAGGGGTCCTCATACAGGATGCCCACACATAAGTTCAAAAGGGCTGTAGCCAACCCCCTTCTGTGGGACCTCTCTGTAAGCAAAAAAAAGGCAAGGCAGCAGGATGTCCCATCTCCGCCTGAGCTTTTCAGGGAGACCCTTAATCATGCTCTTTAAGGTCTTGCTGAATCTCTGAACTAGACCATTACACTGTGGATGATAGGGTGTGGTGAACTGGTAGTTCACTCCACACTCCTTCCTTGTTACAGTCAGATATCTAGACATAAAGTTTGCACCTCTGTCTGAGACAACCTCCTTCGGAAATCCACTCTTGAGAAAACTCACAGGAGGGCTCTTGCCACAACAGATGCTATTTTGGTCCTCAGGGGAATGGCTTCTGGGTATCTGATGGCATGATCCACTACCACCAGAATAAATCTGTGCCGAGAGGCTGTTTGGGGATCCATTGGTCCAACAATGTCAATCCCTACACGTTCAAAGGGAACCCCCACCACAGGTAGTGGTATAAGGGGGGCCTTTGTGGTGCCAACTGATTTGCCAATGGCTTGGCAGGTGACACAGGAGCGACAAAACTCCTTGGTATCCTCTGACATATGAGGCCAGTGAAAGTGAGGGACAAGCCTGTCCCAAGTCTTGTTCTGGCCAAGATGTCCTCCAAGGGGAATATCATGGGCTAGTGTGAGAAGGAAGCCCCTGAATGCCAAAGTTATGACCAACCTCCTGGAAGCTCCAGGCTTGGGGTTTCTAGCCTCTCAATACAGGAGCCCTTCATCCCAATAAGTCTTATGGGTCCCACTAGCATTCCCTGCAGCCTCAGCAGCAGCTTGCTGTCTGAGGGGGTTCAAGAGAAGGGCAGTCCAACTGCACCTGCCTCAGATCTTCCCTGGAGGGCCCCCTGTCCCAAGAAACTCAACCTGATCAGGCTCAAGCTCTTCTAGGACAGTTTCCTCCTGGGTCTCACAATAAGCTTCCTGAGAAGGCTGATCCTCTTCCTGAGGCAAGGGGGAAGGCACTTCTTTAACCTTACTGCTTCTCCTCCTGGTAGGCAACTGGTCCATTGTTCCAGAATCCAGTGCCTGTTCAGTGTTGCAATTTCTGACCTGTGACCTAGTCACAGCAATGACATGTGCTGATATCCCTAACATTTCAGCATGGGTCCTATACTCCACTTCAGCCCAAGCTGAAGTCTCCAGGTCATTTCCAAGCAAACATTCTACAGGGAGGTCTGAGCTAACCACAACCTTTTTGAGGCCAGTTACCCCTCCCCAGGAGAAATGAACAATTGCCATACTGTGAGTGGTAGTGACATTGCTAGCATTGGTCACTAGGTAATTTTCACCTAGTATGATCTGTCCAGGGTCCACAAAGCCAGACGTCACTATTGTGACACTAGCACATGCGTCCCTGTAGGCCTGAGCCACTTTGTCATTAATTAAAGGAGTTTGTCTGTACTTGCCCACGTTATTGGGACTTACAGTAGAGGACAGAGTTGTGTCCCCATCACAGATCAAAACAGCTTGAGTTGGTATTCTAACTCAGTTCCCAGGGTTAACCCTCCTACACCCTTCTGTTGAGAACCACCACTTGGAGCAGAACTAAGGGGAACAGTTGCCTTAGTGGCAATGGTGGCTGGAGCTGCCTCCTTCTTGGTGCAATCACTGGTCCAGTGAGTATTTACTTTACAAAACTTGCACCATGGTTTCTTTGGGCCTTCTTTATTTTTAGATTGTTGGGAACCCCCACCATTAGAAGCTTTTTGGGGACCTTGAGAAGACTTCTGGTCTTTTGCTTTCTCCCCACCTTTTTGGTCTTGCTTCTTCTGATCACCACCTTGGTTCTGTACCTTCTGCTTCACCCTGGTTCTGACCTATTTGTCTGCCTTCTTTCCCAATTCTTGGGGAGAGGTCAGATCAGAGTCAACCAAGTGCTGATGCAATAACTGGTTTTGACAGTTGTTAAGAATTTGTTCTCTCATAATAAGGTTATACAATCCTGTATAGTCACTTACTTTACTGCCCAGCAACCAGCCTTCCAGAGCTTTAGTAGTACAATCTACAAAATCAGTCCAATCTTGAGTATGTGTCTTTTGGGTATCCCTGAACAGCAACCTGTACTGCTCAGTGGTTAGGCCAAACCCATCTATTAGAGCACTCTTCAGGACATAGTAGTTGTCGGCATCCTGTTCATTAGCTGTTAGGAGCGTAACTCTGCCTTTATCTGAAAAGGAGAGCCATAAAATTGCTGCTCACTGACTCTGGGGTACCTGCTGTACTTTGCAGGTCCTCTCCAAAGCAGTGATCCACTTGTGGGTGTCATCCCCTATCTGATAGGGGGGCACAATGTTGTTCAGGTTTCTATGGTCATGAGACCTTTCCCTACCACTTGGGATTTTGCTGCCACCAGTGGGCTCTAGCCCACGCCATTTCTTCTCTCTCTCAAGAGCTAGGGTCTATTTTGCAAGAGCAACTTCTTGCCTCTTGATCCTAAGCTTGGCCTCTCTCATCCTAGCTTTATGCGCTCTTCTCTGAGGAGAAGGCATCCTCCTCGGAGCAGAGGTATTGGACCCTACTGAGGAATCAGAATGATCAGAACCACTGAAAGTGATCTGCGCCTTCTGTTTCCACTGTTAGGCCTATTTGGAAGGTTAGAGGGGGCCTACCATGGATCGCTCCACCTCCAGATAGTCTTGTATTGCCCAGGTCAGGTTAATCAGCCTCATATTGGTCAGCATCAACTTCATCATCAGAGACCAGTGGATCCTCCCCAGTATTCTCTTCTGTTGAGGGATGGCCCCATCTCTACGACCTTTGTTACCTGGGTCTGATGCATTCTCTGCACCACGAGCCACTAAGATATCTACCAGGTGGTTAAAGGTTGGACTCTGTCCTTGTCTCAGTCTTCTGACCACACACAAGCTTCTCAGTTCCTGAAAAGAGAATGTGTCATACTTAGAAGGAAACCTTTGGTTGTCTTCTGGCAGAGGCCCACTAGGCCCTGTTTCCAAGGACATTGCTAGTGAGGTGTGGTGTGTGCACCTACCTACACTACTTGTTTTCCTACTAGAACCTCACTAGGAGTTGTAGTCAGGGTGTGCTAAGCCCTTACCACCTACAACTATTAAGTTCAGTAGAACTTATGTATATATAAGACTTGATTTATATGTACCTACAGGTACCTTGATATGATCTTTCAGATGATATCTCTAGATTATTTGGTAAAACAATTGCAAGCTCTTATCCCAACCGCTGCACACCAATGTGAGAAGTTAGCCTGGCATATGATGTCCACTAGTTCTAGTGGGCACCTTGTACCAGTCTAATTGACCCTTATTGATGGTGGTTGTAAAGTCAACCTTATAGAAAGCTATCCTAGTGGTAGCATGAACCAGCAGTCTTCAGGCTAAGACTTCAGTAGGCGAGTTAAGCAAGTTGTTTTACCAATTATAATCCCTTGAGTACCAAATGAAAGGACACCACACAATGTATATATCAAATATATGGGTATTTTATCTAAACACAACCCCTCTGCACTCTTTATGAGGTCAGAGGTCAAAATACAATACAAGTCACACAGTTAATATACCATAAGTTGCACAGTATACGTTATGCCCTAGGGGCCTCACAAACCATATACTGATATGCTAAGAAAGTGGTATAAGTACCACAAGAGTATTAGAAAACAGGGCTAGAGCCTGTGGAATCGCTGGGGCTACACTAATCGACCAAAGGTTAGGAAGTAGGAGGCCCACGGAAGCCGCGTGCAGTGTCTAAACACAGGCGCAGGTTACTATTGACTTTCTATCGAGTTTGTAAAAGATACAAATATGCAATTTAAGGACACTTCCGGATGGATTAGGATGGAACCCTTTTAAAATAGGACACTTCGAAAGTCAAGATCCACGGGAGCACTGGAGTACTCGTGTTACCTCACCCTGGGAAGCCGGGTGCATAGCTGTCTTTTCGTGTCGGGTTTCGTTGTCATTTTCTATGGAGAGCTGCAAAGAAGTGCTGCAGGCAACCAGAGGAAAAGTTTCTGAGTGGATCCAAGGGTGGATCGAGGATCTGAAGAACCTGAAAGCAGAAGGGACAGAGTCTGGGTCACTAGCCAGTGACCAGGAAGGAACCAGGTGATGACGGGTCATTTCAGGTGAAGTAGCCAAACTTGTCTCTTCAGCCACGAGGTCCAGGAGGCATCAACGATGACCTGGCGCTGGATTAGAGCTGTCCCACAACGGCTCTAGATGACTGCGGTGTCGGTATCCGGATTGGACCCAACAACCCTTGGCAACCACAACCCACACAGGATGTCAAGATTGACTCTGTTGCAGACCAGCAAGGTCTGGGGCGCTTCTCCTTTTCAGGGAAGCTGGAGCTAGTCTGGAGCAACCAGGAAAATGAGTTAGTTTCAAAATGGAGTCTCAGGGGGCTCACTAGCCAACAGGCAAGGAACCGGGAAGATGCACTGAGCTGATATGCAAAGGCGTAGTGTGGGGGCCTGGGCTTCGGTGCAAATGGTGCTCGGGGATGGGGCTTCTCATACCCCAATGCACAACTTACTGAGGCTTCAAGAAAGGAGTACAGGTAGCAAAATGTAGGATGTCCACGGTGTCCGGTCCAACATCTCTCGTTTCCGCCACGGGTCTCAGCTTTGCTGTGGATGTGGGTCGGAGTCAGAGAAGTCTGGAAGTCTAGTTCCTGTGTCCCAGAGGTTCGGGATCCAGCGGGAGCCTTGAAAACGCAGACTGGCAAAGTTGCTGTTGGTGCCTGTTTGAACAGGGTGGTCACTCCTTGACCACAAGGGAGATATCTTCCATCTTCCAGTCAGAAGGGAACGTCGAAGGTCCAGGATATGTCTTTCAAAGATTCGCCCAGGGTAATAATCTAAAGTCCTAGGGACACAGCTCCTATACTTATACTACGGATGGGGGATGGACTACCTGGCTAGGTCCCTCCTATGGGTGGACCTGGGCAGGGGGTGGTTACACCCCCTTCCCTGTCCAGTTTCACGCCAGAGCTGGGGCTGAGTGCCCCCGCAACTGGTTTGAACCGGGCTATGCATGGAACACCTTGTGTGCCACAGGCAGTGTCTGGAAAAACATTTGCTGATGCAGCCCTCCCTTTCCCAATACACAAACCCTGTCAGGGGAGGTGCTGGCACCTCCCTGGACAGGAAACCTATTGTCCAGGCCTCCCCTGCCGGAGTTTCGTCCAGCAGCAGAGGTCAGACTTGTGCCTGTGGCAGCAGCATCCATTTTGTGATGCTGAGGCTCTGTTTAACTTTAACCGGGTAAAGCAGTAACTACATTTCTTCTCCCCCTAGAAGGGTGGAATGCTACCCTCGCCGCCAGGACTGGTGGGGGGTGGGGGGGGGGGTAGTATTCCAAAGTGTCTGACATCTTACACTACATGTTTTGATAAAGCCAAACCAGAGTTAGCATTAAAAGCGAGGATTATAATGCACTTAAGAGTAGATGGTATGGCTATATCATAGAACAGCTATAAGGAGATGGTTCTGAAAGCTGCAGAGGGGCTCAGCTCATGCTAGGGCACCCTCTCACATAAAACCAAGCACTCTGCCTCCAGGATTGTCGAGGCCTACCATAGGAGTGCCTTATAGGTGTATATGTGTCTATATATAACGGTAGATATAGGTATACTATATCCAAGTAAGGGGTGATTACACCACCTTACCCAGGCTGTTTGAACAGACCTGTGGTGTCAGTTTGGAAGGCAAACCAGAGGTGGCACAATACATGCTGCAGCCCCTGGTAGGCCTAAGGTGCACCTATGCCCTGGGTACCTATGGTACACTATACAGGGGCTCACAAAGGTGACCCAGTAATCAATCTGGTATGTACCTAAAGTACATGGTATCAATTTAGAGAGAGAATATCTAGGCTGTGAGTCTGATTAGCAGGCCCACAGCCACACTAAAGTTAAAAAAAACAGAGAATCACAGCAAAAAGTGGGGGTGACAATAGGAAGCAGACCCTACTCTCCTACAGACATCATGTACCAGGCCTGCCTCTCACATATATTTGTGTTTATCTGAAGATGAAAGGACAAAGGCCCACATGCATCAATATCGGCTTTTGCGATTTCTAAATTGCGAAAAATAGCGATTCGCAATTTAGAAATCGCAAAAGCCTATGCATGATTATTTTTTCATTTTTTATGCAATTCGGTAAAAATCGCTATTTTTACTGAATCGCATAAAAAATGCGAATTTCAAATTGCGAATTCGCAATTCCCATTCATTCCTATGGGCCAAAATGCCCATAGGAATGAATGGGAATTGCGAATTCGCAATTTGAAATCGCAATTCATCAATCCATTTCAAGGGTGGAGAGGGGGGTCTAAATGACCCCCCTGCACCCATGAAATGTACTTTTCAGTAGAAGTTACATACACACATGTCCTAAGGACATGTGTGTCTGTAACTTAACAGTTTAAAAAATGCATTTTTGTGCATTTTTAAACAATTTCGCAAATTACCACGAGGTTGAACTTCGTGGTAATTTGCACTTCCAATTTGAAAAATCGCACATTTTTTGGAAATGATGCATAGCATTTAAGAAATCGCAACATTGCGATTTCTTATATGCTATCGCAATTTTAGAAATCGCAAAAAAGTTCCGATTTCTAAAATAGCATGATGCATCCCAAACAGCACTTTTGGAATCGCAAACGGACGATTTTAAGGAATCGCACCGTTTGCGACTCCAAAAATGCTTGATGCATGTGGGCTAAAATGTTTTGTCTATAAGCCATAACATACTTGACCCCGTGCCCCTATTGCACTTCTTCAATGCTCTGCTTGACTCTCACCTATGCGCCAGCTCCCATCTTCAATGCAGTGCAGGATAAGTAAAAGAGTGTCTTTGGCCAAGTGTGTGGCCATACAGGGAGCACGCACGTTGCAGGCAGTGTGGTGGGTCGCTGCCGTCTCTCTTCTGAGACAGGCCTGGCTGGCTTGCCTTGTTGCTACATGGCTACTTACTGGCATCACGCCAGGCTGCTCTCTCTGGTCTGTTACTGTCACTGACACTGTTGGGCACTCTCTAAGGAGCTCTGTGACATGGTCTGTGCAGAGTTGCCACCTTGTTGGGAAAAAATTTAGGTCATCTCAAAGACAGACATTTTAATACATGCCTACACCATGTGAGCTCCACAGAGAATACTACTTTCCTGGCTGCCAATAAGCGTATGGTGCACCTGCCAGATATTTAGATGCCTCCTAATAACGCCTCAACTCCTGAGCAAATGCACTAGCATCAGAAAAAATAAACACTGATAGAAAAGCCGCAAAATTATATTTCATGAGGCGGTTGATATGAAAAAGTAATTAGTTAGTTGAAATTGTTAAGAGCCAGACGGCAGGGAGGGCTTTTGCTGCGCTGTGCAATCTTAACCAAATGAGTACATCTCGGGAGCACAATTTGCCATATCGTCCTAAACGAAGCACACTGATGCAGACCAACGCATATGTGAATCTAGCTGGGACTCTCTTAGTAAAAGTTGACTCACATGTTTACTATTAAAACTACGTCATTGAGAAAGCTTTTAGCATCACGTGTTCAGAACAAAAGCTTCTGTAAACATTTTAATTTATAAAGAAAGGATGATCTGTATCATTCATACATGCTAATGATGTGCTTGAAATACCACAATCATTTAAAATAGTATGTTCACTCCTTCCCTGAGACTAGATCTGCTGTTAACCAGTTGCCCCAAGAAGAGCGCTATCCAGGTAGGTTGGGTGATGACAACTTCACTTCACTTGTACTCCTGCCCTTTGTGAGGATTATCAGCCACAGATTTTATCAGACATCACTGTGTCGATATGTAACCACCCTGTCTCCGCCGGACATTGAGACCTGCACTTAAGGGCCGATTAGGATTGCGGTGAATCCGCATCCTCTGGGCCGGCGGAAGCCACCGCCAGCCTGGAGGATGCGGATTCACCGCTGCAGGGATTCTAAAGACCCCCCACCAGATTAGGATGGCTGGGAGGTCATCGGTGGACAGGAAGACCGTCCGCCGCTTTTCCGCTGCAGTCACCTTCCGACCGTGGGGGAAAAGCTCTAATATGGTGGCGGTGTCTATCAGACACCGCCAGCCATATTAGGATTTGCATTGGGACATGCCTTTCCTGCGGCGGCAATGCCGCCACGAAAAGGCATACGGTCTTTTCTTTGGGGGCCCATTGTGGGCCCCCAGGGTGAAGGGGGGGGGTGAGTGGTGCACATGGGGGGTACCTATGGTACCCTCCTGCATTTGCATGCACAAAGCGGCAGGCACCGCGCGGTGCCTGCCGCTTTGTGCATGTAAATGTAAAACATGCTTTTTTAACCTTGCGGCGGGTGCTGCTTGACCGCAAGGTTAAAGATCCAGGATGTGACCGCCAGGGTGGCGGTCACATCCTAATTGCACTGGAGGGACCGCCGCTGCCCCTGCGGACGGTCCCTCCACCTTGGGGGTGGCGGACGGATGCAGGTCCGTCCGCCATCCTAATGAGGCCCTAAATATGGTGGCCTGAAGCTGCCCTGCTGTATTTAATAATTACAGGCACCGGCCTCTTACCCAAATGTATCATTGGAGCTGCTATAATACTGGCCTGGTGGCAGCCTTGTGTGATTGCAGCCTAGCACTTATGTATGCACCCCTCGGATATGATACAGACCCCTTCCGCAAATGTACCCAGAGGTTATCAGGCTACCAAAAGTTAAAGGCTCTTGACACTCAGGTGTCAAGCTCACAATATAATGGCAGCCAGCACTGGGACAGATGTGTAACATTATTACCAGTAATCACATCCCATTATCACAGTGGAGGCATGGAAGACAACAGTGAGGGAGAGCCATGTGATATGGCTCTCCTCAGTTATCGCCGTCCACAAGGCTGAGGACCACAGTGCCATGGTGTCTCGGCAGGCACAGGCAGTACAGATAACAAACACACTGCAGCTTGGTTGGGCCAAATTAACTGTGACACACGTGCCCTGAAAAACAACACAACACGCCATCAGTTCCAAGTGAAGCTGCATAGGCACACTTGCTCTTTGTTTATTTTAGTGATGCCAGAGGGCCACGGGCATACCCATGTAACACAGATATCCTAGGCTCACAATTTTTTTCTTTTTTAAAGGAACAATGCATGCTGGCTAATCCGCTGGGGGAAACAGTAAATACATGATTACTTGTTAAAGCTAACTGTGGCCAAAGCATGAGTGAGAACCAGGCCGGCTGGTGCATAAAATTGCTGTGGCAAGCAGGCCAGCAGAAGAAGCTGAGCATGATGCATGGAAGCACCGGTTAAAGCCTGAAGGAGGGGTAAGCATGAAGCTCTGCTGGTTCGCCCTCCCAGATAGAGTGGGGAGACACAGAGTTGCCACCCCACTGCACCCGATCTCCTGGACGCACAGTCTATGCCCCAGTCCTTGGCATCACCTACCCGCAAGAGTGCTAGCTTGGGCTACAAGAGGGCAGCGCACTGAAGAGGAGCTCATGAGGAGCAGCATTAACTACCACAGGTGCCACAAATACCACTCTGAACAAGGCGTGAAAACCCTGGAGTCACGTGAAACACAGAGCGCGAGCCAGCGAAGTATCACCCGATTCCAACCATCCGAGGGGGGTGGTCCAGCCGTTCCCATGGGTAAAAAGGATGCATCTCTGTTCTGCACTCTTATCTTCGACTTACACAGAGAAGAGCTCACTATAACAATAACCTGCTGGGGTGACACGCTCTCTTGTCCCAATCTGACCACCCCAGTACAGCCTTATCTTGGTGCCTTCCGCTCTCTTACCTAACATACCTGAAGAGAATCAGAAGGAACCCTTAAGGCTGCGATTCCCATAGAGGAGGCGGGCCATCATGCCATGTTCTAGGAGCTGAACATGTTGATCTAAAATAATTTAAGAGTACAAAGGCAACCTGAAAAAGAGGCTCGACCTAAAAGAGAAGCTGCGATGCCCAGGTGGGTGGAAGAAGGAGGGGCCATCACACACTGTACAATGTGGTGGCCAACCAAAATATTCTCTTAGTGAAATCGCAAGGGAGGGAGCTAAGCACACAAAGGAGAGACAAAGCAACAATAAGAAGCCAGAGTTTCAGAATGCCACAGATAACAACCAATTGCAGTTGGTGGGTGTGCCAAAAGCCCACAGAACAGATACAGCAGGTCTTGCAGATAGCACAAGCACTGTCGAGGTTCAGCCTAACGAGTCCCTAGCGGGCAATTGCTCGTCATCTAATGCTTTATCCCAGGTTCCTTCTTGGCATGGTAACTGACTATACCTAGTAGGAATCTGGGTTAAAGGGCAACCACCTTTGATACATTTACCTACCCTTCCAAAATGAAGCAAAACTTGGTAGAGTCTCTGATCGGAACACATCTGAGCATGATGAAGAAAGATTACCATTTTACATCAACCCAATTTGTGCAAAGCTGGGATTAAAGAGTGGTCTTATTGTACTTACAGTGGGATCATGTGCACAATGATGGGCACCAGAAACAGCTTCTCCTCATAGACTGGATGTATATTGCTCAAGGAAAGAACTGCTCACCCTGAAACACGTTCACCTTCTCAGGCAACAGAGCAAAAATCAAGTAGACAACACCATTTGCAAATATTTACAGGTTTCTTTTTTTTTTATTTGGTGCTTGCCCAAGTATCTAGCTCAGGCACTTAAAGTGTATACATGGTATACGCACAGCCAATATAATGGCAATTTTCATCCTCTTGCCACATAACAACGCAAAAGAACTGTCAAATAACATACAAAACACATAACAAATTGGCAACACCCATCTCCCCTCTCCCTGCAAATCAATGTGGAATTTGTATGGACAGGGCAGACATGGATTACCTCATGGATACCCTTATCAGTTACGACCATAGTGAAAATAATAGTGCCTATTTGCTTCCATATGCTGTGCTTGAGGTGTGTGCATTGAGGTGCACTTATAACCATGACAGCTGTCCTGCAGCAAACCCTGAGAAACAGGGACATTCTTTCTGATTGTGAGGATTGTGCACTAGAAATGAGGGGAAAGGAAAACCTTGTTGTCCCGCACAAATGGTACAAGGAGTATGTTAACTCTCTAATTAAAACGACATTTTTCCACCGGCTCCTAACATAGACGGCATATATGTGATGAGTTTATGAGAAATGTGCTTGTCCCCATCTTGCTGCTTGTCTTGTAGGTAGGCATAATATATCACTCACTGTGACTGTGTTTGGAAGGTCCCTTGTGCCCAGGCCTGGAATTCAATTTTTTCTAAATTATTGCATTCAGATGTATTAGTCCAATGGGATCAATGCGTAAGAATGACGCGTAAAAATCCCAGAATGCACTGATTTGTTCAACAGAAGCTCAGGATTGCAAACTTAATTTTCTGTGGACATCCAGTGATGGAGAAAGCCATAGTTACTTTGCGAATAAAGTAGTTCAGAATCATATTCTTAACACCCCAGCTAAAAAGGCTCGTGTCATGATGAATAAATTGATTAGTTGAGATCTACTTTTCTTGATTCATAGTGAAACAACTGTCGAATTAAGAAAGTCAAACAGTGTTAACTGCTGGTCGCGGGGCACATCTTAAAATACACACGACATTTCTAAACTTTCCCACTTCCATACATTGTGGTTCTTGTATTTCTGTTTGACTTATTATTCATTTGTGCCTGAAAGCAAATAAAAACGGTTTAGTGGATGACTTATTTATGCATGGAATTTAAAACTTGAGAGCTCTGATGTCAGCCAATAATCTGTTTCCGGTAGCTGAAAAAAGATATTTTCTGAAAAGGTGTTGTGCAGGGCGGAAAATAATTGCTTTCTGAGGGCCGGAGCTCTGCCAAATGTTCAGGATAATCGCATAGGGGCGATTGACAGAACTAATCTGAGATAAAATCCTAAACTTACTACTTTTGGTGTTCACAAAAGGCATTTAGTAGTAGTAAAGTTAGGAGTCCTAACTTTACTACTACTAAATGCCTTTTGCAGCCGCGGCCTGTGGAGGGAGTTCTGGTGGGGCAGAAAGGCGGGGCGGGGAAGGGGCAGGGTGGGGGGTGCTAAAAACCGGAATATGGATAATTGGAGGTAAGTAAACAATTTAATTAACAAAACGAATTTCGTAGCGTGCGCTGTATCGTTGGGCGCGATACGAAATTCGACTTTAAGACAAAGACCCTGGTTAAAACCAAAGGCCTTTTTTTCTGGGGAAATGCAGTACAGCAGTTGTGGAGACTCTCATAGGAGGTGGAGAGATAATCAAGTAGTAGAGCATATCAATCTACTAAACAGACCCTGTAAAATGACAAAGCTGTGGTGAAATCCTTGACCAGTGATTTATATAAAACCAACCACGCTTGATCTTAATATATTATTGGCACTTGTGTCATTCTTTTTGAGTGTTAAACTACCTCCAGGTCAACCTGAAATAAGCAATTCCAGTCATCTTTCTCTGTCATTATAGCTCATCAGTAAAGTTTAGCCCAAACATGAGCCTGGCCTCTGACACTAAAGAAAAAGAAGTGCCTAGAACTGAAGGAGAAACCAGCAAGACAGAACTGGGAGATACCGGTTTTAGGGGAGGGTATTCCAAGTGAAAGACATCAATCCACAACTGACCACTTATTTTGCCCACTCAAATGCTTGCCTTTTGGCAACGTTTTTATGCACTGGATTAGAATAATCTCATTCACACCAAGCCAGAACAAAAAAACACGTTTTGGGGAAGCCTGCATGCAAGGCCCTAGGATTATCAGAATAAGAGGAAATAAAAGGCTTTGAGGATTCGTTAATAAGTCTGTGTTATCGGACATTTAACAAAAAACAGATGCCTATATGCCCCACCACTGCCTTCTCCTGCCTCATTTGAACTGTGGGAGAAGGCAGAATTTTAAAAGATGGAGTTGCGGCCAGCCCAGCCACTGAGAAGACCCTGTTAGCAGACTGATGCTGGTGGAAACGGCACAGGAGACTCTAAATAATTAATTAGGTGTAGCCTCTCTGATGCCAATTCCTGAGAAATCATTTCCGTCCAGGACAGCCATGAACATATGGCTGCCCGTGGCAGGAAAAGTCCTGAAATGCCTTGCACATGCTGGAAGAAAACTCCCAGGACATGGGGAGATATCAGTAATGCTGTTCCTGGAACAAACCAGAGATCTGCTGGGCCAGCTAGGCTTGCCAGACTGACTTACATAGATTATTTTCCCCTGAAGCACCTCCCACCATGTACGTGGCAATCCCTTCGAGGCGGAAAGTCCTCAATGATAGTCATGTTTGTAAACAAGTCGCTGTTGCGGCAATGGAAGTACTTTCTGGAGGCCAGACAATCTATGTATAAATGTTGCCTGATTCTTTTTTGTTGAGTCCAAGAATGGAATTAAACAGATAGAGGAACAGTCCCCCTCTCTATCCCAGGTTATTATTCTGGGTGCCGCAACATGTACACAAATCTGCAAACACTCACAAACACTTCTTAGCGTTAGGATTTATATAGCCCCAGGGCATGGACACACACTTTTAAAAGGTCTCATTCCAAGAGACAGACACACATTTCCCAAATAACCCTCAAATGTGTAGTAGTTTTACCAGAGGACAGATATAGACTTTGAAAAGATGGGGTGAGAGAGCAGATCGGTGATGAATGCCATATAACAATGAGGTCTCAGGAGCACAGAAAGGGTTGCAGTCTGATGGACTTTGAATGGTGCTTATGAAATGAGGTAAACCCATTCAGCACCTTTCCAGAGCTGCCCACTGCCTGAAGGCATTGACGTCGGGCTCATGAACTACTGTATGAAATGCAGCTGATAGATCCAGCAATATCAGGGTATTTGTGTTAGCGAGCTTCTAATCTCAGGTCACTCATTACTGCCAAAAGCACAGATTCAGTGCTGTGTGCAGGGCGGAAACATGCTTTCATTAGTCCCAGTATATTTATAGTTTGCAGATGATTGCTTAATTGTTGGGCTAAATGATTCTTCAGTGATTTGACTCTAGAAAAGAGCAGAACTAGGGGATGAAACGATTTCAGAACTTAGAGATCCGCTCTGAGTTTGAAAAATAGGAATAACTATTGCAGTTATGAGGCTATAGTGCTTGAGAGATTTTATCTGACTGTCTGTGAGCATGAGGCCCATATGTTTTTAGTTTAATCTTAGGATCTCTTAGCTTGGTGTTAGTGTGCATTCGGCCCAGGAGTCTGTAGTACTTGTGAGGGATTCTTAGGTCAATGTCACTGTAACGTAATGCCCAGGAGCTTGCAGAACTAGGGAGCTCTTAGCCCAGTGTCTGGGAACTTAGTGTTATGGATGCTGTATTAGAACATTGGAATGTTGGGAGCTCCATTGCAGACAATGGAGTGCTCCCTGCATCTACGGGCCGGTAAAGGCCCGCAGAGCAACATTCCAATGTTCTACAAAGGCTTCTCGAAGTTCGAGGGGATTTATATCCCCTCGAGCTTCGAGAACCCTTTGTTTAATTTGTTAGAACATTCTGCCCTCTAGTGGCAGAATGTTCTAATAGCCTTTTAGCTCTTCGTAGCAGGGCTATACCGGCTATTAAAGTCCCGCTGTTTCGTTAAAGTCCCTCGCCTTCGACTCGGGCCTTTAACGATTCAGCAGGCCTTTAATAGCCGGTATAGCCCGCTACGGCGGGCTATAAGGCTATAGTTAAGTCCTGAGAAATTGTGACCTGATTGTCAGTGAGTGTAGGATCATCGAGTCTTTATTACTCTGAAACTCTTTCTTAGTTTCTTATCAGTGAGTGAGAGGCCCTGTTGCTGTTGCTCTTACCATGAGTCAGTGAGCATGGGATGCAAGAGGCTGTACAACTAGGGCGATCATAAGTTTAGATTACTTAGTGCTGGATCCACAAGGTTATATTTGTGAGGAGTTCTTGAGGCACAGGCAATGACTATTGACTCCTTAGGTGATAGTACTGGAGAGCTGTTTCCTGAGTAAACATGATGCCCACAAGGTTGCGTACGTGGGAACTCTTAGCTTAGAGCCAGTGACCTATAAGATGTTAGCACTTGGGAGTGCTGTGCTCAGTTCAAGTAAATGAGGGACCCAAGAGGTTGCAGTACTGGAAAATCCTAGGTGGATGCCAATGAGTACATTACCAAAAAGCTTATGTTAGTGGGGAGCTCTTAGCTTGCTGTCAGAGTATGTGAAACCTTAGGGGTTATGATACTCAGGAGCTATAAACTCATGTCAGAGAGTTTGGTAGCACTGGGATGTTCTTAGCTCCATGCAAGTGACTGTTTAAGCCTTGAGGCTGATGTACTGGGCAGGTGTAGAATTTGGGACTTCTTAGCTTGAAATCTCTCACTGCTGGGCTCCGGATTGTAGTACTTCTAAGTTCTTCACTCAGAGAAGTAGCTGTGTGGCTGAGAAGACAGTGGTTCTGAGAAGGTCTCAAATTGAGGTTACTGATTGCTGGGACCCAAAAGGCAGTACTCTTACTGATGAGCTCCTAGCTCACTACCAGTTAGTGTTGGGGAATCAGATTGTATCACTGGGTAACTCTCTGCCCAACTCCAGAGAGTGTGAAACCCTTGACGCTCAAGTACTAAGGAGATATTAGCTCAGAGTCAGTGCTGAGGGACTTTTGATGCTGTAGAACTTTGGAACTCTGATCCTGATTCAGTGGCTCAGGAAAGTGATAATGAGGCACACACAATCATTGTGCTGGAGCGGTATTATCTCAGTGTCAGTGAGTGTAGGATCAAGAATGGTGTGCTACCGGGGAAAACATAGCTTGATGACAGTACAAGTAGAACCCAATGTCCCAGAGTTTTCAACCCTTGACGCTGTAGTACTAGAAAATTCCATCCTCAGCCTCAGTTATAATAGGGCCCATTTTAAATTGTCCTGGAGTTCTATTAGCATTATGTAATTGGATGTAGGACCAACTAGACCATAGAACAGGCGAGCTTTGATCCTAGTGTTTTCAAGTATCAAACTCACAAGGCCAAATTAGCGTTCAGTGGCCAACACTGCTGCAGTAAGGTTGTTGCTCATTTGGATGGAGTACTGCAGTGCTTTAAGATGGCAACGAATGTGTGAGAGGCTCAATAGTTTGCAAAGAGGTGAAGAATTAGGCCTGGCATCTTCAAACATGAGCCATCCGATGCTGTAGTGAATTCAGGCATTAAATTCAGAGTCTCAGGTTCAGTGGACCCAAAGGCTGAATTCCTGAGTATCTCTTCGACGGGAGTCAATGTGTGTGTGATACATATGGCTCTATACCACTTGGAGCGTCCTTACCTGGGTGTAAATCGTTGCGAAAAACACAATACTGTAGTTGTGAGGAGCTCTTAGCTTGGTGTCAGTGAGTTTACAAACTTTAAGGCTGTAGTGCTGAAGAGATCTTAGCCTGGCGTCAGCAACTTTATGACCCTTAAGGCTATAGTTCTCGAGAGATATTAGCTTGGTGTCTCTGAGCTTATAACTGTTAAGGCTGTATCTCTGGGCATCTCTTTGACTGAGGTCTTGGAGTGTATAACCCTTAAGGATGTAGTCCTGGAAACCTCTTAGTTTGCTGTCAGTGGGTATTTGGCCCTAACAGTTCTAGTTCTGGGGAGCTCTTTCCTCAGTGTCAAAGAGTGCGGGATACACAAGAAAGACTCTTAGCTTGGGTTCAGTGAGTATGGGACCCATAAGGCAGCAGCCCTGGAAATCTTTCAACTTGTTGTCCATAAATATGCAAATAAAGTTTCTTTACAGTAATCCACTCAGCTTGCTCTTAGTAAGTGAACAATTTGTGTGACAGTAATACTGCTTGGTACCGAATTTTCTGCAAGTGAGCACAAAGAAAACACATGTAACACTTAATGAAATACCCCGTTCCCAAGTGGTGAGGTACTAGGCTGTCCCTTTTCTCTATGGACGGTCACACACTTCCAGAGAACATATTGAAAAGAGTGTCTAAAAAGCACCATCATTAACAGAGTTCTAAAGGGCAACATTCCAAACTGGCATTGAATGGTTGTCCTCAATGACAAACTCAATAGGCGCACTGTGATTCGATAGAACAGGCCAACAGAGGCATGGCTTTACCCCAGCTCTGGTCTCTGAACTGATGTCCACAACTTGGTTCCATTCCACAACCTATACTTAGAATTTTCATCTTCGTGCTTATAGGGGGAGGACACATTAATGAGCTGGATGACATTAAATGTAGGAAAGATCTTCTCTGATTCTGACCTGCCCACATTCAAAATGTCCTAGCAGGATGCTGAGTGTTAATCCTTCACTTCCCTTGTTATCATCTTTCTGACTTCTCCTTTAACTCCTTCCCTCCTTCTTTCCTCCCCATACCCACCATTCAGTTATTTTGGCACCAATATTCTATATTGTTCAGGTTAAGAGGTAGATTGTTTAACTCGGTGGGGGCTACTCCTTCACCATCTCTTTCTGCTTCTTTGGAAGAATTATCCATAAGTCTCTGGTTCGCTTTGGCCTACAATAAAGTTTCAAGGAATCGTTTAACAGATAGCATCTCTACCGCTCAGTCAACTCAGCGGCTTACTTGATGGCTGTCGAGGGCATAGGAGTGCTGCAGATGCCTTTGTCTCAATGTCTCACACAGGTCAACAAGGCCGCAGTATGCAGAAGTCCAGCTCCTGTGGCTTTCTCCTGATGCCGCAGTGGTCCCTGGGGAGGGGAAGGCCAGGTCCCGCTGTGCACCTGAGATAGCGCCTCTTGAAACCTCGGCCGCAGGTTTTGGAGCAGGAGCTCCACTCCCCTGTCTCCCACCGGGGACATGGGTCACCGCAGGCCCTGGTGTCCATAGGTCTATGTGCAGCTACACAGTCTGAACCTGGCTGGCCATATGAGTCATGGCATTCGACTGACCGCTTCTGAAGCCCATTACCACAGGTGACAGAGCATTCATCCCAGCTACCAGCCAACCACCTGGAAGCTGCTCTTTTGTAGTTAGGCTGATTAGGATCCAGTCGGTTGGACATACTCTGAACACTGTTGTTAAGCACTTGTCCACTTTTCCCATCCTTGTGGTATTTGTCGTCCTTGTGATCCTTAGGCAAGTAGTAGGACCAGCGCACCCTGGGTGGGGTCATCTTGCCGACAGAGAGAACCTCAATAATCAGTGGCTCCTGGATGGGATTGAAAGTCTGGAGAACCTCTATGGCACTGCCTGTCCCAGTGTACTTCAGCATGCTCCCCTTGACCATGATGTCCCTCTCCACAGCAGACACAACAAAGTGGCCGTTCAGCAGGTACTTGCCCTGTGTTGTCTTCACTGCAAGGTAGTTGTCATCACTCACAAGGCCTTTGTAGCCCCTCTGCCGCACGTCGATGTTGGATGCTCCAGCAGGGATCGTCACCACAAAGTTATAGCCGTGTCTGAAAGGAAAAAGGTAGCCATTTGTTATTTGCTCTTCACAGTTGATAATTTTGTCAAACTTAGAGAAATGCAACCCCATTTGAACAACTTAACCGTGATATAAGAATCCGATGACATTTTGTGCGAAATCGAGATAGACCGCTAATTGAGTTGATACTGAGGTATAGATCAATGAGCCACGGAAAGCCCAAGTAGCAATACACCAGTATTGCTCTGCAGCATCTATAGTGCCTGCAAAGACAATACTCCCTTTAGACATAATCTTGTCAGTCTGGTACTGTTATGCTGTTCTGCTGTGAGAGCACTGTAAAGGTGGCATATTACCAGTCCTGGACTGCTATGTGGGCAAAGGACTGGTGTCCGCCAAGCTGTTCTATACTGCTGTCTCAGAACTGGAAGAAAGACATCTTACAGTCCTGTGCCGGTAGGAAGCATTACAACATTGTTACCCACCACGTCATGCACTAAGTGTCCTCAATAGGATGTGATCTTGCCAGTGCTGTATGCTATGTCAGCCCTGGACAGATGTCACCAAGCTGCCCCTCCCCCGACAAATATCACAATTAGAATATGGTACTACTTAGTCCTGGTATTCTGTGGCTGTAAAGGAGTGGGAGAAATTAAAGGATGCTTTGGGGTGTCAGCTCTGAGACTGGGTATCTTATAATTCTCTAGGAATGTATATACAATAATGCACTAGGCATGCATTTCCAATAATGCATACAGCAGGTATTTCAAATAACGTACTGGGGCATGTAGGTCCAATAAAGCAATGGCATCCATATCGAATATTGCCCTGGGCATGCACATCTAAATATGTACTGACCATGCATGTCCAATAATGTTCGGGTAGTCTGAGACATTAGGTAGAAGTGACCATCGCAGAGTAAATGAGGTCTTCTTCTACATCTACTTTAAAGGGAGGACAACTATCTACAGAAATATTTCCTTTACATTTATCTGTTATAGAAGGCGTAAGAAGCAGGAGTTCTCATTTCACGTCTTCGTCTCGCAATCCTGACTATGTGAGTTTTACATAGCTTAGGGAACAGGATTCACCTAGTGGAAAACTAAAATATATGGAATTAATAAAACTGAAGAAGAATAGCAGTAAAGTATATTTTCCTGTGTGAGGCAAGCCTCTCCAGAGACACATTTAAACTTCTATAATTTGGCTGGGAAGAAGTATGTTTTCTATTTCCTCCCTGCTGGTAAGTCTTTCTTCCCTTTTCGTGTCTTGAAACACCGCCCCCTCCTAAACACCCTCATCTCAAACTCTCCTTACAACAATTTGCAATAATTAACGAAATCCTGTTCGACGGTCCGGAGGAGAACAAGAGGCAGAAGAGAGAGGTATTAGGACAATGAATGCTGAATCTTTGACAAGAAAGACCTGACTTGAAGTAATAAAGGCCAATGTTAATTAACTGAGACAGTGCCAGCTGTTTAGACCTGTCCAGCCCAATGCGCTGACTGGGAAGAGCTGTGACATCTTAAAGTGTCTCATCTTCACGCTCCAAGTCGAATGTCTACGCATGAGATCTGCCGTGGTGTCACAGCCAACCAACGATACCACAGAGTGCTGTACACTGTCATATCCCAAAGTAGTTACGTACCTCAAAATACTCTTTTACAGGAAATAAGAAAAAATAGTTCAATTACAATATTAAAAACAATAATTAGAATTTTTGATTAAAAGTGCCTTAAAATTCCTAAAAACGTCACCAATATCAGATACTGAAAACTCCTCAGCAGGGACGATACATGTTTCATGTCAATAATATTAGTATGGGCACACGCTCTCTAACCAACTTTCAGCAGCATAGTAACGTTTTTCTTTCTACATGCAGGTAGGTGTGGCTGAAGTTTTACTTGCAAAAGCAAAGTTTTGTGTATTTATCTTTATTGGTCTTCATGTTGTTGGCTAAGTATCTGCTTTTCCTTTGCCTATGCTTGAAGGCAGTTTTTAGGTTTCGCCCACACTTACAACATCTCTTGTATTAAAAAAATCTTAAAAGGGGCTTAGAACCCATCCAATACTTGCCTGAACATACCATTCGTCTTTTCCAATGTCACGCTAATTTAAGTGCTTGTGATTGGCCAGCACATTGTCTGCTTTCACTTCCTGCTCTGCTTTGCTTTCCATGGCATGGAGTTTGGGGCAAGTACATCTTCTGGTTTCTGGCTACTGGCAACTGGCCAGTGTCCTTCCACTGGCTACTCGCATTGAAGGTACTTTTTTTTATTTCATTTCGGAATGAGCTCTCCATACCAGTGCATCTAAAGGCTCTCTTGCCCCACTCTCTTTACCAACACATAGCACTTTCGAAATGCACACCAAGAGTTACATAATCCCTGGTTCTGAGGCATTCTGTGATACTTAAGGATTGATACTGATAGCTGGTGTTGCTTCTCGGTGGGATGGGGCCAAGCACTTTATTTGCTGACCAGAGATGCCTGGCTTGAAATACTGGGCAGGTTTGCAAGCTTACACGATCGACCGCCTGTGGGTCGTGGAAGTAAAGGGCATTTGTTGGAAAACATTTCAGCCTCCCTGAATGCTCTATGTAAATGCTGTAACAAGAGATTACTGTGCCCTTCGGAGGAAGATTTGGTAGGAACAATGTTTTTGTATGAAACTCAATGTTGGTGAGAAAGTACCCTGTTTTTAGCACAAATCTACTTTATAAATGTAAGATTTTGTCCAGACACCCTGTAGGTAATGTTTGGGGTGCGGATAAAAATTTGGACATTTATTACTTTTCATGCAATTTTCTCTTTTATATGTCACCCTAAGTAAACCTTCACCGCTCTGCCAATACACTTCTATCCTCATCTGTGATCCCTCCATGGACCTTGACAGAAATGGGATAATTATCGCCAACACCCCCTTTAGTCTAGAAACACTTCTTGCTGAGCCCCTGAAACTCAATTCCTACGCTACACCTTCTAAATGCATTAGTCGCTTTTAGGCTCCAGTGAGCAAGGCGAAATAGTTGCTGCTTCGCCAGTTTTCCCCACAATATAGCAGAGCTTTTTTTATGTAGTACCATGCATCAGGCATTAGACTAACGCATTTCAGGGTTGGGGTCAGCATCACAACACTGAAATGCATTGTCACGCATATATAGCACCTCCTCAACAAGCCTTTGAGTTGCTTATTAACACCACAATAACTGAGCAAAGCTCTTAACTAGCAGGTTTGGGGGGCTGGGTTACTCAGCTCATTCTATGCTGGCTACAACGTAGACTTTCACCCAACTAGCACATTCAGATTCACTGAGAGGGTGTCACGAGTCGGCCATCTTATGCCCATTTGCCCAAACGCTACTGCAGAGACAGCTGGACAGAGTGTGACACACACAACTATAGGCACGGGGTGCCGCCCACGGCTCAGTTTACATTTGGCAGCCAGTGCAGCAGGGTACCCACCGCTGACCGGCTGGGGCCCAGGTGCCTGATGATGCGTACCTGGGACCCCCCCGGACTGCGGCGGCCACCCAACTGCAGTCCAGTGCTGCCTGGAGCAATTGGGAGGCCACCTCTCTAATGGTGCAGCTTCATTCCAGAAGTTTAAATCTGGCTTTGGTATTTTTTTTAATTAATTAGTTATTATCATTAGCCTTCTACCATAAACGCGTCCCAAGGGCATTTGCACGCTTTATATGAGCACTGGTTATATTACACGTCACATTAATTTTTTAAGGCACAGTGAGATTAAGTGATTTGCCTTGAATCACAGGATGTTTAGCTGACGCCAGGACTCGAACATGGTTTCCACTTCCAAAGTCAACAGCGCTGGCCATAATACCACATAATCTCACGCTGTGCCACTTTAAATCCACTTTGTTGGTCAAAGAAACACACCTTTTAGATATCTTCAGCAATTACAAACATTGTTCCTCCTTTTGTTACAAGCTATGTCAAAGACAATAGGTTTCACCACTGCGACATCTATTTGGTTTCCCAATGCTTTTTAGACATATTACAAAGCAGTGTGAGCTGCTGTGCAGCATGTCTTAAAGTTAAGACAAAAGTCAATATGACACAATCAACGCTAGGTGTGTCACAATGCTTTTTTAACTTTAAGACATGTTGTGCTGCTGTGTAACATGTAAAAAAAACATTGACAAAACCAAATGATTACGCAGAGGCGAAACCAATTTGCGTGCCAATGCTTGTTCTCTCTAGCAAACTGGGCGCATTTGTTTCTCATGACTAAATTCCATTTCAAAAACTATACTTGAACACTCTTCCTGCTTTGCATGTGCACTGTACAGTGCAGCATGCTTGGAAAGTAGGACAACCATTGTCAAAGTCAATAGGTCTCGCATTAGCAAACTATTAGCTTGTCAATAGCTTTCATCCGCGCTGTACAGTTTGGCTGAAATTAAAGAAAAGCATTTTACATGAGCGCTGAGTCAACACAGTTAACTCAGGAACATTATGTGATAACTTTACACTCATAAGGGAAGAATACATCAAATTGCTATCATGCCCAAAAGCATTGCAGAAGTTTTTATTATTTATTTATTTATTTATTTTTGTGTTTTATAGAGCGCGAACATGACCCGTGAGGGTATCAGAGCGCTTTACACGGTATACATTGTTGAGCAAACAAAGGATTAAGGTGCAGGGACAAATAGATCAAACATTACACGGTATACAATGTTGAGCAAAAAGATTAAGGTGCAGGGACAAACAGATCCACACGAATGGTTGCACTCATTGTCATAGACAGAAACAAAAGCAAGGTTCCAAATGTATTTGTCGTGGGTAGCTTTTGATATGTGAGGCGGTAGTCTTAGATTAGTCCCACTCAATGAGGAGGTTCTGGGCAGACCTTAGGCGAAGAATTTACCCATGAGGAAGGTTTTCGTCTCAGTTTTGAAGCGTGCTAGAAGAGGGATTTTTCTGATGGAGGGTGGAAGAGAGTTCCAGATTCGTGGTGCTGCTCCGGTGAACGCCCTGTTATAAGTTCTTTTTTTTTTGAAGGAGGCAGGTTGAAGCAGTAGGTTTCCGGCAGACCTGGAGTTTCTGCTTCCTCCGGATATCACTAATTTCTGTGCCAGATAAGCAGGGGAGTTTGTGTAAAGCGCCTTGTGTACAGTGCAAGCCAATTTCAACTAGATTCTGGCCTCCAGGGGGAGCCAGTTCAGCGCTTTCATGTGTGGAGAGATGTTGTCAAACTTCCTGGTACCTGTGAGTAGTCTGGCAGCCGCGTTGAGGCACGCTTTTAGAGGTGCTAAGGAGGTCTTAGGTAATCCTGTGAGGGTAGAACAGCCGTATTCCAGTCTGGAGATGACAAGTGCTTGAACTGCAGTTTTTAAGTCTGGTGCATCGATGAAAGGTTTCAGCTTCCAGAGGTAGCTCAGGTGGAATCTGGCTGCTTTGGCCATTGAGTTAATGTGGTCTCTCATATTGAGGTTACTGTCGAGGATAATGCCCAGGGATTTGGCAGAGTCCACAATGGTCGGTGTGCAATTCAGGGCTGTGACGGCCTTAATCCACATCTGTATCTCCGGGTTGGTTTTAGATGGGGAGATTAGGAGAAATTCAGTTTTCTTTGCATTTAGTTTGAGTTGGTTATTGGCTAGCCAGTGGACAGTTAATTTCAGGGTCTCGTTCAGGGAGATGATCTCATTGAGCGAGGAGATGTTGATGTATAATTGGGTGTCGTCCGCATACATATGGTAGGAGATGTTGGCGGAGCGAAGAACTTCGGTGAGTGGCTCAAGGTAAAGGTTGAAAAGGGTAGGGGAGAGGGTTGAGCCTTGAGGGACTCCGACTGTGACCGGGGTGGGAGCTGATAGATTGCCGTTGATGAGGAATCTCTGGGAACGATTGTGGAGGAAGGATCTGAACCATTCTAGTACCACGCCATCCAGGCCCATCCTGAGTTTGAGGCGTTCAAGTAGTTTTTCATGGTTGACCGTATCGAAGGCAGAGGATAGATCAAGAAGGATTAGAAGGCAGGTTTTGCCTTGGTCTAGGGCTTGGAGGGCATCGTCCACGATGTGCAGCATAGCAGTTTCGGTGCTGTGCCCTGGTCTAAATCCAGATTGGAAGTCATCTAGTAGGTGGAAGTTGTTAATATGCTGGCTTAGTTGCTGTTGAACACACTTCTCTAATACTTTGGCTAGTAGCGGGATATTGGAGATAGGTCTAAAATTGTCAGGAGAGGCAGGGTCAAGTGACGGTTTTTTTAAGATGGGGAGAACTTGGCCAGCTTTCAAAAGGTCCGGGATCAAGCCCTGCTGGAGAGAGGCGTTGATAATTGCAGTCCAACAGGGGACGATGGATTGGGAGGCGGTGGTGAGGCAGTTGGAAGGAAGCGGATCATTGAAGTGATTGTTTGGTTTTAAGCTAGAGAGAATTTTTGAGATGGAGTCTTCATTATAGTATTTGAAGTCCGTCCAGCGGGCTTTGTTTTTAGGGGAGGCCATAGAGGTAGGAGTGGAAGGGTGTGGCAGAGCAGGAGGGGGTTTGGCGCAGTTGGTAGTACTAAGTTCAATTCCTAATGCCGTGATTTTATCAGCGAAGAAGGAAGAGAATTCGTCTGCAGATATTAACGATTTGGGGGATTCTTTAGTTGTTTTAGCCAGTTTGTTAGATTGGAATTTGACCAGTTCAAAAAGCTTTTGGGGTCTGTTCTTGGCGTTCCCTAATTCCGATCTGAAGTACTCTTTTTTGCAGTTGATGATGTGCTTGTTGTAGGCATTTCTCGCCTGGCGCAGCAGTTTTAGATGCACTGCTGAGGGGTGTTGTCTCCAACTTCTTTCAAACTGACGGAGGGCTCTCCTCTCCATGTTGAGGGAGCCAGTGAACCAAGGGTTTCTGTCCTTGATTTGAGTTCTTTTAAGTTTTGGAGGGGCAAGGTCGTCTAGAATGTTCGAGATGGATGATGCGTAGTGCTCGTTGAGATCGCTAACCTTGGTTATGTGCAGGGGTGGGGGTAGGTCAGATCTGCATCGAGCCTCGAATTTCCCAAAGTCAAGGTTCTTAGTGTCTCTGGTCCATCGCTTGGGAATCACCGGTTGAGACGTCTTTGTCTTGCGAGTCCCGGGCAAAATGAAGGATATGGAGTGATGGTCAGACCAGTCACAGGGGTCTATGGAGATAAGCTTGACAGCGGACTCCTTAGAAATGATCCAGTCAAGGATGGCTCCTTTTGAGTGGGTTGGCATAGAGCAGGCTTGGGTCATGGCTTGGTCATTTAACAGGTCTTTTATGGCATTGACGTAGGGATCTTTAGCGTCATTCCAATGCAAGTTGAAGTCACCCAGGAAGATTTCTGTGGCATTGGAGGAAATCTTTGTAGTCATGATTTCCAGAAGGTGATCAGTGAAAGCATCGTTAGGACCTGGTGGGTGGTAAAAGATGTGCAAGTTACAGAGGTGTACTGAATTGTTGCAGACAGAGAGTGCGAGGTATTCGCAGGAGTCTGAGATGTCCTTTGCGAGTTCAGTGATAAGCAAGGAGGATCGATAGATGCAGGCTATGCCTCCTCCTTTCTTATTAGCATGTCTATCCAGTCTGGCGATGTTGTAGTTTGGCGGGACTAGTATATCCAGGCAAGGCGAAGAGTATTCCTTTAGCCAGGATTCAGTTAAAATGGCTAGGTCTAGGTTTTTGTCCAGAACGAGGTCGGCGATGTCAGCGGCGTGTTTAACTGCTGACCGGCAGTTTATTAAAAGACCAGATAAGGGGGTGTCGGAGGAAGAGTCAGGAGTCTGGACAGATAGAGCTACAGGCGCCAGATTGCTTTTTACCACATTTCTGTTGTGGAGGGTAGCTGGCCTGTTTGGGTTAATGGTGACCGTGCTGATGGGGTGTTCGGGCCGGGTGGTTGATGGACAGGGGATGGCTGGGGAAGAGTTGTGGTCCTGGAGGATGGCTAGGATTTCATTTCCAGTGAGGTCAAGATGGTTAGGGGAGGCGGTGGGTGCGTTATAAGTGAGGGAGAGAGCTTGGGATTCCTCCTCAGAGAGTGGGCAAGGTTGTTTGCGTGGGCGAAGGTGTCTTAGGGGTAGCGGGAGAGGGTGCTTGGCAGGTTCGGTGTTGGGTGAGGGGGAAGTATGCGATGACTTCAGGTTAGCTAGTGAGGTCTCGGCACTGTGAAGGAGGTTCATCAGGTCCAGGATGGAGCAGTGAATGCTCTGGGTGAGTTTGGTCGCTCTGGAGTGCAGAGTTTCAAGATTGGTATAGTCAAGGGGTATGAAGGGATAGGGGTTCGAGTTGACCAAAACAGTTGAAGGGGCATGTGACAGTGGTAGGGCATTGGCTGGAGCAGGCTCCATGTTCTTTGGAGTAGGAGTGTCAAGCTCTGTATTTTGGTGGGGGGCAGGCGGGGAGGAGGTCTGGTGTCTAGGGGTGGTTCCATTATAGGTGCCTGGGTCGGGGTGATCAGGGGTAGGGGGGGTTAAGGGGCTGGCACTCAGTGGAGCAGGGGACATTGGGAGGGTATCAGTGTTCTCGGTAGAGAGGGGCACTGGATGGGAGGAGATCGCAGGTGTGGGGGAAGTGCAGATGCCAGGGACAGGAGATATGGTAGGGTGGAGTGGGAGAGCCGAAGTGGAGACCCTTGGGGGACTGGTGAATGGCTGGCTGGATCTGTTAGGGACAGGAGGCATGATAGGGGGGATTGGGTGCGCCGAGGTGGGGACCCTTATATGATTAGTAGGTGGGTGTATGGGTCTGTTAGGGTGACGTGATGGTGGGTCATTGGTACCAGTATTAGATATCCAGCTGGAGTTGTTCACGTAGTTTCTGAGCAGGGGGAAGAGGTCAGAGAATTTGTGGAGATTGTAGGTTGAGGCTTGGATTAGCACAATGCCGTTTTTGTAGAGGGTAATGGTGAGGTCAGCTCGCAAAGTTGGGGAGGGTGCTATTGTGAGCTTAGTGCCATGTGGAATGTTCTTGGTTAAACGAATGTTGAGAAGTTGCGCAAGGGTTTTTCGCCAGGAGGCGGTTCTTCTAGAGTGGAAGATGAGGTCATTGATAATTGTGCCGCTGTCCGCGCAGTATCGCATGTCGGATATGAGCGTCTCAGGGTGTCTTTTTAGGGTAGCGTGCTTGAATGATTTAGTGGCGGTTTTAGAGAGGTTTGGGGGGTAGATAATAGTATAGGAATTGTCCCCAGACACGGATAGGTCAGGACTCGACATGGTTGATTGGAGGAGGCACTGGTAGTCGGTAGAGAGAGAGGGTCTCCAGCTACCAGGGCGGGATGGAGCTCGAGCGGCAGAATAGGTTGCTTGACAGTCATAGAGGGATGGGTCAGGATTGGCTTTAGTAGAAGGTCAGTGAAATGTATTGTAGGCAAGGGGGGGCGTTGTTCATAGTGACATTTGCATCAACCCTAGTTTGCCCACTGTGACCTGTTCCAGGTGAGTTTTCTGTGCTTTAATACACGTTGCTTCCTGATTAAGGTTAGTTAAGCATACTTTTTGAATGCACAGCTGCACAAGCATCGTCTTGTGGTTTACTTTTTAAATGCACAGCTGCATTAGCATCATTTTGTGGCACATCACTCCATTCAAAGATGGCCGAAGTTGTTTTTGTCCCCTTCTTTTTCAAGTTCAAATTCTCATGCGAAAGGCCAACTAGCAAAGCAATTTGTGACGTCGGCATATTTAAAATGCCTTTAAGATAAATACGTGTGTCATGAGAAAAAAAGACGTAACACTTTTCCTGCTGCTTTTGTGTGCAGTACAATGCAGCACACTTGCAAAATAGACTAGCATTGGCAAAGCAAATTGGTCTCGCCTTAGCAACCTATTGGCTTTGCCAATGATTTTCCGCCATGCTGCACAGCATCTAGGAGTTTAAAAAAATAAAATAAAAAAAACACCCTTATCATTTTATAGACAAAATAAAGCACTGAAAGCAGTGATACTAGCCAATTAAAGTGACAGTACAAAGGCAATGCTTCATTGGAAGGACGAGCACAACATTGACAGGCTGGACACGAGTAAGAAGCAGACAAATGAGTGATAAGGAAATCCAACCAATGGTAAGCAGTGGACGGGCTACAAGACCCTCTATGGAAGGTACAATGTGCCTTACATCAGCCAGCACATACACTGTTTAGAGGCTAGGCCTACAACCGGGTAGAAATGAAAATATTTCTCCTTGTTAAGCCTGCCTGGAGGAGGCATAACATTTTGACTCAAATACCTGCCTTCAAATGTTTGTAGGCAGGGATTTGATTAAAAAAACATGGGTGCTTGCAAGGGAACAACAGTGAACTACCCACGGAACGCTTTCTTGACACAAAGTAACACAAGGTAGCTAATAGCACAACTTTGTATGAATTTGGCAAACTATCCAAAACAAATCTTGATTGGCGTTTAATAGTAAATCCCATCAAAGCGTAAGTACATCTGAGCCTTAACTCTGTGTGCCTAAAAAAAACAAATCTAAACCGGTGCTCATATACAGTGCTCTAAATGACCTTGGGTCAATTTTGCTGTACATAAAAATGCTAAAAAAAAAAAAAAACACTTATGTGATCGTAAAGTTGCTAAATGCGTTAATTCAGCAAAAATATCTCAGCCTTCTATGTTTACAAGGGCAGTAAATGAGTAGTGGTAAAACGACTTTTATTTACTCTGTTTAGCGGCAGAACACACTGGCATGACCCTGTCGATAAAACATCCAAACATAGAGTTATTGCTAGATTCATGTTTTCCCGCTGGATGCCGCCACTTAATAGACCAAAGAATTCACGTGGTGTGGCTTTTGTTTCCAAATATAACAATGTCGTTTTCTGAGTCATGTGTTTGGAGCTACAAATTACATTATCAGCAACACAAAGAATGTGGCCTCTGCTCCAGTGCCGTCTGTCTCGTGCCATCACCACTTCCAGCACTAACCGGCTGCAGCGTACGCATATTAAAGGCAACAACAATGGAAGAGTGACACCGTTCGTTGCTACACTTAATAGACTGTTGCCACGGAATCGAGCATTCACAACCTTTGTATTTTAATTTCAAATGTGTTTTATTGATTTTATGAGCAAAAACAGGCACAACAATGCAATGGAAAGGCAATAGGCACAGAAGGCGAGCGAGACAGTTCAAGGTCAGGGATTTGTATAGCGCACTGCTCACCCAGAGGGTCTCAAGGCGCTTGGGAAGGGGGTTCAATTTTTGTCGAATAGCCAGGTTTTGAGTTCTTTTCTGAAGGAGATGTGGTTTTGGGTAAGGCGGAGGTGAGTGGGGAGTAAGTTCCAGGTCTTGGCCGCCAGGAAGGAGAAGGATCTGCCACCCATGGTGGATTTTCGGATGCGCGGGACTGCTGCGAGGGCTTGATTGGACGATCTCAGTTGGCGGGTGGGTGTGTAGAAGGACAGTCGGGTGTTGAGGCATTCGGGTCCTAGTTTGTAGAGGGCCTTGTGTGCGTGGGTGAGAAGACGGAATGTCATTCTCTTGTTGATGGGAAGCCAGTGGAGGTCTTTTAGGTGTCCGGTGATGTGATCTTGGGGATGGATGTCCAATATGAGTCTCGCTGATGCGTTTTGGATGCGTTGGAGTTTTTTCTGTAATTTTGCTGTAATTCCGGCGTATAGTGTGTTACCATAATCCAGTCGACTCGTGACCAGTGCGTGGGTGACAGTCTTTCTTGTGTCGAGGGGGATCCAGCGGAAGATCTTTTTGAGAATACGAAGTACGTTGAAGCAGGAGGATGAGACTGCGTTGACTTGTCTAGACATCGAGAGAGAGGAGTCTAGGATGAAGCCCAGGTTGCGTGCGTGGTCTGTGGGTGTGGGAGCTGTGCCCAGAACGGAAGGCCACCAAGAGTCGTCCCAGGCAGAGGGGGAGGATCCTAGGATGAGCACCTCCATTTTGTCTGAGTTGAGTTTTAGGCGGCTATGTTTCATCCATTCGGCTACTTCTTTCATGCCTTCGTGAAGATCTGTTTTGGCGGTGTTAGGGTCTTAGGTGAGGGAAAGGATTAATTGGGTGTCGTCGGCGTAAGAGATGATGTTGAGGTTGTGTTGATGCGCAATGGAGGCGAGTGGACTCATGTAAACGTTGAAGAGGGTGGGACTGAGTGATGAACCTTGTGGTACTCCACAGATGACTTCAGTGGCCTCTGAGATGAATGGGGGAAGTCGGACTCTTTGAGTTCTCCCGGCGAGGAATGAGATGATCCAGTCCAAGGCTTTTCCTTGTATGCCGATGTTGCTGAGGCGTTGTATAAGGGTGCTGTGCAAGACTGTGTCGAAAGCGGCCGAGAGGTCGAGAAGAATGAGGGCCGCTGTTTCTCCGTTATCCAGGAGTGTTCGGATGTCGTCTGTTGCTGCAATGAGGGCGGTTTCGGTGCTGTGTTTGGCTCGAAATCCGGACTGAGAGGGATCGAGGGAGTTATTGGAATCAAGGAAGGCGGCGAGCTGGCTGTTGACGGCTTTCTCAATGACTTTGGCGGGGAAGGGGAGGAGGGATATGGGTCGGTAGTTTTTAAGTTCGTAGGGGTCGGCTGTGGGTTTCTTCAAGAGGGCGCTGAGTTCGGCATGTTTCCAGCTTTCTGGGAAGGTGGCAGAGTTGAACGAGCAGTTGATGACATCACGGAGGTGGGGTGCGATGATGGAGTCTGCTTTGTTGAAGATGTGGTGGGGACAGGGGTCGGTTGGCGATCCAGAGTGGATTGAGTTCATCAGGCGGATGGTGTCTTCAGTGGTGATTGGGTTCCAGGCGCTGAGGTTGTTAGTTGGCCGAGTAGGATCTGAGGGGGGTGGGGAGGGTTGTTCGCCGGGAGTGTTCTCGAAGCTGTTGTGAATGTCGGCAATTTTGTTGTAGAAGAAGGAGGATAACGCATCGCAGAGGTCTTGGGAGGGAGTGATGTCGTTAGATGCTGCGATGGGGTTGAGGAGAAAATAGCGGCAGACTGCTGAGCTGCCGTGGTGCTCCGTGAAAAAGGACTCCTGTTAGCGCTTCACTCATGGACCCGACCCGCTGGAAACTCTAGTCATGAGCAGCAGAACTGTGGAGAAAATACTGAGCGACTTTAGAAGCTACGTTTCCGACTTTATTTTCGGGCGAATTGAGGCACTTTTTGGATTCCGTTTTACCCCCGGAGGAGGGGAGTCTTTCTACCATTTTCACCTGTGCCTATGTTGGTGAGCTGCGGCCGGATTTCAGCGGCGGTGGCGTTCTCAGCTGTTTCTAGAGTTTTGGTTGTGGATCCTGGGAGCAGAGCGGAGGCGGAGCGGAGCGGAGGCGGATTACAACGGAGTGGTGTAGGAAATGAGCAGCAGAAGTGCAAGGTTTTTCTGTTGATATTGAGGCAGTGGTCCTTAGCCGCCCTATAGCTGAGGAGGGGAAGACGAGCACGGAATCTGGTGCGCGTTTCAAGCGCTGTATCAACAAGGCATTGTGGGGAGTCAGTCTCCTGTGAGACAGTGGCGGACGGGGGAGTGGAAGGGGGCCCCGAAAACAGTAAGGAGAGCATTGGTGCAGTGGGTACTCCAGAACTAAAATCAACTCTTTGCCAGGATAAAAGCAGATCAAAGGAGCATAGCACGAGGCATAGCACGTGAAAAAAAGGGAAATCTTTGGCTAAGGCATCAGCTAAGGCATTAGCTAAGGTTCTGGCTGCCCCTTAACGGAAAAGGGCCCCTCTTCCTTCCTGTCAGCAGAGGTTAAATCAAAGAACACCTGCTCAACCAGTGTTAAAGCAAGGGCAAAAGCAAACACTATCAATGTTATTGCTGAAGGAGGTTCTAAAATAACGCCATCCTTGTGCTCCTACTTTAAAGTACTACCACAAGTGCTACACCTCCCTACAATATCAGGATATGCATGGATAACATAGACGATCAGACTCTAGCCACAGCTGTAGCCATGGCTATTAAACCCGTCATTAGTCTGGCCCTAGTCTGGCCCCAACTTCAGAGATGGACCAGATAAACCCCTTAGCCCTCAATGGCGTCGAAGTAGCATCTACTACGTGTACTGTAGCTACCCCGGAGGGCACCATAGTCCCCCCTGGGCCGGAGGCGGTCCCCCCAATAACATGTAACTCTTCATTGGGACAAGATAAAGAAAGGCAATCTGTGAGCAGTCCCTGTAGTTTGAGGGGGGTGCGTGTCTGGAAGACGACACACAGGAAGAGTCGGAGCATCCCACGAGCGGGGTTTCGAACTCTGGGACTTTGGTTGATTATAACGAAGGGTGTAAAGAGGGGTCTACATCTGGAGGAATGGAGCAAGAATCGACAGTGCAAGAAGGTGTAGGAGAGGAGCATTCACCCCTATATATAGCACAGTCGCATGACGATCCACCTGTCTCAGCCAGCTCGGGGTTGGGGGTCCCCCAGCCAACATTTCCGCTGCTGCATTAATGACAATATTTTCCACTCTCTCCCAGGATGTAAAGAGGGGGTTTGAGGAGTCGTCAGCAAATCAGGCCGAGATAAGGAGCTATTACGAGTCTTTAGATATTAAACTTGATGGCCTAACATCCAGAACTGGGGTACTGGAGGAAAATATGGCGGCGTTGTCACTTCACGTAGACAAGCTGAAAGATGGCATTGTTAAGTTGAAAAGAGAGGATCAGACCCTGTTGGATAGGATGGAGGTGTTAGAGAACAACGCTAGACGCTGTAACATTCGCATCCTTAATGTGCCCGAAGGGTCAGAGGGCACAGAGATCAAACTGCTCATCACTCAACTTTTGAAAGACTCATTAAGCCTCGATTGCTCACTGGAGGAGCTGGCCACAGACATTCAAAGGGTGCACAGAGACCCCTTTAGACGTAATCCACAAAGGCCCAAACCCGGTAAAATTCTGGTCAATTTTCATACATATGCTCTTAAAGAGCGAATTCTTAACTTAGCCCTGAAACAGAAATCCTTATTAGGGAAAGGATTTTCTTTCTCTATAAGATCTGACTTGGCCAGGGTCACACTTGAAAGGCAGTGGGAGCTTGGAAGGCGCTTAGATGCCTTTAGGAAGGTGGGGGCTACGGCTCAATTGACATTCCCCGCTGCACTAAAAGTGATGTACAACAATAAAATGTTTAATATAAGGTCAGTGCAGGCAGCGGATGAGCTTCTGTTGGAGCTGGGAAATAAGGCCACTTCGGTATAGGGGTAGTTAGTGCCTTTGGTATTTTGCAGTCACAGAGAGTTACGACCTCTTCCTTTTAAAAAAAACATGATATCAGGAAACGAAGAAGAAGCTAGATAAGAGAACAAAAAACAAAGTACACTTACTCAAAATTAAACACACGCAAGAAAATAAATAAATAACTACCAAAAATTAATCATAAAAATTTAGTAATTAGCACTCAGCACCTAGCTGCACATTTAGTTGCACACTATATGATCATAGTTGGGCATTTTTCTAGGTCACAAGGGGTTTGGTTTGGTTATGGGTCGGGTTCGGGTGGGCCAATAGGAGTCCGTAGTGGGGTGCCATCTACTGGATCTCATCCGGTTGGATACATCAAGGGTTCTCCATGGGTGGGGGGGGTCAAGTAGGGAGAGGGTGGGGGGGGGGCGAGGTTAAAAACAAAAAAATCCTCATCTGTCACTTCATCAGTTTATTTTATTATAATGTTTACTTAGTGCTCTATGACGGGCAGTTGAGTTCACCTTTGGTAGAACACTGTGACGGTACTCCTTGTTATCAGCGTTTTTTCTTTATTCTGCGGCTGGTCCTCTTTTTCTTTTGCCTAGAATGTGACGATGGCTAATTTAAGAATACTTTCATGGAATATTAATGGCCTGCGCACTAAACCCAGGGCTAGAAAATTGTTCCAGTATCTCCGAGACATAGATGCGCAGGTCATTTTGATCCAGGAAACTCATCTACCTCAGTCTGAAATAGACGCAATGGTAAAGAATAATAGGTGGATTGACTTTGCAGTCTTCTCCTCCCTATCCACTAATACTAGGGGTGTCTCTTTGATTGTTAAAAAACAACTAAAAGCAAGACTGATAACTGCTATGGTAGACCCAGGTGGCAGATGGGTTATAGCCTTAGTAAATATATCAGGGGTCCAATTCACATTTGTAGGCTATTACGGCCCGAATCAAGACGACCCCTCGCTATTAGAAACGATTTTCTTTCACCTTTTGTCTTTTCCCGATCCTGTTATATTTGTGGGAGATTTCAATATAGTACTCGACCCAGCCCTAGACAAGTCACATAACAATCGTTCCCGTGCCCCTTCAAAATCGATGTCTTTTCTACTTAATGCTATGAAGCAGTTCGGGTACGTGGACATCTGGAGACACAGGTCAGGGACACAGCAGGGAGTTTCATTTAGGAACTACAAGTACCGTCATCAATCTCAGATAGATTTTGTTCTGATAAGTAATTGTCTGGTGGAAGGAGTAAGGAATATTCAATATCTTCCCATTCATTTATCCGACCATGCGGCCGTAATACTGGAGCTCTCAGTGGCTCTTAAAGCTTCACCTAGGACCTGGACATTCGATTGCTCCTTGCTCTCCCATACTGATGATGTTCTGGCTCTCAGAACTGAAGTCCAGCACTTTCTTAGAGAAAATGTTGGGTCAGCTGATAATGGTATGGTCTGGGACTCCCTAAAAACATTTTTACGAGGCCTTATTACATCTAAAGTATCTTATAGAAGGAAGAAGTACAGAGAGGCTGTGGCCTCTATAGAGGCTGATATAGTTAGAACTCAGAGTGTAATTGACACCAACTTGGCCTCCCCGGCTTCTCCGGCAGACACTTTGGCACACCTCAATAATAAGTTACTCTTATTAAAGGCCCAATTAAGCTCAGTTTTAAACCAGCGGGTTCAAGAAAGATGGATTGCCAGTAAGATCGCTAATTTTGAATACGGCGAAGGCGCAGGAAAGTTTTTGGCGTGGAAAGCCAAAACGGATCAAGTGCGTAACAACATAGACTTGATTAAGATCAATGATGTTCCAAAGTCCTCTGATTTGGACATAAGACAGGCTTTTAGAGAGTTTTTCCAGGACATATATCAAGAGGATAAAACGGTAGACCCTGGTTTAATCAGGGATTGGCTGAATCAAATCACCCTCCCGGCACTATCAAGACAACAGAGTAAAGTTCTGGATAGTAAAATCTCAGAGGGGGAAGTCAGAATGGCCATCCAAACCGCTAAAAAGGGAAAAGCGGCCGGGCCTGATGGTTTATCAGCCAAAATCTATAGAGCACTAGAGCAAGAATTAATCTCCTTTTTGACTGTCCTATTTAATCAAATATTATTGGATGGTATCAGCCCGCCGGCATCCTGGGATAGTGCATCTATAACCGTGATATTAAAACCTGGAAAACCACCTACATCATGCGGTTCATATAGACCCATATCGATCTTAAATGTGGAGTATAAAATATTTACCACAGTACTTGCTAAGAGATTAGCATTGGTGGCCCCTGAAATTCTTCACCCCGACCAGAAAGGTTTCGTGAGGGGACGCCAGCTATATGAATTAACTTATGATTTAGTGGGGGCGATCGATATGGCCTTATTGGAGTCCCTTCCCCTGGCGGTCCTTACATTGGACGCAACCAAGGCCTTTGACAGGGTGAACTGGGTTTACCTGTCGGAGGCCTTGGCCAAGTTCAATGTGGGTGTGAGAATGAGGTGGGCAATTGATGTTATATATCAGAATCCCAGCGCACGTATCCTGGTTAACGGTGCCTTAACTGAGCCATTGAAAATCTCGAGGGGTACAAGACAGGGCTGCCCTCTCTCCCCACTTCTGTTCGATCTTTACATCGAACCATTTGCCCAGAGCTTAAGAGATAATAATAACATCTTACCATTCACGTATAAGGGATGGGAGAGAAAGGTGGCCCTGTACGCCGATGATATCTTGGTGTATACATCGGAGGTACAAACTGCACTCCCAGCAGTCCTTAAAGTAGCCTCGGAGTTTGGTGACATCTCCGGGTACGAGATTAATGCCTCAAAGACGGACATGATGATATGGAATATAGATCAGATTCCAACAAATATTTTAATATCCTCCGGTAATAAGATGAGGTATTTAGGGGTTAACATCGTCAAGGATATTAACCAGATCGCCAAGATTAATTTTGACACTGTGGCTAAGGAGTGCCGTAAAGTGTTACAGTCATGGGCACATCTTCCTTTATCTTTTTTGGGTAGGTCTAATTTAATTAAGATGTCCGTTCTACCTAAGGTTTCTTTTCTTTTTAACACAATTCCGTAATACTTTGATCCTACATTAATTAATAAACTGCAGTCTGACATTAATTCTTTCATTTGGAATAAGCGTCTTGCGAGGATATCTTGGAAGAAGCTTAGGAGGCGTAGAGATAGGGGGGGAATTGCAGCCCCAGATTTTCAGACCTATGCATGGGCTTTTCAACTGTCCCAAACCAGAATGATCTTAAAAATCCCATCTGAGTATGGGGTGGGGCCTCTGTACTCCACCCTTCTTACAGGAGAAGGTCTCAGCCAATCAGGGTTCGTGTTCAAATTTGGAGACCCAAAGTAAAAAAAAAAAATTACGCTGAAGACTCTTCAGGGAGTGGCTAAAATGTGGGCCCAATTAACCAAAGCCATTAAAATAGGGTATTACGTAAGCATGAGTGCAAAATCCGTTCCGCTCGCGGATTTTGCGAATTTTCGGTAAATTGGCGATCCGCGAACTCCAGCGAATTTACAGCGAATTCGCAAATCCGCGAGCGGCGGATTCCGGGGGCAAAAGTTGAAGCCTGGCTGGCCTGTCAACTTGTAACTATTTTAGGATGGCGCCGGCAAGCTGCCAGCGCCATCCTAAAATAGTTACTAAGTTAGCTTCAACAGGAAGCTCTAATAGATCAAATAAAGCAGGTGCTCGCACCTGCTTTATTCGATCTATTAGAGCTTCCTGTTGAAGCTAATTTAGTAAGTATTTTAGGATGGCGCTGGCAGCTTGCCGGCACCATCCTAAAATAGTTACAACATGCCCTAATCGTGAGCGTCGTCGAGGCAGGTGTGCCTTCTTCACAAATCTACCGTGGAAAATCAGCTGTGATGCTGGATAGAGGCTTTTGCATCCTTGACTTTCACGAGCGCAATACCCGTGCTGTTTCTGTGACCAGGAGCTTATTTCTCTTCATCTGCTGAACTGATCTTTCTCTGACCTTTTATACACACAAGAAGCATGTGAACTCGCATGGTAGCCCTGCCCGTTTGGCCCCGCCCACACACTCGCGGTTGGCACCGTCTTCCCGCCATTCACCCACTATGATGGACAGCTCACTCAAGGGACCCCTGCGCCCTTCGGGGCGATTGCATAGTAACACACACATGGTCGCTCGAACTAGTTGATGCTCAAATTCAGTGACTCATTCATTAGCCCAAAAACATTTGTGAGCGTCGTCGAGGCAGGCGTGCCTTCTTCCCAACTCTACTGTGGAAAAACAGCTGTGATGCTAGATAGAGGCCTTTGCATCCTTGACTTTCACGAGCACAATACCCGTGCTGTTCTTGTGACCAGGGGTTTCTTTCTCTTCATCTGCTGAACTGATCTTTCTCAGACCTTTTATACACAGAAGAAGCATGTGAACTCGCATGGTAGCCCTGCCCGTTTGGCCCCGCCCACACACTCGCGGTTTGCACCGTCTTCCCGCCATTCACCCACTATGATGGACAGCTCACTCAAGGGACCCCTGCGCCCGTCGGGGCGATTGCATAGTAACACACACATGGTCGCTCGAACTAGTTGATGCTCAAATTCAGTGACTCATTCATTAGCCCAAAAACAATCGTGAGCGTCGTCGAGGCTGGACAGGTGTGCCTTCTTCCCAACTCTACCGTGGAAAATCAGCTGTGATGCTGGGTAGAGGCCTCACAAGAGGCATGTGCACTCACATGGAAGCCCCGCCCCGCCCCAAATCCGCGGATCTGCAAATCTGCAAAATCCGCCCATGCTTAGTATTACGGCAGTCGGACCCAGCTTTGGGATCTCCCAGAAAGCCCAGATTGGTTGAATGACTGTCTTGCAGCCCCGATCAAGGATGCTGGGTTGGTTGTATGGGGTGATCTATTTTTGGAGGGTGAATTATTTTCATGGGAATACCTGAGAAACGTCATTGGCCCTAAGTTCGCTTGATTCAAGTACATTCAAATATCTAGTTGGTCCCATGCATATACCTCCAGGCCAACCAGTGGAAACAAACTCCCCCCAGGTGGGCATAGCCATTTAATATCCCTTTTGGTTGATAAATCTTCTGCCAAAAAAGAAATCTCAACATGGTACAAACTGATCATAGAGGAAAGAGATGGTGTTTTTTCACTTCCTGATGAGCTTTGGTCTTCCTCTATAGTGGATAGTAACTTGCAAGAGCTTTGGACTTCATCTTGTGAAATGTTGTGGGATGTGGTGAAACCATCTTGGCTCCGAAGAAATCACATTTTTTCCATGCATAGAGCCGACTATTCCCCTCTAAGGCTTTCAAAGTTTTATCCAGGGAGCGTGGTGGGATGCCCTAAGTGTGGCTTGGCGGCTGCTTCTGACTGCCATATGTTTTTTGAGTGTTCCACTCTGACCACATTTTGGGAAGCTGTAAGTAAAACTCTGTCATCGTCCCTGAACCTGAACATTGTCATTGATCTTCCACTTGTCATCTTTGGTATGTTGGATAGTGTTCAGAGTCTGGAGAAGAAGCTAGTTTTCTATTCTATCTTGTTGGCTAGAAGGGAGATATGCAGGAGATGGAAAGACTCTTTGCCCCCCACAATCGAAGACTGGTTTACTTCTACATTGGCAGTCTCCAAGCTAGATCTGGGTAGGGCAGGCAATTTGAATAAAAGAATGTTCTGGCAATGGCAATTATTGGTTTGGGCACATTGAGTATCCGGGTTTTTTTTTTTTTCTTTTCCCCGGGTCCTATGATTGCGCCATTAAAATTCAATCCGGGGCGTGACACGATTGTGGCAAGATTCTCCACCTTTCACTGTTTTTTGTTTGATGTTTACAATTGGTTGAAGTTGGAAGAGCTGAGGGCAGAGCGTCGTTGGTCAAGTTAAGCCCTGCCAGATATTAACAATCTGAGACAGCACTCCGCTTGTACACCATTGGATATCATCATGAAAACAAAACCAAGGTGGCAATATGAGGACACAAAAAAAAAAAAACCTTTGTATTTTGTCCTGCAATGCGAGGAAAAAGGTTGAATTTCAGTACTAATCAGTCCGAAAAGTCGAACGCTTTAGAGTCCTTGAAAAGATTATCCCTGTGCCATTGTTCAATTTCAGTGTAGAAAGGAGAGGAGGCTTTGTACTGTGCTTTGTGTCAACACCGGAAGTTTGAGGAGTCCAGGTGTACTTACGGGTCTGTATCATAAAGGTGAGAACCCCGGGCTGTGCTTCTTTTTGTGTTTTTGCCCAAGAAAGAGTTACTCTTTCCTAGGCAAAAACCCAAAAGCTTTGTGAGCCACCCAGTTATTTGGGTCCTGTTACGCAGGGGCTAAATTCGAAATGGATTTCAAAAGCTTAGAGCCTTCATAAACCTAGCTCTCAACTCCCACGATCTTGGTGCGCTACTCAAGCACTGGGTAGTTGTGTACCCACTATTCCAGCAGCTTCCCACCCTTTGCCTACCTTACTTTTGGGATGCAGCTGTCTACAATAACTTGTCTTTTGTAAATAACAGATGCTATTATTTTCCAATGTATTGCCACATAGCTTACTTGCGACTTTAACCTCTCCTTACTTAGTGTCCTTGTTTGGGGTTTCCCTCAGACATATCACTCCCAACTCCACCTCACCTTCCTGCTAACACCTGAAGACAAAGACTGTGGCCGGACCAGTCTTTGAGAAATGAGCAAAAACCAACAACTGCACCAAAAGCAGTTGCAGACTTTTACCATTGGAATACATAAAGTCTGTCTGCAACCTTAGTACGAAGATGGGACAGAAACTACCAGACAGTGTGTCAAGATTTCTCTATCAGAATCCTGGAGTCCCAAACCCGTGGAAACCCTAAAACTCTTTTGCGTACTATGGTTGGGGTCTCTGACTGCCAACTCCTTTGGTTCTGGGAAAGGAACCTGGAGGTATTGTGGATATGCCCAGAGCAGTAGACTGATGCATGCCGTCAGGGCAAAAAATGATTGGATGCCTGCTGAGGAGGTATGCTGGAGATGCCCTTGCATGAAGAAGTTACAACCCTGAAAAGAAGGACTGCGAGGAGTTGACAAAGGAGGGAGGTGCAGGACACAGCCTACTGTAACTCATGGAAGCATCAGACACCAGGTTGTGTGGTGAGGTCTTGAGACCCTGTCACTGCTGTAGCATGCAAGAAGTGAAGTACCTGGGAATAGTTAGGTACTTGCGGAGATTGCAATTACATCCTATGGACTCCATGTATGGAAGTTGAGCACTTGTGATAGCAAAGGGCACTTGAAGAATCAAGTCTGGATGTCTGTGATGATGTGAACCAAAACCAAAGGGCCTCAAGAGAGAGTGGACGCTGCTGCAAGTAAGTACACAACAATCAACCATTTTCCATTGAGCTTCATTGTTACTGGGGTCAGCTCTTCATATTGTTTGGGTGGGATTGCTTGTGTTTGGGTCAAGAGAAAGATGAATCAGAGGGGACCCACCTGGATAAACAATGCCAGCAGAGCATTACATTCTCCTCATTTGAACACACCTATCTCTCTCCTCTGCCATGCACCTATGACATTGGCATGAGACCACAGGCCTCAATAGTGTTGGATGCACTGGGACCAAGTCAGCGCACCTGGACTTGGTGAGATTTGTAGGATCACATACCAACAGTAGCTGTGCTGCCCCACCCACAGGCGGCACAACTGACTGAGCCATTCAGAACAGAGACTAAGCTACTGTGCAAGGGAATGCCCCCAAAGGAACTGTGAAATTTTTAGGTTGTGTTCAATTCAGCACGTAAGTGCCTCTTGCAACAACTTTTGTTATCTTATAGGGGGCTTAGAGGCCACCCATTGCTTACTATTGGCTGGCTTCATTGTCATTCTCATATGCTTGCTTCTTATTTGTTAACTTTTGTTGGCTTATTTCCTCTTCAGGTGTTTATCCCTTCCTTGAAGCATGGATGCATTACTGTGTCCTTCCAGTGCTTGCTTTTTCAGATGCTAGTTTTGGTCTTTTTGTGTAAGCACTCTTTGAGAGTGCCTTTGTTTTTCAGCTGTCTGCCTTATGTACTTCAAATCAAATTAAAAAGAGCTTTATTCGATTATAGACATATAAAATGACAAAAGCAGTCAGAGTTTAACCCCTTAAGCGCGGGGAACGTTCAGCGGTCGTCGCGTGCACTACCTTGCTAGTGCTGCGCACGTCCGCTGAACGTTCCAATCTCATTAGCTCAATGGAACGTTCCGCACTAGCGCGGAATATTTTCAGCGTTGGCAACGGGTTAAAAAACATTTAAATCACATTTCATGAATTGTGTATAAAATAAATGTACACAGTAAAATAGTGCATACATATGAAAAAAAGTTAGTATAAAAAGATTAGGTTGGGGGTAAAAAAGTATAATTAGAGCCATCCTACATGATTTCATTTAATACATGCTGTTCTGTTTTCTATGGAAAGTGAGCGTTGATACTTTTCCTAGCTCTCAGTAAACCAGCCATAACTCCTATACAATAATCACTGTCCAACATTTGTAAATACAAAAAAGCAGGTCGACATTGCCTCCAATTCCCCTTTCTCAGGAGAGGTAGAATCCACATGGATCTTTCCTTAGAGTAAAATTTACAAAATAAAATCACCTGGATAGTTGTTTATGAGGAAAGATCATCACAGATGCATTTTTTTTTTTTTAACATATTTTTATTAAGTTCTTGGCAGAGAATCAATGACATAATGATTACCAAATATCCGACATGTAAATCTAAACATACTAAACTGAAAATACACTGAAATTGCCCGAGATAGGTACAGATCAAACAAAAGATTGTATTTAAACAAAAACATACTGTCCCAGATCCCGGATATCCAGCGTTATACGCTTTTCTCAGTCAAAGTAATCTTTCCAGATTTTAGTAAATTTACGTAAAGCTCCAATCCTTTTTGCATACCTCAATTCACTATTTCTAACTCTCTTGATTTTTTGAAAACATTCATCTGCAGTTGGAATTATTTCTGATTTCCAATATTTAAGAATAAGAGATCTGGCAATTGCAACAATGATGTACAAAAGCTTCACCAAGGAATCTTCCAAATTAAGCTCTGGATCAACCCCAAGTATAATCAAATTATTATAGTTATCGATCTTAAAATGTAAATATTGAGACAATATAAAAAACATATTTTCCCAGAAAACCTTGATTTTGGGACAAAAGGCAATAATATGGGACCAATTAGCCAAATCAGGTTGAGTGCATCTAAAACAATTAGACGTTGCATTACTATACATTTTGGACATCGTTGCCGGTGTATAATACAATAGCCATTTGCTAAAGAAAAGCATACGTCTCCAGTTTGCCCCTCTAAGGACCGTGAAGTTTAATTTATTTAGTGTTGTCCAGTTTATTTCCTTTAAATTGAAGTTTTCATGTTTCTGCCATTTATTTATCGCTTTGGCACTCAGATCCTCCTCCCTATTTTCTGCCAAACTTTTCCTCCATGTTCCCGCCCTCTTGAATACTGGGGACCAAAAGATATCGTTTGTTAAATTAGAAATCTGGCTTAATTGTGTTATATCAATAATACTCAGTAACCTATACAGCGCTACATATGAGCCCATAAGAAGAAAATTACCGCTTATTAACACTGCCATCTCATCGGGAGTCAACCAGACTCCAAATTTAATAAAATTTGATAAGTTAATGAACCCATATCTTGCCCAGGTAAGTGTAATGTCTAATTCTAATCTGGTCCCTAATCCAAAAACAGCCTCTCTTAATGGAGTTACTAGGGACAGGAGAGAGAGTGAGTACCTTTTCAGCATAACATCTCGCTTTTTAAGAAACCAACGCAAAGTCTTGTATCTGACTAATTTGGGGGATTTAAAAATCGCGAGAGGAGAAGGTATTTTGGATTCTTTGCAGATTAAGTCAAAAAAGAAATTAATAAACAATACATCTCCAAGTGCTGGATATTTAAATATCGAAAGATACTGCACAAAATATGCATAGTAATAGTCTTTTAAATTTGGTAGGCCCAATCCACCGTGATCCTTATCTACACATAAGGTTTCTATAGCTAATCTTGGAGTCTTTTTTGCCCAAATGAAGGCTGAAAAAAGAGATTCAATCTTGGAAAAAAAAAGGCCAGGAAGGGAACAAGAAATGGTTGAAAACAAAAAGTTAAAAAGTGGGAGTATTGACATCTTAATTAATGCTACTCGGCCCAAGATAGATAAAGGAAGTGTATCCCATCTTAGGAACATAGCACGGACTTTCCTAATCAAGGGTTCAAAATTAAGCGTGTATAGATCACGTACTGTAGATGAAAAATAAACCCCTAGGTATCTTTTGGGTTTATTAGTTATACATCTCCGAATATCTGGATGCAGGTCCGGATTGTTATTCCCACTGATAATAATCTCAGTTTTCCGCTTATTAATGCGATACCCCCCCAATGCTTCAAATTGTGAAAAAATGAGAAAGGCTTGTTCTTGTGACTGCATATCGGATTTCAACAGAAGCATAATATCATCTGCGTACAGTTTGATCTTATCCATACCATCTATCGGTGGAGAAATATTTTTATTTTTTCTTATTGCAGATGCTAGAGGCTCGATAAAAAAAGCAAAAAGAGTGGGGGAGAGAGGGCAACCTTGTCTCGTTCCTCTTTGAACAGGAATAGACCCAACCATCAATTTATTGATTAGAATATGGGCTTTTGCTCCCTGGTACAAATTTCTAATCAAAGTGATGACTTGAGAAGGTATACCAAATCGATATAAAATAAAAAAAAGAGTGTCCCAAACTACTAAATCAAAAGCTTTTTCTGCGTCTAAAAGAAGAATTAAAGCTGATACCTTACGAGTTTCAAAAAAATCTAGTGCTTCTGCTAAATAATGTGTGTTAGTGAGCAGTTGGCGGCCAGTTATAAATCCATTCTGATCTGTATGAATTAACTGTGACGCAACCTTATTGAAACGAATAGAAAGCAATTTTGTAATTATTTTGTAATCCGAGTTTAATAAAGTTATAGGTCTATAGGAATTTGGGTCTTTTGCATCTTTTCCTTTTTTCACAAAGCTAACCACTGTACCATCATAGAAAGATGTCGGGATTGGTCCCCCCTAAAGCATTGAATTTACTAATAAAAGAAGTATTTCTGAAAGAGAGCCAAAAAAGGTGACAAAAAATTCGGCTGGAAAACCATCTGGGCCGCAAGCCTTACCATGTGGCAAGTTTTTAACTACCTGCTCCAATTCTCTAATAGAGAAAAGAGAAGCCATTACTTCTTGATCCATATTGGAAAGTGATGGAAGAGAGTATTTATCTAGAAATACATTTAAACTAATTTGATCCAAAATATGGGAAGAAGAGTAGATATTTTCGTAATGAGTTAACATAATTGCTCCTATTTCCGCCTGATCTGAGGTATCTTCTCCAGTGGTAGGCGATTTTAGAGAACGAATCAGATTGGCTGCGGCTTGTTCTTTTACTTGCCATGCCAAAAATTTTCCAGTAAAGTTGCTATTCTCATAGGATTTCTGCGCTTGCCTATAAAAGATTTCCTCACTTTTTAAGAAATAGTGAGCACTCAGTTCACGTTTTGCTGCATTTAATAGGTTTTTTAACTCTACTGAGGGATTATAATATTTTTGATGTATTAAGGCTTGTATTTTTTGCTGTAGCTGGTTTTTTTGTATCACGAAATATAGCTGCCTCCCTTGCGTCCCTACTAATAATAATGCCCCGGATATACGCCTTCAAGGTGTCCCATATAATATGAATTGGTGCTGTCCCCATATTTCGTTCTACAAAATCCTTAATCTCTGCCTGGACAGACATAACCCAAGGTCCATCATTCAAATAGGATTTATTAAAGACCCAGCGTTTCACCACATTAGTCCTTGCATCTAGCTCAATTTCAAGGGCAAGCATTGCGTGATCGGAGAAGCCATTATGTAAAAACTTATGATTTCGACTAGTAAGTATTGAGGAAATTAGAAAAGAATCTATACGAGAAAATGACTTGTGCCTCCCCGACCAGCATGTATATTCTCTTTTATGAGGGTTTGCTAACCGCCAACACTCAGCTAGATCTAAAGTCCTAATATTGTTAAGAATAATCTGATAAGATTTAGGTTTAGACTGCTTTTTTCCGCCCAAAGTTGAATCAAATTGTGGGTTCATCAATATATTAAAGTCCCCTCCAATAACTATATCTCCGTTGACCATAAGGAGAGATTGAAACATTTCTTCATATATTAAAGGGCAATCGTTAATGGGAGCATAGAAGTTCACAAAAGTAATGGGAGATGGTCTATTCTTAAGTTTACAGTTAGCCCAGCACCAACGGCCCTGTGTGTCTGCTTCGGTAAGAATTATTTCTGCCTCTAATTTCTTACTAAAGAATAGTGCAACCCCCCGCTGGGACTCTGAAAAGAAAGAGAAACCTCGATAGTCGGCCCATCCTTTAAACATGGAAAATGTATCTGCCTTAGAAATTGCAATATGAGTCTCTTGTATCATAATGACTGCAGGGTTTTCTGTTAGAATCCATGCCTCTATTGCCCTCATTTTCTTCTTATTATTGAGACCGTTAACATTAAAAGAAATAATTTTCAGACCCAGCTTAGACATAGTTCAAACATATAATAAAGTGCATAGCGTGCATTTCAGCCCTTATTTCCCCAAACTTCTTAGAACCATCCACACTGTACTTACAAAATATATTAATCATCAAACAAAAATAGCACAATGCAACGTCTCTCCACCAAGAACACTTTTTTTAACGTTTTTTCCCCCCTACCCCCCCCCCTTGCCTGTGGCCCCCTCCTAACTCACTGTCCATTCCCCCCACGCTTGCCACAGCACCCTTTCTTTTAACCCTGGGGTGTAGTGATAGAACACCCCCTAACCCCTGGACCCGTGCTCCTCCCTCCCCTCCCAAAATCAAAGAGTATAGCCATAATGGCGTTTAAGAGTAACAAAAGAGAAGTAAAAAATTAAACTGTTCTATCACTATTATACACTTTGTATTTCGTGCAGCAAATCCTGTGCTTCCTCAATATCGGATAGTAGATAGAATTTACCCTTAATCAGAACTCTAAGTTTAGATTGCTGTGCTATCATCGCCTGAGCCCCTTGAGCCTTAAACAGTTGGAGCATCTTTCCAAATTCTTTCCTGCGTCTGGCCGCAATAGCTGACATATCTGAGAATATTCGGCATTTCACCGTAGCATTCACAGGAAATTGTCTTTGTTTGATAGCCCTAGACAATATTTGTTCCTTTACCCTAACGTCTGCAAAATTTAGTACAATAGTACGCGGAAGGGTAGAGTTCGGAAATGGTCGAGCAGGAACTCTGTGGGCTCTTGTTATAGTGAGGTCTCCTTTATATTCCGGTATCACCCCTTGTTGAAGAAAAGAGGTTACCCATGCCAATGTATCTGACCCCTCAATTCCTTCCGGAACTCCTACGATACGTAGGTTGGACCTCCTATTATAGTTTTCCAACTCATCAAGTTTTAGTTCAAGAGCCCTTGTGGTTTTTATAGTCCCTTTAGTGTCTTTTTTAACTTCGACCATTTGATCCTCCAGTGTTGAAATCCGTTCTTCTACTTCCACTAAGCGGGCTGGGAAAGTAGATACTAACTCCTCGATTTTGTCCATTTTATCCAGTCTCTGGTGGATTGCCGAAAGTTCTGCATTTTGCGACCTTTTTATGCATCTAACTTCATCGAGAATCAGGTTGAGCATATCCTTCACAGACATTCGCATCTCTCCCTCTGTTTCCGTATTCATCTCAAGCAAGGGCCCAAGGTGGTCCGCCGCTCCCCCTTTTGTCCCCCCTCCTGCTTCCATATCGAAATCTTGAAGTGGCACCGTTGCTGCACTTAATGTATCTATCGTTTTGTCTTTAGAGGTAGAGGTATCGAATGCTTACTTTGAGTCATGAGCAGAATTAGTGAGAGATACCAAGTTTGAAGGGGTCGCTGCTATACACGGATCCTTTGCAGAGATTATGCCAATTGAATGATTTTGTATAGCATCTATGTTTGTTAAATTCTTTGGGGGGATCAAATTAGGTGAAAGAGTCGAAATTTTTTTTGTGAAAAGGGGGAACTGCTTAGCCGCCGAAGGAATAGGCGGAGGCGGCAGAGGTGGCGGTGGATGAGATGAGTCATGGGTATGAGATACATCATCAAGGGGAGCTTCAGTCAAATTATCTCCCATTTGCGACTGACTGTCTGTTAACAAATCCTCGACCTCAGAGTTATCAGATGAATGTACTGAGTGATCATCCTTCAGAGAGTTTCCTTCTGTTAATTTAGCAGCTGCCTCCTTTGTCTGCTGTCGCCGTTGTTTGGCTTTGAGACGAGCGTTAAGCAGTTTCCCCATTGTGCTCACACTAGGCTGGATTGGGGTCGCAAAAAAAAAAAGGCTCTGAATAGTATTTGAGTCTTTAATTGGAAAGCATTCTTCCAGGGCCCTGCCAAAGAAAAAAGCCAAGCACTGCATGTTCTAAACCAGGCTCCACGCTTCTTCCTAGCAAAGTCGCCGTTTATTTCACCCCTTTAGATGATATGCTATGATGCACTACAAGCACTTCTGCAGCCTCCGGTAGTTAAGGGGAATGTATCCTCAGCGAAACAACAGCATGTGTCCTCAGTGAAATAAACAGCACACGCCTCTCAGGTGGCTCCGCAGCAAGCGTGCGTGTACCTTTCCAAGGCGATTAGCGATCCACGTCCCTGACTTCTCCGGCAGAAGCGTCTGTTTGCTCGATTAACCGTGTGATGACAGTGGACTCATGTCAGAAATCCCAGCGCGCAGCTTGCACACAGATCAGGCAGAGTTCAGGCAGATATCACATTTTTTTGTTGTTTTTTAAACGTATTATAGCGCACTGACCAAATTTCCTCAAGGTGCTTGCTCAAAAGTTGATATATACAAGAAAAGTGGAAACAGAGATGTGTACAACCACACTACGGCCGTTTCCAAATTGAATGCAATTTCAGTGTCAATGCCTGTAGCAGTAGTAAATCAAAGCAACAGGCAGGCAGCAAACGAAGAGATACTTGAAGCGAGCATAGCGTTATTGCGCAGCCGAGGTTGTTCTATCCGGACACATTGTATCTCTCATCAAAAACAGTGTCCATTGGAATTAAAGCGCCGCTCACCTCGCTCCATTCGCATTTCTTTATAAAGCCGATTTTCAATTGCGGAAGGCTTCTGTCCGCCGTAGAGGCTTAATCACCCTCAGCAATTTCAGGTATTCCTCAGAAACCACGGAGGCACTCAGCACGGCACGCCGAAGCAGCAGCAGCAGACGCCATTGACCTCGAGGCGGGGGAGGAGTCAGGAACAGGAGCTCAGGCTACGTGGAGGCGTGGAGCTCCACCGTAGCGTCCCTGTTCAGTAACCCAGTCCTCCTTGTCGGAAACGAGGGCCATCATCACAGATGCATAAACATAGATCTCTAGACCTTTTGTTCATCTCCGAATAGCTAATCAATCGATGAAATGTTCCAAACCTAAAACGTGTTAAAACATATCTGTCATATCCCCCTGTACAATGTAAAAGATATGGTTGAATGTCAAATGGTATTACAGACAGTTGATGTTGAACAACCGCGGGTTTGCTCATTTCCTGTGCTATCCTGTTTTTCTCAAGGTGGGTCATGCAAATTAATTTAAAATCCTTCTGACAGATGTGTGGTAATCTGCTCACCCAAGGTCACATAAAACGTTGTTTACATATTTTAACCAGGTAATTTTATTTGCATGATCCAAATTTATTGAATCCTTTAATATTTCTTTATTTAAGCCTGTACTGTAGGTGGTCCGGATTCGGTGCCAGAATAACACTGGTTGTATCTTAATAACATCAGAGATGAATGCACCCCCCAACTCCATATGACAGTTAAAAATTGGAGAGCTAGCAGGAACCGCTAAAATAAATCTTAAAAAACACATTTTCAATATATTGAAGGGGTGAACAGTCCTGAAAGCCCCAAACCCCTGCCCCAAATGTGGCTATACTTACGCATTTGGCCTTGTACATTTTTAGGGGGCCTTTTACCAAGTTTTTTAGAAAAGTTCACTACACCCACTGTCGATTTCACAAAAAGAAGGCTCCTGCTCCTTATCGCCTGCGTCCAGGAACAAGAGCGGTTAAAAAGAACATCCAGATATGTAAATGTGTTAGCGGATTCTGTTCTGTTTCCACCCACTCAGATACTACTACTTTTTTGTTTTCCCCGCCTGCAATACATGATTAATGTTTTCTTCGGATTCAGTTTTAGCCCTAGTTCATTCGTAAAACTGATATAGGTTGTGAGTGCCATTTGTAAATCTATCTTTGTGCGTGCCATGAGCACTGCATCGTCTGCGTAGAGAAGGGAGACTATTGGACGTTTGTTGACATAAGGTGGATCCCTAGCATTTGACACCAATTCCTGTTCCAAGGCGCTCATATAAAAAGCGAACAGGAATGGAGCCAAAACGCAAACGTGCCTTACTCCCCTCTCCACTTTAAACAACGCAGTACATTCCCTGTTAGTTCCGTACTGCACCTTGTCACTTGCCCCTGAATACAGTTGTCTTAAGTACTGTACCAGGGCCGGTTCTACCTTTAAATCAGTCAGAATTGTCCACAGCTTATTGTGGAAAAAAGTCAAATGCGGTTGTGCGGTCAACAAAAGACTAGTAAAATCTCCCAGGTTTGGCCTGAGTACATTTTCCAATTAGTATGCTAAGGTTGAGGACCTGCTCATTTGTACCTAAACCTGATCTAAAACCATACTGCACATTCCTTAAAATACTATTTTCTTCAACTATTCTACCTACTACCTTCTTCAGAGAGTCTAATAAAGAAATCGGGCGGTAACATGCAGGGTTTTCCCTCTCCCCTTTTTTGAAAATTGGCACGATTCTAGTAAAGCCCAATGCATTTTCAACCATAATAAATTGAGCCAGGTAAAACATTTCTTTGCTGTATACATTGTTAACCCTCTGGTCACTTTTGTGGGGACTGTACTTGTTGTTTAGGTCAACTTCACTAGGTTTTTCAATTTCAGTGCCTCTATCAGGTACCTTCTGATCTGGGCTGATAGATAGTCATTCAATATCACTCAGAGATTGAAGAGGCCCAAATCTGTTAGACACCTCTAAGTTGTAAAGTGGGTAGTCAGTGAACTGTCTGAATAGATGGTTTCTATTTTGCCAGATTAACTGTTTGGGTTGATAAAAAAAATCCTAAAGGAAGGACATTGATACTCGTGTGGGTAATGCTTGTGTCTTGAGTTCTTAGCAAGATTTATTTTACCAGCGATTGTGATCCTAATGAGAGGACGACGCAATCATCTTGAAAAAGTTTTCTACTATCTCCGACACAACCTATTCTCTTCACCATTTTAAACTCTCTAAACATATCCCTAGTCAGCCCATTTCTACTCCCCAGATGATATATAGTTTTATTCCTCAGTGTCATCAAAGTTTCTTTTTCCTCTGGGGGTAAAGCTGGAACATTGGCTAAGATTACAGAAAAAGCAGTGGCTGCCGGTGGTAAATTGAGAGTCTGTGGTCTCCTTTCAATCTCCAAAGTACGACAATGAGTCAGGTGTATACCTGATTTTGCCTCACCCTCCCGGCTCCTACCTAGATAGTGTCCCGGTCTTCGTATCCTAGTTAGCCTATACATATCTCTGCTAGTTGGTGAGGTGTTATAAGTGTTTCCTTATGAGTTAGAGTGTGTCCCATTTCCCATTTCCCTCACCGTTTGCTCTTTCTCTTGTCTGCCTTTTTAGTTCTAAGAAGGGCTCTTTCCGCGTTACACTCTCAGACTGTAAGTGTGTGCTAGATGATATAACATTATTCATGCTCCCATTTGGAATAGCCAGGTTCTGCTTTTCTAAAAACTTTCTCTAAACCTTCTTCGATTTTGTGCAGCCTGTCAGATCACTGATAGAGTGTTTGACCGAATCAGTTAATTCGTAAATAAGGCTAGACAAAGTCCCGATCTCGGTAGAGGGTACCTTGCGTTTGTTTTTTAAGCAGGATGCATTAGCAGTGGCTGGCTTGCTCGGATTTTTACTTTTTTGGCCCTGCTGTTTTTTTCATGTTAGTCCTAGGCAACCTAGCTTTGTGAGGGGTCGTGTATACACCATTTCACTGAGTATTCAGGGATTCTGAGCTTGATAAGTTAAAGGGTTTTTTAGCGGAATGTAAAGTATCACTTTCCACATCACTGGTGGATATATCAACACCAATGGTCTGGATACACCCATTTTTTGGTTGCCCCACATTTGTATGACCCAAACTGCAATTATCAACATCCCCTCTGCCCACAAGTACAATTGGTTTGTCCTTTGTTGTGCGGTCCATATTTAATGTTTCCTCTACTGAGGTGATTTGTCTTTCAATAGTGCCTACGGCCCCTGTAAAATTGTTAAGCAAAGTCCTATTCATGGCTTTAGGCTTACTTGTCGATTTCGATGAATGGCTAGCTGTTGTTTTTCTTTTACCCATCATATTTGCATTGGCTCAGACAGGGAAACGCAGGGTGATACAGCCAAGAGAATGGGCCCAGCCCGGCCTCTGACAGGCGCAGATGGGCCCGACATTGGCCCAGGCACAGCCCGGGCATGCCCTTGTTGTCCTGCACTGCAGTAGGCTGGCAGGGCTCTTATCGTGCCTCGGCGCAGGAGGCAGGATCATGACAGGTACCAATGCAGGACTGCTGGGAGATGTAGTCTCCCCAGTGGCGTTCCCTTCACGGCAGGAAAGTGGTGCAGCTGGTGGCCGTTCCTCTCACGGCGGTGATGTGCGCTGTTTAACAGCATCCCTTATGTACTTCTCCCCTGTGCATTACACCCACAGCCCATGCTACCCACCCTCCGACTGTAATCCATGTGCTTGCCACAGCTTGCTGCCCATTCCCCCATTTCCATGTGCTTTTCCCAGCAACTCTTGCCTCAATTGTCTGTGTACTTGCCCCAGCCCCCCTTGCCAGGACTCCATTGTTTGTCTGCTTGCCTCTAGCCCCTTCTACACACCCTTTGTTGTCCATTTGTTTGTCCCTCCCTCTTACTCTCTGTTGTCCCTGTGCTTGCTTCTGCCCCTCCTGCCCACTCTCCACCGTCCATGTGCTTGCCTCCAGCCCCTCCCCTGAGTGCTTCACCACAGCACCTTCAGACCACCCTCTGTTGCCTGTCCTCAGCCCCTCTTGCTCACTCTCCATTGTCCATCTGCTTGCCCCAGCAACACCCACCCTCTGTTCCCTGTCCTCAACCCCTCCTGCTCACCCTCCATTGTCCATCTGCTTGACCCAGCAACACCCACCCTCTGTTGTCCTTCTGATTGCCCCAGGCTCTGCCACTCACTGTCCTTTGTCCCTGTGCACCCCATTCCATCTCACCTGCCCCCTCCCCCATCCATGTCCTTCCCTCCCACCTACCCTACCTCCTTTCTTCGGTCCATCCCACCATTCTCCTCTGTCCCTTCCTCCATTTCTCAACTCACCCCCACTGTGTTGCCTTGAGTATACACAGCTCTAGATAATAATATAAATGTTCTATAATGCTGCTAGTGCTAAAGAACTTAAAAAAACACACATAGGTGCTGGCCCTGTCATAGCACTTTTACAGAATTAGTTTTAGCCATGCTGCACAACAGCCACACCACTGTATAGAATGGCTGGACATCATTTCTCATAGTTTTCACAAGCAATCCCTACTGACTTTTCTAATGCTCGTTTTAGTGAGACTGATACATACCATATCATCATGTGGGAGGAGTAGACGATAAAGGGACCAGAAGTTCATCATAAGGCCGATCTTGCATTAAAACATTGTATTATTACCTTAGCACTGGGAATAGCAATTGCTTGTAATCGTATAGTTCCCCTATACCATGACTGTTGAGTTGATAACTGTGTACCTCCGTTTTCTTGATCCTTAAAATTATACCTTAAATATTGTGTTTTGTGATTGAAGTAGAGTTCTTTTTTTGAGTAAGTACAGTGACAAGCCATTAACTTATAGATAGCTACTCGATGTTGCATTGTATTGTGAATCAACCCCACACCACTATCCAGCCGCGGCCGGTGGTGGGAATACCTGCCGGGCGGTGACGTGGGGAGGGGGAGGGGCAGGGTGGGGGTAGTAATATATGGATTGTGGAGTTTAACTGGTAAGTAAACATATAAATAAATAAAACGAATTTCGTTACATGCTGTGGATCGTATTTGGTGATGCAGTGCACGTAACGAAATTCGTTATATTTATTTATATGTTTACTTACCTGTTAAACTCCATAATCCATGCATTACTACCCCCCACCCTGCCCCTCCACCTCCCCACATCACCGCCCGGCAGGTACTTCCACCACCGGCAGCAGCTGCCACTATCCTGAGTAAATTGTGGGCAGATGGAAATCACTGCCCTGAAGGTCAGGTACTATATGGGTACACATGGTGCTCAGAGCCCAGGGCATGAGTAGTAAACGGCTCTGTTTGTCACAATCTGAACTCAGTAGCCACTTTCTGCCCTGAGGTTCCTGAAAACGTCTCCATATACTATGCTTTCACTCTACTGCCATGCAGTGGCTGCATTAGAAGAATGACTCTTCCCACTGTACTATCAGCACTGCAGCAGCACAAAGCTCACACCGTTCACAATGGCATTTCACTTTATACTACACAGCAGTGACAGCACTATGTATGCTTCTACCGCTACTACCATGTTGCGTCAACATTAGAAGAATGGGTTTAGAAGAACATTAGACGAAGAACATTCTACTTTGTGTTGCATAGTAGTGGTAATACTGTCCCTCACAGGAGGAGCTGATGGAACACCGAAGATGAACCAGGCTAATAACCAGATTCCTTCCATTGCTAAAAAGTAGGGTTATAGAGCCATTGTTCTGAACTCACATCGGTTTGGTGAAAAGGCCGGACACCTTCTTGCAGTTCTTATTGTCTCCTCCACACACTCCACACTTGTCAAATTTCTTCTTAGAGTTCAGCTGCCCATCACAGCCAGCCTTGATGCACTTCCCTTGCACACAGAGTGATGTGGAGTCTGGAGTACAGCGGGTCCCATCCACCACCTAAAAACCCCAGAAAGAAGACGGTCAGATCACCACCTGGCCATCTGGGAAAGTATCACTTGATCCACAAATATGTGGCACCATCACCCTTAAATGCTAAACTCTTTGTTGAGCAGTTCTGAATATTTTCGTGTTTTTTTTAATTAAAAACATTTTAGTTAGAACTTGCTGTTGCTATCCCTTTATTTCCTAATTATCCACTCTTAAAACAGCATAACTTACCAGATAAGTAGGTTTTGCTCTTTTGTGTCACTAAAGCATATTTACATACCAATGTCTGGCAGAATATCTGGCCATGGCAGGGTGAAAATCTCAGAATATGTTTAAGTAACACCTTTTATTCCTTGAAGTAATTGGGATGCATGTCTTTCAGAGTAATGGTTTTGCCTACAGTATTTGCTATGTGTTAGTCTTAAAATGCAAACATTCTGATCTAATATCTGTTATCTCCATAATATATGGGATAAAATATGCCTACCATACATTATAAGGATATTACAAGACAGCGAGGAGATCCATGATCATATAGAGGAATGAAGCCAAAGGTTGAGTTCCTTTATAAGGTTGTGGAACTAAGAGGTGACATACAATATTTTTATCATGTATGGCAGGGCTACTTTATCCCATATAATACATGGTCACACCATCACCTTTCCCAAAAAACCCTTAACTCCATGGTGTGTAGATCTTTCCTATGAAATATAGAGCATCTTTGCAAAAATGAAGAGTGAAAATAGACTCTATAATGCAAAATTAAACACATAAAAAAACTTTTAGATATTTGTTGGAAAAAATATGAGAATCAGTTTAATAAAGGTTAGGTTTTTATTCATTTATAAAAAAAGCACTAGCTTAGAATGTGTAGAAACAAGCAGACAGAGTTCAACTTTTCTATAATTACCTGAAAAGTGTAAAAAAAAATATGATGCCATAAATATCTCTTTTCTGGTTGTCACTAAAGGCTAGAAAAACAGAGCAGAAAAAAAGCAAGGTTTTATTTTTCTTTAAACAGCTGCTTTAATTATGCTCTGTGACATGATCCATATGATCAGCCTTTCCCCTCAGTTGCTGGCAGCAGGCATTGTGAGGTCAAAACTCAACAGTTATAACTTATAACAGTTGAGTTCTGACGTAATTTATTTATAATAGGCACTGGGTGTGTCACAAGTTTCCTGTTATAACGAAGGTAAAGACATGGTTTAATATAGGGATTGGAGGACCCCATGTATTATAGTTCTATAAATATTATACTAATTTCTTTTAGGGTTCATCCGCCATTTATTTAGCTCGGAGAATTTATTATACTGTCTCTTGTTTTGACTCTACGTATTGCAACATTCCTTAAAATTGTTTGTGCCTATAGCCATTGCATCACACATGTGTGCACAATATGCAGGATATTGAAGTGAGCTCCTCCAGTGAATCTGGGATTCGCAAATTACATGTTTGGTAAGGGAGCTCCACACTTCACGTAGAAGGAGAAGCAATGCACAACCATGTGCCCTGCCTATTGACAGTTGAATAAAAAAGTAATCGTAGCATGTACATTTCCTGTTGTGTAATTTGAAATACATGCATGCAAATGTGTTACACTCAGGCTTACAGGGTTCATTTCTTTTTTTCTAATGCCTAGTTCTAGGAAAAAGGTACGGACACAGCAAGCCACTTACCGGAGCATACATTACTGTGTCTTGTCTGATCTTTCCCTCGTTATATATTCAAAATCTATACCATTATCTTATTTGCCATTATCCGAGGCACCATTCCTTATCTAAGGGTTCATATAATTACATGTCATCGAATTACTATGAATACAGTATTAAATATTAATTAGGGTTAGGCTTTACGATGTATTGTAGTTTAATATAAACAATATAGTTATTGTTATTATCATTGACTAAGATTAATATTGAGGTCAGGGTAAGTGTTATATATTTTTTAATTTAGTTTAATTTGTGCTAACATAATCAAATATTTGTCACTGGTTATGGATATAGATGGGTCCTGATGTTGAAGCAGAGGCCAAAATGAGCTGAGAAGGTTGAGGTTTTTTTTTTTAACATTAACTACACACGGCCAAGGTAATGATGGATGAGTAATAGCATGTGATGAGAGTTTTGCACATGGACATGTTTGGCCTGCATATGCTTTCCATTGAAATGCTTCGGAAAACAAGCCTCCAACATAAATTTACAGTCATAGCTCTGCCAGACTTTTAGGATATTGCATACCAAATACATGTATTGGTAATAACTGGAAATTAATGACATAGTGATTCGTTACCTTGAAGACAGGGCAAGGCTTGTTCCTCAAGTCAATCGACGCTCCAGGACAAAATCATTTTTGTCTGGAGGTGGGCATATGGTTTCTTTAAATGAGGTATTTATTGCCAACAGTAAAAAGGCAAAATAAAATCTGCACCTCCAAATGTGAATCTGCTCTCAACTATAACTGAAGGCGGGGAAAACTACCAATTTAACATATTTATAGCTGTACATTGATTGTTATACACTGGATAGTTGCTGATTTTCAGATAACAATACATTCTACCTCAATTTGGGCCTACAAAAAAAATATATACATTTCTCAAGACAAAAACAATGAAAAACAATTTAAGGGAATGTATGACAAATTAAGATTGTATTTGTTACATATTATGTAAGTAAATTAAGTTTTTCTTCAAGGAGCACCTTACCGTCTTACTTGGTAACTTTGAATTATCAGCATGTTTGGGGAAACATTATAATAGCACTGCTCCAATTAAATGATTATCTTAAGCATAGGAAAAACAACCACAATTTGGAAAACGTATTCCATTCTTTCTATCTGCAATGATATTCATTCTTAGAAACATTTATAACTGGAGAGACAATTTAGGATGTTCCATCGCCTCCCTCCCTTATGTTACCATAACAATTTAGATCTCTGGAAGCAATGTGTTTCTGTAATAATAACCCCTTATTGACAATAACCGAGCACACTGCGATTTGAACAGACTCTTGCTGCTTAATAATATGTAGTATTATTAATGAACTGTACTTTTTTGTTTGTCAACTGTTCATATCCAGGATGCCTAGATCGATTTTCTGGATATCCACATATGATAGATGTACATAGATGAATCAGAATGGAACTCATTGCCATGTGTGAAGTTATCCAGAAAATCTGACATGCATCACCACCACCAGTTATTTACGAGGAGCAGATTGGAATATTAGTATTAGGGGTCTCAGTGGTTAGTGGCTCGCTCCACCAGTTTGTTCCCTTAATACTAAAAAGCTGTATGTTCTCATCTAGTTTGTTGAGAATACATGACTTAATCCTCAGAGACCAACATTTGAATCACACGTGGGCATCGCACACAAACATGTGGACCTACCTTGGGAGCAAGTACATAAAAGTAGCCAGTACCATTGGCTCGGCAGATAAGTTTGCATTTGTCCTTTGGCGACACCCCAGAGTACTTTGGCACCCAGCCAACAGAGGGGGTCAGTCGGTTAGTGCTTCGATTAAGGCCATTATAGGATTCGCACTGCTCCTCCCGGAAACTCTTCCCTGGCAGAGACACAAAAACAGGGCATGACAATTAATCCATGCAACCTGCTCTTGAATTGTTTTGTTGTAAATTATTTTATTGAAGTTTTACTTGAGGAGACATTACCATAAGCTGTAGGAATACATACATAAAAACAATTGGCTGGGCAGCAACAGAGACAAGAAAAAAGAGGTGGGCATATTATTAACTGTGCAGACCGCAGTGGTCATTTATAGCTGGGCAGCTGCATGCATCTGCAAAAAATGTGGATGCCCTCTCTACCAAGCACCTCGTTTCCCTCCCTAATTTAAATGTGAGTGAAACTCGCAATGGTTCTACCGGTAGAATCATAGCTACCTCCACCCTTGAAATGCACAGACTGACAGCTTGTCCAACATGCGGCTGTTGATCAAGGTGTGTGTTGGCTTGAACTCTTCCAGTGCCCTGTTGCGGCACGTGCTGGAAGATTGCATGAAATGAAGAAGGAGATGGGTTCTGGATTTGTGGTGAGTGGGAAGCAGTTGGCTTGTGGGTTGATGTGAAGCCCAGGAGTCTTCTTTGTCCTGCTGACTGAAGAACAAAGCTGTTCCCAGTCAGGCACAGATTCAGAGTCGGATGGACTGTGATGGACTGTGTTGATGTAAAGTGCACTAAGTGGAACAATCTACAGATGGAGATTTGCCATCTAATGGGAAGATCAGGTCTTCACCATCACTGAATCTATTGGATAGTCACCCTCGTGTGTGTGGCGTAGCTTCGTAGAGATCCGGAAGACAATTGTGTTTAGTGAACGTTAATGGGGTGGATGTAAGATTTTTGGCATATTCAGTTTCCCAGTAGCCCCTGATGATTGAGAAAGTATGTAAAGAACTGTTCCAGGATCAAGGAATTGTCTTAAGGTGTTCCTCTTTTCGGCCAGTAGGCTGAGGAGGGTGGGCGAGTATCATCGACATTGTTTGTGAATTTGATGGAGACATATGCTTCAGGGATAATAAGTCCTGAAGGGTTGTGTTTGTGGCAAGAGATGATGTGTGCCTGTTGGGGTGGTACAACCAAGGGAATTTGGGTATCAGACTGGATCACAACATTCCTCATCAGGCTATACTGAAGAAGGATTATACCCACGTTATAGTGCTTCAGGAAAATGTGGAAATTGACATATCCAGAAGATTTCAGGAATGAACCAGGCTTCTTCAAAGGGTTCAAGCGCAGAATAAGATTTAACAAAAGTGCTCAAGCAGTGGAGCATAAGGTCCATAGAGTGCCTTTGGCCTTGCGGGGTCAATTAAAACAAGAGATTGACAAGTTGTGTGAAAATGATGTAGTACAACTTCTTGATTCATCAGACTTGGTGGCTCCTGTAGTTCTAGCCTAGAAAGCTAATGGTTCTCTATGCCTATGTGTTGATTTACGTGACCTCAATGAATATAAATGGGTGGATCAATACCCCTTACCCAATATCACGAGATGACTTCTACACTCAAAGGAGGAAAATTGTTTAGTTTTTTGGATATCATATCAGCATACCATCAGAATAACTTGCACCCAGATTCTAGGCACTACACTACGTTTATCACTCCAGAAGGGCTATTCCAATTCAACCACATGCCCTTTGGACTTGCTTCCGCGGTTTTCCAGCATGTGAGAATGTTCAAGGGTGATGGCCTTTCAAGACAATGTTCTAGTATATGGTGCCAATCAGAAACAACATAATGAGAGACTACATGAAATGTTGTCCATTTTAAAGGGCAAAGGTAGTACCCTTAGCCTTGCCAAATGAAGGTTGAACATGCTCACTGTTGAGCATTTAGGTTACAAGTTGTCCTCAGAGTATGTGGAACCTACGGCTAGCTTGGTAAAAGCTATAGAAGATTTTTGTACTCCAGGTGATAAGGACCAAATAAGGTCTTTTATGGAAATCATTGAATGTTTTTTTGATAAACCATTTTATTGATTTTTGCATTAAACAAACAAATAGCAGCATGACACATTTAGATAGGTAATACACACCATCACAAGATACATTGAAGCTTATGGATTACCGGTAATCATCCCGTTCATTGTCTACGACATGTAAGTTAACAATTGCATACATCAGTAGGCTCCTCTTTAAATTAATTCAATTGATTTGTCCATTTACCCCACACCCTGCGATATTTAGCAGGACATCCTGCGCCTCAAAGGTACTCATTGAATTTAATGGTAGGTTTGTGCCTAATTATGCCACATAAATCTATCACATAAGAGGTCTTCTAAAAAGAATACTAGATTCATTTGGAATACTGAGCGTGCTGAAAATGTGCTCAAATTAAGAGAGAAGTTGCTCGGGCCATTCCCCTTAAGCCCTTCGACACCAAGGATCATAGCATAATCATGACTGATGTCAGTCAAAGACGTTTGGGAGCTGTGCTTATGCAATACAGAGGGGGCAAAGGTGAGGTTGCAGCATTTGCCTCCAGAGGCTGAGGGGGAGCTCAGTCAACTTATTCCATTATTGAACGGGAGGCACTAGCCTGTTGGTGGGGCAATGTCCATTTCAAGCCTCGTTTATGGGGCTTAAGGTTCACTGAAGGAGTGGACCACAAGCCTTGGGTCCAATTGTTTACCACAAAGGTAGAGACTGAGCAACTCCCAGGATTGCCAAATGGCAACACAGACTTCAAGAACACAATTTTAAGGTTCAGTATGTGCCCGGGAAGAAGAATATGTTAGCATGCTGTCTGTCCAGATCACCTGGTAGTGAAGAGAATGTGGGTGATGAGGAAGAGAAGGATGGTGACTCTGAGGTCATTTGCAGTATAGAGAGCCACTCAGAAGGTGGCATATTGAAACAAGACTAGTGGAATGTGTATGAGGAGGACCAGGAGGTCAAGGAGGTCATGAAGGGCAGAAGCAAGGGTGTGTTGAGAGGGAGTACTGAGGATAGTGCAGTCAGAAAGTACAAATACATTTCTGTTGTCAAGGATTATTATTTCATGCCACTTTGCTTGTAGTTCCCGAAGCTATGAGGAACAAAGTGCTCACATTGGCTCAACCGGGCCACATAGGCATGCAGGCTATGAAAAGGAGAGTTAGGGAGAACTTCTGGTGGCCTGGTGTAGATAAGCAGATGGAGAGACTACATGTGTTGTGCAATGAGTGACAAGTCACAGGTGGCTGTTCCTCACACAGTGGAGGCAGTTGAAGTTCCCAGTAAAGCATGGGCAAAACTGGCATTTGACATTATAGGCCCAATGACGTTGTCCAGTGGAGTTTCTGCATATGGCATCGTTCTTATGGATTACTATAGTCATGGGCCAAAAAGTCACGTTTGTGAAAGTTTCTAACTTCGATGTGAGATAGAATTCCTTGAGTACTTATTTGCCAGGGAAGAGGTTCCAGATGAAGTGCTTTCCAACAACCAATGTCAATTTACATCGGCACAATTTGAGGATTTTTGGGGGGGGGTTTATGGGTATTAAACACACCACAAACTTTCTTTATCACCCTTGGAGCAATGGTCTCGATAATAGATTTGAGTCATCAAGAAAATGTACAATTGTCTAAGGCCAATGGATTGCACTGAAAGCTGGAACTTATAAAACTGTTGTATGCCGTGCTCACCACAGCTAAAGCAGACATGAAGTGCCACTGTTCATTTTGTTGAGGGGACATGTGCCTACTTTTAAAATGTTGAGGAGGTGGATGGGTGAGTTTGGGATTCCTGAAAATAAAATAAAGGATGTGTGTAAGACAAGAGTTAAAGCACAGAATAATTATGATGAGATATGACTCAAGCAGGGGGCCAAGGAACTGAGGGTGACTGTAGGTGATATTGTGAGGGTGAAGTGTTCGAGAATTCTAAGTAAGTGGGAATCAAGGTTCTCCTAACCCATGAAAGTAGTGCTGTAAAATTGGAGGATGGAAGGTAGTGGAACAAGGGTGAAATTGGGGTGTCTCGTTAGCACCACAAGAATGAGTCGGAGAATATGTTCTGGAAAAAGGTGATGAACATGACGAACGAGTGGATAAAGGAAAACCCTTGTCTTCCAGGGCTACCAGTTTATGTACCAGATTCTATGTTTTGCCATAACAATAAGAACATTGGTAAGTTATGTGAATAAGAGTCTAAAAGCTGAAATATATATAAAGTCTTCATTCCTCATGTTGTGTATTTATATTTAATCTGTTTCTGTTTATTTATTTTATACAGGGATTTCCCCTTGTGCTGTGTATTTATTGTATTGAGAATTATTTTTACCTATTTATTATAAAAGGGGGAAGATGTGTTGGGGTGCACTCTTCCAGTGTCTTGTTGCAACACACTCTGAAATAATGCATAGAATGCATAAGGGGATGGGTTCTGGAATTGTGGTGAGTGGGTGGCAGTTGGCTTGTGGGTATCGGTGAAGCAAAGGAGGTTTCTTTATCCTGCTGACAGGAGAATAAACTTATTTCCTTACCTGTGTGTCTACATCTTAATAGTATAATAGAACGACCTCCCTTTTTAAGGTTGTCTATTCAGAGTACATTTCTCCTGTTGAGGACCAGCAGAGAACTTTTGATGGCCTGAACAGGAAATAGCAGAAAGTGTCTCCATACTCTGGGAGAAAACTAGGCCTGGGTGGAATTTTCAATTCTGCCGCCAAAATCTTAGGAATTTTGGTAATTCTGAGTTGCTCTTCTAATGCGGAATTGCTGATAAATTAAAATTACGCCGCTCCGCTGGCAGAATAAAAAAAGATGTAATGTTTTTAAAGTTAAAATCCACTGCATACTACTCAGTGCTTTGTATACTTTGTAGTGATCCACATTTGAAATCACTGCAAACTATGTAAGGAGCAGGTGAAGAGTAAAATGCAGTGGTTTCTAATGTTTAGAAACCACTGAATGCTATTCGCTGCCTTTATATACTCTGTAGTAATTAAAAATCACTGTATAGTATGCAAGGGCAATGGATGGTATTAGGATATGCCCAATGCAGCCTCATATCCATTTTTGGATGTGAGGGTCCATGTTATGCCAAGAAAATAGCACTAAATACCCACTCCACCCAGTCACAGAATCTGGTGAATATTTTAAGGTAATTCCACATGGTTCAGCAGAATCAAGCTCTATGAATTCCGCCCACCTCTAGAGAAAACGCCCAGTATTTCAGGGTTACTACCTTTTTTGTTTTTCCAGAACACGCTCCTACTTATGGAGTTTATTTTCAGAAAACAAATTCGTTTGTTGAATGGGTGCATCAAACTTGGCAAAGGATTTCTGCCTTCAACGAAACTGGCAGTGGCTGATCCAGCAAAGCTGCCATGATCCCTGCCAGGCAGGTTGAGTTCAATACGTCGGGCAAGCAATATTCCAGATTGGGAGCAGAGACTGTAGCATCAACTGACCTGGAGTGCTGACAGATTGTATGCCAGACTTTAAATGACCGCTTTAGCAGTGAACCACATACGCTCACAGAAAAATATCTGTAATTGCACATACTGTTTACAGCTTGCTGGGTGATATGAAATGAAATGAAATGAAATGAAAGCGGGATTTCTATAGAGCATGGCTGCCCGGGAGCGTCCAAGCCCTGAGATTGCATTGACAACTGAGGGGGGATATAGCTGTATGACTTGAAGATTGAGGTTGCTACTAGTGGAAACATTTGTAGCTCTCTCTTTGAGGAGGGCATGCCTGAGTAACATAATTTTAATTAACAACGAGTACCTGACAAGGGGATTAAAGAAGAGAGCAACATAGAGAACAAAATGGATCTAGCTAATATGTGCCCGTCGTACTACAACGAGAGGTGCAACTTTAATCCAGATTACATTTATCCAAGGCATTCAGGCAGGGTACACAACTCATCACTCATGCCCAGTTTCTGCCTTTTTTTGTGGGGGTGGGGGCTGCATGAACCTGTTACATTTCTATAATCTAAGCAAGAGCACTGCTTTATATGACTTTACTATTTGTCTTACTCTGCTGTCTATGGCATGATATTGAAAATTGTTTCAAACGGTTCATTTTTTGCTCGGTCTTCTCTAACAAGTTATCAAAAGAAAAGGAGAAAGTGGAAGTGATTAATAATGCTATGTTCTTTTTTTTAATGATTTGCCAAATGAAAAAGCATACCCAGAATGTTTAACTGGATTTATTAATGACGACTATTAAAGCAATTGTTAGGTAAATGTTATCACAAAATGCACAGTTTTGCTACGATTTTTAATAAGGCGAGTAAGTTCCCCTCACCTTTCGGAAAACGTTCAGTTTGTGGGCACAAAATGGAGTAATTCAAAGTAAGTCCAGAATCTACAGCCTTTCAGCTACTGTATGTGATAATCGTGCTGAGAACTACTCACTTTTGTGTAAACTTCTTCAAATTTTCGTTGAGGGAGAGCATTCCCAAGTAATCTTGGGTGAAGTTGGTTCACTGTTTTCCTCTGTGTAATGGGAAGAATGTTTTGACTTTAATGAGCAGCATCACTTATTTATGTCTGTGTCCTGGTAACTCTTACCTTCGTTTTGCAGCATTCCATCTCATCTTTTTGTACAGTATGAGTGATTGATTGTGGTGAACAAATGGATCCTGCTTAGGTAGGAAATACTATTGTCAGTAATGCTCTGTCAGGCCTACAGTCAGTGGTACCAACGTCTTTCATTAGTGTGAATTGTATGGAATTTAACATCTAGCACTGATTTTTCCTTTTGGCAATAAAGCTACATCTGACCAAAGAAATGTATTTTCATTTAGATGCAGCAACAGGGCTCAAAAAAGCAAATCACTCATGAATCTTAGTGACTATGAACTTTCAATGATTCACATTGTGGGCTGTGGTAATGAGGTTACCTAAACTCAGGCCAGAGTTGATCCTATTTTGGTCAGTAAATTCCATCACTTTAGGAAATATTTTCTCTACAGAGGGCTAGACAGCAGTAAATTAGTTAAAGATACCAGTCATGCAAATACCACTAACAGTAATTTTACCCCGGATGATTACTCACCAAATTAGATTTTAAGATAGGGCAGTATTTGGCCATTCTTTAATTAAACACATCTGAGCAAAGTGAGAGGAACAATAGGACTGACAGTACATTCACTCTATTGATCTTGATATTTAAGCCGGATACTCTATCTCTGGAAGAGTGAATGCAATGTCCTACCTTTTATGCTCCATATAACTGTACTTCGGATATCTCGGTCTTCACAGGGATTTATTGTCAAAATGAGCCTGATCTGCTACCCATAAACCATGGCATGGTTTATTATTTGGGTGCCTTCTCTCCAGTAACAAGTGTTGCGAGACAGGCTCCCCACTAGCTCTTATTTAGAGGTGTATTATGTGTGAGTCTCCTAATCCTCATGAAAGCAGTGTTGTTGTGAGTATGTCTTACCCTCTAGTGGTCAGTTAATTGTTAGAAATGTGTACAGTAAGGCTAGGAAAGGTCTTTACTAGTATTCAACACAAGGTTAAGATTTGATGTGGGCTAATAGATGTTGGCCATCTATGGCTTTGTCTGTCATCAATATGTTTCTACCTCTGTCTGTATTGCCTTAAAGGTTGGACGCATCAGCTATGACCCCTCCATTTCCCTTCTAGCCATAAACCCTATTCGGTATTTAAAGTGGCACAGTAATAACATAAATGTATAACCTGAAGCCAGAGACAATTGAGGCTTTGATACTCTACATCGCTCAAAGCATTGTACACCCATAAAATATGGCCCCCTGGTGGTGGTGGCCTTTCACAGGGTATTCCCCATTTAATGTGTTTCTGTATACCTACTCCTCTTATCACTGGCCTCCTTCTCACTCTGAACTCCATTTGATCCTAACACACCCTAGCATGCCACTTTTCCTACACCACTTCACTTTCTATGCAATGCATAGTAAAGCATCTCAGTTTTAGTGCATGCAATTATATCTTTTTTATTCAGGCTTTTTTGTATAGCACTACAATGCCATAAACATCAAGCTTCAAGGCGCTTTGCTTTAACTACCCAGTAGTCTACTACCAAGTACATCCTCCACTGGCCTGCATAGGCCATGGGCATAACTTTGAACTCAAGCTCATTGCGAGGGGGTCTCCTTTTTTGACCCTCCGAACAAAGGAAATGCCTCCCATATTCATAAACTACATTACCTGCTTTGAAAACTCTCCTTCCAAAAATGTTTTCATATTCATTGACTTCAATGGGATTGCCTCAAATACAACTCTCCCACCCTCCACGGAGAAACAAAAAGGTTGAGAGGTATGCATGAGCCATGTCTTTCTGCAGCATTCCTCACCTGTGTCACGGCAGGGTTCCAGTCCACATGAGCGGTACTTTACGCGAAGCCCCTCGCAGAAGTTGCCTCCATTGGAGGGTGGAGGGTTGTCACATTCCCGCTTGGCCAGCTGGACTCCCCCGCCGCATGTTCGGGAGCACTGCCCATAAGGGCTCCACCTCCCCCAGTTACCATCCATCTGAAGAAGAAGCCAAACAAGCACACAATGAAATATGGCACGTCTGCTGATGTTGGCTCGTCGCCAACATCATATAGTGAGGCTGAGAAGAAGCACAATAAAACCAACATTTGCTTCTCCAACTGTGCATCGAATGATGAGCCAGTGGTAGTAGAAGTCTACATTGAAGTGTGCCAGGTTTAATGCTGGACACTACAATAGTGAACAGTAGAATGTCACAACCTTGCATCATTCCTTCACCCAATTGATATATATTATAGCATTGCTTACCTATGAGGCTTGCACTATGCAAGTTCCTTCAAATGGTTACAGGAGTGAGAACGTTTCAGACAATTTACTAATGCTTATCATTTAGAGGTGAAGCTACTGGGTGGAATGGCGCTAGGGGTGGATCTGGCTCACCAGAGGACTTAGGAAGTACAACCATATCACCCTTCTACTTCCAGGACTAGACTGATGTACATGTCTGCATTATAGTCAAAACCTGCTGCACGATCAGGAGATCTATTCACAGTTGAGAGATGGAACCAGCTATACACCGGAAATCAGGATGAGAATTCAAGACATCACGAAAAGAGGAAAGGAAGCAGGATTCCTTACCAACAAGGAATATAAATACATCAATGTAGACCAGCCTAGAATTCCTACCATCTATACTTTACCCAAAGTACACAAGAACCCCCGGAAACTGCCAGGAAGACCAATAATATCTGGTTGTGGGTTCCTCTTGGAACCGGTCTGTAAATATGTGGACTTCTTCCTCAAACCACTCGCAGAAACAACTCCAACATATCTGAGAGATACTATGCAAGCGATTAACCTAGTAGATAATATGGTATTTGACAAGAGCAAGCAAATACTGGTCACGATGGACATCGTCTCGCTCTACACGAGCATCCCACAATCACCTGCCTTGGAATCAATAACAAGAGCCTTGCAAAGAAGGTCACAACCCGCCACTGTTCCCACCAAATTTATAATAGAACTTCTGGAGGTGGCAATGACCAAAAACTTTTTTGTATTCCAAAAAGAATTCTTCATTCAGAACAAAGGTGTGGCGATGGGGGCTGCCTTCGCCCCAGACTTGGCTATCCTTTTCATGGATAATTTTGCACAGAACTACATATTATCACTCGCCAACCCATACAGGAACAACATCACCGAATGGCAAAGGTATATCGATGACGTGTTACTTTTATGGACAGAAGAGGAACAGGACCTGACATCCTTCTTCACTTGGCTAAACTCACAATCCGAAGTCATCAAGTTTACCATGCAATATGACAAAGACACCATTGATTTCTTGGACATCAGTATAAAAGTCAAGGATGATCACTTGTATACCACCTTATACAGGAAACCAGCATAGAGAGGCGCTTTGCTTAGATATACAAGCCACCACACAAGAGGACTCCATGATAACCTACCTATCGGGCAGTTCCTCAGGATCAGGAGGAACTGCTCATTGAAAGAAGACTTTTTCAAAGAATCAGACGAGCTTATCTCCCACCTCCAAGAAAGAGGATACCCCAAAAGACTGGTCAAAAGAGCCAGAAAGAGGGCCTGGTATAACGATAGAGAAAACTTACTGACGCCCAAAAAACGCACCACAGGAGAAGACAGGTTGATATCTGTAACCACACACTGCACAAGGAGCAATGATATCAAAAGGACAATCAATAGACACTGGGGCTTGGTCTCAGAGACCATAGAAGTGCCTGAACCTCAAATGCACGCCTTTAAAAAGGCCAAGAACATTAGAGACCATGTGGTCCGCTCATTACTGGAAACACCTCCTGCCCCAACGATTCAGACAATGTGGAAACTACCGGAGGTAGTAGGCCACTACAAATGTGCAAAATGCAAAGCATGCTCAATGTGCCTAGAAACTAAGACCCTAATCTACAGAAACCATACCATCAACCTCAAGTCACACACTAGCTGCAATACCAGTGATGTGATATACGCTATCCTTTGCCCGTGTGGTTTAATGTACGTGGGACAGACTAAGCAAAAGGTGAAAAACCGGATCCTACAGCACTGTAGTCGAATCAGATGTCAAACAGTGGGAGTCCCCTTGGTTGAACATTTCTGTACCCAAAAGCACAGCCCGGAAGCACTAAAATGGTAGTGTTGGAGAAAGTAGCCCTAGGCCAAAGAGGAGGTCATCTCAGACCAATCTTGAATGTCAGGGAATGCAAGTGGATGCATTTACTAGACACAGTGACCAATGGTCTAAACGAACTGGACGCCACATATGCCCAAATGGCAGGCCTACAATCAAAATAAGTGAATACCCAGGTCTCTACACCACACCTAGAGTAGCCATGATAGAACGGACACTAATCACATATAACACTCGGTTCCAGCTCACACCTAGGTTGGGAAGATGATCCCATAAGTTTCAGTATTATCACAATTGTAAGGCAAGGGCCTTTTTTGGAAATGCCACATAACGACACATGACTCGTTTTGTCACAATGTTGTATGCATAATTGTGTCCAATGCGATTATTTTACCATGACCCAGACCCATTGGCCTGTGGCCAACCTGTGCCGCACGAGAATATGTGACTAGTCAACGGTAGCACTTTATGTGCAACCCCATGGATTCAGTATTGATTATACCTATAAGGTTTCTTTGACATGAACTACAACGATACATGATACCTCCTATAACTGCGATGTATGTATAACCATACCTAGATTTGGTAATCTTTCCATGTTCTATATTACCTCGACTTGGACTTTCATGTACTGTACTGCAATATCTGTAGAGTTTTACATAACATCGTAATTCACATGTATAAATGGAGTCCAGGTTCCAAGGTGTCTAAGCATATCGATAATTTGTCCTTTACTAGCTACATATGTACAGCAACTATACTTGGTTTGTTTTAAAGGAAGTATGTACTCACTGATATATTGTCTTTAACCCTGAAGCACAATCAGCGTATGCCTGCATCAATCTGTACAGACACGACCTGCTGGGTTGACCCGGTAGTTACTGCCGGTTTACATTGCTCCTCTCTCATAATTAAAAATGTAATACTGCTAAGTTTCGCTATCTCACTGATTGAGCAAACCCTTGTTACCAGGGTAACTTGCTCCAAGCCAACACAGTTCATCCGTAGTGCCCATTGGTTAGAGAAGAGACGAGCCTCCACCTAGCACCTAGCGGCGGCACCGCGTGATGTAGACACGCCCCCTCCTTCAAGCTCTCTTCTACGTGAGCTTTATCGAACGGACGGTTTGGCAATCCGAGTGAAGACACGAGCGAGGTAAGAGCCCTGCATACAAAATGTGTCTTCGGCATTTTTAATGTATCTGATAATGAGATGGACATATTGGGGCCCATTGGCGAAAAGGGGGGGGGGGGGGGAAGAAAGCACCGACCCGAGGCTCAATGTAAGTGTGATAAAGGCCGCTTTATTGGAAGCAGGTGCATTCTACACAATAACATCCTTGGCCTGCGCCGCACAATCTACACCTCATGAATATGTAATTTCCTGCCTCACCCCCACCCCCTCCCCTAACTGCTTACCACAATCCACAACAGTAACAATTGCCATAACGTCAATTTGCCTCTCTACCTGGCTAAATACTTTATTGTGCTTGACCTACCCCCCGATAATCCAAACAGTTCTCCTGCTCTTCCCCCATACATTAGAAAGAACCGCCCCTACATACAAAATGCACCCCCACACCTGCTCCAGCGACATGCGAAAACCCCCCCTCCCACCCAATCCAAAAACCCCTTGTATGCACCAGCCTCCAACAAAACACGGCCCAAATTCCCCGTCACCCCCAAAATCCCCCGCAAAGGGAGCTCCCCCGTAAGAAGAGATGCCAGACCTTGCCCCCCCCCCCCCGAATCATGCCCAGGGAGGGTGGGAGGGAAAAAATTGTCCCCAACACCACCCCCCGCCCGGCGGCCGAGACACCTCACCTTAAAATGGTGTCTCTGCCGCGGTCCGGGCGGAAACCACCGCCCAGCCCAGAGGAAGCCCCACCAAGCCCCACCCCCCAGCCCAAAAGCTACCAAAACCTGGAGCTGTTCCCGGGCGGCGCTATTTCTACCCCCTTTCCCCCCCTTTCCCCCGGCCCCAAATTTCCCCGGGCGGGGAAGGCCTCCCTTCGGTCGGCCCCCCCCCCCCCAGGACCCATTGGGGCCCATTGGCGAAAAGGGGGGGGGGGGAAGAAAGCACCGACCCGAGGCTCAATGTAAGTGTGATAAAGGCCGCTTTATTGGAAGCAGGTGCATTCTACACAATAACATCCTTGGCCTGCGCCGCACAATCTACACCTCATGAATATGTAATTTCCTGCCTCACCCCCACCCCCTCCCCTAACTGCTTACCACAATCCACAACAGTAACAATTGCCATAACGTCAATTTGCCTCTCTACCTGGCTAAATACTTTATTGTGCTTGACCTACCCCCCGATAATCCAAACAGTTCTCCTGCTCTTCCCCCATACATTAGAAAGAACCGCCACTCGAGGGACGTGCTAACGGCCCTCGACCCCCCCCTAGGACCCCCCCTTAACCGGTACGTGCCGTACGACCCCGTGGGCAGAACCACCCCCGAACGATCTGGAATGCCGCGGACCCCACTCCAGCCACGTGCTGTCCGGTCCATGCCTCCGACCTGCCGGCAGGTCCTCCCCCTCCCCACAGGGCCATGCCCTCCGTCCCACTGCATAGGGTCATGCTCTCCGTCACCACATATAGGGCCATGCCCTCCGTCACCAATGTATAGGGCCACGCCCTCCGACACCAATGTATAGGGCCATGCCCTCCGTCATTAATGAATAGGGCCATGCCCTCCGTCACCAATGTATAGGGCCATGCCCTCCGTCACCAAGGTATAGGGCCATGCCCTTCGTCACCACTGTATAGGGCCATGCCCTCCGTCACCACTGTATAGGGCCATGCCCTCCGTCACCACTGTATAGGGCCATGCCCTCCGTCACCAATGTATAGGGCCATGCCCTCCGTCCCCACTGTATAGGGCCATGCCCTCCGTCACCAATGTATAGGGCCATGCCCTCCGTCACCAATGTATAGGGCCATGCCCTCCGTCACCAATGTATAGGGCCATGCCCTCTGTCCCCACTGTCTAGGGCCATGCCCTTCGTCACCAAAGTATGGGGCCATGCCCCCGTCACCAATGTATAGGGCCATGCCCTCCGGCACCAATGTATAGGGCCATGCCCTTCGTCATCAATGTATAGGGCCATGCCCCCTGTCACTCATCGTATAGGGCCATGCCCTCCGTCGACGTCACCCCCCCTTCCGGGGCGTGCTTCCTGTCCACGGAATCGAGCTCCCTACAGGTATGCCGCACTAAACGGGGCCGTGCCCCCTCTCTGGCGCCCAGGGCCCCCGGTCCACACCAGGCCTGAGAAGCCTCTCTGCGCCCGCAGGCAGTCCGCCGAAGCCGGCCGTCCCACCAGAGAGAAGCCCTCCGTATGCGTGTCCCACACCTGCGCCCGTCCGCCAGGAAGAAACCCCTGCCCAGTGCCCCCCAACCCCCCCGTCACCTACCATACCCCGCAGCCCCTGACCTAGCAGCGGCACCGTTCGGCATCAGACCCCCCCCTACGCGTTGTGACCCCCCCTGTCCTCCGGCGGGCGCGCTCCCTGGCCACGGAGTCGAGCTCACTACGTAGAATGACCACACTGACCTGGGACCGTGCTTCCTCTCTGGCGCCCAGAAAGAAGTCCTCCACACAGTGCGTCACCCCCCAGAGCCTGTCCGCCAGGGAAAAGCCCACTGCAAAGAACGTACCCCTATCCCGCGCGACTCGAAACACCCGCGGCCCCTGGAACGTCAAGTTTGTTTGCCGTATTCCCAAGCGCCTGTGCAGTTATTCGGTAAGGTTGTGCACTCCAGGACTTCAACTGTGAAAAGTGACACTCCTATAAATTTCATGAGCTTGCCTCCCTGTTCCACACCAATAACAAGGGAAAAAACGTGCCTCTCACCCACGCGCGACTCGCAATGCCCGCGGCCAATTGAAACGATAATTTCGTCTGCCGTATCCACAAGCGCAACCGCAGATATTTTGTTATGATGTTCCCTGTAGACCTTCAACTGTAAAAATTGTCACCGTCATAAACTCTATGCGCTTGCCCCCTTGTTTCACACTAATACCATGGTCCCACAGAAGATATCAGCGTGGTACTCCGCAATGCACCTTTGCATAGAAAAGATCAGCCCTACACAAACTGTAAAGGAAAGTATGTGTACCTTTTATAACTGGGGATTCTAACCCAAAATGCAAGAACAGGAACCCGGGCCCCGAAGTAAGTATATTTCCTGAACGGAGGCGCAAAGTGCAACTCCGCATTGCTCCCACCGAAAAGCCGTGTAGCACCAACTGTACCAAGAGTTGCCTTTCAATCCGGTCTTTTATGGCCCTTGCGTTAACAGACTATACGTGCGCTACCTAAACGCAAAAACTTCTGTCCCTCTACTATCCTCTCACAATCCCCTTGAAACCCAAGAAATTCACTCACCTATCCACCAATCAATCACCTCCACATTTCACTATACCAAATCCTTTAAAGGTGGCGGAGTAGCAAGCTACCCCCTGAAAAGCGCTCCAGCACCTCGACAGGGGTAAAAGGCGGCATTTCACATTAAGTACAAACCCCATACCTGGGTAGCCAAGCATGTGATCCCGCTCTACTCTCCACTTACCCAATCTTTCGCAACTTCAGAAACATGCGGACCCCCCCACTTCAATAAAGTAAATTACATTAGTCCTGGCAGTGCAATTACATCGCTCATGCTAGACGAAGGGATGCAAGGCCATATGCTCCATGTTCCGCTTCTGAGGGAATGAGCGCACTAGGCCTACGCAAGTTAGGCGCCCAACAGAGCCATATTCCTCATACTAAGAAGTCGGGAAAACACTATGTTCGTGTTCATGACCCCCAGATATCACTACTAACCAAGGCCGGATGTACTCAAACTTTCCCACTGTATATGGAAGAGATCTCCTCCCTACCTTAACCTAAGAGATGCCATACTCGTCCAGGTAACCTATGCATAGAGAGAAAACTCAATAATGGCGCAGCGAGACCAAAGACATTGTCTATAAAGGCGGTGCTGTGAATGTCACTAGAAATAGAAAATATGATGACTGTTGCATGTGAGACAATATTACGAAAATATAAAATATCTAGGCATAGTGTAGCGAAGGCACGTAAAAACCCAGATGACAATGGTGATCAGGAATGTGATGGATACCCATATGGACAAACATGAGGTCATCGGGTTAAGAACTGTCCCCACAAACAACACACCTTTTAGTGGTACAAGCCTCCTCGGAACTCCCTAATCCTGTAGTCCCATGGGTCGTGAAAGGTCACTCTGAACTATAGTGGAAAACCATCAACCAGCATGCTTGCGTCACTCGTGTTTGCCATGCTTTATACCTCAGACTTTAGAACAGTATAATTGGGCCTTAAATCCCCTTCGCCCATTAAGGGCCAGAAACAGTTTGTCTGTAAACTTCCCATGTGCTTTAAGCGGTCCGTCCTGCCCTAGTCTTGCATACGTGTCCCTTCCGCTTTCGGTGCCTGGCATGTCTGCGTTCTGTAATGGTCAGCGATCCTCTGATGAATGTGTGCGTTATCGAACAGGGAAAATGAATACAGCTCTCGACGTTAAAGGCCCTCAAACCCATTACTTCCATAACTGTCAAGAGCGCCCGCCTCGTGCGTGGCACATTCATGAACAAGTTCTGTGCTGGGGCATTTGGACCCATACCTACAATTTGATACTGACATCATGTACGGGGGAAAGATGGTCCTCTGTCACCGGGGTACCACATTCCGCCAGGTGGACTCTCCACTGTCAAAACAACTCCCCCATTGTCAGTGACATCCTAGCCGCACTCGGGCAAAATCAACAGAATACACACACTGAATAGCCATGAGGTCCTGCACTGTTCACACCGCCAATTCGCTGCCCCGAGAATACAGCCCCCCACATTATGCAAGTTCCACTGTACAACGAAATCCGTCCCAAAGGATGCAGTTCAGCGGTTGCCGCCTATTTCCCCTTCATTTGCGTTACTCGCAGAGCTGACAGAAACTCTGAGGCGTCACTCGCCATTGCCCCCCAGTGCCCTCCCGCCAAAAACAGTGCCCGGAATTCCGCGAACGGCCACCTCGCAGTCTGTCAGAACACCCAGAGCCCATCACGGGGCCATGCCAGCCACACCACTACCACCCCACCGCACCATGCTATCCCCTTCAGTGCCACTCCATCCACCTCTGTGTCCGCTACCCACCCCAGGATATGCACTACAACGCATTACCCTATTATTTTTCTAGCACCGCAATGCTACGTTTCCAACCCACCATTACCGCCACAATGCTCATACCACAAACCACGTGTACCACAGCCCACTAGTCCCCCCTTATCCTCTAACAGGGCGCCCACAATAACAAGCTGCCTACCGAAATACGAGCCAAGTGCATCACATCTTCCCCCCCACAGCACCCCATTACCACCCCCCACAGTACCTCACCATCAACACCCAAAGTCATGCAGCTAAACTGAATATTCCCCTTGCGCAGAGAGAGCAGTCAGACCCCACAAATCCTCCGAGAAGCACAGCCGGCAGTCTTCTCCCCTGCCCCACATTGAAACCCCGGCGGCCGTACAGACCCATCGGGTAGGGGCAGCGGGACTCACCTAGTCCCACGTGGGAGCCTGACCGCCCGCACCAGGCAGAACAGGCCCATCCGCTCGGCCGGTGGAGCCGCAAGCTGCTCACCCGAGCTCCCTGACCTCCAGCGATGGTTCCGGCCTGTACCTGCACCTGGAAATCCAGCGCCATTATCAGCAGTTCCACAGGTCGCCTCTGACGTTGCTGCATTCTCCACGGTGCCATCGAGCCTTGCCAAACGCCGGCGATCTCCGTGCACAGTCCGTGCGCCGTCGCAGCGAGGCTTTCCCAAAAACAAAGTCCAGCTAAAGTCCAGCAAAAGTGTCCCAAGCCAAAAAATTGTCCCCAACACCACCCCCCGCCCGGCGGCCGAGACACCTCACCTTAAAATGGTGTCTCTGCCGCGGTCCGGGCGGAAACCACCGCCCAGCCCAGAGGAAGCCCCACCAAGCCCCACCCCCCAGCCCAAAAGCTACCAAAACCTGGAGCTGTTCCCGGGCGGCGCTATTTCTACCCCCTTTCCCCCCCTTTCCCCCGGCCCCAAATTTCCCCGGGCGGGGAAGGCCTCCCTTCGGTCGCCCCCCCCCCCAGGACCCATTTAACACTAGTTCTTTCCCCTGGCAGGCAGGCAGAATAACGTGCTGTTTTCACCAGACTCCTAACCTTAATCTTGAGTGGTTGCAACACTAATTTTGACCATCCCGAAGTTCGTGCTATATATTGGCATTGAGTTCTACAGGAGACCTACGAGCACGGTTCATGGAGGCATTTTACGTATGTTTATTGCTTACCTCACCGTGGCTGCGTAATCCTTTTTCAATCAACCACAGCAAGGGAATCTATCCGTACCTGCACCCTATTAGTTATGGGGTTGTATTTCCTTTCTGTTAAGCCTGATTCAATAACCTAATGAGCACTAAGCCATAATGTATCTATAATCCGATCCATTTTGTCCATGATCCACACCCCCTGTCTCTTCTCCACAGACCCTGTCCTGTTGACTGATTGCAACGTACATCGGGAGATTCACTACCCCGGAATACTGTTGTTCTTGAAAGTGAGTCTATGAACCACACACAGAGTACATGAGGTTCCCTGATTGTCGCCACCTCATTGTAACACTGAGACCTTTTATCCCACTACAGATGCCAAGGAGCTACTGAACGCCCCCTAGGATCGTTCATTTATTGTTTCATCCTACCACAAGTAGGTTCCTACAGGGTTACCGACTTGACTTTTTCACCACATTGCACTTCATGCACTGAATCATTTATGTTATTTCCAGGTGCTCCCTACACAACCCTGTCCTGATGAAGTCCCCACATTGAGGAACAAACCACCCTCTTTCCAACAGGGGTTGAAACTTGGACTACCACACACCCTCAAACCCATAGGAATCGAATAAGCCGATTAATATGTACCTATGTGTTATAAATATGGTGGAACTATGGACCAACACTAGGCTGTAAAGGTTTTAATGTATATGAATGCAACTGTGCGCATGTCTCTCACTCATCTACTCACCCCCATTACCCAAATACATGTCTCTTCTCTATCACATTGTGAGCACTGTAAATATTACATGCACTATGAATATATCTAAGTCGAAACATGGAGTAACATTATTGCTTTGAATTATAAGAGCATTTAATGAATGCATAACTTATGAAAATAAAAATCCTCTTTTCTGTTGAATACAATCAGAATCGTTTTGCGGTGAATCAGGTGCGCAACACCCATTAGACTCACCGGGCTTCAGCCCCCCCCCCCCGTCGTGTGTGGCAGCCCGGGATGAGACAGATCCCGGGCACACACAGAGCCACACTGAATGTTTCAAAGGTCTTTAAAAGACCATTCGAATGTTAATTAGGCCTTGCAGTTGTTTCAACCCTTCTAAGAGCCCCTGCAGCTCCACTCTGCCTACTGATTAAAGGTTCAGCCCCCCCCCCCCCCCGAAAGTTTTTTCTTAGCCCCCCCGAAATTTGGCTCTAGTTGCGCCTCTGTGATGAATTGTCTGTCTTTACATGGCCAAATTTTAAAGAACTACCACAACCATTTCTTGAATGTACTGTTATCTTGACCCAGGTCGGGTAGTTTTATGGGTTAACCCCGTTAAAACTCAGCACCATCGAGGCAACAGCAACTTTCACATCACCCAACGGATCTTTATTGCGCTATATAAAACTTTATAAATAAATAAATGGCAAACAAATCAACATCTGAGAGGCCTAATGCAACACACACGTCCAAAGTGAAAAGTACTGTGCAAGCCTTTTCAATCTACTTAGACAGAATATGGAGACAAATATTTTAGCACAGATCATACTCACGCATTCTGTACTCATTTTAGAAAGGATTTGAGCAGATATTTAATGGAGGAACATTTTGCTGTCATCACTCAGTTACTTCAAGTATTCCCTAGCATCTGAAAGCAGAACTTCTGCATACTTATAACCTCTTCCTAACTCTGTACATTATAACACTATTTCCCATCTAGGTTTGCTCAATAGAAGTTCTGATATATACATGTAAGAGTGAGACTCAGCAGATTTTTTTGACAAGGCACGGAGGCCAATTATATGAACGGTACACAGACATAATATCGAATCCAAAATATAGACTGGACATAATATCGAGGAAAAAATATAGACTAGACAAAATATCGACCAAAAATATTATAGACTACAAAAATATCGAGTTATATCGATATTAATAGCCAAAATATCGAATCAAAAATATAGACTAGACATTATATCTACTAGATAGAATATAGACAAAAGAAAATGGAAAATAAGGTAAGTTTTTACTAAGTTTTAATAATTGTGTAATATAAATCTGTAGCGGGTAGTGGGTTTATAGGGGAATAGGGTGAGAAGTAATTTAAATATAATTAATTAATTATGTAATTATTAATGATAATGGTAAAATAATTAATAATTGGTAATTAAATAAAAAATAATTGGTAATGAATAATAATTGATTAATTGATAAATAATTAATTTATAGTAAATTAGTTTCAGTAGCGGGTAGTGGGTTTATAGGGGAATAGGAGGGAAGTAATTTAAATATAATTAATTAATTATGTAAATTAATATTAATTGTAAAATAATTAATAATAGGTAATTAAATAAAACATAATTGGTAATAATAATAATTGATTAATTGATGAATAATTAATTTATAGTAAATTAGTTTCAGTAGCTTGTTGTGGGTTTATAGGGGAATAGGGTGGGAAGTAAATCAATAATTATTTAATTAATTTATTTAATTAAGTAAATTGTTTAATTAATAATAATTGTCCATTAAATTAAAATGAATTGGTAAATAAAAGTTATTGGTATAGGAAATAAAATTTACTTGGTACTAATCTTTCTATAAATTATAATTAATTATGAAGTTTTGCCTTTTTATACTGTTGCACTAACTGGAGTGGAAATAGTAATTTTAACCCCTACGCTATCCAACGCTTTCCCTACTGTTGCACCCACTGGAGTGGGAATAGTAATTTTAACCCCTACGCTATCCAACGCTTTCCCTATTGTAGCACCCACTGGAGTGGGAATAGTAATTTTAACCCCTACGCTATCCAACGCTTTCCCTACTGTTGCACCCACTGGAGTGGGAATAGTAATCTTTACCCCTACGCTATCCAGCGCTTTCCCTACTTTTGCACCCACTGGAGTGGGAATAGTAATTTTAATCCCTACTCTATCCAACCCTTTCCCTACTGTTGCACCCACTGGAGTGGGAATAGTAATTTTTACCCCTACGCTATCCAACGCTTTCCCTACTGTTTCACCCACTGGAGTGGGAATAGTAATTTTAACCCCTACGCTATCCAACGCTTTCCCTACTGTTGCACCCACTGGAGTGGGAATAGTAATCTTTACCCCTACGCTATCCAGCGCTTTCCCTACTGTTGCACCCACTGGAGTGGGAATAGTAATTTTAACCCCTACGCTATCCAACGCTTTCCATACTGTAGCACCCACTGGAGTGGGAATAGTAATTTTAACCTCTACGCTATCCAACGCTTTCCCTACTGTAGCACCCACTGGAGTGGGAATAGTAATTTTTACCCCTACCCTATCCAACGCTTTCCCTACTGTTGCACCCACTGGAGTGGGAATAGTAATTTTTACCCCTACGCTATCCAGCGCTTTCCCTACTGTTGCACCCACTGGAGTGGGAATAGTAAATTTTACCCCTACGCTATCCAACGCTTTCCCTACTGTTGCACCCACTGGAGTGGGAATAGTAAATTTTACCACTACGCTATCCAACGCTTTAGCTATTGTAGAATTCACTACAGTTTTTACAATAAATTCTAACTATTTTGCTATGCTACGGTAAAATTATTATATATGTTTATTTAATTAAAAAAAAATATATAAATATATGTATTATTTTTTTTATATATTTATTTAATTTACAATAAATATTTATTAATATAACATTAATTTAATAATTTTAAGTAAGTTTATAATAAATATATTTATTACTACACTAGTTTTAACTTAATTTAAAGACATTAAAAAAACCGATATTTTTAAAGTCTATATTTTAGTAACTCGATATTGTAGAGTCGATATTTTAGTACTCACCTGTTTAAAGATAGCCAGTCGATATTTTATCCATCGATATTTTAGCAACGATATTATGGCAACTCGATATTTTTGAGGTCGATATAATTTCAGTGATCCAATATGAACACCTCAAGCAGCAGTAACTTAAAACATTGAACTTAGAGTACGAACCTTAACACCATTCCAATCCTCTATATATTGCTGAACCATGCAGCCACCTTCCTTCTTTGATGCCGCTACAGCTTAATATAAGTTCAGAGAGTTTTATATATCAAGTAGTGTCTGATTTAAATGACGTTATGATTGGCATTAAAGTTACATTTCAGTAGTTAAGATACGTTACAGCTTGGATGTTTAATTTGCATCTACACATTTAGATAGATGTTTATTTATTATTTGACATTTACATTTTTATCTTGTAGACATTTATGCTATTGTTAATATTAAGCAATAGTTGGTCAGGGTGCCCAAGTTTAATTATTTGCCTGGGGTTTCATACGGGGACGAAATGTTTTTATGTGGCCGTCCATTTAGATAGGTGAACTGGCAGTTTAATTCTGGGTAGGAAAGAGTGCTTCTGCGTGGTGGTAAATAGGAGCAGTTCTAGGTTTTTGAACTGTAATGTTGTTATACTCTTCGCTGTGTGTTTTTCCAAAGTTTTAACTGGGGCTCAGTGCACCCAAGACAATAGTGGGTAACAATCGGTTTAGCTTGTTCAGAAGTTTTGTTTTTGAAAAGCGCCCATGCGGTTCATTGCACTCATTTTGTCAAGTGGATTACATTGAGGAAAAGATGCCTGCAAGGTTATAGGTGCGTGTTGTATGGGGACGTGTGTTTTGAGAGGGCGGGAGCAGTATGCCTTTTGTTAAAGATGCCTCACCTTGCGGTGAGTAGTGACCACAGTGGGTTTCAAGAATTCATAACGAGGGTGCCATATGCGTTTTCCAAATGTCTGGGCCATTTTGATTTGGGCAACGTGTGAAGCTCAGCTTTTGGAACACGACGGCCATATTTTGGGAGAACAAATTGAGTCGTTTTTTCATGTGAGCTTCATCACATTACAGATTAAGGGAGAGGCAGTGAATGCTAGTATTTGAGGTTCTTTAGGTCATACATCATAATGTTGATGGCGTTTTGTGGTATTTGAGATGTTTTCAGAGGAAGTTTTGCTGAGGCAGTATCTCAATATTAAAAGATAAATATTATGAAAGGTGGTTTACCTGTTGAACATAGTTTGGGGGACAAAGTGCAGAAGTGTGTCAATAAGGCTGTTTCGTCTTTGGCAAGCCAGTTAGGTAAAAAACTGGATGACTGTATGGAGAAATTGGAGAAAAAGATGAAGGGAAATGAGGAAGAACAGCTTTGGCCAGTTGAAAATGTTGTTGGCTCCAATTGCAAAAACTGGGGATTTCACCAATTCTTCTACGAGCAATAATTGCGCTACACACCAACACATGGATCCGCATAAAACTTGGGGACGGATCATATACCTCAAGGAAAATCCCAACATCACGCGGAGTGAAACAAGGATGTGTATTAGCGCCCCTTATTTTCAATCTCTTCATCTCTGACCTGTCAGAGTCACTCGACGAAGTCAACTCCCATCCTCCAAAACTTGCCGGGGTAAGAGTCAGCAATCTACTGTACGCGGACGACTTAGTGCTGCTGAGCCACACCAGGGTAGGCCTGCAGAGACTCCTGGATCAATTGTCCCTTTACACCACTGGGAACAAACTGGAATTGAATCTAACAAAGACAAGGGCAATCACCTTTGGGTCAAGGACATATCGAGGAGGCGGCTGGCTGTACAATGGCAAAAGTGTTGACAAAGCTATCTCTTATAAGTACCTGGGGGTCCACATGGATAAAAGGGGCTCATTCTCCAAACATAGAAAAGAGGTAGAAGCCAAAGCTTTGACAATCCAGGTGGCATTTAAGACTCTTGCAAGGCAACTGTCTGGGCCGAGTCTGACCCCACTCATAACAGTTATGAAGGCAAAAATCATAAATTTCCTCACTTACAGCCAGGAGATCATGCAAGGGAAGGACAACAACCTTGGGAATAAAATAATAACAAGAATATTCAAACAAGTGTTGAGCCTCCCGAAATCTTCATCTCCCGCTCAAATACGTCTCGAGTTTGGCCTTCAAGACCATCAAGCAGTAGGGGCCGGAGCCTTCATCAGGCTGTGTAACAAGTTGCGTACCTCCAGAGAAGGAACACTGGAGGCTCTTTTATGGCAGGAAATCTCAACCGGACAACTTGGTAGATCATATTGGCGTTATCTACAATATTGCCTAAAACTCCTGGATTCAGAAGAAATCTGGAGCTCGAATACACCGCAGCAGGCACTGAAAATCCACATTAAAAGGAACATCCACCTTTGCTCCTTCCATTCAGACAGAGCCCAATTGGCCCAACGTAAGCATGCCTGGTCAATTGTATCACGGTTCCAGCCAGGGATTATGGCCCCATATCTCTCATGTACTTATTCTGTGGAATGGAAAAAAATATTCATGGCCCTCAGAATGGGCGAATGACCGTTCCTCTACCACCTGCTGAGATGGCAACGCGCAAACAATAATATAATGTGCAGGGGTTGCGGGAGTAGCAAGGAAACGATTGAGCATGTGGCATGTCTCTGCCCCACACTACTTGACAACCGAAAAATCTTGTTAAAGAGTGAATGGAATAAACTTGGCATCCACAAGTGCCGACAAGCTTCAATGAATCCGGACAATTCACTGCTCAATATTCGGTTCACTAAGTTCATGACACGAGCAGTAAGAATATTTATAACCAGAGAGAGCCAGCAAGTAAATAATAGTCAATTGTAAAAGGGCGGTCTAAGCCCTTTGCTACACCAAATATGTAGTATATGGTTAATTGTTAGGAATGACGCACGTGAACGCACGCGCGTCATTCACAACAATAAAACATCGTGTTGTGGTTTGAATGTGTTATTGCCGCGTGTAGTGTTCGCGTGAGGTGTGTTTGTGGTTTGGTGCCGCGTGTCTGTATGTTGTTCCTTGAATGTTGATGCGTGCATGTAAGTCTGAGTCGTGTGTGTGTGTCGCGTGTGTGTGTTGTTACTTGAATAAAGACGGGTTGGTTAAATAGGCTTGCCGTGCGGTTAAACCGCATTCAAGATTGTACGCTGTGACTGCAGGTTCTACATTAAAGCCCTTTCTTACCGGATCAACTAAAATCTGTCTCCTGGAGAGTTTATTCTTCTTTACCACACTGGCGACGATCGGAAACACGTTTCCATGCGTGCAACGAGTACATTTTTCAAGGGTTTGGCTATTTTTTTAACAAATTGTTCTCATTGGCTGTTACACTTGGGAAGTTTTACACTAGTACTTTCTATTGGATGCTCCTCAACGTTTCTCATTGGATTATACTAAATGGATCAATAAGAGCCCTTTCGATTGGTTATTTCTTGGCATCATTTAAAAAAAAAAAAAAAAAAAAAGGAACACTTTATTTATTCAGTTCATTTTGGATTACCAACAACTGGAACATATCTCCTTTGAAGGGTATTTACAAAGAAGAAATTAACCGTAAGTGACATCTGTGATTCACACACACTGTTGTGAGTCATAAATATTTCTATTGTTAAATAATTATTTCACTTCACTGTTTAAATCTTTTATCTTTTATTAACCATGACTGGGATTTAACCCCCTCCTTCATTTTTAACTAGTAAAGGTGATCCTCCTATTGAGTGGGACATTTGGGAACCCATGTTTTTGGCATATGTTGAAGTTTTAGAGGAAGAAGAATGTGGAGCAGAAAAGAAACTAGCTCTATTAAGGCACTGTCTTGGTGGAATAGCACTTAAAGAGTTCAAAAGTCTTCCTCCGTTAAGTGACACTTCTAACTTAGATGTATATCAAATTGCTACCAGGCAATTAGCTATTAGATATGGAAAAAAGATTAATATGGTTATGGAAAGATTTAAATTTTACTCAAGGAAACAACAAGCAGATGAGTCTATTGACAATTACGTATCTTCATTGAGAGCATTAGCAGTCACTTGCGATTTTGAACACATTAATTATGACCAAGTTTTAAGGGATCAGATCCTTATGTGTACTAATAACAAGAAGATACAACAAAGACTATGGACAACTTCAGATATGACCTTAAATGCAGCTATTGAAATTGCAAAATCAATAGAACATTCAGAAAAATTTGTAGATGAAATACGTTCGCAAAACAACAGTAAATCTGATATTTTAATTATAAATAAAGAAAATGAGAAATTTAAAGATTCAGGGAAATATGGGAAATATTCTAACACAAGAAATTACAACCAGTATAAAAATGAATACAGAAATAGATGGCAAAAACCTGATCAGAGAACAAATACATGGCAAAGACCTGATCAAAGGATGAATATGTGGCAAAAACCTGATTCAAGAACTTATAATATGTACTGTTTCAGATGTGGTAGTAGTTACCATTTGGGAAATTCAAAATTGTGTCCTGCTCTGGACAAAGTTTGCTCAAGATGTGAAAAAAAGGGGCATTTTTCAAAAGTTTGCAGATCTGCACCAAGAAAAGTCAGTTTAATTCAAGATCAAGAACAAGAAAATTCAAGTGATTGTGAATTTGACGTGAATACCATAATGTGTATAACTAAAGAACCAAAAGTAAGGAAGTTTCCTTCATGTTTTATCACTATTAACGGAGTCTCTACCAAAGTATTTGTTGACTCTTGCTCATGGTACACAATTCTACCTAATGTCTTGTTTAAATCCAACTGGCCTAATATTAAATTGACACTACCAGATATCACACCAAGTGGTTATACAGGGCATAAATTGCAACTCATTGGATATTTCATTGCTGAACTTAAATTTAAAAGCTACTCCACACATGGGAAAGTGTATATAACAGAATCTGGTGATTCATTATTGGGTTGGCCACATGCAGAACAATTAGGAATGAAACTTGATCCCAATGCTGATCCTCCTGTTTATTCTATTGATTCTGAATCTAACAAATCTGCACAAAGTAAAACTGGAGAAGATTTGATTTCCAAAATTAAAGAAGAATTTCCAAAATTATTTTGTGATGTCCTAGGCAAATATAAAGGATTCGAACATCGAATAAAAGTGCATGCAAATGCTTTACCTGTCCGCCATAAAGTGAGGAATGTGCCTCTTTCTTACAGAGAAAAATTAAAAGAAATTCTTGATGACATGTGCAAAAAGAATATTATAGAACCCATCGAATCATCTCCATGGGTTTCTCCCATTGTAATTTCGATCAAATCTGGGGGAGATCTTCGTGTATGCATAGATTTACGCAGTTTTTTTTTTTTTTTTTTTAAATATTTTTATTGAAAACTTTTTCCCCTTTTCCCTCCAAAGACATGAGCAGGGCACAATAGCATTCAATATAGTACAGCACAGAATCATATATACATATATACACTAGAAATTTATACAAAGAAAAAAGGAAGGGAAAAGATATATATCATATCAAATCATACATAGATTTACCGAAAATGAATCATATATACAATAGAAACGTACACTTCTATACGCTATGTACTCAATTACCCCCCCCCAGAAAAGAGAAAAAAAAAATAAATAAAAAAAAATAAAAATCAATAATCAATCAATAATTAGGACCTTGTTTCCAGCGAATGAGGGGCTCCCATATTTGCAGACCAAGTTTCTTGCCTTTTCTCCCCTTCCTCGCATAGATTGCTGATTCTAACTTTTGTGTAGATAATACCTTGCCCAACCATTGATGGTATGTAGGAGGGTTAGGCTCTAACCACTCCGTGGCCACTAGGACTCTAAAAATGGCCATAGCTGCAAATACAAAGTTTTCATTATTCACGTGGGCCTCAGGATCGACTCCTAATAGTATCACCGCTGGATTTAATTCTATTGTGATTGACAATGCATTCTGAAAAAATCTCTCAATCTCCCTTTTTATACTATCTAAATGTGGACATAGTGAAAAGATATGTATTAGGTCCGCCCCCGGGCTACCACATCTGAAGCAAGTGGTTCCCGAGAGACCCCCCCATTGAGCAATTTTTCCAGGCGTGTAATACAAATGGAATAAGGTCTTATAATGTTGAGCCTGTAAAGATGAAGCACACAATAATTTTCTTCCCATCTCTAATGACTCTGAAAAGATATCACTATTTATATCCAGATCTGCAGACCACCTATTGACCCATTTCTCCATATCGTCTTTCTTTAATATTGTCATCTCAGAATAGAGTCTCTTTATAGTGCAGTCGGAGCCTGCTTCCATAATATCCATTAATACATTTCTATCGAACCCCGAAGTCCCTCCTCTCTTATTTATTAAACAGCTCCTAATTTGGAGATATTTAAAGAAATGTTTTGTGTCTAAGGTGTATCGAGCCTGTAGTTCTACAAATTGTAAAATACCTTGGGGGCCCTGGATGTCTCCAATCTTTCTTATCCCCCGCCTCTCCCAATCTTGGAATACAGCTCCCGAAAAGACCACGCTAGATAGGGAAGGGTTATTTTTGAGCCTAGTGTAGAAGTTGTATTTTCCAATTCCTATCTTTTTCGAAATTCCCTTCCAAACGTTATAGGCAGCCATTATAGTCTTAAACCTTGTTCTCTTATAGTAACTTTCCTCATTAAATCTCAAAAAAATATTTTCCACGTTTTGACCCAAAACCAAACCATAAATAGCAAGTGAACCGACAGTATCCCATCCATCAACCTCAGCCCCCCCAACTAATCCCAACATGTTTTGGAATGCAGCAGCCCAGTAGTATACTTTTAAATCTGGCAAAGACCAACCCCCGCGCTCCCGCGGAAGAGACATATCTCAGTGCCCTACGTGTCTTTCCTTTAGCCCATATAAAGGGATGGGCTGAGGCAAGATGGCCGCCGAGACGCCATAGGGGAAGGTCGCACCCTACCCTGCTCCTGAGACGGATTGATGGAATGAATGCTCACCATTGTTATTTATTGTTAAAAGCAAAGGCACTGGGCGGCGTGCCACGTAATATGTAGCAATATACTCAGCAATATATCTCAGCAATATATCTCCTATTGTTTGTGGATGCGATGTTTGGAATTCTGGCGGACTTGCCTTCTTTATTAAAGGATTCCCCGCTGGTTAGGGAGCAAATCAAAGGAAAAACTTTACTGGAATCCCTCACCGCTTTAATCGCAAGGTCATTTCAGGCGGGACGCTCGTACTACCTCAGAGCAATGGCACCTAAAATATATCGTATGAGTAAACAAAGTCATGATCCGGCCCCCTCCGAGGAGGAGGAAATGTCGGCAGATGGACTCGGAGCCTCAGCCTCCAGCTTGAGAGCAAAATCAAGGACTAAAGCACAAATGAGGCGTGAGGCAGCAAAAGAAGCGAAAGAAGCCAAAGCACGGAAGCTGCGGGAAAGGGCCACAACCAGAGCAGGAAAAGTCGAAAGCACACGAACCCGCAAAGGATATTCTGACTTAAAGCCGGCTGTGAGTGAGACGCAGGGAAAAGAAACGGTTTACCGACAAACCACTATAGTGGAGTCTTTCATACCTGCGGGAGCCGTGGTGGGTGTGCAGGCGGTGGAGGAGCATGTTGTCGTCCCCACGTTGGCTGCTCTATGCGGAAGGAGGCTGGGTCGCGTAGATGTGGAAATTGCAGGAGCCGCCACTGTGGGTCCCGCTGCCACCGCTGGAGCCTTGGAAGACGCTACGGATGATGCAGGGAGCGCCGGGATCACAGCCAGCTTCCTAGTGCCTCTCACTGGGCAAAATGTTGTTACAGATCCCGCGGGAGAGGACGCCCTTTCAGCGGTAGTAGCAGGGGGTGGGGCCACAGATTTAAAGGGCCAGGAGCTCCGTGTGGATATAACAGAAGGGGGAAAAAGGTTTAAAGCTGTGCCTACAGACTCTACTACAATTGGGCAGTGCGATCCTGATGCTGTGAATAATGATGTGATCAATCTTGTGGCCAACCCTCTCCCTGGAGATAACGGTGGGACGCAGGTTTTGGAAATAGCAGGGCGGCAGACACAGGTACAGGAGACGATGGTAGTAAATAACCACAGCCTGGTGGGCACAAGCACATGCAATATAAAATCTATGCAAAGTGTTCCTGAACAAATGTTGGCATCACCTGGTGAAGAGATCTTCTTCACTGGGAATGATGAGGCAGATGATGAAGAGGATGAAGAAGGTAAGCTAGATGGAAGCGAAGTCAGCGGCTCGGACCCTTCTGTGACGGATTCGGAATCAGGTACCTCAGACTCAGTGGTATATTCAGGCTCAGAAACTAACATATCTAGATCTGACAATGATTCAAGTAGTTCGGATAGTGATACAGAATCAGCGGAGCATGAGACTGTACAAAAAATGTTAAGACCAAAAGTAAAAAAAGACTTAAGAGAGGCGCCAAAGACCACAAAAACTAAAAATTCAAAATATAAGGGCAAGGCGAAAAATGAGAACCAAAGACGTTTGAATCAATCTAAAGAGCCTTATAGAAGGCAGGCGAAACCAGTCGTAAAAAGGTTAATCTGAGATAGCTCAGCTGAGTGTGGTACAACTCAGACTGGGGCACCTATAACTACGGAAACAGGTGTTCAGGAACCTACCTCTCAGGGAGCTGAGGGGGGCTTCGATAGAGGTGCCTCAAACTTTGAAGTTCTCTTCTCAACTTTAAAACAGATCCAAACTGAGGCGCGTGCTGAGAGTCAGAGAGCCAGCAGGAGGGCCAGACATGCAAATAAAAAGATACAATCCTCACTTCATAAAGTTAATAAATTGTATGAGGAAATGGTTGGGAGAGTATCTGAGATTGAGGCCAGAACAAGTAAATTGGAAGATGACTTTGTTAAATTGAAAGACGCTGGTGATGATAAGGATAAGACAACTGCTGACATGCTCTGGAAGCTAGAGGACTTTGAAAACAGGCAACAACAGAACAATGTCAGACTTATTGGAATTCAAGAGGGAAAAGAGGGTGGGGATGTGCGAGCTTTCGTAATTGAATTGTTGAAAGGTGCGTTCCCCGACTTGGCTTCATGGGACTGGGAACACGAGATACAAAGAGCGCACCGATTCCCGTTGGTACGAAAGGAAAAACAGGGCAAGCCCCGCGCAATATTGATGTATGTCGGTAATTTTCTTCTGCGTGAGGAAATTATTAATAAGGCAAAACCTCATTCTAAACGTTCCCATAAGGAAATTGAGTTTTTTGCCCGCCCTGATTTCTGCCACGCCACCGTAGAAAGAAGGTGGCGGATGAGGCAGCTCATTACCCCATTCCAAAATATAGGCTATGAGGCTTTCCTTTTGTTCCCTGCACGTCTGAAAGTTGGCTTAGAGGGTAACTTTAGAGTGTTTCATTCAGAAATAATGGCGCAAGAATACCTTAGCTTCTTGAGAGAGAATAGAGGTCGTCAAAAATCCCAACGCAATGTTTTGGAGGTCGAAGACACACAAACTGGATATGTCAGAACCATACCCCATAAAAAGTAAAGGAGGAAAAAAGGGGGGGGGGAAAAAAAAGAGGGGGGGGAAAAAAGGGGGGGGGAAACGGAGAGGACAGGGTAAGAGTGGTATGGAAAATGAAAGTAAGGTAGCAGTATAGCTAGCAATAACTAGATCTTTACCTTTGAAATGTTAAAAGAAGATTACCTATACATGCTAATTGCTCTATTTACCCTCTCCTTTACCGTTTAATGTACATTTTTTCTAAGTTGTATATCTATTTTCTGAGACTCTGTCTTGATGTTCTTTAATCCTCTGCTATGAATCGTTTAATACTGTTAAATCCGTGGACATGTGGGTATGTTGTTTTGATGGTTTAAGCACAATGTTATCGCTTAAATGGGTAGTAGCTGTAGATGAAATCTTGAGAGATAGCATATATGATTAGTTCTTCTTTCTTTTTCCTTTTGTTGGTGAGCTTTGGTGAGCATTCCGAATGACGAATGATGTATATAATTAAGGAAAGTCAGGGAGGGGGGTGGGTGAGACAACCCGGTGGCATGCTCCAGTCACACATGGGTCTTATGGACCTATTTGCCTGTAGGGGGGGAGGGTTTCTGAGGGAGGGTCTTCTGGGGGGCGGGAGGGTGAATACAAGGACAGGGCACAATGGTATCGAAATCTGTAGGGGATATGTTGGGCACATGATGGAAAAAGTGATAAAGCAGCATAGTTGTAAGGAAGGGAGTATCGAAACCAATATTCTTACATTGTACATATCAGACCTATTGAAGATGAATTTTGTTAAATTAAGGAGTACAAGTGAACAGGCAGTTGATGGTTCCGTGAAAATCAGAGATGACACTTAGGTTAGTAACTTGGAATGTGTGCGGCTTAAATGATGTCCAAAAAAGGTGTAAGATAGGAATTCAATTACGCCAGATGAATGTAGATTTTATTTTTCTGCAAGAGACACACATAATGAGTACGCAGGAGTACTGTCTGAATCAGCTGGGCTTTCATCTAATAGTTAGCTCTAAACAAGGTGCGAAAAATAGAGGAGTTGCTATCTTGTCAAGGAGTAAGAATTTGATAATAGGGAGAAAACTGGAGGACAAATGGGGAAGATGGGCTATGGTAGAGATAGAGATAGACGGTGTTTGGACAACAATGGTGTCAGTTTACGGATCTACGCAGGATGATCCGGAGGTATTACAGTTCCTAGACTCTGAGCTGGCTGCCTGGCCCCCGCAGGTTATTATAGGGGGAGACTTGAATATCAATGGGGCAGACGGCTTAGGAATTGGGCAAAATAGGGGTTATAAAGGCCGTAAGAAAAGAGTATATAAGGCCCTAGTAGATCTCATGCTCAATAATAACCTTAACGATGTTTGGGGGACACTTAGATCAGAACAGAAAGGATACACATACTACTCGGCGCCACATCAAGTCTGTGTTAGGCTCGATTACTTTATGATTTCTAATAGCTTGATACCACGAGTCAATATTGATAGGCTCCCAAGAATCTTAAGTGACCACAACCCAGTAATTTTGGCAATAAAGTTAAAGGGAGGAATAAGACCTAATCGGATATGGACTTTTGAAAGAAGACTTCTTATAGAAGAGGACTATGTTTCACACATGTCAAAATGGATCACCGAGTTTTTTGAACACAATAAAGGAAGTGCATCGGTGGGGGTTATTTGGGACGCCTTTAAGGCGGGTGTCCAGGGAGAAACATGTAGTTATAGTATTTACAAACGTAAAATGGAAGGGCTCCGGCAAAGGGAGTTAGAGAGAGCCGTCTTAGAATTAGAAGAACAACTCAATAACGGTGTTATTAGAGGGGAACCAGTTGAACAGTATATATTAGATTTAATAAAAGTTAAAAGCGAAGCTGAAGATGAATTGGCAAAAAAAGCGGCAGTAATTTATACAACTCGAAGGGAGAAGTGTTATGAATATAATGAAAAAGTTGGGCATGTACTCGCTATGCGTACCAGGCAGATAGCGGCAGCAGGGACTGTTAGGGAGATTAGAGATGGAAATGGTAATTTGCAAAAAGACCCGGAAAAGATTAGGGAAGTATTTAGGGAATTCAATCAAACCCTTTATGATTCTCAATACCCCTGCAGCAAGGAAGAGATTAGGGATTATCTGGAGAATATACCAACCGAGAGGGTTTCGGATGAGGAAGCAGATAGACTAGAAACTCAGATAGATGCGGAAGAGATTAAGGAAGCTATGGGTAAACTTCCTTCAGGAAAGGCTGCTGGTCCCGATCAGATACCTCTAGAACTCTATAAAACTTTCTGGGGAGTGCTGTCTCAAGAATTAACAAGAGTGATCCAATTTGCCCAGGCCCTTCAGTCTATACCAAAGTCGTGGGGGGGGGCCGACATTGTTTTAATTTTGAAAAAAGGCAAGCCGCACGACGAGCCCGGGTCATACCGCCCCATTACATTAATGAATAATGACACTAAAATATACTCAAAAACGCTGGCAATGAGATTCGCAGAGGTAATAAGTGCCTTAGTTTGCCCTATTCAGCATGGCTTCATTCCCGGTAGAGGTACGACCCACCATACTAGGAAAGTAATCACATTGTTGGATGCCGCCGAGGTCACAGGAGACCCAATGGCAGTAATGCTGTTGGACGCAGAGAAAGCGTTTGACCGGGTCTCCTGGGACTATCTGTGGTATACTTTAGCTAGATCTGGACTCAGGGGTGGGTTTATAAAAGCATTACAAACTTTATACAATGAACCGGTTGCGGCTTTAAGAGTCAACGGGGGCACTACGGGGCAATTTTCAATTAAAAGGGGTACACGGCAGGGGTGCCCATGCTCCCCACTATTATTTGCTATGTATATGGACCCCCTGATCCGTAAGTTAGATCTCTGTCTAGAGATAGCTCCGATGCCAACATTGCTGGGACCTTGTAAAATATTGGCTTATGCCGATGACGTGGCGGTGATAACACCAAACCCCACGGAGGCAACTGTCTTTATAGAAGAAGAGGCCCGTAGATTTGGACGGATATCGGGGTACGCCTTAAATGCATCCAAGACCCAGATTATTAAAAATCCAGTGACTATATGTGACGATAACGGTGTGGTTCAGGCAGGGACTTATCTTGGAATAAATATAACAGCTGACATAAATAATTTGGTAGAAAATAATATTGCTCCAATAATACGAAAAACGAAGAAGGATTTGGATCGTTATGAAAATTTACACTTATCATTAGTAGGGCGGGTCAATATTATTAAAATGATGATACTGCCAAAATTTCTGTATATATTTAGGGCAATCCCACTCTTATTTGAAAATAAGTGGTTCAAGATAACCAAACAAATAGATTTACGCAGTTTGAACAATGCAATTTGTGTGGACTCACATCCCTTGCCCAATCTACACGAAATGGTTTCTACATTGAACAATGCCAAGGTTTTTTCATGTTTAGATCTAGCAAGTGCGTATCATCAGGTGGTTTTGCATGAGGATTCAAAAGATTTGACTGCTTTTATTACACCTGAAGGGCTATATAGATTTTGCAGAATGCCCTTTGGGTTAGCAAGTGCAGCCGCAGTTTTTCAGAGGCTGATGAAAGAGACACTGGATGGATTAACTGGAGCAATTGCATTCCAGGATGATATTTTAGTCTTTGGAAAAGACATAATTGAACATGACAAGCATTTATTTAAAGTACTGAACACCTTATCGGAGAAGGGTTTAACTCTACGTGCGTCCAAGTGCAAATTTAGGAAAGATGAAGTAGAATATCTTGGACATTGTATTAGTGCTAATGGCATTAGACCTAAAAACTCACATTTGGAAAACATCAGCAAAGCTCCTATTCCTCAGAACAAGGAACAGTTGATTGCATTTTTGGGCCTTGTTGAATTCTATGCAAAATGTATCCAAAACTATGCAAGTGTGATTGAACCTTTCAGGATGCTCTTGAAGAAGAATGCAAAATTCGTATGGACAGAAACTATGACTGAAACTTTCAACGTTGTGAAGTCAATGATTACTAAGGCCCCTTGTCTTAAACCTTTTGTAATTGGAAAAAAATGTATTGTGACAGTAGATGCAAGTAGTTGTGGGTTGGGTGCTGTATTGATTCAAGAGGAATGGGGTAAAGAATGGATTGTATCCTATGCCTCAAGAACGTTGAGAGAGTCTGAACGTCATTATTCGGTGATTGAAAGAGAACTTCTGGCATGTGTTTGGGGTGCCGAACATTTCCGACCCTTCTTATGGGGAACGAAATTCACCATCAAAACCGATCACAAGCCTTTGGTACATATACTATCACCAGGTGGAGGACGTACTCTTTCTTCAAGATTGGCCAGATTATCATCAAGGTTACAAAATTTTCAGTATTCCTTGGAATATATTCCTGGGAAATCAAATGTTCATGCAGATTGTATGTCAAGGCTTCCATTAGCATGCAGAGATTCTGATGTGGTTGACAAAGATGAATGCGAAGTAGCACATGTTTATAATGATGTTAATTTAGTGTTTGGGGAAAATTCAGTAGTAGAAGAGGAGACATGGAATGAGGAAATGAACAAAGACTTAGAACTCAAAAAAAGTTAAGGAATATGTGTTGGGAGGTTGGCCTGAAGGTAGGAACTTTACAGGTGGTTTAATGAGTTATCACAAGATTAAGGATGAATTGGCCATAGAAAACGGGATATTATTAAGGAATGATAAATTTATTCCACCTTTCGGTCTCAGGAATTTTTTTTGGGATTTGGCTCATGTTGGGCATTTTGGAATATCAGTCACTAGAAGACGTTTAAAGAATAATTTCTGGTGGCCAGGTATTGATTATTTTGTTGAGCAACAGGTGAAATTGTGTGGGTTATGTGCTAACAGTGACAAAACAGCTAAGGCTTTGCCCAGTGTACCACAACCTGTTGGTTTACCAGCATCACCATGGAATAAGATTGGGATTGATATTATTGGACCTTTCGGTGTCCTACCACAACAACATTCCTTTGGTATAGTACTTATAGATTATTTCTCAAAATGGCCAGAGATAAAAACAGTCAAGGAAGTTACTAGCGATGCTATTATACAGTTTATGGATGAAGTTTTCTGCAGGGAGGGTATTCCCCAAGAGGTAGTGACAGATAATGGTCCGCAGTTTGTTAGTAGGCAAATGGAAAAGTATTTTAGTAGCTGTGGCATCTTTCACAGAAGAATAGCAGTATTCCATCCTGAGGCCAATGGTCAAATAGAAAGATTCAATAGAGTTGTCAAGGAAGCTATCCAACTAGCTGTTAAAGGGGGATTGTGCTGGAACAAGGCTTTACAGTCCATGTTATTATCTTATAGGACTGCTCCCAATGCAATTACTTTACTATCTCCTTTTGAGATGTTAAGAGGGCGTAAACCTAGTACTAATTTAGTGCCTTGGTGGTTAAAGAATAAGGACAGTAATCGTGTTGATTTTGCAGAAGTGGACTTTGAAGAAATTCGCAGGAAAGTTGATACCTATAAGGAAAAGATGAAGAAAGATTTGTCAGGAGATAGAACAAGGAGTTGTGTGCCTGTTCAGGTTGGTGATTTGGTGAGGTTGAAAAAAGGCAGTTATGTACATAAAGGATTAGCAAAGTGGTCTGATCCTGTTAAAGTCATTGAAGTATTTAAGAATGCTGTAAGAGTGACTGATGGAAGTGTGTGGCATTTCAGCAGAGTTTCAAAATATAATATTAGCAAAGAAATTCCTGGAAATGTTTTATCAAATGCTGTTTTGAATGAAGATGACTCATTCAATGTATTTTTGGATGTTGACGCTAATGATTCCAAGTCATCTGAGTTACCTACTGTTCCCATTGACAGTGAATTACCTACTGTTCCCACTGATTGTGATTCACAAGAGTTGTTGAGGAGTTCAAGATGTCGCAAGATTCCTTCAAGGTTCAATGATTTTGTTCTTTCTTAAAAAAAAAAAGAGGGAGGTGTGTAGTATATGGTTAATTGTTAGGAATGACGCGCGTGAACGCACGCGCGTCATTCACAACAATAAAACATTGTGTTGTGGTTTGAATGTGTTATTGCCGCGTGTAGTGTTCGCGTGAGGTGTGTTTGTGGTTTGGTGCCGCGTGTCTGTATGTTGTTCCTTGAATGTTGATGCGTGCATGTAAGTCTGAGTCGCGTGTGTGTGTCGTGTGTGTGTGTTGTTACTTGAATAAAGACGGGTTGGTTAAATAGGCTTGCCGTGCGGTTAAACCGCATTCAAGATTGTACGCTGTGACTGCAGGTTCTACATTAAAGCCCTTTCTTACCGGATCAACTAAAATCTGTCTCCTGGAGAGTTTATTCTTCTTTACCACAAAATATCAGCCGGCATCGACCTTTTTTCACATGGATTACCTCCTGCCCCTGGTGCGCTAGAAGAACATTTAAATCATCACATGTAGGGCCTTCACTATATCAATAGACCCACGCCATTAGCGGTACCAACCACTCATCCTTAACGACTAGGGTCTTGGCACGTGTCCTTAGCAGATGTTAAATCAGAAGGGCCAACCATGGTCCCCACCATTTTCTAATCGCCCGTTATTAAGTTGCACTGATCAGATGAAGTTAACATTTCACTAACAAAGATGGATGGCCAGGTCCTTTTAATAATTTATGGATGAATCTTTCTTTTTAACCCACTGAGATGATACGAATGGACTAAATGGACTCCCTTAGGTGGATCCCCAGAGAAAAAAAAGAAAAAAACTAAATAAATGTTTTAAATCTAAGATGCAGCTCCAAGACAAAATGCGTGTCTCTTGCACTGTGTAAATATTTTAGTAATATCGATACACGTTTTTTTTTTTATTAAAATCTTTGAGAAATGTTTACTATTGCATTGATTTTTATTAATCAAACAATAAAGTTCTACTACTACTCAAAATGTTGTTGGCAGATCATGTGATTCTAAGGAAGGTCGTTAGGTGTCTCAAAAGAGGATATGTAGAGAGATATGGAAATTGACACGATTTGGGAAGGGCATTATGGTCCACAGGAAAAAAGAGGCAGGCAATAGGGAAGGCTATGAAGGCTGTAAAAAGGAGTCACAGGGTATTTGCATGTGACGAGTCATCGGGAAGCAGTGATGTGGGGATAACTTGTTTATCAGATATGGATGATACAGATGATGATGTGGAAAGGAAAAAGTATACAAAAGATGTGGTTAATGATGAACAAGGTCAAAATGTGAAAGACCCGCTTGAGGAGTATATGTTTGATCCAAACACAACTCAGCACCCTTTGTCCCCCCACTAGGTTCCAGCAGATCCTGTGGCAAAGTATGTGAGTTACTGGATTAGGCGTGAGCTGCCTAAGGAGGTGAGGAATAAATTATGCTCAGAGTGTCCCAGGCCATCATTATCAAACAAGGTGGCATATACTCTTGAATTGGACAGAAAAATGTAGACTATCCTGAATAAGTCAGGACGTGACCCTGGAAGAAGTCAGGACGTGACTCTAGAAGAAGTTTAGATAAAGGCTTAAAGTGCTGTCAAGACAGGTTACTTGATGTTTTTGGGCCCTTAACAAAACTTTTCAACATGTGTGAGGATGCTTATTTACAGGAAACATCTGTGGATGTGCAAGAGCTGCGCCAGTGGGTGCAAAAGGCTGTGTTTTGGGAAATTCAAAAGCAGCCTTATGTGTGGAATGCAGGAAAAGTACCTTAATGAAGATAGACCCTAAATTGGCAGAACCTGCGACTAAGGAGTCAGGGCAAGAAGTTAATGGTCTACTCTTTGCAGAAGAGTTTGTGAAGAAGATGGGAAAGTATGTTGAAGCTTTTAACTCCATTCAAAAGTTTCAGAAGGATTTGAAGAAGGTTTTTGGTGCAGCTAAGAGAATGAGGGGTCAATTTCCCGAATGAGGATTCGGAATCAGGTGAGCATCGTTTTTGCAAGGATATAGACCATTTGGACATAAGTCTCCAGGACTCTTCACACAGTGACAAAAGGAAAGATAAAAATCTAGGGGAGACAGAAGGGCAAGAGGAAAACAAGGTATGTTCGGAATAAGACCCTTTGTGTACCTAAATAAAGCTGGGTGGCTGACGCCTACTATTTGAGGAGATCGAAAGAGTTAACAGCAGAACCTTGGGTTTTGGAGACAGTAGACGGTTACCAAATAGAGTTTGAGGGGTACCGGAGCAAGTAAGGTGGCCAAGGGCTTTACCATTTACAAAAGAGCAAACAAAGTTGGTGAGTATGGAAGTGGAAGAGCTATTCAGGAAGGGAGCTTTAAAGGTAGCGCGAGGCATCATAGTAGTTTTTGTGAGCGATTAGTTTTTAGTAGAAATGAAGGACAAAGGGATGAGACCAGTCATACATTTAAAGGAGCTGAATGACTGGGTGCAGTACAATCACTTCCAGATGGAAGGGATTTATTTGTTGAGGGGCCTGTTGAGAAAGGAGATTGGTTGATGCATCTGGATTTGAAAGATGCTTACTTGACAGCCCCGGTTTGTCAGGAGCAGAGGGATTATCTGAAGTTTCTATGACAAGGGGACATGTGGAGGTTCAAGAGTCTTTAGTTTGGTCTCATATCAGCCCCATGGTGCTTCATAAAGGTGATGAGACCAATTATGGATTTGTTAAGGTCCAGGGGAATGCATTTGATAGTCTACCTGGATGATATCCTGATTATGGAAAAGAGCAGGGAAGTGGTGCAGGATCAAACATATCTAGCTGTTTAAATATTGAGGAACCTTGGATTTGTGGTGAACAGGAAGAAGTAGTGTTTGGAACGATTTTATTGGGTTTCCAGATTCAGACATTGAAATATGTGTTGAGGTTACCAGTGGAAAAAGAGAAGAAACATCGCAGAGAGATAAAGAGGATGCTATTATGCGATTGGGTATCATATGGGAAGATAGCAAGGATGTTGGGTTCATTGTCAGCATCAATTCACACAATTTTTCCAGCCTCTTTACTATTGAGCATTGCAGAGGTTGAAGGCGAGGTATCGTCGCCAAGCGTGAGGTATTCCCAGAAGGTTTGCTTGGATCTGGAGACAAAAAAGGAGTTACAATGGTGGTTAGAAAATGTATAGGCCTGGAATTGAAGAGCAATTTTGGGCGAAGTTCCAGATTTGGTGACAGAGAGAAATGCCAGTCTTCTGGTTTGGTTAGGAACATCAATTACCTGGAATTACTGGCAGGCTTGTTTGCAGTGAGGAGTTTTGTCAGGGACAAGGCAAAGCGTTGTGTGTTACTAAAGATGCACAATGTGTCTGCTGTAAGGTATGTGAACAAGTTAAGAGGTCTACGTTTGAGGGCTCTGCAGTTGGTGAAGGAAATGTGGCATTTTTGCCTAGGTCAGACTATCATGTTGCAGGCTGAGTATATTATGGGTCTGAACAAGACAGTGGCAGATTAGATTTCCAGGAGGTTGAAAAAGTCCAACGATTGGATGTTGAATAAGGAGGTATTTAAAGGCTTTAGATGACAGATGGGGTCCAATGAAGGTGGACTTGTTTGCAAGAAGGTAGAATACTTCAGGTTTTACAGCTGGAGGCCTGATCCGGAAGCAGATGCAGTGGATGTGTTTCTACAACATTAGGAGGTTGGTGGGGATTGCAATTATACTTTCCTCCGTTTGCCTTGATCCAGAGATTGGTGTTGAAAATGAGATCAGGTGGAGCTGTTGTTAGTGGCTCATTCTGGCCATTGGAAGTGTGGTTTCCAGATGTCATGGAATTGTTAATAGACGATCCAGTGCTTGTACCAGTATTTGTAAATATGTTGGTGAATCCTTTGGGAGAGTCAGATACGGTTGATGGGATGGTTGATTTTGGGGGAGTTTGGCAAGTGTCAGGCTTTTTGATGGATACTACTAATCTTAATAAGGACTCACTTACAGGTGGCATGGAGGAGATTGGTATGTTGGTGTTCATCATGGGATGTGGATCCCATTTCAACACTTGTGATATGTGTGTTAATTATTTAACTGAGGTTTTTATAGGTGGAAGCTTTTGTAGTTCAGTAAATCTGAGTAGGCCAGCAATTTCAGCGGTCCATGAACTGGTGAATGGTCTGCCAGTGGTGAAGAGATTGATACAATGTGTACGCTTAAAGGTGCCCCTGGACCCAAAGAATTCTCCCATTAGGTATGTTGATTTGGAATCAAAGGAATTTACTGATTGGTGTGAGAATGAGTTTTTAGATCTGACAAATATATCATTTACATTGCACATGCTTATATGTTTAATTTATTTTAGAAGGGTATCAAATGCTAGAGCATTAGAAATATTGTCATAAAGTTATTTGCAGAAGGGGTGTGCTTTAATATTAGGAGAACAAAGACTATGTCCAGGACTAAATGTTTATCCAAACTTGGAAGAAAACAGAAAGTTTGCATTGTTAGGTGTTTGCAGGAATATGTGAAAACGACAGCGAATTTAAGAGGTCAGGAGATCCCCTGTTGCTGATTTCTTTCAGGTATAATCATGAATTTGTTTCTGGTCCTACACTTGCAAGATGAGTTAAAGAGCTCATATGAAGAAGGCAGGAATTGATGTTATTAGGTTTGGAGCACATTCAACAAGGGGGCAATGGCTTCTAAAGCTTTGCTTTCAGGGGGAAGTTGGGGAAATATTTTAGCTGCAGCAGATTGGCCAACAGATTCTAAGTTTAAGAGGTTCTATTTTAAGTGGGTAGAATGTGCTGTGAGAAATATTATGGCAAAGCTTTAAACATGCATAATATTGGCCTCTGTACCTTGACATAAAATTCAGATCTTCCACAGCTGGGGTATGTAGAAAATCATGCTTCATTAAAGACACAGAGGCCTATATAATCTTTCCCAGTGAATGAGATCCACCCTTTAATTTGAGATGTATCTTTCAGAAATCAGTGATTGCAGGAAGTAAGATGAAGGATTGGAGAGGTCTGGATCATGTACTACCCTCAAAAATAAAGAAAACAAAAATGAACTGTTCTGTTTGTTTGCAGCAAAAAAAGAAGGAATCTGACTGCCTGGTTCAGCAATATAGTGGATTGGAATGTTGTTAAGGTTCCTAATCTACGTTCTAAGTGTAATGTTTTAAGTTGCTGCTGTTTGAGTGGCAATAAGAAAGGTATGCATAATATTAGCCTCTGTTTCTTTAATAAAATCATGATTTTCCATCTACCCCTGCTGTGGAAAATCTGTATTTACTCAGTCTGATAACAGATGGGGAACCTTCAGTCGGGAAGACAGGTATGGATGGAATGGGAATAAATGACTAACTCCAACCCATAAAGAGAAAACAGAAGTACCAAGGTGGATAGGCATACCAGGAGGACCAGAGAGCAATCTTCATGTGCACTTGACATTGGCATCTCTCTGCTCCCTTCCCACAACTAACAGATCTATGTGATAACCTCCAGTTCCGTATCAGATAAAACTATTTCTGTTTACACCTTTACTAGGAAACCCTAACGCAAATGTTTTATTCATTTTTATTTAGTGATGACCACTTCTTCTGTTTGGGTAGGAAAAGTATCCAAACTCTCCAATCTGCGATCCACACAAGTTCCTCTGCTGGTCACACCTCGGCCATCCACTTCAGAAAAAAATAAGTGTGATCATAACTAACTGGGTTGTTGATATGACTTTGTTGGTAAACAATTGTGGAATTTCCACATACCGTTCTCCTAAGTCCCACCCTTCTTCTCCCTGACAAAGCATACCTCAAGCCACTAGTTTAGCTGGAGTAGTAAGCAGTGGGGGCTGGCACCGATCAGGGGTGGTGGATGAGGTGTGAGGGAGGCTCAAAATAAAGAAAATTGCTTAACTGATTGCCCCAGCTATCCTTTTTGTCCCTCCTTGTCGTCCCTCCGTTCCAGCTGGAATTAGGAAGCTCCCAGGCTTCCCATAGCTAATCACAATGCTGCAATGCAGTCTTGTGATTGGTCTGAGCGCCGTGGTTCTGCGCTCAGCCAGGAATGGGATCCTGGGTATGTGCTCCACCCAGGCTGTAATGCAGCCTAGGTGGAGAACATGCAAAGTGCACATGAATGTTTGTCCGGCCCAAGATGGCTGAACAAACATTCATGTGCACTTTCAGAGTGCCCACCACTCCTCCCCCTGCTCCTCTGTCACCAGAGCAGCCCTACCTACACCGCCCGCAGATTACTTTGGCTTATAACACCATTAAGACCTCAAAGTCCTTAGCCGAAAGAGGACTCAAGTCAAGCCAAAACTATTAAAAAAGAAAATAATTGTACTCTGTATGAAGCCACAAAGTAAATAAATAAAGGATAATTGCGCAGAAGGTTTACAAGCGCTCAAATTGTTGATTCAAACTCTCAACATGTTGTTTGGCTTAGGACATCGGCTCATCTGTCCTCACGAAGGAGCCCCAGATCCAGCAATGAGGTCAGAAATAAAGAGCCGGAAAAGCACACAGGGAGCTCTGTATCCTCTTAAGTTAATGAATGTAAGAACATTAATTAACTGGGTTTGACTATGTGTCTACCCTCATTTATGTCCTATTACTGCCAGCAAAGGCATCTGTAAGGTTTTTCTGTCTTGCTGATTGTGGACCATTGAGAGGTTAAAAATAAATCACCTCTAAAGCTTCACCTCTATCCCCCAGGCAAATGATTTCACGTGTGCTGTGAGAACACCCTTCCGAATGGTTCTTCCTCCTCAAGGGTAGCATGGGCTACTGGAGACAAAAAAACGGATTTAAGGTTGTACGCAGTCAGGATCCTTCCACCTTCAATAGTTCTATGTATGTCCTAGTGCCCCTCTAGTGCTCCTTACGCCTCATTCCGCAAACGTCCTCAAGCCCAGTGTTAAGTACTTAGCTTTTAATCGTCCCAGAATATTAAAGAGAAAAGCCATTGTAAATGGCATGCACACCTGTCTTGCCCATGTTATATGCGCTCAAAGCTAATTAACATTGTGTCTGTGTCTGGGCCGATGATGAAAAGCTGAACAGGGCCGTATCAAGTGCCATGGAAAGATGTGAAAAGTTAAGTATCCTCAAGACCTTCTAGGCCAGGAAAACCTCATTCGACTAAAGTTCCCACTACTCAGACTGTGGATAATTTTATAGGATGACAACAGTTATTGGAATATCACTGATGTGCTGATCACACCCCTCAATTTGTTTCCTTACCCATCGTTATCACACCATTTTGAAACTAGTCACAAAGGTCTTTGTTGTTCCCATGACTTAATTGCTTTCCTTCTCGATTCCTGCAGGCCACTATAGATTTGAGGCTTCTCTCCTCTGTTTAGAGTTTCCATGTAGTAGGACCACAATTAAGGTCCCAAATGTCAGGGAGGATTTAAAGGGAGGGAGTGGGTTGTGCTTCTGACAGTTGTAGGTCACTGGAGCAACTTTAAGGTGCCCCCATTGGTGGGCGAAGAGAAGATTTGGACCACTGTTAGTGCGCTGAAGGAACTGAATGACTAGATGTAGTCTGCTTCAAAACTTCTAAATGAATACATAAATATAAATAGGAAGACAACTTATTCTGGTCTCTGTAATGAAGAAAACGTTGTTCCAAGCTCCTCTCATATTTTCTAGGAACCATGGTGTATCTTGGTGTTGTTAATTTGAATTGATGTAGCAGCAATGCAAGCCCCAAACGGGCAGAAACAGGAAGCTGAAATGTGGAACTTAGCAAAGAGACACAGATCCCTCTCTGCTAAGCTCTACAGGAGTCCAATCAGGGTGCTGAAAGTTTAGGGTTGTCTTTTTGCACATGGAATCTAGGATAAAAGACCTCCTACCCGGATACACAAGCCATCTCTTGTGAGACCGGTGCTACAACTCTGTGACAAACACTTGATTATCACGTTAGCCTGTAAATTCCATTATTTTTAGAAAATACTAAGCCTGTGTTGCTAATATTCTCAAAACTGCAACACTGTAAATAAAAATTAAGTTATGTAGCGAATGGGCAAGCAACTATTTCATCTTCTCCATCAACGTTTCTTTAGCGAATGTCATTTTTATTGAGGCTAGGACAAACACTGCTATTTTCTTACCAAAATGGAAGTTTACTTCATGGAAACATGAAAACAATGTGCTAACCAGAAACTTCCTTTCTAATTACCCTGTATTCTACCACTTCGCAACAATATTTAATTTAAATATTTTACTCGTTATGATTTCAATTCACATTCATAAAAACCATCTCTTTGATAGTTAATGGTTTCTTGGTCGTCTTCAGGAATATTCTGGTCAAACCACTGGATTTAGAGCCAGTCCAGTGATCACTGAAGCTAGAGGAAGACTGATCTTACCAATAAAGTACCAATGTAGTACTGGTGTCATCTTCAACATGCCCACTTGGGAGAGACTTTGATTTCGGCAGGCAGGGCGGCACCCATTGGGGTTTCATTACAGCAGACCACATTTACCATGATGCAACTTCGCATTTGCCCATTGGTGCGGTACATTTAAATATGCGCATGTGGTCTGCCTTGCTGCCTTTCCTGTTTTGCCAGTGACCAAGGGCAAAGGATGCCCGAAACGCATCTGGCTCATTTGTGTTGTGAGCGCCAGGCTGAGTGTCATGCAGTCCTTGAATAAAGGCTTGAACTCGACGCCGTGTGGCCTTTTCACCAGAGGCACCTCATATTTCCACATTTAGCGCTTGTCTGGCCGCGAGGAGGCCCCACTGCTTAACAAAGCAGGTGTGCAGCACCAGAAATGTAGACGCTGTGGAGACGACGAGGCCGATCAACGGATAGTGTATGGGCTTGTCAGCAGCACTGGTGTCATCTTCAACATGCCCACTTGGGAGAGACTTTGATTTCGGCAGGCAGGGCGGCACCCACTGGTGTTTCATTACACCTGACCACATTTACCAGGATGCAACTTCGCATACGCCCATTAAGGCGGTACATTTAAATATGCGCATGTGGTCTGCCTTGCTGCCTTTCCTGTTTTGCCAGTGACCAAGGGCAAAGGATGCCCGAAACGCGTCTGGCTCATTTGTGTTGTGAGCACCAGGCTGATTGTCATGCAGTCCTTGAATAAAGGCTCGAACTCGATGCTGTGTGGCCTTTTCATCCGAGGCAACTCATCTTTCCATATACATATATATATATTTATATGCCAAGGTGTATTGAAGAATGAGTGCTTGTATAAGTTGCTGAATAGATGATTTAGTAGATGCGTGACTGACTGTATAAATGAGTGATTAAATGTGTCTTACTGAATGCGTGGGTTAGTGACTAAACTGTGTGATTGTCTGTATCAGTCTGTCAGTTGGTGTGTAAGCGGCTGCATGAGTTGATGAGTAGCTACATGAGTGTCTATATGGGTTATTGATTGGTTGTCTGTGTATCTGTATAGGTGCCTGAGTGTCTGTGTGGGTGGGGGTTGGGGGTGTGTCACTGTGCAAAGATCTGCGAGAGGATGTTTCACTGGGTGTATGGGTTCAAGAGTGAATCTGTGAAGGGCTGTGTGGGTGGGTGAGTGTTTGTATAAGTGTTGGCAGGTGAATGGATGTCTCAGTGGTACATGTGTGAGTAACTACATATGTGAAAGTCAGAATATGTGAGTGTTGGAGTATACAAATGACTATATGAAAGAGTGAGTGATTGGGAGAGTGGCTTTATGGATGAGTGCATGCTTGTATCAATGATTGTATAAGAGAGTAAGTATGTGTTAGTATCTGTATGAATAAGTGAGGTGCTGTGTGTATAACTGTATAGGTGAGTAAACGAGAGTGTGATGGATTCTTTGCATGACTGACTAGTTGTGTGAGTAACTCTATAAATCAGTGGAGGTGTGTGAGTATCTGTATAGGTGTATGAGTGCATATGATAGTGATGTATTGATGAGTGACTGCATGTATGAATGACTGTATGGGTGAATGAGTGGATGTGTGTGTAATCCTAGAAATCAGTGAGTGGGTATGTAGTAATTGGTATTGGTGTGTCTATGGATTCAAAAATAGTAGTCTGTATTTTAGAGTGGGTGTATCAAAGTTTATATTAGGGTATGAGGAGGTACATCAGATTATCACATGGATTATGTAATCAGTGACTGCAGGGGACTAGTAACTCTAGTCCTAGGGAGTTGTTGTGAAATCTTTAGGTTGCAGAGAGACCTTCCTTATGGAACTGGTTTATGGTCCTAGGCGAGTCATAGTCCAGCAGGTGCAGGGTGGCAGTCACTGTCAGAGTACTTTGCTCCTTTCCTTTTGTGCAGTCCTGTTGTTGTGCAAACATGGGTCTCTTCTTGTTTCACATCGAATATAAGGTTCTGGTGTCTGGGAGCCCCATAAATCCTGGATTTTGTGGGTGTTAGTGGGTGTGAGGACTAGTAGCCAATGGGAATCTAGTCCTGCGGCTAATCCGCCCAATCCTGTGGGTGTATGTCACTAAAACTAGTCTTTTGATCTCTTGACTGGGTAGGAGTATTCTGCATCATTCAGAAACTCTGTCCATCACCTTTTCCAAAATTGATTTTATCCACACTATGTGTGGGAGGGTATACTCAGACGTGAGTCCCTAGCTCATTGCACCATCAGGATTCAAGCAAGCCGGGCCGACGACGGCTGAAATGCCAGAAACCGGTCCCCGGTAGCTTGTCTTCTTCCCAGTATAAGAATTGGCTTGGTAGTTTGGTTTGCCCTGTTCCCATCATGCACTGGGACAGGAACAGACTAATTTGCATATAGCCAGGTTCTGAAGCTGGGATGGTGCAGTGAGCTAAAGAACGGTGATGGATCAAGCCCTGATCTCTTGACTGGGTAGGAGTATTCTGCATCATTCAGAAACTCTGTCCATCACCTTTTCCAAAATTGATTTTATCCACACTATGTGTGGGAGGGTATACTCAGACGTGAGTCCCTAGCTCATTGCACCATCAGGATTCAAGCAAGCCGGGCCGACGACGGCTGAAATGCCAGAAACCGGTCCCCGGTAGCTTGTCTCCTTCCCAGTATAAGAATTGGCTTGGTAGTTTGGTTTGCCCTGTTCCCATCATGCACTGGGACAGGAACAGACTAATTTGCATATAGCCAGGTTCTGAAGCTGGGATGGTGCAGTGAGCTAAAGAACAGTGATGGATCAAGCCCTGATCTCTTGACTGGGTAGGAGTATTCTGCATCATTCAGAAACTCTGTCCATCACCTTTTCCAAAATTGATTTTATCCACACTATGTGTGGGAGGGTATACTCAGACGTGAGTCCCTAGCTCATTGCACCATCAGGATTCAAGCAAGCCGGGCCGACGAAGGCTGAAATGCCCGAAACCGGTCCCCGGTAGCTTGTCTCCTTCCCAGTATAAGAATTGGCTTGGTAGTTTGGTTTGCCCTGTTCCCATCATGCACTGGGACAGGAACAGACTAATTTGCATATAGCCAGATTCTGAAGCTGGGATGGTGCAGTGAGCTAAAGAACGGTGATGGATCAAGCCCTGATCTCTTGACTGGGTAGGAGTATTCTGCATCATTCAGAAACTCTGTCCATCACCTTTTCCAAAATTGATTTTATCCACACTATGTGTGGGAGGGTATACTCAGACGTGAGTCCCTAGCTCATTGCACCATCAGGATTCAAGCAAGCCGGGCCGACGACGGCTGAAATGCCAGAAACCGGTACCCGGTAGCTTGTCTCCTTCCCAGTATAAGAATTGGCTTGGTAGTTTGGTTTGCCCTGTTCCCATCATGCACTGGGACAGGGACAGACTAATTTGCATATAGCCAGGTTCTGAAGCTGGGATGGTGCAGTGAGCTAAAGAACGGTGATGGATCAAGCCCTGATCTCGTGACTGGGTAGGAGTATTCTGCATCATTCAGAAACTCTGTCCATCACCTTTTCCAAAATTGATTTTATCCACACTATGTGTGGGAGGGTATACTCAGACGTGAGTCACTAGCTCATTGCACCATCAGGATTCAAGCAAGCCGGGCCGACGACGGCTGAAATGCCAGAAACCGGTCCCCGGTAGCTTGTCTCCTTCCCAGTATAAGAATTGGCTTGGTAGTTTGGTTTGCCCTGTTCCCATCATGCACTGGGACAGGAACAGACTAATTTGCATATAGCCAGGTTCTGAAGCTGGGATGGTGCAGTGAGCTAAAGAACGGTGATGGATCAAGCCCTGATCTCTTGACTGGGTAGGAGTATTCTGCATCATTCAGAAACTCTGTCCATCACCTTTTCCAAAATTGATTTTATCCACACTATGTGTGGGAAGGTATACTCAGACGTGAGTCCCTAGCTCATTGCACCATCAGGAATCAAGCAAGCCGGGCCGACGACGGCTGAAATGCCAGAAACCGGTCCCCGGTAGCTTGTCTCCCTTCCAGTATAAGAATTGGCTTGGTAGTTTGGTTTGCCCTGTTCCCATCATGCACTGGGACAGGAACAGACTAATTTGCATATAGCCAGGTTCTGAAGCTGGGATGGTGCAGTGAGCTAAAGAACGGTGATGGATCAAGCCCTGATCTCTTGACTGGGTAGGAGTATTCTGCATCATTCAGAAACTCTGTCCATCACCTTTTCCAAAATTGATTTTATCCACACTATGTGTGGGAGGGTATACTCAGACGTGAGTCCCTAGCTCATTGCACCATCAGGATTCAAGCAAGCTGGGCCGACGACGGCTGAAATGCCAGAAACCGGTCCCCGGTAGCTTGTCTCCTTCCCAGTATAAGAATTGGCTTGGTAGTTTGGTTTGCCCTGTTCCCATCATGCACTGGGACAGGAACAGACTAATTTGCATATAGCCAGGTTCTAAAGCTGGGATGGTGCAGTGAGCTAAAGAACGGTGATGGATCAAGCCCTGATCTCTTGACTGGGTAGGAGTATTCTGCATCATTCAGAAACTCTGTCCATCACCTTTTCCAAAATTGATTTTATCCACACTATGTGTGGGAGGGTATACTCAGACGTGAGTCCCTAGCTCATTGCACCATCAGGATTCAAGCAAGCCGGGCCGACGACGGCTGAAATGCCAGAAACCGGTCCCCGGTAGCTTGTCTCCTTCCCAGTATAAGAATTGGCTTGGTAGTTTGGTTTGCCCTGTTCCCATCATGCACTGGGACAGGAACAGACTAATTTGCATATAGCCAGGTTCTGAAGCTGGGATGGTGCAGTGAGCTAAAGAACGGTGATGGATCAAGCCCTGATCTCTTGACTGGGTAGGAGTATTCTGCATCATTTAGAAACTCTGTCCATCACCTTTTCCAAAACTAAAACTAATCAGAACATGGTTTTTAGCCAAAATTCAAGATGACCAAAATCATCGTTGACTGTACACCTCAGCTGCAACACCTGAGAGGTGTGGTCAGCCTTGTGGAGGTGGATGCCTTCTGCATAGCTAATTTCCCACCTGCCCATAAAAACAGTGCCTGGGGAACTTGGAGACTTTGTCCTCAAATTCCTTTGTCCAGTGGTGCAAGTGAAACCTCTGAGGCTCACCTGTGCACAGGTTTATTCACTAACTCCTGCTCACACAGGTATTTGTCTCTGGCCTCCGATAGCAGCACACTCTCCTCACCATTAAGTCACACTTCTGTCTTGAAAGCAATGTTCAAAAAAGCCCGCCAAAGCTCAAGAACACTGGGTTAACTCGGTGGACACTTACTAAAGCGCCCAGCACATCATCCAGCAGTTCAAAATGGGGCTAAAAGTGGGGAACATTTGCAAGCCTCCTAGTTTACTACATGGTTGTTATATACTACATACCTTCGCATATCCTATTTAATGTTTTGTCTTCCTCTATTTGATTGTATTTCTTACCGCTATGTATAGCACTCTACTAACCTGGTGGGTCTAGTTCACAGTAAATGAAATTGCAAATAAACAACATCACGGTCACTGAAACCTTTTGCTCAGCTTGTGTAAAACAATCTGAGAATTAGACCTGGGGTGGTTTTTTGCTCGTGATAAACTTCAGCAAAAGGAAAAATTCATAGGCCAGCCGTGTGCATGGCTACTATCAAAAAAGTTGCAAACTGATCAAGAGTATGTGAGCTTTTGTATAAATATGAAAGTACATCAGCAGTATTTCTGGTTACTCTTGGCAGTCTAGAATTACTAACTTATTTGCCAATAGCCAGATCTCATCAATACAGTTATTAAAACACATGAAACGAATCAAAAACACTTAGCCATTGCCAATAGTATAAAAACAGGTTAAGGGATATCATTATGACATCATTCTACAAATTAAATATAAAAGCTGTCTGTCACCCTTGTGTGATTACACCCAATGAAACGTGGTAGCTCTCAAATTAGTTTTCTAAAGTTAAATCTGTTTTGTACACCTTCCATTTTGTGAATAAAGATGGACATGAGTGGAGCTCTTTATAGGGATTCATCATCATCATCATAAACTGTATTAGGCTTTTCAGATAAAAACCATAAAAGTCACAAGTAAAGGAACGAAAAAGGAACGAAATGCCCCCAACCAATTAATGTAAGCAGTCAACAGATAACATACAAATATCTCACACATATTATAAGTTAAAAGAATGATAAAAAAATGAAAAATCTAGCAGCCTGATAAACATAGAGTTCTGATCACAGCCCAATCTGAGCCTAACTGCCACCTTTAAAAAGCTAAGGACGTACCAGAGCGTGGACCCTGAAAGGAGAGCTAAAAATATAAAAGCGGGACGTACTTGATTAAAATTTTGGGACTTTAAAAGTGGGATTATATAAGCCTTCCTCTGTACCTCGTAAAAACTGCAAAACATTACAAAATGGATCATGTCCTGCGGAGACCTATTGTCGCAACTGCATAAGGGCAAGGTCTGACCTTTGTTACTCTCTCTGGGGTGAGAAAGGAGAAGATAAAATAAATCGAACTGGAACCTTGTTAGTATAAAACGATCATACATGTTTGGTAGCCCTAGGAGCTACTGTTCCGTTGATTGTACTGTTTTTAAGATAATATACCTCCGAACGCTAGGTTTCTTTAATTCAGACTCCTCTCTTTATACTGCCTGAAGACTAAAAAAGGTTCCTTGGCCCAAGCCAAATCTTTCCTGGTGAAGGTTTCTGGGTCACTAAAGAGTTCCGTCCTCCCAAGAGTCCTGAACCAATCCCCAATATATTTTAACTAGGGGATACGGTGGGGGTAATCGAGAGCCATGCAGTCCCTTATGATGCCTCTGTGTAAGAAGGTCCCCTTATTCCCCCACACTTTAAGCCAGTAGAGTAAGGTCTGAGACAAAAATAGGTCTGACAGGTAGGGCATACCCAATTCTTTGTGTACCAAGAAGGTAGGAGTTCTCTGAGGTATACATAGGAGTCGTCTTAAAAATCTATTTTCAATTCTTTGTAACTCATTAGCCCAGGAGTAACCCCAGATTTCTGTACCATATGATACCTGCCCTAGGCACTTTGCTCGATATATCTCTAGTAATGCATCTATTAGTTTTTTGTTCAACCGAGAGGAAAAATTACAAATTGCCGCATTGGCTCTTAAAAAAATCCATTTTGTTCTTTCTTCTTAGAGGGCCCTAATTTAGTTTTGCATCCAACACAACCCCCAAATAGGGAAAAGCCCCAGTTTTGGGGACCAATGTGGACCCCACCTTAAAATTAAAGGACTTCCCTGTACCAGTTCCCACCTCCATCCATCACATAGGATTTGGAGTTGTTGACTAGCAGGTCCCGGTCCTCCATAAATTTCACAAAGGAATTGAGAAGGGTTTGCAGTCCTCTCGCTGTCCTAGACATGAGGACAGCGTTGTCTGCGTACAATAGTACCGGCAGACCACAGCGTCCCACCGGTGGGGCATCTACATAAATAACAGCCAGGGCCTTCTCCAAATCATTAATATAAAGGTGAAATAAAAAAGGAGCCAGGATACAACCCTGGTGCACCCCTCTCTGGATAGGGAATTGCCGAGTAACCTGACCCTCTTTCGTGAACCATACCACAGCTTTAGTGTCCCTGTGTAGCTCTCAAAGACACCCTTATCCATACCCGTCCCAAGAAAACCTGCATCCAAACTGTCAATACACTCTGGGACCTGCCCCCAGTAACTGGACATTATCGATGTGGTACTTGCGTCGTATGCCCACAGACCATCCAGGGCAAGACCATTGTACTTAACAACACTTTCACGTGGACTTTCAGCAAACACACGAACTGTAACAGCTCCAGGTGCATTTATGCCTTGATCTGCCCTTGTGAACTGTTATACATCGGGATGACCATGCGCCCCGTTAAGCAAAGGATTATGGAGCATAACAGCAACATTCGATGTCGTAAAACACACACTAGACTCTATGACCATTGCAAGGATAAAAACCACCCTCCAGAAAGCATTCGATGGACTGTTATTGAGTCCCTACCACATCTCAACCAACAAGCACTCTTCAAACATGAACAGAGATGGATACACCGATTGCAGTGCGAAACATTGGGACTAAATGATGGGGTGCCCTGGACGACACTCGCCAGATAGCCTCGATTCTGGACCTGTTGTCCACTTTCAAATGCCTTGTGTCTGCCTTACCAAGACATCTCAATCCACTCCAAGATGGCGCCCGCTTTATTATGCCCGGCCTGCGCCGTCCCTAAGCAAACCCTTCCTCTCTGTTTACCTTTGCGTGCCGTCACCTAGTAACATGACGGACACACCCTCGCATCGCGCGCACCTTCCCTTATCTAACCCGGACGTTGCCTGACTACTATGCCGGCTGTCCAGTTATCTGGTTTCCTGTGGGAGGGGTAGGTGCAGAGAAGCCTGCCTGCAGCGACTTTTGAGGTAAGGTGTTGGGCCATAATACCGCTCGCGAGCTGCCATTATACGCAGCTCTTCTCACATCTATGATCACGGCAGCCCGGTTGGCTTTATTTAAATTACCCCGCGGGCTGCTCTCCTTTTCCCTTAGGATCCCCTCACTCGCTGCTGGCCCCACCTGGACAGCTCGTGAGGCTCCCTTAAGGAAACAGCAAGGGTAAGTGCACCGCCGTTGTGTAGAACTATCCCGCACACGCTACCCGGTTTTCTAAAGGGCACTTGTTTCTGGCTTCCCCGCCTCCCTCGCGATCGGAGTCGGATATACATGCACCCCCCAGGAACGCTAGTTGATAAGAACTAAGCACCAGCGTTTGAAGTTACTTTTCAACAGAGTGTCAAACTCCGATTTTTGGGTTGATCTGTGTGGCACTTTACTGTATATGGCTTATAAATTAAGACCACTACTTTTGAAAACTGTTATCACATGCCGCTTGACTACCCTGATGTGTATGATTGACACTGATCATGCCACGTGATGACCTGACCCACCATGCATGCTGCATAGCCGAGATAACGGCAATTTTTTCAGGCATGCAAGTTATAGCGAGCCAGAACGGCAGCATAACACAGTGCGAGACGCTTACACGCACTGAATTGATTGCAATTTTATTCTCTCTCTCTCACAACAGCACTTTACGCTGTCACTTCTATGACAGGGTCACACACCGGGCACGCATGTTCTGACACTCTGAACATAGGCACGAACAAGATATATCTAAAGTCAGATTAACGGTGCCATCATTTGTGTCTGTTGTTGTTTCTTTTCATTTTTCTTTCAGTTCCCAGGAAGTCCCCTGCGCGGAACCATTTCTGTACGACACTTTTACAGGTCGTATACTGGTGTTCTCCTAACTTAGAGAATCCGAGCAATTCTATGAGCACATAGGTCCTGATGAATCGCCCTTAGGGCGTGAAACATGTCGACCACTTTTCTTCACTATAAGGGTTGAATAAGGGTTGGTCCCATTGCTTACCACCCCTTAGCACCCCTGTAACTTTTAATCAAAGCAGTGAGCCTGACTATTAAAATATCCACCAACAGGACTCTACTGACTTTTTTTAAACCACACCACCCTGCTCACGATTGCACTCCCCTAGGCCCCTCACACACACACACCCGCTGGCCCAGAATAGAAGATCTCCGCCAAAGTGCAGCTCCCACCGCTGCCCGACGGGCATTGCACCGCCAGCCTGCCGAAGGAGCAGGATACCGATGATGACGCTGGACGGTCATCGGCTGAGACTACAGTTGTGGTCCTGCTGGTAGCCTGTGTGAGGTATCCTTACATTCTGGAATAAGGGTCTTCACCATGCACTCTAGACCCTCACATCACCCCTTGTCTAATTGAATGAGAGAGAGTACTGGCTGAGCTAAAGTTTCTAGCTCTCCTTGGGGAACTTTGTACACCGATTGTTGCTGACCAATGTGGACCCCACCTTAAAATTAAAGGACTTCCCTGTACCAGTTCCCACCTCCATCCATCACATAGGATTTGGAGTTGTTGACTAGCAGGTCCCGGTCCTCCATAAATTTCACAAAGGAATTGAGAAGGGTTTGCAGTCCTCTCGCTGTCCTAGACATGAGGACAGCGTTGTCTGCGTACAATAGTACCGGCAGACCACAGCGTCCCACCGGTGGGGCATCTACATAAATAACAGCCAGGGCCTTCTCCAAATCATTAATATAAAGGTGAAATAAAAAAGGAGCCAGGATACAACCCTGGTGCACCCCTCTCTGGATAGGGAATTGCCGAGTAACCTGACCCTCTTTCGTGAACCATACCACAGCTTTAGTGTCCCTGTGTAGCTCTCGAAGGAAAAGGACGATCTCTTTGTCCACACCCATGCCTAGAGTAAACATTCCCATAACTTATTTTGGTTAACATAATCAAGTGCAGAGGACAAGTCCATAAAAGTAAGATATATATTGCCTGAACGAGCAACAGTGTATTTACTGAAGATCATATATAAGTTCAGGCATTGATCGATTGTGGACCTCTCTGGGTGAAAGTCATATTGTATATCTGTTAAGATATTGTTAGCATCAGCCCATTTGGACAACCTTTCGAACAGGACCTGTCCCAACACCTTGACAGATGAATTCAATAAGGAAATAGCCTATAACATTTGGTGCTATCTCTGTTTCCTTTCATGAAAACCGGAACTATGATCGATAGGGACCAAGTACTAGGCAATTCCTTGACGATAGCAGCATTTATAACTGTTGTGAGGATTGGCACCCACAGTTGGAGTTTAGATACAAAAAGGTCCAAAGGGATGCCATCAGGAACAGGCGATTTTTTCTTAGATAGTCCAGCTATACCTTTACTGACTTCCTCGGCTGTAATAAGAAGGAACGACTACCCTCCCACTCCAGCTTGCTGTATGTCTACTTGCTGGCAGAACATTTCCTGAAAATGACAGACCTAATCCTCTTCTGTAATGTGTGCATCTAAGGGCTTAGAGCTTTCCCCTGACAAAAAAGGGGCAATTAATAATGCTCCAAAACTGGGTAATATTTTTCTGGCGACAGGCCTCAATGAGTTTACGCCAAGCCTCCTCTTTTAGCTCAGTCTTCCGCCTTTCTATTTCAGCTTTGTATATCCCTCGACACACCCTTACCGCGGCGGGATTCCTTGGAAGGGTACTCAAGCCCGCCCTCAGATTCCTGGCTGCACTAGAACAGCCATGATAAACCAACTCATGGCATGTCCCTTCCGAGACGTAGGTGGGGCCTCAAGAAGGAGTCCAATTGTATGTGAATTGTATGTGAAATTACTGAAAATGCCTCCAACGTGGCATCTGCCTCCCCAGGTCCAGTTGTACAGATGTTGATTTCCCCCTTGCGTTTTACCATAAGGGTCTCATAAAAGGAATCCGGGGATATCTGCTCCCACCTAAGCCTTCTGCACTGATCAACTACCCTTAAAGAACCGCTAGGGACAACGCTGAGGGATTTCCCTACCTTGGGCCAAGTGGTCGACATGCAAAGCGGGTTATGGTCGCTATAAATGCTGTCCTCGACTGAGAAATCCAAAAGAAGTTGAAAAAAAAGGGCTAGATACAAAGATATTATCTATTAGCATTGAGCAACCCCTCCCAATAAAAGTTGGAAGTAAATTCTATGAGCCACCCTGATACTTGACATAGTTAAACCAAACTCATCAGCTCGTGCATTAAGGCTATCTCCTTGGATGGTGTGCTGAACATGCAAACCCGCCGACCGGGGGCATCCCATTCTGAATTTTGAACCTGCATCTGGGTCCCCACAAAGATGGATGTTAAAATCTCCTGAGGTCACAAGATGACCTATCAGGGAACCCTTTGTGTCCAAATTCCTTTAAAAAGTACCCATTTTAGTGATATTGCGAAGAGATGGATGCCCAACATTAGCGTTGTAAAAATTTAACAGAAACATATTTGTGTACCCTTGAGAAAATGAAATGGCTTGCAAGCAAACATTATCGGTGGGTAATTACTTCAATTGGCATGGAATGTCCAGTGAAACGTACATTAGCAGACCCCCCTTGGGTCTAACTGACCATGAAGCAGTACAAAAAAAGTCTTGAATCCCTCAAGGAAGAAAATTCTAGAGGTAGCCCAAGTCTCCTGGAGGCAAATACAAAATCCTTTAATAAAAGTGATCCATCCGGTGTTGATTATCTTGTTTGCAAGTCCTGTGATGTTTCAAGAAATAAATTTGCAGGTTTTAGCATGATCCGCCCCAACTAGTGGAGGCCCTGTGATGACTCCATGTAGGGGTACTGGCTCTACTGACTCGCCAACCATGAGTCAATCGCAAGCATCCAATGATTCCAAAGGAGCAAAGGAGTTAAAGGTAGGAATGCCTAGGGTCACCAGCTGTTGAGCCAGTTCCGGACATCCTGGATGAGTAGGAGGTTTCCAGGTGCCCACCCAGTTGGGCCTTGGGGTGTCGGAGGAGAGTCTGTAGAAGTAACCTAGGTGGGAGGGCGTAATGGTCGAAACTGGGACCCCCCGATTGTTCTGGGACACCGAGTGTAAGATTCTCTCTACTAGGTGGGGTCTGTTGAAATTAACAATTACGCAGTCTCCTGCCCAGGTTTTAGTTGACCTACCCACCCAGGAAACTCTACGCACCATGATGATGTGTTTCTCAACCCTTAGTCCAAGAGTTGTGTTCTGATCCAGCCAATGTAAAACCTTATGCTTAAGTTGGTTGAATTCCTCAACAGCACCCAGGGGGAGTGCAGGGATGTTGCCAAGTACCACCACATAAGGAAGACTTTCCAGGGGGAGATGTATCGTTGGAAGCAACTGCTGTGGGTTCCCCCACCATAAGGTCAGGTACAATAGAGTCTGGGTCAACATCCCACCTCTTGCAGCTATTCTGGCTGGAGGATTAAATGGACCGGGATGGGCTAATAGGCACTGTGGCTTTGGCACCCCTACTCCATCCTTTGGATTATGGTAGGCTGTGTAGAGAAAGTACTACCATTGTACTCAGGTGTAACCGAAGGCCGGTGCCCACTTGGGCGAGATGTCCCCCGCTCTTCAGATAGGAGAGCAAGTGCGCCCAAACCTGAGGGGGCCACCCCTCGATGATCCAGACCTGCTGCTAGCCTCCATCGGTTGATCTCTGTTGCCTCCTGCTCAATTGCAACTAAAAGTATCCTGATGGGGACTAATTTGCACTCCATTTTAGTCATTAATGAGCCAATCCAAACATCCATCAAGGCTTCCATGTCCACCTCTGTTAGTGAAGTGGGTTGGCATTTTCCCTTCCTTTCTTCCCTTGAGCGTTTTGCTTTTGCACCTGCAATTGGACCTTTCCTTTTTACCTCTGTTCTCCTCCCCCCGCTTTTAACATCCCTGGGTTAACCATGTTACCCCCACCATTTGACGTGGTTGGTGCTATAGGGACAAAGCTGTTAAGGCTGGTTCTAGCTGCATCTGGCCTGTGAAATCCCACTTGCTGGTCTCCCTCGGTCAAAACCCCCCAGAGCTGGTGTACTAATTTGACGAGATGAGGTCCCAAATGAGGTCCCAGATGCAAAATTGCTTACTTGGGCGCAGTGTAAGGTGCTACCTGGTGGACTTGAGGCAGGGCGAAGTACAGGCAAGCAGGAGAGCTGACGGGACACCAGCTCGATTTCTTTGTCAATAATCCCTGCTGCCCGCATTAAAAAGGCGTCCATCATAGTGGGTGGAGGACCTGAAGGTGCTAGAACGGTATCCTTGCTGTTGTGATAACTCTGTTCGCAAAAACGCTGTGTGGATGTGAATTGCTTGGGAACTGTTAAGCGTCAGTGAATAGACTGTCTTCCCTTTTGGGGCTCACACCTTGTTCTTATTTGCGCCTGTTTTTAAATCACTGCACCTTTCTGTTTTTAAATTGTTGTTCCGGGGTGATTACTACCGCTTGCTCACTCACCTTTACTGTGCTCTCCCTGCTGTGTCCCCGGTCCACCACGGCTTGTGCCGGTTGGGAGGAGGGACAGGAAGCAGCGGAGCACCTGGCAGCTTCATTCAGAGCTGCCCTGCCCCTCTGCCTACATATTCCACTCCCCAGAGCGGACGCGCGCGGACGTGCGCGGATGCGCGCAGCTGCGCGCTGAAGGCAAGCCCGTCCGCGCCAGGCCGCCGCCCGCCGCCCAGTTTCCTGGTAAGATCACAGTTTTAATTTTGGAGAGGGTATCACTGTCCTGTTGTCATGATTCGTTACTCCAGGCAGGGGCTTATCTCCCTCAACCCGTATCATATGACTAAAACCCACAGCCCCCAACCTTTGTCATGCCCACCCACGAGTAAACCCCCCAATACTGCTGCCACCTTAGCGCCTATGTCCGACCACGAACGTCTTACACTGGTGAAACCCGCAGCAATAATCAGTCCCCGGGCACTAAATATTTCTCTGCTCTCTACGTAAATACCAGGTCAATCCTCAAGCATGCCCTTGAGTTACGGAGCCTGTTAGATAATGAACAACCTAACATTTGTTTCCTTACCGAAACATGGCTCCATAGTCAAGCATCGCCGGACATTGCTATAGCCTTCCCCCAGGAATATCATCTTATCAGGCAAGACAGAGTGGGGAGAAGAGGGGGAGGCGTTGCAGTAGCGGCCAAGGTCCCTATTCATATTACCCTACTTGAATCCTTCTCGAATCCCTTGCTCGAAAACCTGATAGTCAACATCATGCATAACACAACTTCACTTGGGGGGGCTGCTCTGGTCTACAGAACCCCGGCCGAAAAATCTAAATTTGTCAATGTTCTCCTTGACACTATCGCCTCCCACGTGTTAGCCACAGACAACTTTATCTTGATAGGAGATTTCAACTATCATGTGGAACTCACACATGATATTGACTCCTGTCATTTAATTACCACTATGGAAACCTTGGCATTAACGCAAAGGGTCTCAGGCCCCACCCATCAGGCAGGGCACACTCTTGACTCAATTTTCACCAACATGCCCAGTCTTACCTGTGAACCACTCCAACCCATGACCTGGACTGATCATTTCCTTGTGAAATTTAGTTTTCTCAGACTTAATGAGTCTGGGACCACGAATCACACAGAGACCAGGTTAATTCGGCCTTGGCGCAAATTGTCACCGGAGGCTTTTCTGACCCATTTTAAACCTCCTAAAGATGCTTCCAATAATATTGACCTAATGGCCAACCAGTTGGAAGCATCTATTAAGAACACACTGGATAAGGTTATCCCTGAAACTAAAGTCAAAGTAAAAAACATTGCCTCTCCGTGGTTTACAGAGAGAAAACCGCCAGTAGATCAGCAGAAAGATTGTGGAGGAAAACCAGAACACCGGAAAATCGCAAAAACTACAAACTGATCCACTCCAATTATTTAAAAAACATAAAGGTAGCAAAATCTGGTTATCTCACTCAAAGGATCAATAAAGCGTCGCATTCCGGCAAAGAATTGTATAAAATATTGAATGAGTTCACTTCTCCGCAGGTGGAGCAGTCAATATTTACTTCTACTCGGGAGTGGGTCAACGCACTGGCAGCCCATTTAGACAATAAAATCAAGCCAATTTACTCCACGTTTGCAGCCTCCAGACCTGATGTCACCCAAGTCGGAGAGGAATCTTCCCGTAACTCCCCTATCTCAGAATATATTGAGTGTCCATCTCTCATGGAGTTCGAGCCCACCACAACGGCTGAAGTGTTAGAAGCCCTTGGGAAAATGAAATCGGGTTCCCCCACCGACTCACTGGTCCCTCGTAAGTGCAACGAGATTTTCCGTCTTCTGGCTTGCTCTCTCTCCAACATCTTCAACACCTCATTTGAGCTTGCATCCATACCTAGCAGTTGGAAGGTGGCTCAGGTAAAACCCATTCTCAAAAAGCCCACTAGTGACCCCTCTATTGTGCCCAACTATAGGCCAATTTCGCTACTGCCCTACTTTGGTAAGGTACTGGAACACCTAGTCAACAAGCGCGTCTCCACTTTCATTGAAGCCCATGCGCTTCTAGATCCCCCGCAGTCAGGGTTTCGCGCTGCCCACGGCACGGAAACAACAGTAATAGAGGTTGTGGATAATATCCGTCTTACCCTAGATAGAGGCGAGTCTGCAATCCTGATCCTATTAGTTCTCGGCAGCCTTTGACCCCATCCCCCACAGCATTCTCTACCAACAGTTGTGGGAGATTGGTGTCAGAGGCAAAGCCCTTGCCTGGTTTGAGAGCTATCTTGCGGACCGGCACACATATATAAAGGTTAATTCTTTGGAATCCAGTAGGACCCCTCTATCCGTTGGGGTTCCACAGGGATCTATCCTTAGTCCCTTGTTATTCAACCTGTATCTCACCCCTTTGGCCAACATCATAAAATCTCATGGCTTCCCCACAGTGTCCTATGCGGACGATACTCAGGTGCCCATCACCTGCAGCGTAGATGTCCTTGAAACCCGCACTAGATTTAAGAAGTGCATGATTAAGATCAGTGAATGGATGAACGGAAACAAACTCCAACTCAACTATAGCAAAACAGAAATTATGCTATTTGGCAAAGCAAAGACTATATGGTCACATGACTGGTGGCCCCAAGAACTAGGACAGTGTCCAGAACCCAAAGAAGTTGTGCATGACTTGGGAATAATGATCGAATGTGCTCTCTCCATGAAGGCTCATGTCACCCAAGTCTCAGGCACCTGTTAGGGAATTCTGCGGAAATTGCAGAAGATTTTTAAATGGCTACCCCTTGAGTCCAGGAAACCTCTGGTTCAGGGACTAATCATTAGCCGTTTGGATTATGGCAACGCTATGTTCGCCTCCATCAACGAGAGTCTGTTGACAAAGCTCCAAACTCTCCAGAACGCCGCCGCACGTTTGGTACTAGGTTTGCCTCCCAGGTCTTCCTCCTTGCCCAGCCTCAAAGAGCTGCACTGGCTGCCTGTACGCCAAAGAAGTCAATTCAAGATCCTCAGTCTCACCCACAAACTACTCCATGATATAGGGCCCTCTTACCTAGCGGAGAAATTGGTCAGGTATAAACCCTCCAGAGCCCTAAGATCCAGTTCGAAATCCCTACTGGTTCAGCCGAGGGCCAGGACCTCAAGAAATGGATGCAGGGCCTTTTCTTATAAAGCCCCCCAACTTTGGAACAAGCTGCCTCCTCATCTGCTGTCCCAACCCAATCACCGAGCCTTTCGCAGGGGCCTAAAAACCTGGCTTTTCCCTAAGTAATTTTCACCACCCCCCTCATCACAAGGTTGTCGTTTCTTTCTCTGTTGCCAGAGCCTTGAGACCTTTTTAGTGATTTGTGCGCTATATAAGAGCTTATGACTATGACTAACGCCGCACCTTTACGTCTTCCCATAGCTGGGAAGGATTCCACCCAACTAGAAAGCCAACTTGCCGTACTCCAGGGGATAAGAATAAGGGTAAGCAGCTGAATATTCAGACAAAAACGTGCTACTCCTGCTTCAAGGGAACAGTACACAAAAAGATCTCCTACCTCACAGGTTTCACATAGCTGGAAGCAGTTCAGAATATCCTTGGGGGCCCGTTCTCAATCCTTGGCGACCAGGCCTGCTTGGGAGTTCAATCCCCCGCCAAACACCAAGCCAAGAGAGGGGGCCCATCCCAGCCTCCTCCAGGCTTTGACGGGCACGGATGGGCCAACCCTTGGCCCGGGGCATCTGCTGTAATTTATGCGACTCCAGTCTCTGCAAAGCTTCCTGTAGAGCTGGGAAATCTGGGACATGGAGTCCTGCTTCCTTCTCCTATCCTGCTTCTCACCAGTAATCTAATGCAGCGGAGCAGAGCAATAAAGTGTCTAGTACCTCCAACCAAGCGTCCCACACTGCAGGTGCTTGTACTGTAATTTATGCGACTCCAGTCCCGGCGAAGCTTCCTGTAGAGCCAAGGAGTCTGGTATATGGAGTCCTGTCCTTTCTCCTCTCCCGCTCCTCACCAGTAATCTAATGCAGCACAGCAATAAAGTTTCTAGTGCTTCCAACCGAGCATAGGGATTTGAATATATCGGGCATCCATAAGATAGAACTTACCAATTCATACACAGGAAAATTGCAATGTGGAGCTCCTTTCCATGTTCGTAATTCTTTTGCCAACTGTTGAAAAAAGCATATAACTGTATGTTTTTGTCCTAGTACATATTCTACATGTATTTAATGTCAAGAATAAATTAGGAAAAATCTGTTATGCTATCTTTTCTCATAAAATCCTTCCCAACTGTGAGAGAGAAGAGATTTATTTTGCGACAGTTTGTCATGAGGTGGTTGCCTGTCAAGGCTGTAGGAAGTTGTTGAACTCTAACATGGGTCCTCACTTCTTACAGGAAATTGCACTAATGGAGCTGCCGCCTAAATAGCATTACAGGTGTCCACTTAGTACAGAACTGAGAGGCTCGTGTGAGATTTCATGGCACCAAGCTTCAAAAGTCTTTGCAAACTTTTTGTTCGCCAACTGTGAGTGGGATTGTTTATTTTTGGGGCGACATTTCAGGAAATATGGAGAAAAAATTGACAAAATTACGCTTTTGATGTGAAATGTAGTTTGACGATATCTTGAAGTATTATTTTTACCGAAGTGAGCATCTCACATGAAAAAGGATCACAAAGCACTGGTTGACACTCCAACGAGCAGAAAATATCTCTTGACAAAGCATTTACTTTGTGTACGAGTTTTCTTTGTGTACGAGTCTCCAGGTGGTAACTCATGAGACTTTTTCGTGCAAGGCCGATGCTTGCAGTAAAAAAAAGTTATGTAAGTTCATGTAATGCCTCGCCAACACTCACCTTCAGTCCACTGGCACGCAGGTTCATTCCGCAATTGCTTGAAGTCCCTCCATAAAGCAGAATGGGGAATGGATGGTGTGTCCTGCTGCAGTGTTTTGTATGTATGTATGTGTGTTCTTATATAGCGCTCGACTTACCCTAGGGCATCTCATCGCTTGCCTTGGGAACCCATCCTGGCTTTTCCCTGTAAGATAACCCGTACTGGGCATCCCCATGGTTAAAGCCAGGCATCCCGCCGCAGGGGGCCGTTGTGGAGATTAAGCAAGCTAATGCCCAGAGTTGCAGAGTGTGAACCCATGATTAGAGTGGGCACCGAAGCGAGAATTATCGAGTCCATGGACAATTGGGCTCAAGACCCTGCCGCGTCAGGAATTGAACCCTGGTCCCGGGTCTGACCTCTGCTTCAGGGTATGCCTCCTCTAACCAGTGAGCCACACTTCTCCACAAGCTCCTCACAAGCTCCTCAAGCTACACCTCTGTTCTAAGGCATAATTGAGTTGTAGCAAGTAAAACTTAAGTACCAATTTCCTGCAGTCTTACATCTCACTTATGTAAGCTGCTGGATTTACCTCTTTGAAGTCGGCCATGTTAGGAAACTTCACCTGCTTTCAACAAAAGGAGAATTTAAAAATGTGCACTTCCAAATATGAAGATCCTGAAATTTGGCTTAAACTTGGACTTCCTAGATGTATGTTCAACTTTGTCTTTCTTACAAAGGATTCTCTTGATCATACCTTCATGAATATTGTCTTCTTTTATACATAAATATATGCGTTGTGAAAGAGTTACACTTTTATGACAGATTTGTCAGTATTAGCATAGTAACAAACTCTGTTCTAAATTGCTGTAAAATTAAATAACACGATCCGTAGCTTCTGTCACTTACATCACACAAATAATTTGGTTTAAATAAAATGTGATTGCTTTATTAGACCGTGTTAGTTATAACAATTTAATTTCGATTATCATTATATTGTGCGCTGAAGGAACTCGCTTCAATTTACAAAGTTGTATAACAGCCAACACCAAGATGCGATGCAGCCTTTAACATCAGTTATTATGCTGGTCTAGCTCTATTGGACGATTTTCCTGCTATCCCCTCCCAGCGGCTTGACGCCTGTTTGTGTCTTTGCTGTTTAGAAATTATTTGAAATCTATATATATATAAAAACGAATGTATGTCTGTCTGTCTGTTTGTCCTTTATGCAGTATTACACCATTCATCCGATCGCCATGAAACTTTGGGAAGTTGTTGAGTACACTCCCGCGAAGGTTTGTGGCATAACAATTTTTAAATATCGGACCCCCGGGGCCCTCATAATCATTCCAATTTCAGCATTCAAAACGGAATACCAGGTGAAGCCACAACGTATAAGTCCATCGATACTGTGATGAATCAAGACAAAGTTGTCAATTACACAACGGAATTCTTAAATTCACTGGATTTGCAGGTATGCCACCTCACATTTTAACATTAAAAATTGACGTGCTTATCATTCTTTTCCGAAACATCAATCCACCACGACTATGCAACGGTACAAGACTTTCGGTGAAAAAGATGAGTAACGATGTCATCGAAGCTACAATTTTAAATGGGAAATTCAAGGGTGAAGATGTACTGTTGTCACGTATTCCTAAATATCTCAACAGATATGCCATTTAAATTCAAACGTTTACAGTTTCCAGTGCGACTCGCTTTTGCAATGACCATCAACAAAGCACAAGGACAATCGCTGCAAGTGTGTGGACTAGATTTGGAGAATCCGTGCTTCTCACATGGACAACTGTATGTGGCCAGCTCACACGTCGGAAAACCTTCTGATTTATTCGTGTACGCACCAGACGGAAAAACAAAAAATATTGTGTGTCCACAAGCACTCGAATAAATAAACAGAATTAAAACAACACTTTGAAATGTTTTCCATATTAAAATGAATAAGTTTCAATAAAAAAATGACACAATGTAAATTGAATGTTATCATAACAAGTTTCCTTAAATTTCCTTTCTTCTGAGATCGCAGCAACGCACGACGGGTAAGCTAGTATCTAAATAAAATAAACACTGAATCATAATAATGGTACATACTGGCGTAGGATGTTGTTTGGCACCAGGGTTATACTTGGTTTTGATTCACTGTTGATTCCAATCATACGTATGTGAAATTAAGTAGTTGTTAATGCACATTTCTCTTGTTGGCTATGCTTTTAGATTGGTGTACTCACCTTGTATTTGTTGGTATCATGTCGCTCTACGCAGGAGCCTTTCAGGCAGAACTTCCCTTCGCCACAGCTTGTACCATCAGCCCAAGGAAAGTGGCGCGTCTGACAGACGAGCTGGCCCCTTGCCTTCCCTGTGCACCAGAGCTTGGTGCAGTACTGCATGTAAGGGCAGGGTCGGGAGCCCACGCCAAAGGCCAGTTCGCACTGCCGATTCAAGCTGTACGTGGCACCTGGTAGGGTAGCTGGCAAGGCAATGGGCTTGGTGGGCTCATCCAAGAGGCAGTCCCCTGTGGGCAGGACAAAAAAAATCAGATCAGGCACAGTGAAGTTATCCAGTCCTAATAGGTAAAACAAAAACACTTAAAACACAAACACCGAAAAACTAAAGTCGAAGACACAAGTTAACTATTTGTTTGCCGAAATTCTGCATTAAGGATTAGGGGTAAATGTAAGGACCAGGACAGGGGGTTAGGGTTCGCGTAAGTCTTTCATTCAAGGCTTAGGTATAATAACCTACACCCGGGTAAGAGTAGACAATCCAACATTCTGAATACAGCTTCTTTTTTCCCACTACTCAATGCCAGGAAGAAGCGTCAAGAGACACGCACATCGTAGAGACACAAACACACGCGTCCACACACACCCACCCTCACCCTCTCAGCATTACTGCATACAATTTCCTGAATAGAAACAAAAAATGTAACACCTAACTGCTGACAGCTCTTGTTAGCAGCCACGTCACATTTTAGCTTATAAAAGTATTCTCCGACCAAGTGTAAACTGTTTAAAAGATCAGCAGAGCACGGCTTGAAATAGCGGCGGTCAAGGGCACAGAACCTCAGCGTGCAGCTGTGAAGAACATTTCCGCCTGTTGCAGCTGCTGCCTTGAGCGCGCGCATCGGCGAGGATGCCTTCTCATCTGGCATTGCGTGTTTGACTAGAATGTAAGGAACATTTGCAGTTGTTTAGCATAGCATACTGAGAGTATTCTGGTAAAAACCTGGTCCCTGGGGTGGACAGGAAAGCGTCGAGCAGTCGGCGTAATGACTCAAGTAGCCTTGTGTAATGTCTTGAACAGTGGTCTAAGTGCATTGAAATAAAATTGGGGAACTGTGATGAGGTGCGCAATGGGGCTGAGGTGCGTGAAAAAGTATTCTGTAACTTTTTTGGTCTTTCACCTTCAGGTATCTACATAAAATAACACACAGCTTATAGAACAAGCAATGGCATAGCCAATAGGTCTCACCTTTGGGACCTTATTAGTGTTTAGCCAAGCAACATTTGTTATTGCACCAAGGATATTGTGCTGCATAACTAAATACTAATAAGGTCCCAAAAGCGAGACATATTGGCTATGCCAATGGTTTTTGTTGGTAGTGCTCCAGACTATGTTCACCTGGAACGACCATTTGTGCTGCTTGCTCTTTCATTATTGAGGTGACCTCCACACTCAAGGTCATTACGGACACTGTCTTCGTTAACGTTTCGCCTGCAAATCATTGATTTCAGCTTTGCTTGTCTAATTAGTTCAATGGAAGGAAAACAAGACTACAACACCCAGAATGCAGTGTACTCTCACACAAGTCAACCCCTGTGTACGATGTTTGTAATGACCTGAAGGGAGGAGTTCACACTATTCCTACTCTTGGACTTCATGGCCTGCCGCTTGATTGGTTGGCTTCACTCTTTCGTCAGCCCTTCATTGACTGAGTATTAGAGTGAACGTTGCTCATGGCAGCCCTCATATGGCTTGACCTAAGAGTAGCCTTTTATTGTATTTTAATAGATTCTCATTCCGCTGAAAAGGCCCTTAAGCGCTTCTGGGCAGACAAATAAGAAGAAAGTTGTTTTGTTTTGGGTAGTTGCCAGACTCTTGAGGTTTTTACAGCGGTGCATCTAGAAATGATTGGTGTGTGGTTTAAGAGGGGCTCTTCAAACGTGCTGTGGGGAGCTGGGCTGCGTTTAAGCAAGAGATGTGCGGGGTGGTCTTGTCTAGATATGTTCCACGCTAGGTGACGTCTCTGCTTGGTAAGGGCGCGCCTGCACTCCCCGGGACCGTCGCTGCATCACCGGCGGAAGGTGGGGGCGGGATCTTCCGCTGGCAGGGGCGGGAGGGCTTCCCTTCGTGCCCGCACCCTTGGTGTGCTCAGGGCTGCAAGGCGAGAGGCTCGGATGTGCACGGAAGGTGGACACGGAAATGGGCAGCAGAAAAGTCTCATCGACATGTTGGAACCCGTTCCTGCACCTACGGAAAAAGACATGAGAGGTATTTTGGTTCATTTTTATTATACATGTTTGGGAAACAGCTGCGCCAATGTGCACCGTCTCTGAGGGCTTCTCTCTGAAGATCACAACGGCTTGGTTTGAAAGTGACCCACCTCCCCAGTAATTATAACCGGTTCAAGGCAGTTTGAGTCAATGTCTGTGTAAACTGCGGGCAGAAAGAATGTGCGAGTATCTGTGTGCCTGTGAGTATACATGGCCCTCGCTCGTATACTGTGCCTTTAACTTTTGTGTTCGAAATTCACCATCGTCTGTGTTTAACCACTGAGTGCAGTCTGGTCTCAGCACTGCACATGCAAGATCAGTTCATATCACATATATATGTTGATCCTTCTTTGCGTTTGTACAACCACCCCACAGATGCAGCTGCATGTTTCAGCTGGTGTGGCAATGAGCGTATCATTGTGGGAATTTCATCCACTTTATTGCAGCATTTATAAAGTGCGTATGTGGGGTACGAAGGCGTTTGTCTATATGGGCAGCAAAAAAAGCCCACTCCACATAGGATGTAATTATATTTATGTTGCGATTACTGCTCCTGACGAGGCGTTGGAAGCGCTTTGTGCCGAGTAGAGCGCTGCTCTAGAACGCAAGATTCCCCGAGGTAAGTGGGTAGTAGATATGTCTTGAACAGGATAGATTAGTTCAAGTGGAAAGTGTGAGATGTTAGTAGCAGAGAGCATGTGTGCCTGTTGGCTGGATGAGTAAGTAGAAAGAAAAAGAGTTGGGAAAAGCTGATAACTGGTCTTTACAGCTATGATGCGGTTAAAAGTCAAAAGGATATGTCTTGTAATTTGAACCTTGATACTTAGTGTATCCAAAATATATGCCTGAATGTGTTTTTCTCATGCAGGGCAACCGTGAGTTGTGTGCACGTGCGCAAAACTAAATTTGAAAAAACAAACGTGAGTGGTGACGAGAGTTGTGCGCACGCGACGGGAAAAAGTGCTGTGCATGTCGCCCCCGCTTGTGTGCGTAATAGCAAGCTGGTGGCCGGCCTGGCCACCACTTTTAAACCTCCTACTAAATTTCTCGCAAGAGCAGCGCATGCTCTGAATCTAGTGAGACCTAAAAACAAATGAGAGTTAAACTAATCAGTGGGATATACACTATTGTGCATTATGAAATTACTATTAGTTAATGTGCTGCAGAGGTCTGTGTCATAACCAGAGAGCCACAGAATTGAAGACTGGTTGGGGCAGTGGAGAATAAGTGACTTGTGTATGTGTAGTGTAGTTCTATGAGGTCCCAGTCTGAGATAGAAAGCACTGTGAATATGTAAGTCATTATTTTAAACTTGCATTACTTACAGTATAAGATAGGCGGCTGGAAATGTGTGAAAAGGTTTTAGATTAAAAAAAATCCCCAAAATATAGATTTTAGTAATACCCAGACAGTACGTATTGCAATAATAGTCTTTTAAAAGCACACACTTCAGAGGTCAGCTGGTAAGGCCCCTGCAATACTACTTAAAATGAATAAAAATGTGTCATAAGAAAGGTTCAAATTATTCCATTAATTTAGGTCGATATCAGCTTCCAAGCACCCTTTACATTTGCAGATTAACTAGTTGTGCGCATTTTTTATTTATTTCAGGCAAGCAGGCTCCCTGGCAAGAAGGCTTGTCTAGCTGCTTGCGCCTCCACTGGTTTCACAGCACAGGAAGGCTTTACACTTCAGCTCAAGCATTTTAACTGTCTGAATTAACTGTACCAGGATGGTTGTCTTTTCACAAAAAGTAGGGGAACTATTTTTCCTAAATTTTAAAAGTATGGGTGTGCATGCAGTGGTTCTCAGGTCCTGCCCTATTCGACCTCTGGTCTTGGGCAGTGGGGCAGAATGTCTCAAGCAGTGCAGCAGGATGTATCAAGCGCCCCAGATGAATGGCTCAAGCAACCTGGTTTAGTTTCCCAGCACCTGGACTGGATGCCTCAAATGGAGTGGTTGCTAACTTGTACCGAGGGTGGTGGGCGGGAGCACAAAAAAATTGATAAAATAAAATTACCTTCCTAACTTGCAGCGTCACTTCTTCCTTCCTCTGCTGTCTTCTAGAAGCTTCAGATGCAGGAGATGGCACTAACCAATCCTGACACGGCTCTCACAGCATGAGAGCAGCACCAGGATTGGATAGAGCAAGCACTCCCAATGCTAATAAGACCACTGGAGGCCTGCGCTTTCTCTAACGCAGTTGTTAAAGACAGCTAGGTTAGAGAACTTTAGTATGTGCATGTCTAGCTGGCCATCTCAAGACGGCCGGCCAAAAAGAAATGCACATTTTAAAGCACATAGCTCCCTGCTGCTGCAACTCGTCAGCACTGGCACCACCCTGGCCTGACACTAAGTTCAGGAAGGGTTGCTGAAAAATAAGCTGGTTATAAATAAACTTTATTACCATTTTATTTTTAAACTCTGGGGCTTGTGGGGCGATGCTCCTCCGCTCAAACAGAGGAGCCACCATTGCTCAAAAGGCCCTCCAGGATGTCATTCACACAGCTCTGTACACTGTGAACATAAGCTGTGCAGCAATGCCTGCGAAGTGTTAGAGTTTGTATACAAGGAAGAGGTGTCCTGCACCACACAAATTTAGAAATACAGATTTTAGGTCGAGCCTAGCACAGCGCACATGCGCTGATCTATGGGAGGCTTCTTGTGAGCAGTCCACACTTTTCCTAAACTTCTCCGTGGGAGTTTAACTCCCACACATTCTATTAGCATGTGCGTGTGGCTTTCAATAATGAAAGCCCACAAATGGCCAAAGACGGCTGCATGTCCCGCCTTTCGTTTTACTGTTAACTCCCCTGGCCTAGGGGGCTCAGGAGCGAGCAGCGGTGCGCATACCTCTCTTATAGTGACCTTGGCTCATATTACTAAATAAACAAACATGCTCGCTTTTGCGGCCGCGCTTGATATATTTGCACTAGCCAGTCTGTTGTGTTTAAATACTCTTGTTTTTCAACTTTGGTGGACTCTGTTTGTACTGTAGTTGTTTGCCGCACTTGTTACATTTGCACTAGCCAGTCTGATGGGTTTAAATACTCTAGTTTTTCAACTTTATTTGTACTGTAGTTGTTTAGTTTGTGCTAGCCCATAATACACACCTAGACAATGTCTTTACGGCGTTCATGGTGGGGATCGTGGCTCTATTTGATGTGTGTGACCTCTCGCCAGTCAGACTCATGAAACTGTTGTGCCGATAATATACAGCTATAAAATCCCAAAAGATCCTCATGAATTTCAGCACCATTAGAAATTGTTCACGGACTGTTTAATCATAACTGTTGCATGGCTAGCTGTACTATCAGTCTCCTCAAAACACAGAGGAAATGTCTGGCCTACAGAATGATACCTTGCTAGACACAAGCAATTCAGTCTAGACTCAGATTGCTGACCTCAAACTTGTAGTAGTGTCGAAGAGCACCAATCACTCCTTGATACAAGATTAGAGAGTCAGAGTCCAGAGTCTTATTGGTTAATGTGTATTAAGCTCAAGTTAGAACTATGCAAATAGAAAAATTGAAAACAAAAGACTGAAAAGAACTATTTTAAGTGAGACAGTATATGACTCCCTCTTTTCTCTGGGAGTAAAACATGTACAGTTATGCTCTAAGGAAGAAGAAAGGGGTTTTCCCATGTTGCTCCTCTTCTTTTGTATTCCTATCTGGCTTGTTGTGTTGCCATATTGTACTTTATGTGATTTGAAAAGTCTAAGCTTTTGATGTTCTTTCCTAGTTTTTAAGACTTTATGTCAAAATATATATATGTTTTCCTTTAACTTCTCATCCAGAATTCAAGCCCAGTGGCTTGGGGCACATTCAAGCCTGGCATAGAGAAAAGGATTCAAAGAAAGCGAGGTGTGCATCTGCCTAAGTCATTGCTCTGGAGACTGGCGTGTTCATGCTTGTAGGTGCAGTTCTCATCTTGAGGTCACGCATGTCAGTGGATTTGGCAGGCACCAGCAGGAAGCATATTCTATCTGAATGAAGGTGCATTCAGCATTGTCTAAGACATGATCCCGGTGCTGAATTGCAGCCTTTTGGTAGAAATGTGGCACCTACAGCCACATAGTTTTGCCTAAATAGATGCCTCTGGAAGGATTAGTCACTCACTGTATGTATAGGGTATTTGTAGAGTATACATTTATTTAGACAGCAGCAGAGTGCTGCACAAGGGTTGAAGCCCTAACATTTACGTTCTAAACTCCACATTTTCACTTTCTGCCACCACTCGAGGCAAACCAGGTGAGAAAAAACGTGTTTTAATTTGACAGAGATCCTTATAATTTGAGTTGCATGTGAGCACAGTAGGTTGTGTGGTGGTCTTCACATATTTCTTTTATGTTTACTTAGGATTAACTTTAACAGTCACATTTTGTTGAAGCTCAGCCATGAGGCGTTCAACGCAGGCAGCATTCGAGGCAAGGAGGCACCGTGCATAGCTCTTATTCCCCAGCCTCTTATGGCATTTTCACATAATACCACTCAGTGCTATACAATTACATGCCACATTTACACTCTACTCAATGCAACATAAATACACTCCACATAATACCACTCAGTGCCACATAATTACCCACCACGTAATTACACTCCACTCAATGCAACATAAATACACTCCACATAATACCACTCAGTGCCACATAATTATATGCCACATAATTATACTGCACGTAATGCAACATGCACTCCACATAATACCACTCAGTGCCACATAATTGCACGCAACATAATTACACTCTTCTCAATGCAATATAAATACACTCCACATACCACGCAGTGCCACGTAATAACACGCCACATAATTACACTCTACTCAATGCAATATAAATACACTCCACATAATACCACTCAGTACAACATAATTACACACCACATAATTACACTCTACTCAATGCAACATAAATACACTCCACATAATACCACTCAGTACTACATAATTACACGTCACACAATTACACTCTATTCAATGCAACATAAATACACTCCACATAGTAAAACTGTGCCACATAATTACACGCCACATAATTACACTCTACACAAGGCAACATAAAAACATTCCACATAATACCACTCAGTGTGACATAGTTACACCACATAATTACACTCTACACAACGCAAAATAAGTACACCCCACATACTAGTCAGTACCACATAATTACAAGCCACATAATTACACTCTACTCAATGCAACATAAATACACTCCACATAATACCACTCACTGCCACATAGTTACACACCACATAATTACACTCTACTCAATGCAACATAAATACACTCAACATAATACCACTCAGTACCACGTAATTACATGTCACATAATGACACTCTATTCAATGCAACATAAATACACTCCACATAATACCAGTGCGACATAGTTACACGCCACATAATTACACTGTACTCAATGCAACATAAATACACTCCACATAATACCACTCAGTGCCACATAATTGTATGCTACATAATTACACTACACTCAATGCAACATACACTCCAAATAATGCCACTCAATGCCACATAATTACAAACCACATAATTGCACTCTACTCAATTCAACATACACTCCACATAATACCACTCAGTGCCACATAATTATAAGCCTCATAATTCACCCTACTCAATGCAACATAAATACACTCCACATAATACCACCCAGTGCCACATAATAACACATCACATAATTACACTCTACTCAATGCAACATAAATACACTCCACATTATACCACTTAGAACCACATAATCACACGTCACAATTACACTCTATTCCATGCAACATAAATACACTCCACATAATAACACTATGTCACATAATTACACGGCACATAATTACACTCTACTCAATGCAACATAAATACACTCCACATGGTTCTTCACTATGTCTCAGCGCCAGAATGCCCGCAGGGTTGCAGTGCGCTCTACAAATACCGAAATAAAATAAATAAATAATACCACTCAGTCCACTCAGTATGACATAGTTACACACCACATAATTACACTCTACTCAATGCAACATTAATACACCCCACATACTACTCAGTACCACATGATTACAAGCCACATAATTTTACTCTTCTCATTGCAACATAAATACACTACACATAATACCACTCAGTGCCACATAATTACGCTACTCAATGCAACATAAATACATTCCAGATAATACCACGGTGCCACATAATTACACTCTCCTCAATGCAACATGAATACACTCCACAAAATACTGCTCAGTGCAACATACTTACACGCCACATAATTGCACTCTACTCAATGCAACATAAATACACTCCACATACCACTCAGTACCACATAATTACATGTCACATAATTACACTCTACTCAATGCAACATACATACAGTCCACAAATACCAATCAGTACCACGTAATTATATGCCACATTATTACACTGCACACAATGCAACATACACTCCAAATCATACCACTCAGTGCCACATAATTACACACCACATAATTACACTCTACTTAATGCAAAATACACTCCACATATTACCACTGAGTGCCACTTAATTACACGCCACATAATTGCACTCTACTCAATGCAACATAAATACACTCCATATAATACCACTCAGTACCAAATAATCACCCGTCACAATTACACTCTATTCAATGCAACATAACTACACTCCACATAATACCACTCAGTGCCACATAATTACACACCACATACTTACACTCAGCGTGTCCTGCATAAACTAGGTGGAGCTGGTGGTCAGTCTGCTCCTACCTGGCACTACAGAATCTGATTTCGGTGACCTCCTTACTTTGCCATCTGTAGTAGGCAGCTAATATATGAGGTCACCACTTGACTTGTAAGGAGCTTGTTTTTGGTTATGCGTGGTTTGACTAAGCAGATGTGACAAACAGTGAGTTTTGTGAGCCCTAGAGTTAAAAAGATGGTATAGACATATCTATTATTCATATCCATCTTATTATATTATGATATTTCATAGGTCTTAATGCCCCCTCTTCTAAGCCTTGTAAATAACAGATGGCACTCTTATCCAGTTTATAGTACTGAACTTGCCAACTTTACAAGGATGGACGCTAAATCTGCCTTTGTGGAATTCAGAACATTAGCATCAGAACTCAGCATTTGTTAGCAGCGAGCGTTCAGTTCACTGACAAACACTGCACGGAGGGAAGAAGAAGTGATAATGGCGTTGCTGAAATGCATATGGTATAATATGGCCAGAATGGTGAAAAGAACAAAGTGAAGTGCTAGATAATTTAACATTGTACTAGAGCAGAGTCATGTTATACCAAGCAAACCGTGCCATATAGCTTTGAACTAGTGGGTCAGTGTCAGTTTTGATGCAGTACTGAATTCCAGTGGTGCAGAGTTTAGATAATCTGACCCTTGACTTTTGAAGTGAGAAAGGAAACAGGAACCAGCAACCCACACCTTGTTAAACAGGAATGTTGCGCTCAAGTTTGATGCCAGAGACTGAAACGCTTCAAAAGGGGAGCAAACTAATGTTTATAATGAGACCAGAAGAAAGACAACAAGCATTTGCAATGCAATAGGTCTCGCATTAGGAAAGTTTGAGCTATTGGTATTGTAAATGACAAATGTTTTATTTATGTGTTGGTTTTGAAAATAGCAAAATAGCTTTGTCATTTACAATGCCAATAGTTATAACTTTTGCAAATGTGACACCTATAGCATTTGTAACGCAATATGTGTTGTATTTACGTGACTTACATGTATTGATATTACAAATAACAATGGCTTTTATTTATTTTTAATAATTAATACTTAAATAAAACATATTGTAATTTATAATGGCAATCGCTTAAACTTTTGAAAATTACTTTTGTGAAGATTATGTTCAGTGTATTTTATTGTGACAGAAGTGAAATGTTAACATTTTTTTGTGACATTTGTAGTAACGCTTGAAACCTTGTCAGGGTCAAGCTACTTAGAATATTGTGGGCTATGAGAAAGAGCTCTGTGGTAACTTTATGGGCTTTTGACTCTGTTCCACTCAGATAAAAAAAAGCTACGGCAGGCACCTCTACGCCTAGTGACGACATTGTGCCCGGAGAAGTGTAAGCAGCTGGGTGTAGGTCTCTGTACAAACAAATCTCCTTCCTCTGGAAATCCCCTCAGTAGCCACTCCGACTGGGGGAAGACACCACAATATTCTGTAATCATACAAACGAAGGGTCTCCTTGCTTTTTGACTTGAGTGACTTCCAGGTCCTCCAGTTCTCGTCTCTCATGCTCTCTCTCCTCATCGTACACCATGAAGCTTAAAATGGTTGCACTAGGGATTTAGATCTAAATTAATACGGACTATGGGATGGGAAAACACTGATGCATTAACAGTGGAAGTAGGACTGGGATAGTCATAGAGATTCAACAGCCGAGGTAGGGTGACAAGGACTGTCCGTGCACATTTAGGTTTCACAGACAGTCAAGATTCTGCACCACTTGATGGAGAAGCAATGACGAGGAGTGTCTTGCTTTGGGCATTTTCTTTCCAAGATCCCGGATGTATTGGTTCCATTGGGCACCGATTAGGGCCATGGACAATTCAGGGTGCATTTAGAATAGATTAGGTTTTCACAAACGTGACAATGAAATGGCTGACAGAGTAGTGAGGGGCATGAGGGTATGTCTGGGGGGGGGGGGGGGCACTCTGCGGACAGCCCAGCTTGAGGGTGGTGGAGTTTAAGAGCATGTTAGCCAACGGGTTCAAAAGGAGTGATCTGGAAGTCAAAGTAGTTTAAGGGACGTCTTTAGAAAGGATGGGTCGATAGATATTGTAAATAATGAAGCACAAGTTGGTACAAGTAGAGGGGCGTACAGAACTCTGGGGATACCGTCTCTTGCACACACAGTAAAAATTGAAAAAATTAGAGGGTCCACCTTGATGGCCACTTTGAGGGATGTGGGACAAGAGTTGATTATATTAGCATTTTAATTGGATTTAGTCAATAGGAAGGTGGAGATAAGTGCTGCAATGTGTTAACAATGTGCAGGATGTTTTCATTAAAGCAGCCTTTAGAGCACTAGATTGAGAGCAAGTAGTGAGACCTGACACTCACTGTGTCATTTGGCCCAAGGGGCTGTGCCAACTAAGACCGCCATCAGTTCCAAAGGAAGACATTGCACTACAGAAAAGCCAGAAAATGTAACATTTACTCACCTGGCAGCTAAGGGCATCCTCTGATGAGCAGCAGATCCTCGTCACCAGCCCACGATCCTTTAGACCAAAGCTTCTTCAATGCATCCCATGCCATAAGAGTCAGAAGAAAGGGTACTTGCAGTAACTCTCCCCTACTCCTGACACCGCAGCCAGGTTAAGCGGGTTCAACATTACATATACTGCTGCCAACTCAAAGGGGCGCCGGGAAAAATAAAACACAGCGGTGCGAAAGAGCTTAACAGATCACAGTCTGTCGGAGAAATCCCAATTATTACGGACTCGTACAGGCCCCCTGTGACTAACTGGAATGGGACCACAACTCAGTACATATGGGTCTACCACTCATTAAGGAAGAGGCAATGGCCTGCTGACACAAGCCGACGGTTTGGTAAACAATAAGTCTCAGGCAACGACCCAGTAACGAATGCAAAGCAGAAAACCGCCAGACCAAAACACCTGTTCCAAATGAACATCCAAGCGAACTCTGCAGTCGATTCTATGCCTGAAACTTCCAGTTTGGACGTCAATCGACTTCTCAGTCCAACAACAAAACTCAGTGATGGGAATAAAGAACAAGTGCTCTGACACCTTCGGGTAAAGTCTGCGCTATATCAAAACGCATTAAATAACGCATTAAATAATAAAAAAGACAAAAAAATAAGAGACAGCAGCCACCGCAGCAACCAGCGAGCACGGAAGATCACTATTGACAACAAGCTGAGGCAGGGAGATAAGAAGCGAAACAGAAATCAGCTCAGCATCTGGGCTGGGAGGAGACCTGGGAGGGCGGGGGCTGCCCGCGCATGCGCGCTATTTGTAACTTTTGTGGTTCGAGTCCCGGCGCCAAAGAGGAAGTGAGGGAGCTGAAGTCCCGGGTCCCAGGAGGGGGCCTGGGTGAAGAGCAGTGGATAGCACTTTGGGGCTCCCCTGCCTAAGGAGAGAGCCCCACGTCGTGCTAGCAGAGGAGCTGGAGTGCTCCGGAAAAGCGCCGCAGCCAGCTGTCGTTTAGGAGGATTCCCCCCGCAGACCGGGTGAGTGGGGGATTCTCCATTTACCTAGTGGTTGTGGCGATGAAGGCACAGTGCACAGATTTGTTTCCTGAGCGGACCCGCCGTTGCGGCCCGCTCCAACGATGGGGCAAGATTTTTTTTATAAATGAAAGTGGTGAAAGTGAAACTGCATGTTGGCTTGAAGGAAGGGGGACAGGAGATGTGCACAGCGCTTGGCTGTAAGTGCGCGTACACCTGCTGAAATCGCCGAAAGCTCTGCGCGTGCCCATCTCCTGTCCCGCTTCCAAGGCAATTCCCTAACAATAGAGCTCGCTGGCGACAGCACTTCCGCGCTGCTTACGCTAGGCTCAACCTAAAAAGGGATTGACTAGACTACTCGCAAGACACGCTTCCCACCGATTTTGAATAACTCTGGCAATACATATTTCAATGTAGCTGTGTTATTCAGAGGAGGAGCGACCTATCAGTTCAAGCCGGACTGTCACTGTACCCGGAAGGTGAGGTGGGATAGGGCTAGTCTACACCCTTATAGAAAGGCAAAGGCAAGCTTTCTAGAGCTGAGAAGTATTAATACAAACGTTTCAATAAATCCATGATTTCCTGGGAACAGGAAGCAGAATCCAGTGTGTAATAATTCAAACGTTTTTTGGCCCTGGTAACAAAGCCATAGCTCTATATGTGTTTATCTCTTGCTCACTCACTCTCTCTTCTCGTTCTCTTTCCTTCTGTCTGCCTCCTCTGTTAACTCTCGGTTAATATGTGTTTTTCTCTCTACATACTTATAGTTGTGTGTGTTTTAGGGAACTATCTAAATGTCAGTCAACCTTCTCTTTCTTTAGGAGATACTGGACTGACCACGTGGAGCCTTTTGGTGGCCACCGCATTTTTGCCCTCTTTAAGATTTAGTTTCTCAGCGAGCAGATGTCTATGATTCGTGGGTATTTCCAAAGGTGTAGTCTACATTTAAGGACCTAGGGGTTCATTTAACCACCACCTAGCTTCAGTGTGTGCTGGTGGTGTGTGTGGTGTCATGTTTCTCACTAAAACGATGCTCCTTGGGAGAGATCAGTGGATTTTATTACCTTCCAGCCTAACCCATGTGAGTGTGAAATATGTCATGGTTACCCCTGCAGTGTTTTTCGAGGGTCACATCTAATGTAACTCTACATAATCCATGACAACTAAAACAATTGTTCTATACAGGCAACAGGGCATGGGCCCTTCCCAACAAGCTGTCAGAGTGATCAGAGTGTGGTGGTTGATTGTGCTCGATTGATGAATGCCAGGGATGGCTCGGCATCGGTTCTTGCTGCACTCTTGTCACTTGTTCTTGATAGTCATTTCAGAGGGCTCCCGAGTGCGGGGAAAGTGCCCCATGCTTTCCTCGCTGGTCGTGCTCTTCCAGCTGGTCGACACACAGCCTGGGACAGTACAGCTGAATCGAGTACTTTCCTAGATTCGATTTAATGCTGGAAGTCTTGCAGAAATGCACAACTTGGACTTCAGTCTAATGGTAAGAATTAAAGCCAGCACGAGTTTTAAGAAGTGCCAGATGTCAGTGGGTACAAACAACCGAGGGACTCTCCTTTTGCCTTGCATGGGTTTACTTTGGATAACATGCTGCAAGCGAAAAATTGAAGAGAGTTTCATGGAATTTAAAAAAGTGTTTCACTGTCAGCCCTTGTCCAATCGTTGGCCTCTTGTGATAGCAGCTTCTCATAAAATAAATAACAATAATCACACTATTCACATTTTTTGCATTCTTTCTGTCTCATTTTAGCTCCACTCTCTCATGCGCTGGCTGTGTCTTTGTCTGACTGGATAGATGCCAATTACGTAATTTTTAAAGCTTAGACGTGACTGTTTTATTTGCTACTTTCAGCATCGGCCTTACTGTCTTCCCTGCCAGGCCACTGTAATGAGGGCAGACAGGCTTTGAGGTGGTAGTTTCCGCAGCATCGCTAGGCCAATGTTGTGTTGGCCGTTAATCTTGGCCCCTAAGGGGCTGGCACAGACATCCTCTCCCCTGCTGTGTTGTTAAAGTGAGGCGGGGTGTTGAGAGTGCAGCAGCCTGGTTGGGGGCAGGTGAAGTGACCGTTGGCCCATCATCATCTCATCTCCCCTGGAGCAGCAGCAACTCTGATTTATTTCACCTCTCCCCTACCAGGCCATCGCCCTGAGGCTATAGTTGGCTGGGGAAGGAAGAGAGTCAGTGAAAGGGCCTCGCTGAGGGCCTATTGTTGGCACCTCTGCTCCAGCAGCAAAGGCCTCCCAGGAAAAGGTGCTTCACCGCAAGGAACATTTCGAGAATGCAAGGTTAGGTCAGAGCTGTCAAGTTTGGAACAATGGGAGAGGGTTTGAGTGCCAGCCTCTGCTCAACGTCCTGTGAATCTGGGCAAACGACATAATTGCCCAAGGATTTAAAAAACGAATTTGATCTTCAGTAATGAAACAAAAACAAACAGCATTTGTAAATTGCAACACTGTCACCCCTGAGGTATCTGGCTCTGTGTCTCTGTGGAAGAGACAGGTTGCTCTCTAGCGCTGGTGCAGGCAGGCAGAGAACCTCCAGCAATGAAGGGCAGAAGGCGGCTTTTCCCCTCTTGTTGGACTTGGCCCGTCTGGCAGGTCCGCCCCTGAAGTTTTGCGCTTGTTATATGTGACCTGGGAATGGAGATCCCCCCTCTGAGTGTGTCTGTGGTGAGAGAGACCTGCCTCCCATAGGAATGCATGGGGAATGTATGTGGCTCTGGTAGTTCCTGATGCGTGGGGCGTGCCGGGTCGAGTCTGGTATGTGTGCGCTCGTGAGGTTGAGTACTACAAGATGATGTATGCGGCATGTGTGTGACTAGAAGGGAAGTGCCACTTCTAGACCTTGGTGCATGTGTGCAGTAGGTGTGTTGGCGCATGATTGGCTGAAGCAGGCTGGGCCTCCCCCCACCAGGCTGGCTCCACCCCCCTGGGGTGCGTCCAGTGTCCCTGGCCTGGCCAGTAACATGAAATTCCTTATAACCAGTTCTGGCTGGTTCTCTCCCTGCCTGCCCCTTTGGAGACAAAGGAAGCTCCTGTATAAAAGGAGGGTGGGCCCTCTTCTCGCTCTCTTCTTCTTCCTGCTTGCCCTGACTGGAACCCTGCCAGGGGCGTGCTGCTGTTTGGGCTCAGGGTTGGCTTGCCTCCCTGGGCCCTGCCCAGCTCCTGGACTCCTGATGACCTTTCCTTGCTAGGAGCTGCTGTGCTCCCCCTGAGTCCTGGACTCTTTGCTGGACTTTGCTGCTTCCCTTTACCCTCTAGCGCTTGGGAACGCTCTACTTTCACTTATAGCGCGAGGAGCGCTGTATCCCTGCCCTAGCGCTTGGGAGCGCTGGATCTTGTCCCCCCCCCCACCTGAAGCGCGTGGGTGCGCTCCATTGTTGCTGCAGCGCTGAGAGCGCGTTGCTTTCCACACCGGTGCCCACCCGGTATTGCCCCCCGTCCTTTCCCCAGAGTTCACCGCCGCCGGCCCGGGACCTTCGTAAGGCCCTCCCCCTGGCCGCGCTGTGATTGGCTGCCGGCTCGGCTTGGGCTTCTGACGTCTCCCCGGGCCGCGCTCTGATTGGCCGGCGGCCCGAGGAGCTGCTGAGAGACGAGGGAGATGGCCGGAAATGAAGGGGGCGGCGGGAGCCTACTCCGTGCCCCTGCGTCCCCCCACGAGTGCTGCCGCTTCCCCCCCGGACCCCCGGGAGCTTGAGGGGGCCCCGGAGAGCGAGGAGAATCCCGCGCAGACCCGGTGAGTGCCGCGAAGGGGAGGGGGCGTCGGGGCATATTGTCGGTGCCCGCCCCTCCCCTCCAACGACCCGTCTGTTGCGCCTTTGGGCCCGTGGGGCCCCCGGTTGCCGGGTCCCCCGAGGGGGACCCCGCCTGCCCACAGCTTGGTTCGCGAGCCCCGAGAGGCTCCACCGATGTCCTTGCCCTTCCGAGCCGACGAGGCTCGTCCCCCACAGCATTCCTCTCGAGCCCTGAGAGGCTCCACCGGGGTACATTGTCCGAGCCTGCAAGGCTCAGCCCCAGCTCATTTCTAGAGCCCGAGAGGCTCCACCATCGTCCTAGGGCCGAGAGGCTCCACCATTGTCCTCGAGCCCCAAGAGGCTCCACCGTTGGCCCCAGTCCCTATGAGCTTGCAAGGCTCCGCCCACCATTTTGTCCTCGAGCCCCGAGATGGTTCCCACGTTGCCCTGGCTTCTCGAGCCCAGAGAGGCTCCTCCATTTGGCCCATTCCTCCTGAGCCTGGGAGGCTCCACCCTCATCCATTGCTCCGAGCCTGAGGAGGCTCCAACGTGTCCTTGCTCCTGAGCCCCGAGAGGCTCCACCACGTGTCCCCGACCATGCCGAGCCTGCGAGAGGCTCCACCATTGCCCCCCCTGTCCCCCCGAGCCTGCAAGGCTACATCCAAGCCCCTCAGCGGCCCAGCACTTCGTGGGCCGCTGCCACGTTTAGGTTTGCCCCGGGCCCCTTGCAGCCCACTCTGGACATCGAGACTCTAAGGCGCCCTTGCCCCAGGAAGGCCATCTGGCCTATGGGGTGCTACTGACTAATATCCAAGTGATGCTAATAATTATTATGTGTTGCCCTGCTGATGGGGGCCTCTGTTGTGTTATGTACCTTGTCCTCCCCTCCTGAATACCCGATGTCCCATGTATGTGATCCCTGGTCAGAGTGAGTTCTACTGCTAGTTCTAGGAAGCTCCCAGTGGATATGTGATCCATCATGTTCATACCCCAGGCAGGGGCCCCTTGGCCCTACCCTGTACCTTCTTCCTTGTAACCCCTGCCGTGCCTCGAGCACATTGTAAAGTGTATGTTCCTATGTGTCCTTCTTAATACAAAGACTATTTTCATATATACTTGGTGTGGAGTCCCTTTTGTGGGAGGCCCGGGATGTTGTTGTTGGTGGGTGCGTGCGCAAATGCTTCACACATGTCCTCCGAGATAGGCCTGACTGCCGCGTTACCTAGAGGGTGAGCAGGGGTCGATTTTACATAGGGGTGGTGGTCTCTGACTGGCTGTGGCGCAAGCCCTGGCCGGCCGGGGGTCCCATTTCCTACACCTCTCCTACAAGGCCATCACCCATTCACCCTGAGGCTATAGTTGGCTGGGGAGGGGGAGAGTAAGTGAAAGGGGCTTGCTGAGGGCCTTTTGTTGGCACCTCCGCTCCAGTATCTTTCTGGCCTTGGTTGAGGGGGGGGGGATATGTGACTATTGCTCACATAATCGCTGCCCTTGGGCTGAGTTCCAGCTGTATAAAACTACAATAAAAAATAACCTGCTGCTAGCTGATGTTTTGAGCTTCTACAAAGGCTGGAACATAATAATGAAAGAGGATTCTTTATACATTCATTAAAACGTCCATATTCCTTCTTAACATAGCTTTTCTGCCTTTGTTTAGTTTTAACTATCATTAAAGCAGCTTTAAACAACATTTTAAACTCCTTTCACCGTACATACACTGTTTAAAGGTGTTTTTTTTTTCCATTTTCATACTGGCCAGGACATTAAACTGCCGATAATGCCAGTAAAAAAAAAACAGCCAGATGGCAAACATAGCCAAATCAGGAGTTGTGGCCCTTGGACCACTTTATTTCACCTACCTCAACCGGCCAACATGCAGTGCTTCTAGTTTTCACCAATGTTTCTGGTGCTTTAAGCTTTAAAATGCATAATTTATCAAACATTTATCTAGAAATGATCCCAATGAGACTAGCCAAATGCTGATTCGTCAACGGTTGTGATCCAGAAATGAGGTCCACTTTTTTGGGGATTCCCGGGCCGAATTGGGATTCCAATCCGAACCTGGCAACCATCCATAACACCACGAATCGACCTCTTTTGAATGTGGTGGAATGACTGTGGTGACACAATTTTGGTCATTTTCCATCTGTTCTCAGTGCCGCCAAAAACATCTTTCAAAGCACATTTTCATCCCGGGGAAGGTCCAGCCACTACACCGCTCATCCTTATTTACAGCGCATCTTCACTAAAGCAGCTAAAAATCAAAGCCCTGGCCCCTCCCCCACTTTGATCCGGTAACAAATTTGGCACGGCGATTGTGTGGGTTTAGGGAAATTCTTGACAGTCTTGTACATCTATGTACAACAACACGTTAGGTTTCCTGCTTAGAGTAAAATAACACAAAATGTATGATAACATTTCTATTTATGGCTCCAGCAAACAAGCTAAACATGAAAGTCACGAGCCACAAGGGAGGACGTCTACTTTCCGTTACAAGTACTCTGCAGCATCGGTTCAAATCTTCAGTTATCTGCAGAGAGTTGTGTTCTGTTACCACAGGGATCATCCAGTGGTCCCGGCCTTGTTCATTTAAACCCAATGGCCGCCAAAAGGTTGTCTTTTCCTGCCATGCAGCTAAATACAGAAAACATTGATTTACACCTTGCAGCACAATTGCTCCAAAAACTGCTGCTGACTTGGATGTTATGTTTTTGAAGGTTGTATCCCCTAGTATGCTGTGATTTGTGTGTGTGTTATGTGATGTTTTTATGACGATCTCTGTGGTATTATATATTGTTGTTTGTTAGGTGTTGGTGTTTTTTTTATGTTGTGATTTGTATTATGACTTTCATGCTTTTGTTGTGAGTTACGATGTGTTAATTGCAGGAGGCTTACACTGGTTATATTTGGGGTTCAGTTAGCAGAGTGTTAATTGAATATCTTAGCAGGTTTGATGCCCGGGCCAGTGGGACCCGTGTGTCCATGTGCCAGAATATGGGCAGTACCAGTAGTGGGAATATGGAATGTCCTAATAAAAAAACATGAGTAGGCTCTTGCACTTCTTTTTAAATAACAAATTAAACACTGAGTGCACGAGGTTTGTATTGTGCCCATTGACCTCATTGCCTCTTTCTGCACCCAAGAATATGCTTCCAAAGGACCTCACTGAGGTAGTGTGAGCCTCATGGGTGCAATAATCATTCAGTCATTCAATAACTCCAACCTTGAGCCTACAGCAGGGAGCTAATCCACCCTACATTTTTTTTCAGAATTTCCACACAAGAAGAGCTTCTGTGGAAGTAATCTAAGGGGCATGAATTTACAACGGCAGTGCTCGTCCTCTGCCTAAAGCCCCTATGCTTTCCCACCATGTCCTACTCGACTGACCACTCACCGTGTCCGCTGTCCAGGAAGTCTGTGATGATGGCAGAACTGCAGCCAGACCAGGGGTTGGCTCGGTCAATCTGGATTAATGTGGGGGACATCATGTGGTTCTCCTTCAGCTTCCCAAAGACCTCTTCGCAGGCCTTCACATTGTCATGTGGCATGTTGAACACGTGACCTGGCGGTGCAAAGAAAGCAGCATGAGTGAGGCATTTATCACAGTGGACAATAAGGTGAGAAAGCCCTGGTAAATGTGCAAAGCGCAAAGTACAAACAGTAATGACAGATTCCATGAAAGAATACATTTGATTCCATCAAGCGAGATCTCCCACTTGTGTACTGAAAACCTCACAGAGACACCAAAGGCTTTTTCTTTACTCCATAAAAACATTTGCATAAACAAGCTTTGTATAATCATAATGCCATTTCCTATTCTAGCAACTGTCTCAGTGCTGTGATCACAACCTATTACCCTACTCTACTGACATACAGTCTTGCTCCGTCCATTTGCAAAGCAACCCCCACGAGTTTACCAGATATCTTTGATCTCAATTCCAGGGCTGGTGAGGACCATGGCCATCCTTACTGTCCACTCTTGTTCATTCTTTACCCAATATGGGTAGATGTCCGCCCACAAGGGTGTGGATACAATGCTATTATGACCTGTGTTAAAGAGATTCTTTAAGATGGCTGACTAATATTGGTCTCCTGAGAGACCATGTTCGAGCACAGTGCAAACAGTGAGTACCTTCTCGCTTGGGGACAGGGGATTTACCAATGAGAATCCACAGCTCTTGAACACATGTAAAATAGGTGCTTTCCTATGGGATGTACGTCGTTACAACACATGCTTTTACAACGCATGCCTTTACGACGCAACTTTTACAACGCAAGTCGTTACAACGACTTGCCTTGGGGGCGCTGGATAGTGAATAGTTTAATTTACTATTCCAACTCCAGTCCCCATGGATAGTAGGGAAGGTGTTGGATAGTAAATTAAAACTATTCCCTATCCTAGAGCGCCCCCCAGCGCAAGTCGTTGTAATGACTTGCGTTGTAATGGTTGCGTCGTAAAGGTACTTCGTTGTAAAAGTTGCGTTGTAAACGCTATTCTCCTTCCTATCACCACAAAGCCGGTGTGGTAGAGAGCTTACATTCTGTGGTCTGCGTTTGCCAGTAATATCCCAAAGTATGGTTTAGGAGCGCCCATTCACCTTCAGTATTCTGTCTGGTCCTATTGCAGCTGCTTCCTAGTTCTCACACCTTGCTGGTATCTGCTTTTGTCCATTGCAGTGGCCAGTCACAGTCAATTATGCACTTTCCTCTTTCATGGAAACTGAAACAAATCCCTAAAAAACACAGTGGGTTTCCTGCATCACACACACACGAAAACAAATCTCTGTTGAGTCACCAGAGGTCTCAAATGAGGGGTTCATGCTCAAGACCCAAAACCCTTCACTATCACTTGACATGCCAGCTAATCATGCAACCAGCGCACGTTCAGTCAGATCTCAGTGTCTTCAATGTTCATTATGCAAGTCAATACAGTGATGGAAGAATGAGCTCTACCTTCAGGGATAACTCCAAAAGCACAGATTTCCAAGAATATTGTCCTTCTCCTTGGGCTGGCTCACTCACGTATTGATTATTGCAGTATATTATAGAGTGATTTGAAGGTCTATATTGCAATTGTTCTTTTATTGCCCTTTGTTGACATTCTGTCCCTCTCCCTTCTCCTACTCACTCTTTTTTTTACCTCCTCTCCCCACTTGTTTTTTTCTACCTCTCCTTCTCTGCCTAGCCCTCTCACTCCCTACTTTCCTGCTGCCCTTTGTGGAAGTGATTTCTCCATTAGAAAAATTATACTTAATATAGGTTTTGTTCAGTTAGCATAACCATCCATACAAGGCATTCGACTGCGTAGATCACTCCATGCTATGGGAGACATTAGTGGACATAGGCATGGAAACACAGATCATAACATTCATTAAAGAACTTTACAGGGACGCAGGGGCTAGGGTAAGATATGGGAGGGACGGTGCATGCTCTAGTAAATTTGATATTAAAAGAGGAATTAGGCAGGGGTGCATCTTGGCACCCTTCCTATGTATCCTGTATAGTGTAGGCCGCTACCTTAAATCCTTCCAATGCGATTATCCAGCAGTGGGAGGGATTTCCATCCCAATCCTCCTTTACGCGGATGACGCTGCAATCATTTCACGAACATTTATCAGTCTCCAACGGGCAGTCGTTAAATTTTCCGACTACATGAATATGCGGGGGTTAAATATCAATGTCTCTAAGACATACTCCATGAAATGTGGCACCTCTTTAAAAACTAATAAGGCAATATTCCTGAACGGGAAAAAAATTGACAATACTACCAGCTTCACTTACCTTGGAGTAAACTTTGATAGCAGGGGTAACTGGAATAAGGCAGTACAGGCCAGAAACCTAGCGATGAGCAGAGCAAAGGGAGCGCTTATAAACTTTGCAAGGAAGGTAGGGGGTCATCCAGTCAGGGAACTGCTACAAATATACAAAGCCAATTGTTTCCCCACTGGCACCTATGGAGCGGGCATCTGGGGTTCTGTTAAAACCGACCAGATACAACGAACAGAAAACAAATTTATTTGTTACTTGCTTGCAACACCAAAATCCATGTCTACCTTCTTCAGCCATAGGGAACTGGGTATTGCACACACAGAGGACATAATTAAATCTGCCCCACTCCTATTGTGGCACAAGATTTGGGTTACCCCAGAAACAGCGTTTAACAGAGAGGTTATCATAGATTGCTTACAGTTAGACAGAGCCAGAAACATCAAATGGCTACAACATGTAAAAAGGATGGCAATAGACATTGGTCACACTGAATATTTTGAGAACCCTACGTGTAGGGAATTAGTCCCAAGACGGGTTTTGAAAAAGATGATCCTGGATTTTTTAGATAATTGAAGATGGTTGATTGTAAGAGAGAAAATGACTGCTAATTTGGGCCGGGATTTTATCTTTCACACTGGCATACAGCCATACTTATTGCTGGATCCCAGTCCTTACGCCAGAATGTTATTGACCAGGTTTCGGGCTGATACATTTTATCGCCTAATAACATTCCCCAACAGTAATGATTGGTCAAAAATTTGGGAAAATGCCTTTGTGACGGGCAGTCACAGCAATCAAATATGCACTCGATCCTTTTTTGTAAATTTATCGAGGCGCCAAGGAAACTTTTTCTAAAACCAATCTTATAAACTGGGGCATAAGGGGATGTCGCGCAGCATACTACAAACTAAAACAGATGGAAACACCCCTGGAGGTTATAGCAGTGGCTTCTTACCTAAGAGTCCTGATTGCCCTAAGAAAGACTATGTAACCTGTGAGAACTGTTGAGCAAGCAGACGACCTGTATCGTGAGCTGTCTTTTAACATATCCTTTTTTTACCTAATTCATTGTTTTAAATCTCTCTTATGAATTATAATGAATTTTATCTGTTCTTAAAATTTGTGATACTGGACCGATTTTATTTCTAGTAAGTAATAGCTTTATTCGATAAAAACATATCATAAAAGCATTTTTCACATTTTTAAAAAAAAAACATTTTTAACAACAATCTTCAACATAAAAACATTTCATATCCGGAACAGCATATTGGGTAGGGGGGATCGCTCACTGGAGTAACAGTTTTCTTGCAGTTCTTAGACGCCAAGCCCAACCCAAAAATTTTGCCATACAAGTTGCAAAGAGGGGTCTAGCATCTGTACGTAAAATGCGCAAGGCTTCCAAGTGAGAACGGGTTCCCAGACACCTGCAAAGGGGCTTCAACCACCTACGTCACTACATTCGAACAACATGTGGGACACAGATTCTACCCTTAGAACACAAAAGGGGCAATAGGGTACAGTTTGAGCGGGCGGTTTCCAAGTGGACGTGAACTCACATAATGGAAGCACCCCCACCCTAAACTTAATGTACAGTGCTCTGTCCCATGAGCTCTGAATGGTGTCTAGATAAGGTTCCCTTAACGGTGACTCTTTGACCAACAGAAACAGAACTACAGATTTACAATGATTTGTACTTCGGGCCCTCTCATTGTCTACCCATGCCCAATAAACCTTTTTTAGCTGTTGTTTCGGGGGTGCAGATTTATTGGCCCAAGCCTCTCCTAGGCCTAATTTGTAGAGCAGCTTTTTTACCTCCCTGAGCCAGATGATCTTATGTGAACCCGGTAATGACAAAATGTCATTCAAAGCTTCTGCGTAGCTTCTTAATTCCTGCACATTCCAGATTCTGGACCATAACAAGAGTGGCCGTAGTTTCGCTTGGTCGCAGATTGCCCGGGTACCTGCATCTAGCAGCAATGGGATCGTTGGCGTGCTGTGGGGCAAGCCCATTAGGTCTTTGTGGAAGTTGTTCTCAAGGTGGGCCAGAGTGTCAACTCTGTGAGTGCCCCACAGCTCAGCACCGTAAAGTGCCGCGCTTACAACCCTTGCCCTATAGATATCTAAGGGAGCCCCAATAGGTTTTGATGATGAGGCTCGCTGTTCCTTGAGCAACGCACCTGCCACCCTTTTGTGGGTAAGGAAGACTTTTTGGTGGTGTGCCTTCCAGCTCATGGTGTCACTGATGCGTATACCCAGGTAGTCAAATTCTTTGACGCGATCAAGTGGGACAGAATCTAGGACCGGGGGATAGACAGATTTTTTAGGCGGGTTAAGGACTAAAAACTTAGTTTTACCTATGTTTATGGCCAAACCCCTGCCGTCACAGAAGGATTGAAAGCTGGAAAGCAACGATTGGATGCCCATTGGTGATTTTGAAATTAGGAGGGTATCGTCCGCGAACAAGAGTGTTGGGATTTTCCTTCCAGCCAGGGTGGGTGCATCTGATGGTTGTTGTAGAAGATGCTCCACCACTCCGTTAATGTAAAGAGAGAACAGAGTGGGGGCAAGCACACATCCCTGGCGAACGCCTCTGTCCACGGGAATACGAGATGTTTTCTCTCCCTGTGTACCCCATCTAATTTGGGCGAAATTCCTATCGTGAAATTTTACGAGCAGTGACAGCAAATAGGGAGGGAGGCCTAACCCATCGAGGACGTTCCATAAAAGCGCGCGTGGTACCAGGTCGAAGGCAGTCCGCAAGTCAATGAAGACTAAATACAGACTGCCCCCTCCCAGCACCACCACTTTCCAATAGATCATTAGAAGGCGGAACATCTGCTCGATTGTGCCTGTTCCTGTTCTGAAGCCCGCTTGGAGATCTGATAGGATGTGATTTCCATCTGCCCACTCGATGATCCTGCCCAATACCACCTTCCCTGCTACCTTTTGAGAAGAGTCCAATAAACTAATTGGACGGTAGTTCGCTGGGTCGTCCCTAGAACCTTTTTTAAAAATAGGTACGACCTCGGCACCCCTCCATGAATCAGGAAAGACTCCACCCAACATCACTTCATTCAAAAGCGAGGCAATTAATCTACTCCAAGAAGATGGGTAATTCTTGATTAGGTCTCCTGGGATTCCGTCAGGACCCGCTGCTTTGTTCGAGACAATACATTGGATTGCTCTCTCTACTTCTAAGCTGGTGAATAGGCCCTCGTAGCACGGGAGGTTGATTGTAAAATTAGGCAATGAACCCGTGGGTGGGCAAACTAGCTGGGGGGGGGCCTGGGGGAGCGGAGTACAGTTGTGAAAAGTGGTCAAACCATACGCCCCCTGTAATGTTACAAGTTAGCTGCTGGTCAATGGGCTTTTCCCTAGACCTTAATAGGTCCCAGAACCTCTTGGCGTCCTTCCTAGTGCTAGCCTCTACTAGATCTCCCCAAAAGTTAAAATCATGAACCTGTTTAGCTTCGAATGTGTTTTTTTGTAAAATTTTCTAGCAGCCCTGATAGCAACTGCGTCTTTGGACTTTAATGTCACAACAAGTTCCTTCTTAGCTTCACGACATTTTGCAGTATACCACTTGTCTGACTGTTTAGGCAAGGTTTTCAAGGGACCCCTGCGAGTGGTTTGGGGGACAATAAATAAGTCACTCAGTGCCAGTACAGTCTCAGTGAATAAAGGTAGGATCTTGTTATCAGTTAGACTTAAAGTGTTCATCCGGGGCTCCACCTCTTCCAAAATAGTCCCGGCTTGGGCCATCCTTGTGTCATTGGCTAAGACTTTTGCCCACTTTAAGCGCCTGCTACAGTTTGTGGGGACTAATTCATGGGAGGATTTCCACTTATGACCGGGTGGGCCTTGACTTCCAGCCTGCCAAGGAGATGAAATAGATAGCGATAAGGGGTTGTGGTCGCTATCACCCGACACTATAACCTCCATATCTAGGTGATGTTGCCAGAGATTGTAGTTAAGCATGATATAATCAATCCTAGACGTATGGTCTTGTCTGTTATAAGTGTGAGCACCCATATGGTCAGATTTGGATCGGCCATTTGTCGGTCGCAAATTATGCTCCATACAGAGGGCATTGATCTCTATAGCGTTTTGCGACCATTTGGAAATCGGGTCAAGATTCAAAATAGGAATACCTCTCCTGGTGTCCTCCTCAAAAGTGTCCAAGATATCTTCACTGGCCAAGGGCTCAAAACAGCAGTTTTTATTTCTGTAACACCAGATTAGAAAATAATGATGTTTTTTTTTTTATAGGAACATGTAAATATGTATACCCTGAGGTTTTTACCACAATTGTGTGATGGTGCTGATATTGACTTGATTTTATTGTATGTATCATATGCTTGTGCTTTTATGATTTTGTCGAAAAATCGAATAAAGCTAAATAAACTAAACTGAAACTGAAACCTTCCTAATTGTTAACTGAGTTGGAGTGTCAATACTGTCTCCCCCGTAGCTGGCTCTTTCTTTTCCATTTCCTACATATCATCAAGAATACTTTATTTGGATTCTTGACCATTAAAGTTACAGATAAATCAGCCATAAAAACCAATATTCATCAACACTGCAACAAGGTTAGAACATGTGACATAAACGCATACTACATCATATAGGCAAAATGTCTTCTTTTATAAAAAAAATGATACAGTAATAAAAGTTTTAAAAGAAAATATAAAGTTCCACCAATCACAAGCGAATTAATAATTGTACAAAGGTACACGCTAGTGAGATTACCAACTTAAATGATTCCTGCATTAATTAATTGGATTCCGACTAGCAATGATCCCAAAGGCCTGAGTGATTGATCCAGGGGTAGAGTTATCTCACAACAAGCTGCTCACTCCTGCTACTGATCCTGTGGGCCTAGAGATTGTTTCAAGATTTTATCACGTTTGAGCAAGAAATTGAACAAAGAGCGTGAGGTTCCGTGACAATTGTAAGTGGTGTTTTCGACTCGCACGAATATGGTCGAGTCTGGTATCTATGAACCGCAAATGACGAGTTTAGTAAGTGTGCGCAGTTTCGCTGTGCTAACTTAAACCGTTCGTTTGTTATGTGGGTTTTTCATCTGTACCCACGGGTTCCATCTTAGATACGGCATCCATTTTGTCTCTTGCCCTCAAGTAGCCAGCGAACGGACGCTGTCCGCTTCGCGACCCTGGGACTCCCAAGATATTTGCGGAAGACACATGTTCTTTGTAAGTGTCTTTATGACGAGGGGGTTGCTGCTGTAAGGCAGATGGCGCCGCTCGAGGCTCATCTTGCCGCACGGACTTATTGTCTCAGCCGTGCATCTCATTAGGCACATCCCTTTGATGCCTGTATCTCGTGTTTCTCGATACCTCCCCTTTTACACCCTTTCCGATCTCCCCACTGTCTCCGTCTTCCTCTGCACCTGTCTTCGTTCCTATTTCGATCTACTTTACTGCTGACTGGAATTCGCTAATGGTGGGAAGATGGGTTTTTACAGTTGGGAACCGCCAAATGTTTCCGTACTTATGTTCCGGACCTTGTGTGTTTCAAAGTGACCAAAGCGACCCCTCTGGGGGCTAATTGTGGGAACCGGGTTGTAAACTTTTGTGTAACATGTTATCCTATGGGTAAAAACTGTATAAAAGGAGCGATCCACAGAACCAATTTGAAGCAGTCTCCCCGAACTACACTCGATGTACTTCCTGTGACTTCTGTGTTCCCTGCAGCAAATAAACCTTGAATCTTTGACGCCGAAGGAAGTGTCCCGTGTCTCTGTGACTTGTACGCCGGAGCAGGTTACCCACGAAGGTTTCAGGTGTTGTGCCCTGGCACCGCTGGGTCCAAAAGAACCCAGTCCTTCAGTTGGCGCCCAACGTGGGGCTGCATCAGTGGTACCGGTCCAAGCCCGACGATCGTGAGGAACTTCGTGTGAAATCTCCGAGGGAAGGTGCACCCCGCTTCATCGATCCTGTTGTCGAAATAAGTGGCCCGAAGACTTTTCCCGCGAAGATTCCCGCCTCCTGACGGCTGCGACGGACTGCTGCCCTGACTGTAGACCTGTTTTGGCGCCTGGCGTAGACCTTGGTATAGCGAGACGATTGACGGGCCTTCCTGAGGACGCCATCGATCTTTGAGTTAAGTATTTGTGGGTCGCTCCCAGAGTTTTTGGTTGTTGACACTTTAGCGAGTGTCTTTGTTGTAAACGCTGTGTGAGTGTTTTTGTCGGTGACACTTTGCTAGCGTACTTTGTTGTTGTATTGTTTGACGACTGCAGCCGCCAAAAACCGAGGGTTTTGTTCTTTGCTGGGACTTGGTAAATCCCGTAACCCTTGAAGTTTGTGGAACTCGGCTAGTGTGCAAGATGCCTGGTCGCAGTACTTTGTTCAGTTGTTTTATACCTTGTGGTGCGGATTCCCTGCTGGAGGACTCGTGTCCGATACCTCCAGTTGGAACTCCTACTTACGATTTATATAGCAAACATGGGCTAGGCCCGATTGCTTTTAACGATTATTGGGTTAAATATACAAAGAAAGACGGCGATCTTCGTTGGCCACCTCACGGTAGCTTCGAGGCGTCGATCTTGGATAATTTGGAAATAAAGTTGTTTGAACGTAAATCTAGGCCGGCCATGTTTGATGCCTTTCGGTTGTGGCGCAAAGAAGCCCGACAGAAAGAAATCAGACAGAATAAACGTAGTCAGCGAGATACTGTTGCTACTATAGTGAAGAAAGCTGAGCAGTTTCAGCGTGATAAGGAGGATAAGGATAAGGAAGTGTTTGAGAGGCTACAGCGTATGACCATAGATAAATGCTATCCTGCTTTGCCTACGGAGTCGGATAAGAAGGAAGAGGCAGTTGAGGATCCTTTAATGTCCTATCTTATGAAGTCGCCACCTCCGTACGTACAGGGTACCGCAGCTCCTGTGGTCCCTGCCGTACCTGCTCTTCCACCCATTGTTCCTCCACCAGTTCCTCAACCTGCACCCGCTCTTCCAACTGTTCCTGCTCCTTTGTCTGTTTCTATTCCTACTGCTCCTCCGCTTCCACATACTCCTGCTCCCGCTACTGCTCCTGTGTTGTTAACCCCTGTTGTTGCTACTGTCTCTACTCCTTCTCTTGTTAGTCCTGTGTCTTACTCTTCTCCCTCTACTCGTAATCGTAATTCTCCCCTTGCGACAAACTTCTTTCAGTCGCTCGGACCTGTTTTTGGGTCTGCTGGATCTGATGGTCCTCAGAGACGTAGTCAGCTTCCTGGTAACAGAGAACGTGTTGCGCTATATAATATGGCGATGGGTTGGATGGTAAACCCTCTTAGAAATCCACCCCGTGTTGTCCTCGAAACGTTTAATCAATTCAACATACCAACCCAGAGATATGTGTTTGACGAAATGTGCAAGTTCCTTCATGATCAGATAGCGGCCAATGCGCCTGACGAGGTGCTGACCGCCCTGTCTGAACTTCGGCTTCAGTTCGCAACTGGACTGATAGTAGACACTAATGTTCGACGGGCTATTGAGCGGTTGCTATCTCTTCGTCCCGCTCCTATTCCTCATGCATTGTTCGTTGAGGACATTGAAAAACAAGACGAGTCTGGCCAATATCCTATGCGTGAAGTTCCGCCGGTTTGGATACCAGCTGATCCACAAGCTGCCCCTCCGGTATTGGCACATTTTGAGAGAGTGTGGATACGATCGGAAGTGCTTCAGGTGAAACAATCTTTGCCCGATCCTCGTAAAAATCCTACTGGGTATTATAAGGAATTATCGCAGCTCGTAGATGCTACGATAATGAATCTTGCCGATATCGATATGTTGTTTGGCAACGTCGTACCGCAACCGGTATGGGCTAAGATTCGTCACCAAGATCACGCGAATGAATTAGGTGGTGATTGGGCTGCCATTACAGCGGCAGACGCTGGACAAGTGGCTGCTACTAAACCCGATCAGTTGATTGCTGCTCTTCCTCAGCGAATCATTGCATTAATGAAAACGCTTATGCCAGCTATGAGGGTAAATTGGGACAAGTTGTCAGCCTGTAAGCAGAAGAAAGATGAGAGTGTTTCCGACTTCTTTACGAGGTTCGAGGAAGCATTCATTGATCATAGTGGACAGGATATGGGTACTGAGGGTGGACAGAGGTTGTTTGTGGATAAATTCGTGTCGAACTTGTTGCCCGATCTAAGCAATAAATTAAAGAATTCAGAAAGTGCGTGGGCCGTTTCTACCTCAGCTCAGATATTGGCTACGGCACAATATTACGAGAATAGAGAGAAAGAGGAAAATGACCGTGCTGATAAAAAGACGAAAGAGCTAAAAACTAAAGTGTTGTTACAACAAGCGTATCCGCCGCGTTCTAATCAGAATGCGCCTCAGCAGAATAGATCGCAGTCGCGGTCAAATCTATCGCAGTCGCGTAATGATTCCTCTTTCCAAAGATCTTCATTAGGGTACAATCAATGTGCTTATTGTAGACAGGAGGGACACATTAAATTCAATTGTCCTGCTTTAAACGAACGTAATAGTGGTAATTCGTCTAAAGGAGGCCGTGGTGGTTCACAGCACGCATCACGTGGTAGAGGTCGTGGTGCTCAGAATGATCGCTCTGACAATTCATCAAATTCTAATAACTGTTTCGATCAACGTGGATCATCGCAAGGACGATCTGCGCAGTATAATGTAGACGATTATTACGTCGATCAGGGAACTGACGATAGTAATTACTAGGACAGCCAAAGACAAGGAGAGGGAGTGGTATCAGTTCCGGTTGATCAGAGAGGGCCTTACGTCGCAGTTGCTACATCGGGCGTCGTTGAGCCTTTTCTGTTGGACACTGGTGCAGCGAAAAGTTCTATCATGCATTCGAAAACTCCCTGGCGCACCTTTGTCTGGCTTAACAAATGTTTCCGTTGGATTCTCTGGCGCCCCCGTTAGCAATCCAGTTTCGCGCCCTTTGCCCCTTAAAATTGGGCCTCGTGAGCTCCAAGCTCCGTTGATTTTGACTACTGGTTGTGGTGAGAATCTTTTGGGTCTGGATTTGCTTAAACGTTTGTATGCAACTTTGTATTGTTCTCCTGCGGGTGTAAAGCTTACGTTAGGAGAGAGGGTAGTCTCTCCCATGTATTTGTCCCTCGATAAGCTTCCACCGGAATTGAGTTCTCTTCCTGCGTCTTTGTGGGCGACGGGTCCAAATGATGTGGGCCTACTTGATATCTCCCCTTATGTTGTTCAGTTGAAATCTAATGTGCGATTGCCACGTATTCCCCAATACCGTATCTCCCTTGATGGTGAACGAGCATTGTTAGCGATCATCTATGATTTGATCGAGAAAGATGTTATTGAGGAGACTCGGGGAAACGTGTGCAATAGCCCTGTACTGCCCATTCTTAAACGTACTGATCCTACCAAACCGCCTGTTTATCGTTTTGTTATCGATTTACGGGAGGTAAATAAAATTGTAGTTCCTCAATTCCCTGTTGTGCCTGACATCACGGCGCTACTGACTCTGATTCCAGCTACTGCTTCATGGTTCTCGGTGATTGATTTGAAAAATGCATTTTTCAGCATCCCGATTGCCGAAGAGAGCAGGGACCTTTTCGGTTTCTCTCTTGGTGGACGTAGCTTCCGGTTCAAACGCGCTCCTCAGGGCTACTGTGAAAGTCCATCGATTTACAGTCAAGCCTTGAAGGGTCAACTGGATGCGTTTAGGTTGCCGGTTGGTGCGGCTTTAATCCAATACGTCGACGACTTATTGGTGGCTGCTGATACTCAGGACATTTGCAAAATTGCTACAGTGTCGTTGCTGCAACATCTCTGTGAGTTAAATCACAAGGTGTCACCTTCTAAACTCCAATATTGTTGTCAAGAAGTAACCTATCTAGGTCACTTGTTGTCAAAGGAGGGAAGGAGATTGACCCCAGAGAGAATTGCAGCGATTGCGCGAATGGCTGTGCCACAAACCCAAAGAGATGTGCGTGCCTTTCTAGGTATCACGTCGTACTGCAGGCAGTGGATTCCTAATTTTTCATTGCTAGCGAAACCATTGGTGGCTCTTACGTGCAAGGATGTTTCAACTCCTTTACCATGGACGGAAGAATGTCAGAAAAGTTTTTCTGAATTACGTGATTCATTGTGTTCGGCTCCTGTGTTAGGTACCCCTGATTACAGCAAGCCGTTCACGTTATATGTTCACGAGAGGGAAGGTTGTGCTTTGAGTGTTCTAACGCAACCTTTTGGTGGTAAGCAACGTCCATGTGCATATTTTTCCTCGACCTTAGACCCAGTAGCTAGAGCATTGCCGAGTTGTTTGAGAGCAACTGCGGCAGCTGCGGTCTCCATCCGACAATCAGCAGGATTGGTCATGGATAATATGCTTACAGTGATGGTTCCGCATGCAGTCGATACTCTTTTGAATCGAACGAAAACTCAGCACTTGACGAGTGCGAGGTTGTCTGGGTACGAATTGACGCTCTTGGCAAGCCATATTCAGATAAAACGTTGTAATGTCCTAAATCCGGCAACTTTGTTACCAATTAGTGCAGAGTCAGATGAAGTAGCAGAACATGACTGTTACTTGCGGACAGAAGAGGAAACAAAAGGTCGTGTGGACCTTAAAAACACCCCATTGGAAGACCCGGATGGCACTCTGTATGTGGATGGGTCATGTTTTAAGTTGCCGAATGGCGATGTGACTACTGCTTATGCTGTTGTAACATTGAATACTGTTGTGGAGACTGCAAGATTGAATCAGAATTCTGCCCAAGCTGCAGAGCTGATTGCTCTCACTAGAGCATGTGTGTTAGCAAAAGGGAAACGTGTGAATGTGTACACCGATAGCCAGTATGCTTTCGGTGTAGCGCATAGTTTTGGACGATTGTGGCGAGAGCGTGGTTTCTTGACGTCGCATGGTACGAAAATACAGCATGGCCAGCTTGTGAACGATCTTTTGGATGCATTGACTTTGCCTGCGCAAGTTGCAATTGTTAAGTGTAGTGCGCATCGTAAAGTGATGGATGATGTTGGTCGTGGTAATGCGTTTGCAGATGAGATTGCTAAGGAGACTGCCCGGAACCTTAGCACTCGAATGTATGTGACGAGTTCGGTTAGGTGGCCTGCAGAATCAAGTATGTGTGAAGATACCATAGAGAGCGTGAAAGCAATTCAGAATGAGGCCACCGACACTGAAAAGACGAAGTGGAAAGAAAGTACGGGAAAGTTGGATGCGAATGGTTGTTGGATTGATTTGTCAGATCAGAAAAGATGGATGTTGCCTGATGCGTATGTGCTGGCCGTTGTGACAATGGCACATGGGTTAGCACATATTAGCGCGAAAGGCATTTGCAAGTTGCTGGCTGATGTGTGGAAGAATGATGGCATTACAAGGTGTGCTGAACGTCTGGTGAAGAATTGTATGGTGTGTATAATGTACAATCCTGGCAAAGGAACCCCAACTCCCCCTGGCAGTTTTGCTCCTCCTTCGTATCCCTTTGAGGTGATTCAATTGGACTTCATCCATATGGAGCGATGCAATAACCTGAAATACGTTTTGGTTGTGGTTTGCGCATTCTCCCGATGGATCGAGGCTTATCCTCTCAAAGACAATACTGCTTTGTCTACTGCGAAAATCCTACTGAAGGAATACTTTCCTCGGTATGGAATGCCTAGAGTCGTGTGGTCAGATAACGGAAGTGAGTTTGTTGGAAGTGTGATGAAGAGTGTGTGTAAGGGCCTTGGAATTAATCAAAAATTCCATAGCGCCAATCATCCCCAGTCAGCTGGATTGGTTGAGGGGTACAATGGCACCCTTAAACTAAAACTAGCGAAGATTCAGGCTACGACTGGACTTTCGTGGCCTGATGCTTTGCCTCTAGCACTACTGTCAACTAGGGCGACTGTACACTCCCGAATAGGGCTTAGTCCCTATGAAATAGTGTTCGGCCGTCCTGCGAATGTGTGGGGGGTTCCTAGGCCAGGAATATTCTCTGATCTTGAGTATCCGATGTTGATTGACTACTTACATGACTTGACTGCTAAACTGAGGTTAATTCACCAACAGGTTTACGACGCCTTGCCGACGCAGACGGAGGGTCCAGGCCACCAGCTCCAGCCCGGGGACTGGGTGGTTACTCGCAACTTCTCACGCAAGAACAATCTGGACCCCCGATTTACTGGACCTTACCAGGTACTCCTGGCCACGAGGACTGCCGTTCGTCTTGAGGGACGGAAAAATTGGGTACATGCTACCCATTGTAAGCGAGTCCCTATTCCTTTGCCGGCAGACCCGTGGGTAAGGAAAGGCGTTGCGTCAACAGAAACAGAAACATTGCCAGCGTTTGTACCTTTTAGCGACGCACAGCTTGTTGGAAAACCCTCGGCGCAGCAGAAAGCCACTGTTGAACACTTGTCAGCAAAAGACTCAAGACCAGATCAACCAACTGATCAGCAGGACGCTGTCTCTTCAACGGATCCTTTGTTCGACGAGCAGACACGTCCCGGGAAACATCGATATTCTTTGCGATCTCACACTAAGGACAAATAAAATTTCTTGCTTTGCTGAAATTGACAACTGCAATATCCTCGTTTCCCATGATCAATTTTGAACATTCGTATCATTGAAATTTTTATATTAAGCTTTTTCCTTGTATCTTTTTCCTTCCACAGCTGAGAGACATTGTGCTTATATATATACATATTGTGTATTGAGGGCCGTAGGGCCGCGCGCGTACTTCCTTCTGGACAGTGGGTCTTGACGCTAGGTTAAAGGCCGTCGGTTCCTAGGAACTCCTGGGGATTGACTATTGCTGCACAGAACGAAGTGCGTCAAGAAACGTTGCGGACGGTCGTAGGGAATGGCATTTTCGAAGCTGAATGATTTGGAAGGAGCTCAGGCGTACAGATTCAAGCTGCAGCGACTCAGTCGTACCAAATGTTTTATATTTCAATTGTTTGTGTTGTTTCTGACTGCTTCTGCATTTTTGACGGGTGGGGTGTATTACACTACGTCCTACTTCTTACTTGCTACACCTACTCCTACTCCTTACCCTAATCTTACCACTACTGCTTCTCCTCATTCCTTTCATATGTTACCGGAACACGAGCAGGCTAGACGTGTAGAATTCCGCAACAATTCCTTTATTCAGCTCCTCCATCAGCATCAGTTAGTGGTTAACACTACTAATTGCTGGGTGTGTGGGTTGATGCCACATACTACGGGTAAGGGAATTCCATATCTGGTGTTACCGTATAGTTCCCAAGGGTCAGCTCGAGCATTCCAAACAATGTTTCGAAGCGCACTGGGTTTCCACCCCACTCAAGAACAACGTTCCCCCTACTCTGGTCCTACCTCGTATCAGAGGCTGCTATCGATGGCAATAGAGGATATGGAAGATGAGATCCATGATCCTTTTCTTATCCCTGAAGAAGAGGTACAAGCCTATAGGGTCCTAAGTAGAGGGGAATATAGTATGTTCACTAGTGAAAAGCAGCTTAAAAGCTCGCCTCCAATATGGGTCGTACCCCACACTGGTAATCTTTGTCTTATGGGTCGTGGCTCGCAAGCCCCACTTGGAGCAAGTGCTTGCACTGAAAGTTACGTTCTGCCAATGTTCTCGTCCCCTGTGTTTCTGGCTGCCAAGGGTACCTACTTTATTTGTTATGATCGTGCATACACATGGTTGCCCGCAGACTTCATGGGCTCATGTTTCATTGCAAATCTGTTGCCTCCGACGTTCACTGTAGATGCCGATTATCATAAGACTAGAGTTGTACGAGGCGTAATTAGCGAAGAGGATACTGCCGGTCAAGAAGCAGGAGACTTTTTCAAGGGTTTCCTCCCGTTTTGGGGACCTATGGTTAATAGTAGGAACCTGAGACAGTTGACTCGAGTGGTAGAATCGACAGCTAATATTACTGCCAGTGCCCTTAGTAATATCACCACAGAACTTCAGGCGGAGAGACTTATGACGTTACAAAACCGTATGGTTTTAGATGTCGTCTTAGCAGATCGCGGTGGGGTATGTAAGGTGATCCATTCGAGCTGCTGCATTTTCATTCCAGATAATGCTCCTACTGTCTATCAAGCCATCTCGAAGTTGCATAAGATCTCCGAGTCCATACACGTGGATGTAGGGGATTGGACGCTACTTGGATGGTTTTGGGGCCTAATGTCGACTTGGGGTTGGAAGATTCTGATGATCATCGGGGTTGTGGTAGTGTTCCTGTTCACGTGTTGCCTTTGCGTGCAGTGTGGTCCTGCCTTATGTGGCCTCTGTGCTACAACGTGTATGAGACAACCATCTGTTACCAAGGGGACTCGGTTGGACAGAGCTATGCTACAACAACATCTCGATGGTCTGATGAATATCGAATATGATTCCGACTAGTGCTTGCCTACATGAGGGCAAAAGGAGCGTCTGAGGTTCCGTGACAATTGTAAGTGGTGTTTTCGACTCGCACGAATATGGTCGAGTCTGGTATCTATGAACCGCAAATGACGAGTTTAGTAAGTGTGCGCAGTTTCGCTGTGCTAACTTAAACCGTTCGTTTGTTATGTGGGTTTTTCATCTGTACCCACGGGTTCCATCTTAGATACGGCATCCATTTTGTCTCTTGCCCTCAAGTAGCCAGCGAACGGACGCTGTCCGCTTCGCGACCCTGGGACTCCCAAGATATTTGCGGAAGACACATGTTCTTTGTAAGTGTCTTTATGACGAGGGGGTTGCTGCTGTAAGGCAGATGGCGCCGCTCGAGGCTCATCTTGCCGCACGGACTTATTGTCTCAGCCGTGCATCTCATTAGGCACATCCCTTTGATGCCTGTATCTCGTGTTTCTCGATACCTCCCCTTTTACACCCTTTCCGATCTCCCCACTGTCTCCGTCTTCCTCTGCACCTGTCTTCGTTCTTATTTCGATCTACTTTACTGCTGACTGGAATTCGCTAATGGTGGGAAGATGGGTTTTTACAGTTGGGAACCGCCAAATGTTTCCGTACTTATGTTCCGGACCTTGTGTGTTTCAAAGTGACCAAAGCGACCCCTCTGGGGGCTAATTGTGGGAACCGGGTTGTAAACTTTTGTGTAACATGTTATCCTATGGGTAAAAACTGTATAAAAGGAGCGATCCACAGAACCAATTTGAAGCAGTCTCCCCGAACTACACTCGATGTACTTCCTGTGACTTCTGTGTTCCCTGCAGCAAATAAACCTTGAATCTTTGACGCCGAAGGAAGTGTCCCGTGTCTCTGTGACTTGTACGCCGGAGCAGGTTACCCACGAAGGTTTCAGGTGTTGTGCCCTGGCACCGCTGGGTCCAAAAGAACCCAGTCCTTCAAGCGTCTCACCAAATATACCACAGGGCGAGATGTATCCGTTCTTAATATTCCTACATTTATTATCATCCCCTCTGCTCACTTTCTTCATCCTCTTTTTATTTAATTTGATTGATTGTTTGATAACATTTCTTATGTGAGCACCATCAGATGAGCTTCTTGGTGCGGATTCGAAATAAGTTACCTAAAGCGTGTGTATTTTAGAAACCTTTAGGAAGTGGCCAATGGGGTCACTTCAAAAAGACGGCAAGCACTCAATTTCTTTGCCTCTGTATCTCTCCCTCTTGGCTATACTCTAATCAAACCTGCATTGTCCTGTTCACTATATCTCATTTCTTATATATCCGTCTACCTTCCACATATTGGCTCCTTTCCTTCCGTTTACTAGGATCTTTCTTTTGATATCTGCTCATCCCCGACTATAATCTAGCTGCCCCTGCATTGCCCCCTCCTTTTACGGCCTCTCTCTCCCTTTGCTCACCTTTAACCTCTTTAGCAGTGGAAGAATCATGTGGTTGAATTGCAGGGACGATTCCAATTGCTATAGTACCTGAACAATTATAGTAACAAGCCACACGGAAATGGGAGGAATGTTGGCCTGTTTTAAATTATACAACCATGTGTTCATTGTTTTTATCAAATGCTTTATTACTCTCCAATTCATTCAATATTCAACAGGTGATTGTTTTTCTGTGCATTTTCCATATCCTTCATCATAACACAATAAAGATTTCTTTTGTATAACAGCCAAGTTCCTAAAAATAGTGAATCTCAGTTCCAAATCAAATCACCAACTATGGATAGCTTTTAACTGTATCAAATCCCTGAAGCTCACCAAAACGGGTTGGGATCTCAGCGGCTAAAGTCGGCCCGGGGAGGGGAGTCACATGCTCCTTTACCCCCAAAAATGTGACAGGCCCCAGAAGATGGGGTCCCAGGGGCCGAAATTGGCCCGGAGAAGGGGCAACCTCCCCCCCCATAAATATAATGCCAGGCCCTGGGGGAAGGGCTCCGGGGGACCAAAATTGGCCCAGAGAGGGTTCCACCTGTCCCCTCCTCCATAAATATAATGCCAGGCCATGGTGGATGGGGTTCCCGGGCCAAAATCGGCCTGGGGACCCGGCTAATTGTATATATGTAGGTTCCTGGAATTTAGGAGTCATACATTTTTTAGTTCTTTATTGATTGCCAAAACAAAAAGAAGACAAGGAACAGCCGACACATGTTTTTCCAATTTGGCGAATGCCAAGGGCTTTTTCAAGGCACATAGTCTTTATAAAATATGAATATCCAATAGTTGTCCAGAAGACAGGCTAGAGAGGTGAAAATCGCTTCAGTCCGGTGGCAGTCAAAAGCTACCAAATATGTTTACTTTTCAGTCAAGTTGCAGATTTGTAGAGCGGGATATTTCTCAAAGGTGCTCCTCACTACATGCATCTGTGGTGACTTACCCAACTCATGTGCTGTCGTGAAAGCGGAGGGCAGCCCGTCATCCTCGATCACAGAGCAGCTCCTCTTCGGGTCACACATAGTGCCAACATCTGCCATTCCTAAAGTGTCACAGGTCTTGGAGCCACACAGGTCCTGTCAGAACGAAGGATGATATAGGGTTAGAATGCAATAGGAAACAATGCATGTTAGAAAATGGAATCAGTGACTATCAGAACATTTTAATAACAATATATTCCCTTGTACAAAACCTTCCTGAGACTCCAATATACTGAACATAGAAATTCTCAGTCTCAGGACGTCACTCTTTCAGTGAACCCAAGCAGATATACAACAAGCATTGGCAAAGCCAATATGTTTCGCCTTTGAGACCTATTGGTATTGCATTTCACCATTTTTTAAGCACCCAGATCACACATGCATGCACCTACAAAATGACACAAGCACTATTTTTCATTTTTCTTACCAAACCAAGTTGGATCAGTAGCTAAAATAAAAAGCACAAAGCATTTTTAAAAATTTTGAAACACAAAAAATGTTGGGAGAGAAGCAACAGGGTGGAGATCCAAAGCAACATGGAGGAGGCTGAAAAGCCAGAGTAACATGAAGGCTTGCAGGGGTGGAAGAAAAGCAACACAGTGGAAGGCAGGAGGGACTGGAAAGGAACACAGGGGTGGACAGGAAAGTAACACCGAGGGAGCAGGTGGGGGGAAGTAACACAAAGGGTGTTGTTGTCAATGGGAAGAAGCACTAAGGTGGGTGCAACAGGAAGGGTCATGGAGAGCCACGCAGAGTGTAGGGGGAAAGAAGTACTCATGATCATTAGTTCGAAGGTGGATGCACTCTCATAGAGTACTTAACAGAAAACTAAAAAAGTTGTGTTTGGAAAGCCAGCAGTGTAAGAGGAAATGCCAACCAATCAAAGCAAGAGGAAAGAGATACTGCCTCCTGGGAGGGACAACCGCAAGAATGACAAGCTGAGACACAAAAAATAAGCAGACAGGTGGAGTGGCAGGAAAGTCAACCAATGATAAACAGTGAGATGACTTTAATCACCTGTACATCCTTGGTAAGCCACAATATGCCTCGCAACAGGCAGTGCATGCACGGTCTAGTATGCTTGACCTTAAAAGGTATGAATTATTGGAAAATATTGAGTTGAGAACCAGAGTATACTAATGATACTTGCCTGGAAGGGAAATCCCACCATAGTGCCTAAAATAAATGAACACTCCTCTGCACCAAAATACACTTGTATTGCTCCTGGCTCTTACAGGTGATATCTGTTTGGTCCTAGGCACATCAGCTCATGACAAACCCTTGCCACCCCAATCCACAAAACAGACATCAAGAGCTATATAAACCCAGATCACACTATGGCAACACTAATCCATCCTCTGTTATAATTCACTGATTCTACTCATCACCTGACCGCAGGTCCTCCGATGAGGAGCTAGCCTGTCCAAGAGCGAACCTACTTTGCCATCAGCATCAAATTCTCACATGTTCCACCAATATGAATAATAACACCAACCTACTCATACTTTAAGGTCTGGACTATCTCCTTGAATGTCCTCATGTTACTGTTAATCGTAAATCTTCACATTTTCAGGTTATGTTATTATGGAAAATCTAAGGCTTCTTCTTGTCTTCCATCTTTATTAATATTTATATTTGTCCTTTGACTACCCTCATCCGGTCACTTTGATTTAAGGGTTTTGAAAAGTGCAGGCATATCCCATGTTGGCTATTACAGAGCACTAAAAAGAGTAGTAGGGAATCCAAATAGTGCAGCAAGGAGCAATAGTAGGTAGAATCCGACCCAGGTTACAAGGTGATACAAAATGGGATGATGGACAGAGCGTTTGAGCAAATCAAACACTCACCCCCCAGTCAACTGATCTGGTTTTAATCCATCACCATTCTTTAGCTCACTCTGCCACCCTAGTTCAGACATGGCCATATGGAAATCAGTCTGACCCTGTGCCTCATGGGAACAGTCCAGCCCGAACTGCCAAGCCATGTCTTCCCTGGACCGGAAGCAAGCGTCCTGGGGCCGGTTTCGGGTTCATAACCCTCATCAGCCAGGCTATCTTGAATCCAGTGGCAAAGTGATCATGGAACTCACGTCTGAGCATACCCTGCCTCATGGAACAGTCCAGGGTATGCCAAGACGTGGGTCCCTTGCTCACTTTGCCACTGGATTCAAGCTAGCCTGGCTGATGATGGCTGATTAGCCACAAACCGGTCCCAGGATGCTGGTTTCCGGTCCAGGGAAGACATGACTTGGCAGTATGGGCTGGACTGTTCCCATGAGGCACATGGTCAGACTGATTTGCATATGGCAATGTCTGAACTGGGGTGATGGCGTGAGCTAAAGAATGATGATGGATTAAACCCAGATCAGTTGACTGGGGGTGAGTGCTTGCATTGTTCAACACTCAGTCCATCATCTCCTTTGGTAATTGCTTTGTTCACCCTAAGTTGGCAGGGTATGCCGAGACGTGGGTCCCTTGCTCAATTTGCCACTGGATTCAAGCTAGCCTGGCTGAAACCGGTCCCAGGATGCTTGTTTCCGGTCCAGGGAAGACATGGCTTGGCAGAAAGGTGTAATGATAATAGAATGGCGGTTAGAGAAACAAAAGAACTTGGTAATGGTTATGAATACCCAAAATAGATTTTATTTAACAAGGTTGAGGTTGGGTATCCGACACCACCTTGTAACATTTCCAAAAGGGGAAGCATGGTCAAATAATGTACCCAAATGCCTCTGTGATGGGAAGGCCATACAGTCAACTTTTCACCTCATGTTATTACCTCATGTTTTGTAGATTGTTTGGAGACATCAGAAAGTGTTAACTGTGCACCCTATTCTTACTGGAGCAATTCATGTTTTATCAAGATGCATTTAACTTTTTGTGTGACCTAGTAAATGAAGCAATCTGTTATACTGTTTATAATTTTATTACATGCAAAATTATGAAAAGAAATACTCTGATCTCCCTGGATAATTTAAGGCATGAATATGACTAACTGTTCTCCCTGGATAATTTAAGGCATGAATATGACTAACTGAATATCTTGATCTGTACTGTGAGTCTGGATATGAGTTTTTAGGGCAGGATAGCCTTATTTTTAAAGTGATTTTATGAATTCAAAGTATTTTTTGTACTACTGTTGCTCACATTACTGATTAGCACAAGATTTGCACAAAGCGTTGTATGCACAAGTACCATTGTACTTCATAATGGCTACTAATCATCTTGTCATGGCCACATATTGACCATGTACATTTCTAAAGAGCCTTTGCACAAGTATTGTTTTGCATTTTGTGACTGATAGTTATTTGTATATTGGTGTTTTTTAAAAAGTATTGCCTGTACAGCATGGACATTTTTTAATACTTTTACGGATTTCACAGATCTGAAAAAAAAAGAATATTTTGGTTTGATGTGATAGATCTCTTGCTACAATTGAGATTCATACAACAATAGAAAACGCACACATCTACAACATTTAGAGACAATGTTGAAAGAGACACATTTTCTTTAGTTGTATCTAAATTTAAGACGGCTTGATAGTGTTTTCATACAGAGGAGAATTATATGCCACAATTTCGGTCAGAAGATTGTTTAGGACTTGCCACCCTGTTTAGCTCACCTGAATTTTGTAAATAGCAAAAGTTTACCAGAGAAAAAGTGAAGTTAAGGGCCTGGTTCATACTTTGAAAATTGTTGTGCCTTTGTAGTGGCTGATTTGTGAAAGCAAATACAGAGAGCTTTGAAGATGTTTTTTTTTAAAGTCAAGTAGATTGAATTATATGTGCAACAGGTTCCTATTTTCAGAACCCAAAGGTTGACCTAGCAGCTGCATTTTGAACATTTTGTAATCACTGCTAACATTTGACTCACAGCCCTAGATGAGTTGCATTGTAGTAAGCAATTTTTTGTAACTCTCCAGCCACACACACCACAGTATTACCAAACATATTCAAAAAAGATTAACCAAATGCACGCTACAAGCTCTGAGAGTGTCCTGGAATCAGATCATACTGGGAGGCAATCATGAAAACAATCACATACATTAGTGGGGCCCCTGTACCACCAGAACCCAAAAGATGTCTCCTTAACATATGGGAAGTCGCAGATCTCAATCGTAAAACCCAAGACTAGGCGACACTGGGTATGACAATTGCGAAACACAACATTGCTAAACACTGGGGAGGGCAAAATTCCCAACATATACGGAATGGTGAATTGATATGGACTGGGTTATGGTCGCCGCAAAGGCGGTATATGTACATACAGGATACCACAAGAAATTCCATGGCCTGTCATGTAATCTGCAAGACCAGAGTATGAAGATACCCGTACCCGACAGAAGTGCGCCCCATACCAATTTCAATATAGCACTCTAAAGACCAATGTTAACCTGTTATAAGCTACTATTGTTTACAGCAATTAATACATCCCTGAGGTATTTAGACTTTAACTATTTGGAAGCGTAGCACTATTTTGCAGTATGTAACATGTTGCATAATGTGTGTATTAAAGAGCAATAACATTATTTCACTGCTGCTGTGACATTTGCAAACCACTCAGAGATCCGCAGTGTAATTTATCACTGTTATACAAGGAACCCTCACTATAGAATAATAAGATATGATTACCTCATATATATGCCGTATTTAAATGTAGAATAGGGTATTTAGGCTATTTATACTATGTCAAACATGTCACAAGTGTTTATTATGGTTGTGTCAGAGCTAATACAGCAATAATGTATTAATGTGTGTCTGTGTGGTGTATAAGTTAATTTGTGCAAATAAATGGCAAATAACTCAATTAGATCACTACATTCACTGAAGTTGTTGGACCTGGCCCTTTTTGCAGTGTTATCCCCAAACTTTTTGCCTTCCTCTGTCTATTTCTCTGAACTTTAGCTTTGTCGGCTTTAGGACTCTGGGCACTTCACCACTGCTAATCAGTGCTAAAGTGCATTTGCTCTCTCCTCTAAAACATGGTATGATTGGGTTCTCCAAGATTGTCATATTTGATTTTCTAATAAGCCCCTTGTACAGTGCACTACACATGCCCAGGGTCTGTAAATCAAATGCCACTAATGGGTCTCCAGCACTGATTGTGCCACCCACATGAGTATCTATGAAAACCTGCCTCAGGACTTCCACGTCAGAGCGTATGTGTGCAGTTTTAAACTGCCATGTCTACCTGGCAAGTACACCTACTTGCCAGGTCTAAACCTTTCCTTTTAGTACATGTAAGGCACCCCTAAGGTAGGCCCCAGGTAGCCACTGGGCAGGGTATTTAAAAGGTAGGGCATGGGCTTTTGAGATTTACATGTCCTGGAAGTGAAAAACTGCTATATTCGTTTTTCACTACAGCAAGGCCTATCTCTCCTGTAAGTTAGCATTGGATCTGCCTTGTAACACTTTACAAGTGTTTCTTACAATTGGGATCTTATTGAAAATTGGAGTTTGGAGTCTCCTGACTCACAATTTAAAACCACATCTTTTAGTGAAGTTAGTTTTTAAAGTCCAAGATTGAAAATGCCACTTTTAGAAACTTGGCATTCTCTTAATTTAACCATTCAGTGCCTCTGCCTGTCCCAAGAATATATGTCTGAGTCAGGGTGACAGCTGGGCTTTGTGAATTCACTCTAGACAGTCACAAACAAAGGGAGCTGAGGTGTGTTCTGCATATCCTGATGCCCCATCACCAGGTTGATGAGTCTTACTGCACTAGAGTGGTGGGAGGATTTGACACTTGCATTTGAATAGGGCTATGCCCGCACCAGACAAGGTAGCTGCATACCCCCTGTAATGTGTCTGGAGCCAGGGCCAGAAAGGGCAGGGTCTCCCTACCTCAAAGACAAAAATGGGTATAAGTACTGGCCATCTGGCACCATATACTCAGAACACTTCTGGATGGAAGAAATCCCATCAGGAAGAAGAACTGTAGTGCTGCCAGGGGTGACTGTCACTTTGATGCTTGCGTTGCTGTGTGTGCCAGCTACCTGCTGCTTCTTGCCTGGGAGTAGGAAGACTGGACTTTGCTTGTTACATCCTGCTTTTTAAGGTTCTACAAGGGCTTGACTGAGCTTGCTTCCTGTTGCTGAAGTCTCAGGGACATCAAAGACTTCACCTGCATCTTGCGACCAGCACCTGGGCTCCTCTGCTGGTAGTCCTGACCTGCCAAGTAGTGGTGCCACATCAAGTCCTGGGCCCTTGGAGGATAATTTGGTGCTACAACCAAGAAACTGGTGCATCAACTCCAAATTGACAGTTCAGAACCGTTGTATCCCTGCAAAACTGATGCATCGCAGCTGCCTGCTCCAAAGCCATGGACACCGATCGCTGAGGGTATGACACCACAACCTCGACTTCAAAGCAGCCCTGCTGTCTTTGCAGCAGTGCCTCTGATGAACTGCTGCAGTGTGAGTCTCGACAACCTGCCACCAACATCTGTGGTGCACCGTCTTAACTACGACGAATCCTGGCCCTGTGTGAATCTTGATCGACACATCAACTCTTGTCCAGCAATTTGACTTTAATGCCAAAAAATCGACGCTTCACGCTCTCGACATTGACACATCGTCGACACTAGGTCAGCTTTAGGAACCAAGACCTTCTACAGCAACCGCCGCATCACCTTCTCTGAGCAACACATCGTTCTAGATTGGCAAAGCTGAAACAATCCTGCACCACCTTAAGGAACCGATGCCTCACCTGCATCCGCAATGCCTCACCTCCTTTGCGTGATGCATCATCCTTGATTTCCGACACATTCAAGGTACAGTAAGGGGGGGTCTCTTGTGATTACTGTACCTGGCCCATGCTCAATCGCAGTTGGACTGAACTTTTGGATTTTCCCCGCTCAAGCTTGACCAGACAGCCCCAGTTGGAGCTATAGACTTCTAAACATTGCTTTTTTATTTAATCTTTGAAAATTCATATCTTGGCTTGTGCATATTGGAGTTTTATTGCTTTGGTCTTGTTTTACTCATATAAATATTGGCTATTTTTCTAAACTGGGGTGGAGTACTTTTGTGGTGTTTTCACTGTGTTACTGTGTGTGTGGATGTGTGTGTGTGTGTGAACACATTTTTAAACATTTTATTTTAGCCTAAATGCTCTGAGCCAAGCTACTAGAGGGTGAGTACAGGTAACCTTAGTGTGTACTACACTTACCCAGACTAAAGTGCGGGTCCCTACTTGGAGAGGGTGCAAACCACTCCCAATTAGAGAACCCATTTCTAGCAGAAGTGATCTGCAATTGCCCCATAAATAAATGTATGTTGTAGATAAAACTGTTCTGGTAATAATACTGTTTATTTATCGAGATCTCCTAAAGGGAAAAAAAATAATTTAAACTACTTGAATAGTTGCACCAGACCCTAAAATTATCATGGATGTCTGGGACTTCTTAGCACCCACTTATATGTCAGAAGAGAGCAAATTCTAATAAATAGAGTATAAAATATCATTTAAGTTTGAAAATGTATGTGAAATATAAGGAGAATAAAAATTCAAAATTTGGAAGAAATAAATTACCGCCTCCTGGAACCATATCCTCTGCATGCCTCTCGGGCAGGAGGCCATTGGCAGACGAAAATATCCTGGCATCTGTTGCTTGACCACCAATGTTTCCATTTTTATTAAATGGAAAGATAGGCACTACAGCTACAAAAATATGCGGAAATTACCTTCCTTTTTCAGGATCATCAGTTAGGATCCATGCTTGAAAGGTGGACTGAATCCATCCAAGCACACAACAGAAAGGTTACCCTCATCTTCCTGTTTGAAAGCAAGAAAGCTTTTGTGGTGCCAACAGACTTCTTAAAAGTCTTTGGGCCTTATTTATGAAGGCCTGAGTCACTTTTGCGCCGCTGTTGTGTCACTTTTAGTGGAGGAGTGGTGGCGTACATAATGCTCCATGTTCCGACATATTTCCGAAGTGATGCATCTAGGCAGATGTCACTTCGTAAATCCCTGCACTACTTTATACCTGCGTCAGGTATAATGTATGCAGGGTGGGCGTTCCCCCCGCAAGAAAGGGTTGTAGAAGTGGAGAAGTGAAAACTATGAGATGTCTCTGTGCCACTTCTAGGACGCCAATGCATTAAACCTTGCGGCTGCTTCATGGCAGTCGTAAAGGTGATGCAGGCCCTTTCACATGGGGCTTGCCCCATGTGAAAGGAACATTGCTGGAGTTGCGCCACACTTCCAACACAACTCCAGCAATGCACCACTTTTGTGCTGACTGACAGATACGTCAGTAATACTAACGTATCTGTCATTCCTTGCGACAGGGTGCGTCATACAGTAAATATGACGCATCATTCGTGTCGCAGGGAGCGTGAACTGAGAGGTGTTGCAATGCTGCTTTCATGCAGCAATGCAACACTTCTCATAAATTAAGCCCTTCAAGTCTGTGGTGAGGGGAATACTGCTGAAAAGCCTCAAAGTTTGTGCGGGCTTCTAGATCTGCCATGTAGTAGATCCTTTCCACTCAAAAACAGCCCAACTTTCAGATTCTGTCAATGGAGCCATCAACATCCAAGGTGTCATTCTTAAAGCCACAGACATATCTCTACCTTGCCCTGCTATTTATTTAATATCCATGTGAACCATTTAACATGGATGTTAAAACAGTAATAGGTGCACCTCAAACTGTACACTCTCAGAGCCAAGATTTACTGCTGGTTGAAAAACTAGGCAAACATGTGGCTTGATTAGACTATATGTTCTTCTAAATAAAAGTGAAATACCTCAGCTTTGACTAACCCAAGAAATTGATACTAAGTCTTGCCCTCAAAGAAGCATATTATCAATTACTGCCAATGGAATAGCTTCTAGAGTATAAATGCTCCTACCCACCGCACAAAATGTAAGAGATGCTGGAGTGCTGTTTGATACTGATTTAATGTTCACCCCTAAACAATACCTTGGTGAAGCCGACAACCTGCAGTCATATTTGCCCTAGACAATTCTTCCGCTTCTCAAGTCTGACTACAGAGGGGAAACAACCTTTAAAACGCAACTTTTACACCGCACTACCATTACAACAAAACTTTTACAACGCAACATCCATTACAACGCATGCATTTACAACACAACCATTACAACTCATGACACTACAACGCACACCACTACAACGCATGACATTACAACGCAGTCATTACAACGCATACCATTACAACGCATAGCATTACAACACATAGTACCCTTACACTATCAAACACTTACCCTACTGTTGCACCCCCTGGAGTTAGAATAGTAATTTTGACCCCTACACTATCCACCACTTACAGTACTGTTGCACCCCCTGGAATTAGAATAGTATTTTTTACCCCTACACTATCCAACACTTACCCTACTGTTGCACCCCCCTGGAGTTAGAATAGTAATTTTAACCCCTACACTATCCAGCACTTACCTTACATGCAATGTAATGTTATGCGTTGTAATGGTATGCGTTGTAAAGGTAGTATGCGTTGTAGTGGAATGCGTTGTAAAGGTAGTTTAAAAGAATTCATTGTAATGGCATGCGTTGTAATGGTATGCGTTGTAATGGATGTTGCGGTGTAAAAATTGCGCTGTAAAGGTAGGCGTTGTAAAAGTATGCGTTGTAACGTCATACATCCACTACAGACTGGTGTAGATGGCTGCCCTGGTGTGGATGCACTTAAGCCCTTTTTTGAGTCCCCCAGTATTTAACAATCCTCTGTGCAACCACCTTCTTTTTCAGGAATCACAGGTGATGCAATGTTCCCACACCCGCTAATTACCAGGTTTTCTGAAGACCATACCTTCACAAAAAAAGTCCCAGTGAATTCCCGAACGTACTCATTTTGGTGTGGAAAGCATCAACATTACTGCCAGGCTGCCAAGGATACAAATTGAGGCAGCCATAATGTATATGAACCTACCAATAGGCACCCACGGTGAAATAGCCTTGAAAATGACCCACCTACCAAAACCTGCTTAGTGTGAGAATCATTTCCAAACTTCTGTACATCACACACAACTAATCAACCAATTAGTCTTCAAATCACTCCAACGAGCACACTTGAAGTATTATGGAAGACCTAGAGGCTAAAGTGAACACCGGGCTTTCAAGGGAGCATCACAAAGTGGGGGGGCAGTAACTGAAAAGAATCGGACAGGTGATATTCGCTTGGGTCTGAGCGCACCCCATCTTTCCTCCCAGCGGTTTCTCCCCCAAAACTCTGTTGAATGCTCCTGTATATTAAAGTGGCTTAAAGTTTGCATGCATTGCTCTATACAACTTCAAAATAAATACACATCTCTAAATGTTATGTGCGATTGTGCCGGACCCATTTTTAGAGTGTTGTGCTGGCCAATAACGTCACTTAACTAAGGGTACAGGGGTAATGTGACAGTCTGTATTTGAAAACACAGCTAATGCTACCAGAAGACAAACGTTTGAAGAGTCCCTTTGTTAGTCATTTTCAATCTAACCTCTCCCAATATTTATAAAGGGGCTGCAGTGTGTCAGAGTAGGTAAGGGAATACAGGAAAAAGTAGTTCGTACTAGAAGCGTATAGATTACTAACTTTAGCAAGCAGTAAATGCGAACTAAAAACATTTAGTGTCAAAAACTCATTGACACAAAACAAATTGGGCTCATACAGGACACGCGGGCGAAAAACACCCAAGACGCAAACCGAAGGGAAAAAGTGACAGCAAAGCTTACATTCTTTGAAAACCATATATTTCTAAACACAGTCTACTGTATGCTGTCGACAGTGATACCACTTTTTGGACCAGCAAAATAAATGTACCACAAAGAGGGTATGTTTGTTGTTTGCGCTCAGGACGAGACATGTCTCCTCTTAAGTAGTAAGTACAGCCTCTTGTTCCATCTGAAGATGGCACCTGTGTGGTCTTCGGGGCAGAGGAACAACATAACCATTTAACTGAAGTCGTTGAACCAATAAAAGACATCCTCCTTCAACATGCCACATTTTTACTTTGACTGAGGTGGCAAAAGAAGAATGGCGAAACATATATCAACACACAGCTTTACAGCCGCAGGCTTCCCAAGAATGCACACAGGTAGGGGGTGTATGCCACTAATAAGCTGCCGAGCTGAGACTCCTGTGAACTGGGTTCTAATCCTGATGTTGACATTTTGTGATTCGGAGCAAGTGACTTCATCTCCCTATGCCGGAAATTGTGGACATAATTTACAAAAATATATGAATGGGTATAATATAGATTATATGCATTAAAAGTAAGTATACTGTCCCAGGTACTCCAATCACATCCATCGCCGATTTTGTAACTACTCGGCTACCAGAGATTTAATCTACGGAAGTTTTCCACTGTATGGTGCTTGTAGTAGAAATGTTTTGTTTAAAATTACATGCATGTCTAAGTAAACTATTGAGACATTTTAGGGATTGAAAAACATTATGCTCCTTTTTTATGTTCTCTGTGCAGTACGAACACAGGAAATATGAACCTCTGCCTATGTTGAGTGGGCAGATTCAGTGTTACACGTCCCTGAAGCAGCAGGCCAATGACTAATATATTTTCCAACAATGACGTGGCAGGGTTTTGCACATGTTCAATTATGAACAACTGGTAAAAATAAGTTCCATAACACTGTCACAACATTTGCACAATGTTGAGTAAATGCATGTAGACAGCCATGCACCTGGAGTTAATTACAGACTTAAGGCAATGCTACCCACATGAAATATCTTCCCATACAGAGCAGATGCATGCAAAGCGGTGGGCTGGGGGCTGTACTCGTCGCCTTGCATCAATAGTTATACCTTTTCATACTTCGCCTCTGGGCAAGTAAAGCGTTTGTTAATGGTGGAACAGCTGACAGAGATTTTGAAAACAAGCAGAGCCTGGAAGAATTACTACCAATGATACATTTGAGATGCCTGAAGGTTTACTCAGAGCCACAGATATGTTCAGAGTCCATGTCCTGTCTCTGCCAACAATATAGTAAAAACAAGCATTTTCAATGCAATCGGTCTCGCATTTGTGAGAGTTTAAGCTATTGGTATTGTAAATGACAATGCAATTTATTTATGTGGTTTTAAAACCAGCACACATAAAAATGCATTGTTATTTATAATGCCAATAGATTAAACTCTCACAAATGCAAGACCACTTTAATGGTGGCCCGCCCCTTTCTTGACACTCTGCTCGCCGTATTAGGTTACAGTGAGCAGCATGTGAAGAAAGGGGCGCTGCCAACGTTAACGTGAACGTGCGATATGGGGTGCTTTTACCCAAAAATGAAAAATAAATAAACAAAGGTTCTGCAGCACGGCTGCTAAAGTTAAAGTGGACTGTGCTGGAAAATTAAATAAATAAAAAAAGCCTGTTTGCTATAGTTTAAGCGGACCACGCTGCAAATTAAATAAATGAATAAGCGTGGCCACTATAGTTAAAGTGGCCCTCAGCCATTATGTTTAAAGATATAAAAGTGGGCAACGTGCTGCCTTGTAGGAAAGCACATTTTGGGTGGAATAGTGGAAGATCATTAAAGAAAATAGTGCTCACAGACCTGATAAAGCAGAATGTCAAACAACATAAGTAAAAAGTCCGTCCCAGTCCATATGGGAGATTACCAATTCAGAAAAGGAGGTACCAAGGATGGAATACTAAGCCTATTTATCAATCAAAAGCACCGATTTTGAAAGGACACTAACAGAAGCCAATTGAAAATATGGCAGAAAATGGGCAGAGCTTCTTATTCCATACCTTAATACAGCATGAATAGCAGAGCAATACATGCACTGCCCAGACTCGACCTGAAAATACGAGCCAAAACAAGGCAAGTTAGGTAAAAATGGAGTGAAGCAAACACAAGGAGATTATGGACGAAGCGCTAAAACTTTTCAGACACCCACCCCCAGTCATAGATCTTAAATATTAAACCTATTTGTGAGGTGATTTCTGTCGAATATGGGCTTTTTTACTCATGCTTGGGTATGCTTTCATATAGTGAATTAATGGGATGAGGAATGTTTAGGGAGGTAATGTCTGGATTACTTCCAAGTAATGTTGATTTATTTTGATTCCTATTCCTTGTCCCTCCCCCCTCACTCCCTTCTTGGTTTGGGAGTGGTTTGGAGGTTTGGCATTGTCAGGACGTTTTGTTTTCTCCTTTCCCCTTAAACAATGAAGGGGATGCTTTTTGTTTTTTAATATAAAGGTGCTTGTTTTGGGCACTAGGGTGAAGATTTCATCACAAAAGTCTGAAGTATTGGAGGCAGATAATAAGAATTAGTATTGAGGAATGGTGGTGGAAACAAAGGCAGATGGAGAAGTATTATCAGGAAAGACAGGAGAGGGCAGAGGCTAATAAGAGAAAGTGTTATTGAAGTAGTTTGAAGATAGCAGAAGCAGACAGGAACACGTCTTAATAATGCAGGTTGAGGATAACAGTGTCAAAAAGGCAGATACTTAAAGAAATATAACACAAGAGGATTTCCAGGAATGATGTTCTCAATGCTTCTCCCTGAGTCAAGTAAAGGGAAGAAAGTTAAGTACGGGTTCACAATGTCAGACTTCCAGGCTATTTCATTAAACATAGGCTACACAAGCACAGAAGAACTCCTTAAAACTTCTAAGAAATAAGACAAAAACAGTAGCAAGACACTCCAGCAATCAAAAAAGTGACTCAGTCCACTTATGAAATCCATAGAGTGCACAGTGCTAGTGTAAACTTATGAATAAATAGTGCATAGAAGTGTGCCCTGACATGTTTCAGCCATCCTCAGCCTTTGTAAAATTGGATATAAAACTACTCACCAAAGGGAGAGGTTTAAATGCTTACAAAGCATATGTAGACTTTTTTTAAGGCATATAGGACCCGATGTAGGTAAATCTGATTTACAGACTCTAGAATACCGAATTTTACCGATTCAGTATTCTAGATTCGGTAAATCAGATGTAGGTAAAAAATTGGTAATTTTTGCAGAATCTGTATGATTTTTTACCAAATACCGATTAAGTAATTGACATTGATTCCTATGGGCCTTGAGGCCCATAGGAATGAATGTCAATTACCGAATTGGAAAATACTGATTAGGTAAAATGACCGATTTTACAAGGGGGACAGGGTGTCACTTTGACACCCTGTTGCACCCCTGATTCAGGCTTGTGTGCCATGTGACGGACATACATGCCCTTAGGGCATGTCTGTGCGCCACATGGCACAGGTGTACATGCACAGATGTGCATGTACACAGGTATTCGTTATTTACCACCAAATAGTATTTGGTGGTAAATAACGAATCGGTAAAGGCCTGTGGCACAGTTTAAAGTGCCACCTACATCTGTATTTACCGATTCGGTAAATTTATCGATTCAGTATTTTACAGAATCGGTAAATTTACCGAATCGGTAAATATACCGATTCTGTAACTATGAGGCCCCCTACATGTCAAACAGCAAATACCGGTCGGTAATGGCAGAAATCGGCCGTTACCGACCGGTATTTGCCGTCCTATATCTGGCTCATAGTTCTATATACAAATACTTTTATTTATAATCCAATATTAAATCAAACTGCCATAAACATTGTAGATGCTTGACAAAACAGCACATCTCATTATCTAATATTATAATGAACAGCTCAAAACTCATTACATTTTCCGAAAACCCCATAATACAGTATTATGACAGTGTAAAAAAATTGACACACAGTCACATCAATAATAATGATGCCTTAGATTGTGGTCTGAATACTGAAGAAACAATCAATTCATTGTACTATGAAATTATGTACCAAGAAGGATCCTAGACTAATGACATGATAAAATAAAATCACTTGTATAAGGCAATGCCATATACTTATGAAAACACGGTACAGTAGCAAACCCCTAATTAAGACGGAGTCTGAGGACACAAATAACACTGTTCCAAATATAGATAAGCTCATCAAATTTCTCTCTCCGAGGTATTTAGGCTATAGGAAGATTAAATGCACAAGATTAAACTAATATGATTATCGTTACTTTTAAGATGTAATTCTCTATTCTCTAATCTTTCTACATGATCCCTTAACCATGCTGATATAGATAAAGGAACATAAAAGTTAACAAGTCATAATACAAGATAAACTCTACAATTTTGTCAAAAAAGAAAAATATGCAGTACCTCTTACACAGTGAGGTTATAGGGAAATTTGATAATAAACTGGAATCCCTGCCAAGTCTTTCGGAAATTCTAAATAGGTCCTAAAGTGTTCTAAAGTTTTAATTTGCCTTCTTCTGATGGTACTACAAATGAGTGGTAAATTACAAACACAGATGAGTGCATAAACTACAAAATTTAAATGACAATTAATAAATGTCCTAATTTTATATTTGGCATTTAAGTATCCATTCTTAATCATTTTACTCCGACACAAACATTGGAAATCTTGCATTTTCCACATGAGAAAAAAACCTATTCGATTGATATTGAGCCAACTTCCCAATTTCTTATTTTCAAAGTAACTGACTCTGTGTTAATTTATCACCAATAGCACATACCTTGGAAAATGTAATCTGAGCTTTTTAGTTAGATATTAATAGAGATCTGAATCCACACCAATAATGTTCCAATGTTTGTCAAGAATATTCCTCTGACATTTGTTGTAACTCATTAACTTGGTAATAAATCTTAACTGCTATGATGTCTTCTGTTGTCTAATTTTCGGTAACAACAATTCTTCCCATTTATAGGACTGGGCCCATTATTTAACTTTCAATATCATTTACCCTCCACACCTCTCACAAAAAGCATCTAAACGCTTCAAGCATAACATCTTAAACCTGCACCCTGAGACCCTCTTCTCTGACCCCTACTTTTCTGAGCACAACGGTCACATTACAACTGACATCATTTTCTACACCAAACTCAGAGCCCAATGGCGTAAAGCATTAGTAACACTACTTTTGATCTCCTCCACCAGAAAATCCCCACATGGGCTAGCAATCACTATTGCAGCATCACAGTTCTTCCAAGCTACAGCAACAATTTCTATCTCCAATAATGGCACTATCCTCATGCAATCCACGAATCACAATCTAAATTTACTAGAGAAGATCTTCCCCATCATTAAAGATCATATATGCAATCCCCTTACATCAACCCAACACTCTGCCCCTACCCAATGCACCCCTTCTGCCAGCACATATTTCACCTCCTCAACATCCCCATCATCCACCCTCTGCCCACCTCATCCCTACCCCCCCAGGCATCGTACACATCCCGCCCCTACCTCCCATACTACCCTCTCCTCATACACACCCCACCCCCTCGCTATCTACCAACCCACAGCTCAACCCTCACTTCCCACCCAACCTCTTAATCCTCATCCACCAACACACTCAAACACACCCTGACCTCACTAAACAGATCGAATGCTGGCACACACATCGGCTTCCCCCCACACCGATCCCGAATGCGTTCCCCCTCCTGACCTCTCTCCGCTCCTAGCTCCACCCACAACTGCTACTCACCAACAGCAATCCTCCCCATCACCTATGGTACCTGTACTATTTGTCCATCCACCCATACATACAACATCATCATCCATTGCTCTGCTTGGGCCCACCTAGGTTACGGCACTACCCCACTCATGCGTAACTCAATCTTCCACTCCAAGCACATCCGCCCCTGGTACCAGGATCGATGAACTATCACATACGTTTACCCCACTCAAAACGGAAAGCATCACTCTCAATAGGATTATGTCTGAACTCCTACTAATCAAAGAAGAACTCCACACTGTCAAAAAGATGATTGCTATACAACCAATGCACTCCAGATCGGCGTACACGGCTAGATCAGGTTACCCCCCTATTTACCACCCACACACCACCAAGCACAATCGCCTCTCATGGAACTCCATCCCATCCCCCAATCTCCCTTCCCGCCCTATCTGATACATTAACCCATTCTCGGAGAATGACATTCGCTCCCTCCTACTCTCCTACAATCCCCTTCTCATCTCCCCTAGTGCCGCAGCACACACGATTAGGGCTATCACCTCTAATCCACACAGACCCGCCACTCACAACAATAGAGGAATCAGTGATAATAACCTTAGAAGAATCACACTCACACTTGATCCCACCAATCTCTCACGACACCCCTTCTCAAATGCACCCTCCTGAACTGTAGATCGGCCGCTAGACACGCAGTAGATGTCGCCGACCTCATCATCTCTCATGAGCTGGACGTGATTGTGATAACAGAGACATGGCTAACTGAATCCTCCTCACCGCTCCTGGATATTTTGGTACCACCTAACTATGACATCATCAGATTTGATAGAAGGGAAACAATTGGGGGAGGAATAGCATGCATCCACAGGAGCACCATATCAGTAAACAGAGCCATATCCCCAACATTCTCCTCTTGTGAATACATGTGCATCAACATCACCAGTAATGGTACGCCGTTTGCTCCCTTCACATCATATATCATCCTCCTCGTGATAACCTTACTTTCACTGAACACTTCATGGACATGGTCACAACATCTATCGGACGTCAAAACACCCAAATATTCCTAGGCGACTTCAATCTCCAGTGGAATGACAACGATGACTCAACAGTCAACAGTCTCAAAAACTTAATCAACGCACTTGACCTCGCCCAAATCTGCAAAAGCCCCACACACAAAAAAAGGTGCAATCCTGGACTTAATAATTTCCAAAACCAACTCCATTCAGCTTGACTCAATCCTCCCCTGTGACTGGTCAGACCACCACATCATTACTTTCTTCATCAGGGAAACTATGAAACTTAACGCAACCCAATCCACTAAACCAAAGATTTGGAAAAGAGACTTGAAAAAACTCAAGCCCAACACTCTGCTCATTCACTCCCATAAACTACTCCAGCCTCCGGGTGACCTCCCCTTCGTAAATTACCTCACCAAACATTACCTTAACGCTATGGCTATGGTTATCAATGAAGCCACTCCTCTGCAACTAAAGAGAGTTCCTTCTAAAAACTCCAACCCCTGGTTCAATGACCTTTTGAACGATGACAGACGCTCTCTTAGAACTTCAGAACGTATCTGGAGATCAATCCCATCCGCCAAACACCTGAAAATTCTAAGGAGTAAGAGAAAAGATTATTACAGAAAGATCAAACGCACTAAAGCAGAATTTTTCTCCCACCAACTAGATCAAGCAAGAAATCAACCCCAATTTTTTTTTGAATTAATCAAATCACAATCTAGAGATGAACCTAAACAACTACAAGATACCTCAGGCACCCAACCTACTTGTGACGAATTCTCTGCTTTCTTTAACCTAAAAACAGAAAACTTCAAGAGGGATCTTCTCAATGACCTCACTGTCCTACAGTCTTGCCCTCTTATAACAATCCCTCCCTCTCCTCCAACTCCGCCACAACAAACATCCTCAAAACTTCAACTAAAAAATGAGGCAACCTGGTCCTCCTTAGATTCATACACTGAAGAAGCTGTAGGCAAGATCCTTAGCACCCTCAAGCCGGCCAATCATACCACCGATCCTCTCCCTGCTAATGCAGTTAAAGATCTAACCCCCCCTGATCCTGCCGCACTGGACCAGGACCATCAACAGCTCTCTACATCAAGGCAGCATCCCTGACATACTCAAAATGGGTCAAGTCACACCCATCCTAAAAAAGACCACAGCTGACCCGATGGACCTTAACAACTATCGCCCTATTTCGAACAGCCCTACCCTAGCAAAACTCTTGGAAAAATGTGTTCTCCAACAATTGACAAAACACATTGACCTCTTCGACCTCCTCAACAATCACCAATCTGGCTTTAGAGCAGGGCATAGCACTGAAACAGCCATGACTCACATTATCGACGATGCGTTACAAATACTCGACCAGAATGGATCATGCCTACTCATCTTGCTAGATCTCTCCTCTGCCTTCGATACGGTCAAACATGAAAACCTGATTGAACTCTTGTACCTTAGAATGGGTCTATCAGGCTCAGTGCTCAATTGGTTTACCTCCTTTCTTCAAAACCGGACCCAAAAATTCAAGGTCAATAACTCTTTCTCCAAACCTGTACCAGTTACTCTTGGAGTCCCACAAAGGTCCGCACTATCCCCTACACTATTCAATCTATTCATGGAACCTCTTACTATCTTGCTGCAATCATCCAACATCCAATTTCACATGTACGCAGATGATACACAACTCTATCTGAAGATTCATACTCCTGAAGTTGTCAAACTACTCAACCAAATGCTGTTGAACACCCAAACATGGCTAGATGAGAACCATCTCAAGCTCAACACGCTCAAAACTGAATTCCTACTTATAGCTCCACCCTCCAAAATTCACCTCCTTCAGGATTGGTTCAAACACCTCACGGCATTCAACTTGCAACCTACAATCATTGACTCAGCTAAATCTCTGGGTATAACCCTTGATGGCAACCTCAACATGCATAAACACATTGCCAACGCAACAAAAGGAGCACATTTCCAGATTAATATTCTAAGGAAACTTAAACCCTTCCTACCAAGCTCTAGTTATCCCCAGGATCGAATACCGAAGTGTCTCTCTTTGTGGTCTTCCCGAAGCTACAACAGCACCACTAAGAGCCACCATCAGCCCGGCAGCCATGCTCATCACAGGCTCAAAAAAAAGGTCCCACATCTCCCCTGACCTAAAAGCTTTGAACTGGCTACCATTGGAAGCCAGAATTCACCTAAAAATAGCATGCTTGACCCACAAAGCTATTCACCATTAAGCACCCAGCTATCTCTCTCGGAAACTGTCTATCTCTGGAGGCAAGAGATCCACAAGAAGTGCAGAAAGCCTATTACTGAAACCACACAGATTTAATAAGGCGAAAACGTACAAACGCTCCTTCTCAGGGATGGCTCCTAAGATTTGGAACGCACTCCCCCCAGAAACCAGACTTACCACATCTACTGCACTGTTCAAAAAGGAAGTAAAGGCGATTCTCATGGAAAAATTCACATGAGCTTCACTGAAGGACATGACCTATATAGATGCAAACAGACAATCTACATGACACTTAGGCTCTCTCGGCCCGCACCTTTCTCTGTCTCCTACCTTGCACAACGTCGGATCCAATGTTGATCTACCTCTCTCATTTGTTATATTTATGCACACTATGTACACATATATTTGTATTTTGTATTGTATTTTATAATTCTCAATGCTTGATATACATTAGTATTTTGTATTGTGTTGTATAATTTTCACTGCTTGTAAAGCGCTCTGATAGCCGCAAGGGTCTGGTTCGCCCTCTATACAATTTTCAAATAAATAAATGTCATAATGACCATACTGCTTTGCTTTAAATCTATCTTCTATAAATCCAAAATGTTAGTACAATTTCTTCTAACTCTGATCATTTTAGCATTAAGATATGGTGGCAATTAATATTGGGGAGGACAGCTTTGAGCATGTAATACTGTACAGTTAATAGTGATTTGCCCTGTAATTGGGACCCTTCAAGAACAATGAAAAATTGTGATTTTTGTAGTTCAAAACTAATTTTAAATGAAATATAAATTATATTCCTTATTAGTGAGAATCTTAACATATTCTTTTCACTTGCTCACCCATTCTTCCCATATGAGAATATTGTCCTGCCATTTTTCCAAGTTGTGATTAGGCCTGAGTGAAATTTCAATTACGCTGCTGTAATTGGCATAATTTCGGAAATCGTAAATGCTCCCAGATGTTCATCAGTTCACCCACTTCTGCACTGGTTCCCCTACATGTAGATTATCCATTTCAAGTATTTTTATATTACCTTTAAAGGTAGTCATGGTGCTGCTCCTAAATTAATTTCCTTTCACCTGACTAGGTATAGTTCTAAGCAGTACAAAAGGGGGTGGTGATGGACGGAGCATCTGAACCAATCAAACACTCACACCCAGTCAACAGATCAGGTTTAATCCATCACCGTTCTTTAGCCCACTCTGCCACCCCAGTTCAGACATGGCCATATGCAAATCAGTCTGACCCTGTACCCCATGGGAAGAGTACAGCCGGAACTGCCAAGCCATGCCTTCCCTGGACCGGAAACAAGCTTCCTAGGACCGGTTTCTGGCATTACAGCCGTCTTCAGCCAGGCTTGCTTGAATCCAGTGGCAAAGTGAGCAAGGGACTCACGTCTGAGCATACCCTGCCAACTTATGGCACACAAAGCAGTACAAAAGGGGGTGGTGATGGACGGAGCATCTGAACCAATCAAACACTCACACCCAGTCAACAGATCTGGGTTTAATCCATCACCGTTCTTTAGCCCATTCTGCCACCCCAGTTCAGACATGGCCATATGCAAATCAGTCTGACCCTGTGCCTCATGGGAACAGTGGAAGGCCGGCGCACAGCCGCAAATGGCCGGCTGGGAGGAAGACCAGCAGAAACCCCGGCCGCACATCCTGGCAGCCGGATGGGGTGTGGGAGAAGGAATGCCACTCCAGCCCAGCAGGAGCAGCACCAGCACCTCATCCCAATACTGTGGACAGACATAAGAAAAGAGCAGGCGGAATGCTGGGTAGGTACTGTTTATGCACTCCCAGTGGGAAAGGCTGGGGTTAGGGTCCAAGCATTCCTCTCTTCTTTCTTTCTGTCGGGAGATGGCTATCTCCACTTTTTATTGAATGGGATGAGGACAGGAGGAACATGGGGGTAATGTTGTACCTGCCTTTGAGCAGGCCAATCCATGTTTATATTTATGTATCAGAGAGGTGGAATGCCTCATTACATAGTACTCTATGGGAACAGATGAATATTCTTGACTAGATGAGCCCGAAATATTAACAAGCATGGTTCTGTAAATAGATGCCAGTAGTGGCAGTAGATTTAGAATGGAATCAAAATATAATCCTATTTTGCCCCTTGACTATATTGATATATTCCATAATCGGCTAGTTTAAGGCTTATGTAGATTAAAAACACGCCCGGGAAACAAGGTGAGCTGGAATATCAACAATTTTTCAGCAACACTGAAGGAAATGATAACAATTTTAAGGGAAGATCCTGTGAGTATAACTAAGCCCTCAGACAAGGGAGGAAATGTGGTGCAGTGGACAATGGATGACTATAGGAAGGAAGTCTACCTGCAACTCCTCCACTAAAGCGGCTATAAAAATATTGGTACACAAACCTACAAACAGACCATTAAAACATATCATGATCAGTTACAGAAATGAGGGAAGCCCAGGTTGTCTTTATTATGATGAATTTAGTCATCTAAAAAAATATGAACCCACTTTAGGGTGTTTATACCTACTCTCCAGGGTACAAGAGCTTGACAAAACCCTCTAGGGAGAACAATGATATCCTCCAGTGGGGGGTTTCGGAGAACATGGCTATTACCTTAATGTATTTATGTTAAATTTTCTACTGAATGTAATGCCCCTACTGTTGTGATAGTACCGTCTTTTTGAGAAAGATAGAAGATATTTATTGAGAAGTTACTTTTCTGCTGAAAACCCTCGATGTGTGATCTCTGTACACCTGTATTCAACACAATGATGGCTTTGTGGCATGTGGGTCTGATTTAAGAAGTAGATTATTGAATGTCTAGGATAATACAAACAGGATGTTGGCTATCATTGAATTAAGAACATTTTTAGATTTGAAGAGAAATGTTTTGGCAACCACTTCAACCACATGTATGCAAATGTAATCATGGGCTGGTGGGTGGAGCAGGTTGTATGGTCCAGAAAAAAATTGAGATATATGAATCACATTATAATGTGGATTCTTTACTTTTGTGAATTATTCTTGTTATGGGACAGCAATTAGGCAAAAACAGAGAACTTCACTGACAGTTTACAACATAATGATCTGAACCTCTCCTTCACAGGGAACATCAATGGGAAACAGACTAATTTCTTAGACATACAAGTGGAAGTACATGGAGATATTATACGTACATGTTTATTTCGAAAAATATATAACTGAGAATAGCATGTTGCATGCTGGGAGTCACCATCCACCAAGTTTGAAATGGAGTATCCCTGCAGGATAATACATTTGAGTTAAGAGAAACTGTACTACTCCGGAATTGGTTGCAAAATTAGATGGCATCTTATAATCAAATCGCTAGTAGGCAAAGAAACAGGCTTAAATGAAAACTCATGAATATAGCAAAAATGTTTTTATAAAAAATTCTTTTCTAAAAAATGTAAATGTTGTATTAACAGATTGAAAAACCGGATTTGATGTTGGAAATTATTTTGCAAAAGATGAGGAATTGTACAGAACAAAAAATATTGTAAATAGGTATGAAATAGTAACTGTCAAGCTTTCATTTTTTTCATTTTTTTCTTTTCACTATTTTGGCATGTCATCTTGATCACTTCTGTAACTATACCCTTGTGGTTGAAATCTACTAAATCATGATCACTCTGATCTTCTTTCACCTCTAACAAACCTGAACTGTCACTCTTAACAACTTTACATATAACTCTCACAAAATCTAGGTAGTAAAAAACACAGTGGTTAATTGTCCTTTCCTTTATGCACATACCCTTTTCTCCATGTTCTCAAAAACTCACTATTGGGGTCTTATCTATCCGTTGATCATATATCAGAAACTACACTAACGTGTCTGGACTTTACACTACCTTTTTTTTTTTCTCTTTTCTCGAATCCTTGCACGTGTCTTGGGGTCAAAGGCATTCTTTCCTAATTCATGTACACTTTCAGTTGTGATTCCTTACAGCCTTGAAAAAGCCCTGGCGCAAATCGCCATAGGGGCGAAACACGCGTTGGCTGTCCACGCTTTTATCTACACAAATAAAGAGCAACCATTCTACAAAATAAGGACTTTCTTGATTCTGTTTATACAAATAAGGATTGAGCCTAAGGACATTAAGACCTAACACCTAACACACTCATTACCCCCTTCAAAACTTCATTGTCTAAAAACTCAAGAGGTCCAGAGTTTTTTTGAGTGTGTTACCGTCACCAAAACCTTGTGAAAACTGATGTGGACTTGGATTCTCCTGTGGACCACTCCCCCTCTGTAGAAAACTACTCCGGAATTGTGTCAGAAATAAGACAAACCCATAGTTTCTAGATTTCAACAGAAACAATTTCCCAGTAATGTACTGACAGCAGTGGTACAGAAAGTGGAAGCCAAGAATGGGAATTACATGTTGTACATGATGGGGGCGGGTAAAATAATAGGGTAAGATTTTTACCACTTTTACCAAGAAGTCCCAGAAGGTGTGCTATTCCTTAGCCAAGCATTGGACACTACTTAGATCAGATAGGCCTATTGGACAGGATATTATGCCAAATACCAGCATAACATTCCGAAAATCGAAATCTCTTAAGAGCATACTTGTGCATAATGATATGAGGAATTCGACTAATGATGAGAATTTAAAGAAGCTGTAGGGTTTCTGTGTTTGTAGCCACTGTAAGGCATGCAAACAACTAAAAACGTGAAATAGTTTATACACGATTTTTGCATGCATGTAAAATCCCAAAATATCTGATATGTGCCTCAGACTACTGCATACATATTTTGGCATGTCCTTGCGGTCTGAAATAAGCCGGGAGCACTATTTAAAAGGATGTTCGAGCTTCTCAGGCCATAACAAATAATAACTCAAGATATCCAGTAGCAAGGCACTTTGCTCAGATGCATAATTGTGATTCTGACCCACTTGTTTTTTTGGTATTGACAGGTTTATGCCCCACACACGTGGAGGAGTCAGAAGAAATAGTTCAGAATGACATCCCACACTACATGATTGAGCTGGGAACTAAATTCTCGCAGGAATTGAACAGAGAGGGTGTTTTGACAGTGTGCAACGATAAATATCGGACTACCAGTAGGATGAAATATGGATTGATAATTTGGGGTTTTGAGAGTATTGTGTTGCCCATTCTTTTTTCGAATTACCTTTTCCTTTCTGTCTACTCCACTGCTCTCCTTCCTGCCCCACTTGCTGGGTTGATTCCTTCCAAGAATGTAATGACAATATCATAAGATATTGAGCAGACTGGGACATGATATTGAATAACCATGTTTCCATTAAGCAGGAAAGCTTTGGATATTCTACCTGTGCTATGTAGAACTCGGGTATAAGGAAGATTTGACCACCCACTGTGCTTGATTTTAAGGAATCAGGAGCCCACCGAGCAAGACACGATTCTGTATTCTACTTGTCACACACAGAACCTGTATGTGATAAATTAGTCTTTCAACACTTGGAGAATAAGTATGCAATTTCTCCATTGGAAATAATGCACAGATAAGTTTTAATCGGGTCCAGAAATAAGATGTTTATGGAGGATTTTATGTAGTCTTCCAACACATCTATCTATGTTTTATGCTCTAATCGTTGACATGATAGTCTCGCATTTGGGACCTATTGCCTTTGCCAATTGTTTTCAGCCATTCTGAGTGTAAGTTGTCTGAATGTTTTGTCTCCCGATGGACTAGGTGCACACAAACAACAGACGTGTTTCAGGAGGATTACAATACAGCTTCAGACTGGATGAGAGAGGTATCTGAGAATGAAATAAGGGTTGGGCAAAGAAGGGGCGAGCAGAAAAGCAAAACAGTGGGGTTTGCATTACTGGGGAAAGCTGAGCATCCCTACGGCAGTGGGGTCCTTAACAAGCAACACAACCAACTGGATGGGAGGAAGGGTCGCAACAATGAAAGACGGTGAGGGTTACATCCAGAGTCGCTGGATTTGGACTTAGGGAGCCAAGTTTCAATGTCTGTATCAGCTTAAAACCTGTGATTCTGGGCAAATCACTTCATTGCCCCATGTCTACAAAAAATATGACCTTAAGTGATGAAACTGGTATTCATATAAAGCGCTTCAATGCCTACTTCGTGCTAAGCCAAAAGATTTCACCTCACTAGTGCCAGGTTAACAATCCAATGCAGAAATAAGCAACGGAAAGATGACCAGTTAACATTTTTAAAGGGCCTTCTGCTACGTGTAAACACACAATTCTACATTTTTTTGTAAGTTTCAATCCTTTTAAGCTAGAAAGACTTTTATGTGTAAAACCTGCAGATTATGCAGGAGATGATGGATTCTGTGGCAAATACAGCAAATTCATAATCATGTGAAAAAAGGTAAGGGCACAGAATCGCCTAATTCCAGTGGCACTAACGATTGCTTGTGCTCAATTCAATTCGATTTTTTTCAATCTAATTATCCATTCATTTATTTTTTAAAGGTCCGCCGTGGGATGGAATTGTAAATGCTACTTTAGCCATCAACAAATGTACTGCTGGATAACTTATACCCTGCACAGTGTACAGAGTACATAGTTGTGGTTCCAGGAGTTAGCTTTGTATCATTTGCTTACCTAGCTTTGACAAAGTTCAGGGTTAGATCTGCTAACCACAGTGCTTGAGTGGCATGGAACGTGGTGTTGAGTAAAAGCTAAATACTGCCTTAAGCTGAACCCAGGTACGATTGAAGAGTCTATGTGGCCATATCGAGCAGACAGAAACATTCAACCTTCATTAGAACCTATTACATGAGCTGAAGGTGTAACTACAATAAATTTTAAACTGTATGAACAAAGCACATTAAAAGAAAGATGATATTAGATCATACACCAGCCTATGTTATCCATGGAGAGGTGGATACCTGCATCCTGTTTAAAAAAAAAATTGCTGTAGGTTGCCCCCAACAGACCTCTTGGGTCAAAATAAAATATTGAACTGCAAATCCCAGTTTTAATCTATGAAGCCATATGACCTCTTAAGGAAGCCCGGAAAGCACACCTCGAACACCAACCTGCATTCTACCTTGTCTAAAGAGTTTGCAGCCATGTGCCTATGCAAGATATATATTAAAGTACCAGTTCAGGTGTAATATGAAATGTCATGTGGCATGCGTTTTGTGAGCCATGTGGCCAAAACAAAACATGCGCTAACAGAATATTAATAATAATAACAAGCATTGACAAAGCCAAAAGGTTTCGCCTATTTGAAATCTATTGGCTTTGTCAATGTTTTTTTACATATTGCACAGCAGTTGAGCTTGGAGACAGCTAGCCTTTAGGCCGTTTTCCCGACCTTGGCCTTGAACTGGTTAGTTTACTCCTCTGTCCGGTCGAGACTGCGAGGCACAGATCATGCGTTAAAAGTCTCCAGTACCAGAAAAAACAGCCACAAAAGTTGTGTAAAGTGCAAGCCAGGAGTGTCCTGAGTGTGCAGGTCTGCAGTGCCCTTCCTGGATGGTTGAAGAATGAATGGAGGAGAAGTGGACTGGCTAACAGTTCTCCTTTCTACTGCCCAAAGCCTGATTGCCACCTATCTCTGCGATCAACATATTCTGCAAGCGGGACGTTGCATTGAGGGACTTCAGAGATATGCATTTAAAGGGCGAATGCCAAAACGTTAAAAAGGAGTGCCTGCACTGCTGGATCCTGCAGTGGAAGGACACTGGCAACCGGAAGCAGTGCTTGGTCCATGCTCCACAGCACGATAACGTCTTGACTCGAAACCCAAGAGGAAGCAGAGGCGAGGAGGAGGTGCTGGCCAATAGCAAGCAAGGGAATGAAAGTGATGTGGGAGCCACGTGGGAGCCAGACAGTGGTAAGTAATGTGGCGTGGGAGCCAAGTGGGAGCCTGACAATTCTAAATAGAGGTAAATAATTGGTGGGCTCTAAATACCTTAGTATTTAAATATATATATATATATATATATATGTGATCAAGGGCCCCCGGGCCCGAAACGCGTCGTGCTGCTGCTGTTTCACCTTACCTGCACTATTAAATATATTTGAAGCCAGTTCTGGTGGTCTGTCTCTCCTTGCTTCGCTAATCGGAATGATTGGAGGTGGCGTTTTGGAGTTTTGTTTCAGTATGTATATATATATATATATATAAGTATATATTGCAAGCAGCGCACAGGCGCTGTGCTGGTGAAACCTGAAAAGGGATGGCATTAAAACCTGTGAAGTATTGCTGCACTCTTACTCTAAACATTTACCCCTTTGCCATCTTGGTCGGTGCAAGCTAATTTCCATACACATCTTATTAGGCGTGTTTGTTAATGAATCTGGCTATAATCAAATGAAAACATTCAAGTGTAATCAGTAGCAGCAAGAAATGTATTGCTCAGCCAAGGAAGCATTTAATGAAAACAATACATATAGAGCTTTAGTCTTGGCAACATTAGGCATAGTGGCAGACGGGAAAAAAGGCATGCAACCGCAGTGTGCCCCTACTGACTAAATGTATCTGACTGGAAGGCCAACACATGATGTTGAGGGAATCTCCATTTTTGAAAAGATGCATCAAGAATGTAGTGTCTTGCAAGATAGCAATGACAGAACCTTTTTGGCCCCTGATGGACTTCGTAACGCTGTGGCGTAAGACCTAGAGCAGATTGCAATGAAGGCTGATTTAGAATGTTGAGTTTGCAGTTACATGCAGAAGAATAAAGACATGTAATACTAACCTCCGTGTGTGGCATATTCGTTGGCAGGTACACACGCTGGGGAGGAAGCTACAAATGGCGACAAGAAAGGGGATAAGTGCTTCCCAGAGTGTTTGCCGTGGTCCAAGCAAACTGTGTGACACGTGTGCAGTCATCGAAGTACAGAATCAACATTTAATGCATGTTGAGTCAAATCGCAGCTGCAGCCGCTGTGAAGCAGTTGAAGATAGCAAAAGAATTGCAGAGAATCTACAGGTCGTTGGCTGAGAACCTGCTGGTCAGGCCATACATAAAGATACTGTACTCCCATGCCATATAAAGTTATACATTATATGGAGCGTTAAAGCCAAAGGCAGATACAGCCAGGTTTTCCTAGAACAGGAATTGATAATCAAAAATTACTAGATAACACTGTGAATAAAAGCGCTGCCAGGCAAAGATAAACCAGGTGTCAGAAAGTGCAACTTGACACGTTGACAAGAAGAAATATTTAACCTACTGAAACCATTAGAGAGAGTTATTGTACCGCTGCACTCAGTAAAGTGGCTCAAGGAGACATGCCCAAGGTTGTGCTTACTGAGCTGTCCATACCCGAAGAGGCCAGCTACCAAAACTGCAAAGTGGGGCTCAGAACAACTTCACAGGTTATCGAAAATAAAGAGGGCAGGGCAGCTCTCAGAATAGTGACATTTTTCAGATGGCAGTGAAGAAAGTCACCTTTTCATCTATCATTAAAGATGATCCAGAGGCCAGCACATCGCAAGGTCTCAAAGATGAGTTCCCTAAGCAAACTAACAGTGATCCACCAGCGGTGTCTGATGCTGTAGCTTTCCTGAAACTACCACCACGTTCGATACCGCAGAAAAGCAAAATATTGGCAATAGATGGATCACGTGGATAGAGACATTTGAAGAGTTCATTGATGCACTTGAAGAGACTGATAACAAAAAATGATCAAATACCTCAAATATCTTGCTGGTCATGGTGTAAAAGAAGTCATAAGGAAGATGCACGAACTGAAGAAGAACCCACATAACGTTAGCTCAAAGAAACTTTGAATCTCAAGTTCAATCCAATGCTCAATGTAGATTTCGAAAGATGCATTTGCAGTCTAGAATGATAGAAAGTTGGTGAAACCATTGATGAATTTGTGGATAGACTCAACACACTCATCAAGCACTGTAAGTTTAATGAATTTAATGAAGTAGAAGCTATAAGTTTTAGAGTTATTGATGGACGCTACAGGCGATGAATGCTAAGAGAAATTCTTATTCAGGAGCAAGTGTTAATTGCTACTGGAGCTGAAGAGCATGCTGATAGACAACCTGCTGACATGGAGGCCGGAGGTGCCCAGGATGAATCAGTCATGAGTGTGAAAAGAAAGTCAAAGCCAAAGACTGAAGGACATGAGGTGATGTCTATATGTAAAAAGAAGTTGTGTGTCTTTTTTTAAGTGTCCTGGTGAATTTTTGTGTGCATGGAAATTTTCGGCGATCCGTCAAGCAGGGGCCAAGAATTAGGGGGAGGGCAAAAAGTGTTTTCCCATGTTAATTTTTCTAGGGGTTTTAGACGCGTCTGCAGCCCAAATAGGTATTACAACAAATTTGGCACAAAGGTAACTCTTGGTCCAGGAAGAACCCTTTTTTGCTATTTGGAGAAAATTGGTTTAGTGAAATCCAAATCTAGTGATGCAGATCCTCCATGGATCCAACAGTCCCAGTACTCAAACCTGATTGCCCGCCAACACTTGAACCAGGAAGTGTTGGCAGCCATCATGGCACCCAGCTTCAGCCAGGTCCCACAAACAAAACATTGACAAAAATGAAAAGGGAGCAGGGTAGGAATACCCTGACCCCTTTAGCTCTGGTCATGGGGTGTCAGAGGGATCCCACTAGGGCAAGAAAGCATTTTTATATTTTAAATTGTTGAAGCACAGATGTGATGAAGCCGTGATTCTGTGGCAAAATCTTTTACAAAAAGAAGTGTGGGCTCCTGCTCTTGTTTTGAATAGAGCCCGGGGTGGGCTTGGTCCTAGGGTATTTTCTTTTAAACAGGAGGGGGGCATATTGGGCCCCCTACCTTAAGCTCTTGGAACCCCAGGAACCACAACCTCCCTGGGGCTTTATTTGTCAAAAGGAAGGGGGCGCACAGGATCCCCATCTAAGGCTCTATGAGCCCAAGGGACAACCACCTCCCTGTGGTTAAAGTAATATTGTTGGGGAGGTCCTGTGTATGTAATTGGTTGTGTGGGTGTGAGCGGGTATGTAATTGGTTCTGTAGATGATATCATCAGTGATGTAATTTGAGATGTCATCAGTGATGTCACTGACCATGTCATTAGTGATGTAATATATGAGCTCATCTTCAGGGCATTGTTGGGGCCTAAGTTAGAGTTTGCTAAGGTTACTATAATTGCTGAATTTCACTGGTTTTGTACGAGTGAAATCTCAGCCTAACTATAACATCCTGGTAACCTTAGGTTTTATCAGTGAATTTCTAAGGTTTTATTTAATTCTATTTCCTAACTATAATGTCCCTGTAGCCTTTGATTTTTACATAAATATATATTAAATATATATATATATATATATATATATATATATATATATATATATATATATATATATATATATATATATTTGTATTATAAAAAATTTCATTTTTCATTTAACAGAGATGGAGAGGCAGTGCCTTGCGAAGTAGCAATGACCGAACCCTTTTGGCTCCTGACGTACTCCATAGAGCTGTGACGTAAGGGTTAGAGCTAAATGCAATGAAGGCTGATTTAGATTGTTGTGTTCACAGTTAAGTGCAGAGAATAAAGACATGTAATACTAAGCCGCATGTGTGGCATATTCATTGGAGGGACCTAGTGCTACAAAGGACACCAAGAAGGTATGTGTAAAATGCCTGATGCTCAAACACACAGAAAAGAGGATATTGTTTGCCTATCTAAAGTGGCATTATATTAGCACCAATCCCAGAGAAACTGACACTGCGTTGGATGAAGCTAAAGTGTTCATCATATTTAATCCAATTTTTATGTCAACCTCAGATGCAAAATAAAGCCCCCCCTTGAGATTAATAAAACACATATCAGCCCTATCTCTTCACCTCACAATACGGCACCGGATCATCAGTTACATTACACAAGGTAATATTTTTATAGGCCTGAGGAGGTTAAGTGATTTGCCCAGAATTACAGGATGTTGAGCTGATACCAGGACTCGAAGCTGGTTCCCCAGTTCCAAATTCGGCAGCTCATACCCTTAAGTTACATCCTCTCCCGCACAGGAAGCCCCCAGACCAAATGTGCCCATTTCAACAGCTGGTTGTGTCCCGCAAACTGCAACCAGTTTAACACTGCCAAACAGAAATAGTAGAATATATTCCTGGAATGAAAGAAAGTAAGCCAACCCATGGGGATTGTGGCAGAGTACCAAAGATAACTGTATTTCCCTCATTTCTAATGGGTGGCACGCTAACATGCAGCACAGCGAAGAGGAACACGGACAGACATCAGAAACATTGAACATGTGTAACGAACAAGCAACGCCCTTCCCTATAAAATCCCCTGGCATGGGGATACCAACAATAGTGATAAGCTCAGCACAACTAATATAATATTTTAGAAGATGGGGATGCCGTGACCGAATTTACACCAAAGTCAGTCTTTTCTCACCTAACCAAAAAAAAGCACTTCATGTCCTTGTGCATACAAAACAAATATGACCTTGTGTGATGAAACTGGTGTTCATGTAAAGTGCTCTGATACCTAATTTGCAATTTACTAATGAGCATAATAAAAAAAACGATAGGGAGAAAAAGAAGGAGGTATTCGGAGAGGGGAGTGGATGAGAGGGAAAACACGGGAGTAAAAAAGGAGGAGGAATACAAAAAAGAAGAGGAATGCAATGAGGGAGAGGGCAAGAAAGAGCAATATGGGTGAGGGTTTCACAGAAGCACACAGCAGTGCTGGGAGGGAAAACAAGGAACATGAAAAGGGATAAGGGAGATGGCCTGAAAACACAACAACTCATCTGGAGTGCTTGAACAGAAAAAAAGCAACACCAAAAAAGGAGGCAATTAAAGGACACACGTACTTGGTTCAAGCTCCAGTGGAGCGCCAAACACAGAACGAAGACATGACATACCACATATCGGCTGGCAGTACACCTACTGGATGTGAACAAAATGTCTAAAAAAAGATAGGGTTTGCGCTGTTTAGGCGAAACCTAAAAATTAATAATGGTTGCATAATGATGAATCAATTACATTTTCCATAATTGATTATGGCACTATAATAATGTATAATGAATAGTTTTCATGGTGGATGGCCTCTTAGATTTGACTAGGGCAGTGTGTTGGAATTACTTTGAATTGCTGACGTTTGTCTCAGATAGATATATATATATATAGACAGATAGATGGATGGATGGGTGGATGGATGGATGGATGGATGGATGGATGGATAGACATACTCTCAGCACCACATTCCTCATGTCTCACCTGACTTCCTGCGCTTCACCCATGTACATTTCGGCAATTTTTACCTCCGAAAATGTACCTGAGACAAATTGCTTGAGTGGAGTAAATACTTCACATCTCATAAATCGAACACAAACTTCACAAACTGAAACTTCTGTAGGGATTGAAATGTGGCCCTCACTTCACTTTGTAATCAAGACCTAAATTAACAAGAAGTGAGCATCACTAAACTTGCTGAAAATCCAGCCATAGAGGCCTCAAACAATGATAATTTTAAAGAAGAACTCCATTGGGGGGTGGGTGGAGGTCTAACCCCCCCCCCCCCCCCCAAAAGAAGCATTAGGCGTGCCCATGGCAAAACATAAAATATGTTAGGGTAATAAAATATAAAACATGTTGATATGTAAAATTGGAATGCATATTATGGCAATTAAAAATAAGTGAAAAAAATGGATCATTTCAAAACTAAAACAAGTGTTAGAAATGCCAATTTGGTCTGGTACTTGCGTCAAGCCTTTTGGCTTTGTGAATGCTTGTTTTGCCATTTTTTTAAATAAAATGTGATTGTTGTGGGAGTTTCAATATCCCAGTTCCTGCTAATTCGTAACTTAATGGAAAAAAGCTAAACAAATTCTGGGTTTTTAAAAGAACACATTGCCGTGGTAGACCCTGGCAAAGATGGGAACTACTTGTGTGCGGATGTGCTCCTTGTGAAAGAGCAGAATGCGGTCATTCACACTGAAGTTAGCCAATGGTCGAAGTGGGTTGACCTATTTCCCCATGCTTTATGATGTAGTAAGCAGAAGAAAAGTGATGCAACAGTAGTAGGCCAATGGATGAAAAGGACTGCCTGAGAGACCCTGTAGGCAGGTTTATAATATACATATATAATTTCACTAAAATCTAAAGATCTTGGCTAACTCAAGACCTAGAGCACATGAAATGAAGGCAGGAATAAAAGCACAGCCCTACACTTCGCACTCAGCCTTCACTGGCTCAAGCTGGAAAACTGTTCAAAACCCACGACTTTGCTATGTAATACTTGTAATCCTTTTCAGCGCCAAAAAGCCTAAAGCAAACAATGCATATAACATAACATTCGAAAAAGCCCTCAGTGTTAAACCATGTATTCAACCAGCAGTGTCTGCACGTACAACACAATAATTAAATCAATCAACAGCAGACACACCTACATTGTTATAGCAAATCCACAGAAAATCCCACCAAACACTCCGTTGGTGCCGTTCTAATCTCAAAATAAACCTGCTGAGAATTCTGCGGTTCCCATAATTGAATGTTTCCGCCCAGGGTCTTTCTCATTTCCAGAATACCGCTGTAGTAAGAGATTTAAAGCACAATTTCTGGACTAGTTTGATGGACGACCAGGCTTCTAAATGATGCCTTGAACTGGACATATTAGACATCAAAATGAACAATTGATTAAAAAAACAGAGGCCCCAATTGGGCAGGCCCATAATGGAGGAAATGATAAACCCAGAGAAGACAGAGCATGTCTTCTGCCTGTCTGTGCAGCGCATCTATCTGCAAGATCTGACTGTTCAAAGAGACAAAATTACAGGGTTATACCTACCACATGGAGCCTCCTGAAGTACCACTTAGTGTCTCCTGGTTCTTCCATTATTATAATTAATATGTTCACTATCGCAGAAAAGCATTCCTACAACTGTAGGGGATCAGCCAGACTTAGGCTCTGTCTGCATACACAACAGACATTACACATAGGTCCTATTCACAAACATTTTGTGCATTTAAGTTTTTTTTACTTGTGCAAAAGTGACTGCTGTGAATGCAAACATCAGATCATGATGGTTCAGGTTGGGAAAATGTTCCCTTCCTACAGGGTACATGTGAGCTGCAATGCTCTGCAGAATAAAACAAATAACAGGACTGCCGCCAACCTACACCTGAAATCAAGGGCCTAGAGCTCTGACGTGACAAGGCTCAGCAGGGCCATCAACCTTAAAATGGCAATAAAAAAATGGCAATAAAAAGCAAGTTCTGTTGGATATCTTGTCTATGGCAAGGGTCTTCCGGATAGGACCAATGTTCTCATTTAGATTTTGGTGGACTGCATACTTTGTCACAAATGTGACCGAGTACCCTGTCTACCAAACCCATGGTCCATCTGCCAAATTTAGAGGCAGTCATATCTTAAGTGGTCTGTTGACTAAGCCCCAGTTGGCTCTGTTGAAGGAATACTTCCTTTATAAGGCCCCACAGAATAGGCAGAAGGACATTACACCATCCACCCTGGATGAGGTGAATGGTGTAATGCCTTTATTTGCTGTCCCTCATCAGAGGAAAATAACAGTATGACCTCCACACCCTGGGAGAAAACACCTAGCGTGGCGGGTCATTATTTTTTTCTTTTTCAGAAGAAAACTCTAATTTTGGTAGTTTGTTTCTAAAAAACTTTCAAAAATGTAGTGGACTGGCATCAAAACTACAGTGGAAGCCCATTAAACTTTTAGTACATTGAAGGGACCTGCCATTATGGTGGTTCCCTTCAATGTACAAAGAAGGACTGCTGGGTCAACTATTGTCTCTACATTTGGCTGCTGGGGTACTGTTGAGATGGCAGAGGTAATTTCCTCCACTATCCCAGTCAGCACTACACCACCTGCCAAATGTTAAATCAGGCTCTTAGTATCCTGGAATCAAGGAGGCTAGTCTCAAGAACACGCAAACAGTCTTGAAGTAGATGGAGGTAGGTTGTTTTCCCCAAAATGTCCTAGGGGGTCTAACAGAGTCAGGTAAGTCTCCTTTCACCACATTGTGTCTTTGTCTTTCTTACCTGAAATGTTAGTGCCTACTTAAAATGAAAGTTTAAAATGTCTGGGTTTAATTCCACGGAGTTACATAAAAAGTCTGCGTTTCCGCGGAGTGCTAGAAGCAGCAGAATTTCAGCACATCGCGCTGCTCAAGCTGATATTTAGTGCCAGCAGATTCTTCTGTGCCATAAAATAGATTTTCTACTTAAGCAGCAGCATTTTCATCATAATTGGTAGCGACCCACTGAGACCGCCTGCGATGAGAAATCACACCGAGACTTGGCTTGGCGCTCAATTTGTTTAGGTCGTGCTCACCAACTTAACATTGGTGAGCTGTGTGTGCCATGAACTCCGCCATGTGGTGGTTTGTGGCGTCTTTCTGGAACTCCGCGCCTCAGGCGAAGTAAGGAGTGGGCAAACTTCAGCAAACCACACCCACAGAGGAGAGTTTACCTCCCACACCTAGTAAATTTTTAGAATGGCAGTGGTCGCCTTCTCATGTAAACTAGAAAGAGCAAGGGAAATAAAAGAAAGTATTGGAAAGGAAAATAGAAAGTATTGGGCTTCTTTTAAGGTGTGAGGTTAGGTGGGTAACATGAGGTGGACTAATACAGTCTTGCTCTGCCATGGAGAAGAGTGCCTGTTTGGCTACGGTCCAATCAGTGACCTGACTTGGATTTCCTGACTGAAGTATATCTGCTTTTGGGAGCTTTTAGATGCAAGCAAGGGAGTTGGGCATGAGTTAAGGCCCAAATGTATTATTTCTGTCAACCTAGGAGGACCAGGGGCTACATGGTACCTCTGTGTCATCAAGGGATCCTAGGCTAGAGTTCTTAGATGAACAGTACTCTATAACTAGACCCATTTACTCTATTCATACTTACCAGAGTGGCTTAATAGTGCCTCAAAGGGTAGTGCCCCTTTCGCTTCCGCATAAACCCAGCATAGTATACTCTTGATTGTTTAACAGAGCCTCAACGGATTGAGGCTGTGTTCCTTCTAGTGCTCCCTAAATAACACATTCCTTGAAGGACTCCACCTACCACAAGCGGATGTATGACGTTACTACGCGGTCTTTACACCGCACTACCATTACAACGCTGGTTTTACAACGCAAGTCGTTATCACGACTTGCGCTGTAGGGTGCTGGACTTAGGAATAGTAAGATTTACTATTCAAACACCAGCCTACGTACAGTAGGGAAGGTGTTGGAATAGTAAATCTACTATTCCTTAGCCTAGAGCGCCCTCCAGTGCAAGTCATGGTAACAACTTGCGTTGTTAAAGCAGCGTTGTAATGATAGTGCGGTGTAAAGACCGCGTAGTAATGGATGTTCCCCACCACAAGCAATACCCTCTGTGATATTCTCAACCGCCGCTCGAAGGAGAAAGGATTCTGCAACTTGGGCTGTTTGGTTGACCGGGGACTACAGCATACAGGAGCCTCTACTGTTAGCACACCTGTGACCGTCGCCGCCACTTAACTCCTCGCGGCCCCCGCTTCGCGGGATGCATGCGGGCGGGCGCCGGGCAAAGCCCGGGCCAAGGGCGGGCCCATCTGTGCCCGTACGAGGACCGGACGGGTCTCCCTCTTTAATTCTCAGCACAAGCTATCCTACAAAGTTTGGTACATTCTTGCCTAATACTCAGGATTGCCTATCAGTTGTCAAACCTTGTTTGGGTTACAAGTTATTGGAGTTATTGTTTTATGGACTGATTAAGAGAATGGCTGCAGCCAGTGTTGTAAAGGGGTGAAAGTCGCTTTCTGTAGGAACTATTATGGGGAAACTGGACCAATTTATAATAAGGGCATCATCAGTGTTACAACGGGAAATTAAAATAAAAGAAAAAAGGCTATCTATGGAGCCGAATTTTGATAAGCGGTTGTCACTGGGTAGACTGGCTCAGGTGTCATCACCAGTTTCCCACATAACGGCCGATAGTATGCCCGTTGGTTCCAATGGTGATGGTAATCAGCCGTCAGATACAGCTGGAAGGCCGCTGTGCCCTTTAGTAACAGTGGTTACGGTATCAACAGATCCATGCACTTTTGTGCAAAGCTCAGGATCAACCAGACCGGGTCTGTAAACGCGGTCAGCTACTAGTACCAAACCGGGGATTACTCATGAGGTGCTAGATACCAGAAATAAAAGAAAGCATGGAGGAGCCTCTTTAAAGAATAGAAAAGCAAAAATTCTGAAATGTGGCAATCCAGGGAGTTATCTAGTGTCAGCTGATTTGGACGTACTACAGGCAACTGCAAACGGGAATCTGGTATCACAGGGCATCGACAACATGATTCCCGCAGAGAGTAGGGGAAACTTCTGGGTCAAACTAGAACAAGTATTTACTGAGACTTGTCTCCCTATCTACGATAGACTGAATTCCATCGAACAAAGACTTACTCAGCTAGAATCGTTGTGTACTACACTACAGGATGGGGAGGGCATGCAGGTTGGGGATTGTGGTAACAACGGCCATGGGTTAACTGGGCCAATAAACGTATGTTGTCAGCAAACAACCTCAGTAGTAACCATTGTGAGATCTGGTTTGTCTGCCCCAATTGTTTCATCGGGTGTACACTTTACCACTATTACTGACCCCGGGGCACTTAAGGTTCGTGCGACAGACAGGGACATGGAGGGTGGAGGGGACATGGGGGCCCAAAGTCTTGATCAGCCAGTAAATACGGCAAATATGGTAAAAACCAGTTATCCATGTAAAACTGTGTTACCTCGTTTAGACCTCCCTCCTGAATCCACACCATATGTGGTGGTTTTAGTAGGGGTCCCTACCTTGAGCCAGGGAAAAGTGGAGGCCTATAGAGAGTTGAAAAATAAATGTATCCACTGGCTAAACTATAATAGGACTCTCCGTAATCAGGGATCTAGCGAAATTTTATTTGCCAGACGTGTAGACTGGGTGGGGTCTCGGGCAAAAAATATGCAGGGAGATTGCGTTGTAATTAATTTCGGGAATAGTTGGGCGGTTAAGCATATCTGCAATTGGGAGGCAAGTAGCCCAGAAACGCAAATAAAATCTTTTCTCCTAACTTACTTCTACCCGGTCGCGTCTAGTAATTTCTGCTCTGATCCCAATAGGCGAAGGCAGGTGTGGAGGGACAAGGAAAATTGGGGTGGTAACTTCCTCCCAAGTAATGTTAATTGGAAGGGCCCTCAAAATTGTTCTTCATCACTTGCTAGATTTCACCATAATAACAGATTCAGTGTCCTGGATTTAGTAGACTGACGGTTGAAGCATAGAGCGTTCTCATTTACCAAAACTGACAATACAAGCCCTCTAGAGGTTAGGGATGGCTTTTTTGAGATGAAGCGTAATATAATCCAACATGGCCTTTGTGGGGGCGAGCGTTCTTCCGCAGTAATAAGGGGTAGCAGTAGGGGGAGCCTAACTTGGAGAAATGGTGAGGCCCCACCAACATTAATAAAGGAAATGGGAAGAAGCCCTGGAAAGGGAGGGCTCAGAGGTAGAACATATAGGGAGAGGGGGGCTAGCAGCAGGACAGGTGGGAGAAAATATACACAAAAGGTTGACCCACTACCTGGGTTAACTAGCGGTAGTATTAATAGGAGGGCTACGGTAGGGGAGGGAAATGGCAATATTAATATCCTTTCCTGGAATGTGGCAGGGTTAAAAAACAAACTAACATGCCCAGACTGGGGTTGGTTCATATACAAATATGATATCTGCCTTATGCAAAAGACGTGTGCCTTGGAAAATAATCAGCAGTGTGGCTTTGCTACTTTTGATACGTTAGCCACAACGAGGTGTAGGGGAAGACCGGTAAACAGTCATAATATCGATTCCAAAATATAGAATGGACATAATATCGAAGTAAAAATATAGAATGGACAAAATATCGAATGGACACAATATAGTGGTCAAAAATATCGAATTTAAGGTAAGTAATATCGATTTTCAAAATATAGAAGTCAAAATATCGAAGTATACAATATAGGCATTAAATATATCGATTTTTTAAAAATATCAATTGTTTTAAAGTGTTTTGTATGTTAGTATATGTGTGAAAAGTGTATATTAATTTTTGTAATGTATGTTTAATGTATTTTAAGTAATGAATTTTATGTTATTCAATTTTTGCGTAATTTAATTCTGTAGCGGGTTGTGGGTTTATAGGGGAATAGGGTGGGTAGTAATTTAATTGTAATTAATTAAATATTTTTATTTATTTATTGGTATTCATTTTGAATTTATTGTTATTTTTAATTGGTAATTAATTTTTATTAATTGCCAATTAATTTGTATTAATTGATTAATTGTTAATTATGTTAATTTTCTAAATTTATTTTCTGTAGCGAGTTGTGGGTTTATAGGGGAATAGGGTGGGAAGTAATTTAATTGTAATTAAGTAAATAATTGTTTTCATTTATTGGTATTGATTTTAAATTTATTGTTAATTAATTATTAATTGGTAAATATTTTCTATTAATTGGCAATTAATTTTTATTAATTGGTAATTATTTTGTATTATTTAAATATTTGATAATTATGATAATTGTATTAATGTATTTTCTGTAGTGGGATGTGGGTTTATAGGGGAATAGGGTGGGAAGTGATGTCATTGTAATTAATTACATATTAAAAATACTTTTTGTGTATTGATAATTAATTTACTGTTAATTTTTAATTGGTATTAATTTTTATTATTAATTAGTTTTTGTTATTGAAAATTATTTAGTTGTTACATAATTATTATTTAGTTGTTACATAATTATGAATCGGTTATTAATTTTTAATAACTAATATGTAGTTGTATTTCTAATTAATTATTACATAATATTAAATTGGTTATTATTTTCAAATAATGTTTTATTGGTATTGATATTAAATTTATTTTTAATAATATATTAAATCACTACTTTCCCTACTGTTAAACTCACTGGAGTGGGAATAGTAATTTTCACCCTCCCGCTATCCAACGTTTTCCCTACTGTTGCACTCTCTGGAGTGGGAATAGTCTTTTTTACCCCTACGCTATCCAACGCTTTCCCTACTGTTGCACTCTCTGGAGTGCGAATAGTTATTTTTACCCCTACGCTATCCAATGCTTTCCCTACTGTTGTACTCTCTGGAGTGGAAATAGTAATTTTTACCCTTCCAATATCCAACGCTTTCCCTACTGTTGCCCTCTCTGGAGTGGGAATAGTAATTCTTACCCCTACGCTATCCAACGTTTTCCCTACTGTTGCACGCTCTGGAGTTGGAATAGTAATTTTTACCCTCCCGCTATCCAACGCTTTCCCTACTGTTGCACTCTCTGGAGTGGGAATAGTAATTTTTACCCTTATGCTATCCAACGCTTTCCCTACTGTTGCACTCTCTGGAGTGGGAATAGTAATTTTACCCCTACGCTATCCAACGCTTTCCCTACTGTTGCACTCTCTGGAGTGGGAATAGTATTTTTCACCCTCCCGCTATCCAACGCTTTCCCTACTGTTGCACTCTCTGAAGTGGGAATAGTAATTTTTACCCTTACGCTATCCAACGCTTTCCCTACGGTTGCACTCACTGGAGTGGGAATAGTATTTTTTACCCCAATGCTATCCAACGCTTTCCCTACTGTTGCACTCTCTGGAGTGGGAATAGTAATTTTTACCCCTACGCTATCCAACGCTTTCCCTACTGTTGCACTCTGGAGTGGGAATAGTATTTTTTACCCCTACGCTATCCAACGCTTTCCCTACTGTTGCACTCACTGGAGTGGGAATAGTATTTTTTACCCCTAGGCTATCCAACGCTTTCCCTACTGTTGCACTCACTGGAGTGGTAATATTAAATGTTACCCTCCTGCTATCCTACGGTAAAATATTGTACATTTTTTATTAATAACTTAAATTAATTATATCTTAATTTTAAGGTTATCTGAGTATTTTTAAGTATGTTTTAGTTAATTATATTTATTATTTCATTAATTTTAAATTACTTTTAAGACATTTAAAAAAATTCGATATTTTGACTGACTATATTTTTTACAGACTATATTTTGGATTCGATATTTTTGTACTTACCTGTTTGTAGATAGGAATTCGATATTTTGTCATTCTATATTTTGGTGACTATATTTTGGTAAGTCTATATTTTGTCATTCTATATTATGTCAGTGATCCGGGAAGACCATCTGGGGGTTAAGTACTTGGGTGGGTATGCACCTTGGAGCAAAAGCAGAACAGTTGATTACCAAATCACTTGATATACAATGTGTGCTCCTTACCCTTCCAGCACAAAAACACATCGCCTTAATTAATATTTATTCCAGGCCAACGCAGAGTGGGCAAGAGTCTAGTGTTATTGAACAGTTGAAAGAATTTATAGTGACCCTTAATAATAGGGGGCGACTTAAATTGCCAGTATGAACCCCTTAGCAATAGGAGTATAGATGAGCCAGATACTGAGAGACAATATTGGAACATTCCTGAACCCTTGATCCCACCGGTGAAAGCATGGACACCGTTGGTCATACAAATTAACTCATTTACTCTTTCCTTGTCCCCGAGGTCTTGCAATGGAAGATTAAAATCAGATAGACCTGGCCTAATGACATTCAACAGAGAAGGGCAAACTTCAACATAGATTATATCATGGTTGAATCTAGATCCTGGGATAGGGTTTTGGATTTTCGGATCGAACAGCGGATAGACAGTGACCGCAACGCTCTGGTAATGACACTAAAGCCAGGGAGCTGGGGCCTGTTAAACCACCTAATAGAGCCTAACCCTGTCCAACAATCTCTCCTGTTACATAATAACAGACGGAGAGTAAAGTTGCCCCATATCATGGGCTCTTCAAATAAGCTAGCACATATATATCAGCAGGTAGTGCCGCACCTTAGTGAAATGGCGGGGGTTGGGCTGTCAGGCCCTTGTGTTGGTTGGAATAAAAGGGCTGTTGAGATTCATAGCCAGCTGTCCCCTAAAATGATTGAGGTATTTTATCCGGAGGGGAGCACCAAGGAAAAACCGGTCCTGTCCCATCCCTGGTATGATGCCACCTGTCGTAAAAAGAAAAGAGATCTAATTAAAGCTATTAAGGCCAAGGACAAGCCAAGGACTAAGGAACTTCGGCTGCAGTACAAGCTGGTGATTGAGCAGGAAAGAAAAACTGGGAAGTTGACAAATGGGAAGATCTAAGAATGGCTTTACAGAATAAGGATCTGAAATCATTCTGGGCGATAGTTAGTAATGGTGGGAGGGAGGATAGAACAGCAATAACTCCTAACATAGCCCCGGCAGTTTGGGAAGCCCATTTTGGTACCTTGTACGCTTACTCGGGCAATGGCGATTCAGTTCCTTCAACCCTGGGCCCCCTCTGTGAGTATCGACTGGGGGGGGGGTCCAGGAGATTACCATCATTGAAATTGAATCTGCCATTGTTAAGCTACTCCCCAACAAAGCGCCCAGGCTTGACAAAATTCCAGGGGACCTATTCCGGTCAGAACCGAAAATATGGGCCCCCTATCCCTGTGTCCTGTTTAATTCCATCTTAATGGGGATGGATCCACCAGATACTTGGCGTGGTGCAGAGATAGTTCCCATCCACAAAATAGGCTGCCCCCTGTTACCGTCAAATTACAGGCCCATTAGCCTGATAGACATAGCTCAGAAGTTGATGGGACGAATGATTTTGAATAGAATCCTGGCCTGGGTTGAGGAAAATGAGATCCTGAGTACTCTGCAAGCCTGATTCAGAACGAGCACGTCAACTATCGACCAGATATTCAGACCTCAGGTACTTTATTGGAAAACAGTGAGTTTGGAGGGTGGCAGCCTCTACCTCATTTTTGTGGACCTGAGGTCTGCTTTCGATCTGGTCCCTACAGATAAACTGTGGAGAGTTCTTTTGGATCTTGGCCTCCCACTATAGCTCCTGGATGTGTTAATCAGGCTTCATACAGAAACTTTTGCCCAGGTTAGAAGTGGGAAACACGGAGAATTGACAGCCCGTTTCCAAGTTAAAAAGGGTATGCGCCAGGGGTGTGTACTGGCCCCCACCTTCTTTAGTTTATTCATTAACAGGCTTATCAATCACCTACCTTGTGTTAAGGATATTGATGCCCCAAGATTAGCCTCAGGTAGGGTACCTGCATTGATGTTCGCCGACGACACTTTGCTGTTGTCGAGGACATCAATGGGTATCCAACGTACCTTGGATAGCTTTGCAGATTTCTTTGCGTTAAGAGGCCTGGGTGGGTTATCAAAAATGCATTGAGTATCTGTTTATAAACCCGCTGCCCCAGTTATAGAAATGTATAAAGTACAAGTGAGAGTGGCTTCTATATACGGGGCAGAACTTTGGGGGCACCTTAGGCCTAAGAGTCTAACCAGGGTTGAACACTCATTCATGAGGTCTTTGTTGGGATTGCGTTTTAGCACTCCGGTAGTACCCCTCAGGCTGGACCTAGGTCTACTCCCTATGGAGGAGGAGGTGGCATTAAGGCCACTTACTTATTGGAGAAGACTTTGGTCAGTCCCGGAACTGGCCTCTTACCGAGATGAGTTTAGGGAAGTGTGGGCTGCAATTAGAACAAGGAAAATCCTGTGGTTAATCCACATTAGGGAACTTTGCGCCAGGATCGGTCTTCCAGAGCACTGGGGATCACCTGACGTATCGTGCCCGGCATTATCTAGGGTATTTCAGCACATGCAGCATAACCTACTGGCTTTACATGCTAGCTCATCTGTTGGTAGATTGACATCCCAGTTCCTCCAAATAAAAGAGGAGTATAAAAGGGAGGACTTCCTTGACTGGATTTATCCTGCATCTGCAAGGAAGCTGTACATGCAATTTCGCATAGGTAGTCTGCCGCTCAGGTCCTTTACCAGTAAATGGGACCTGGACAAAAATATTGACTGCCCTGCGTGCAAACACCACCTTGAAAATGAAATTCATGTCCTTTTCTTCTGTCCTGAATATCAGCCGGTGCGTAACCGCTGGGTGAAAACAATCTGTAGGAATTTGGGTTTTAGGAAATGTGATAGTGCTCTTAGAGTTTTAAAATACGGTACGCACCCTCCGATCGTTTTTGCCGTTTCCCGTTTTTTGAACGGTATGTGGCTAAAACGTAGGAAATCTTTATGAACTAAAATTATGATTCAGATACTGATGAAACTGAATATATAATCTTGATAACTTTTGAGGATGGTTTAATTGTTTTTTGATATGAGATGGTTCTTATGTGTAAATAGTTGAATATATATATATGAATGTGATTGTTAGTGATGTGTTATATGTTATTTATTACTGATATGTATTGTTTTATGTATTTTACTATGTGCTTTTATGGTCCATTGGGACCGAAATAAAGTTATCAAAGAAAAGAAAGAAAGAAAGAAAGATATCTCAACTGCAGGATACTGGCCACTCCTACAATAGCAGGTGTGATACCTGCATCTGTTCTCATGTTCATTTTAAAACTGTGTGCTTATGTGTAGTAGCTTTGGCCGTCACTTATTTGATGCCAGCACTTGAACGTCACATACTTCCCATCTAGGTCAAACTTCATTAAACCCCCATCAACCATGCATTCTGAAATGGTGCCAAGAACTTGAGACAATTTGGAGTGCTTCATGACCTCCTCAGAGTTATGAAGAGTTATTTAAATGCCTCAATAGTATACAATACAATTGATAAAATAAGTTTGCTTGCACGTTTAAGCCTAGAGATGGAACTCACAACCATTTAAAATTCACTACTATGATTGACTTTCCACAATTAAAAGTTCAGGATTAGCAAAGGGAACAAGGGTTTATCCAGGCATAGCAATTGGTAATGGCGCGAACATTCACATTCCACTCTTGTGGGTATTCACATGAATTCCCAATACTTTGCACAACAAATATACCCACTTAACTTTAACAAACAGGGCTGAATTAAGTGGGGCAAATGAGAGTGAAAAGGGCCAAGTAGTACTCGTTTTCATGGTTTGTAGGGGAATTAACTTATTTGTGTGGAAAAAATCCACGTGCACACATTTCCTGAAAATGTGAGATCTTTCCTTGTGAAGAATACGGTGATAAGTGAATTTGCAAACTTCTGCCACACTAAGGGGCCGATTAGGATGGAGGATTTTCCGCCTCCTCCGGGCCGGCGGAAGCCACCTCCGGCCCGGAGGAGGCGGAAAATCCTCTGCGGAGTCACCAAAGACCCACCGCCAAATTAGGATGGCTGGTGGGTCTGGAATTCCGTCCGCCGCTTTTCCGCCACGGTCGGCTTCCGACCGCGGCGGAAAAGCTATAACATGGCAGGCGGTGTCTATGAGACACCGTCCGCCATATTATGATTTATGTGTAAAACTGCTTTTCCAAGGCGGCTTTTCCGCCATGGAAAAGCATACGGACATTCACTTTGGGGGCCCGTTGCGGGCCCCCTGGGTGAATGGGGGGTGGGGGGTGCACATGGGGGGTACCTATGGTACCCCCCTGCATTTGCGTGCACAAAGCGGCAGGCACCGTGCGGTCCCTGCCGCTTTGTGCATGTAAATGTAACACATGCTTTTTTAACATTGCGGCGGGTGCAGCTTGAAGCTGCACCCGCCGCAATGTTAAATATGGAGGATGTGACCGCCACCCTGGCGGTCACATCCTAATCAGGACGGAGGGAACGCCGCAGCCCCTGCGGACGTTCCCTCCTCCTCAAGGGTGGCGGACGGACGCAAGTCCGTCCGCCATCCTAATCGGCCCCTTAGTGCATGGAAAGCCCTCTGGAGTAACTGTAGGAAAGTGGCAATATGCGTGCATATTATGGACTGCAAACATCTGCAACCACAGTCTTGGGGATATTTGTGAAATCCTAAACATGTGTACATATATGCAAATCGAAGGCAAAGCCTCCAATACCTGAATTAATCTATTTTCTGTGAATTAGATTCTCTAACATGAAACAAGATCCAAACGCGTGAAGATCATACATGCAAATGAAGTCTGAAACAGACTTCTCGTTGAAGGCTCGTCTAAAATTTTAATGCAGCTCTTTCATTTCTAATTGTCATTTGGAAAGGGGTCCCACTTATCTGCAGCTGAAAATCAGCCCTTGTAAGTAGGGGTTTGTTATTTTGTTTAAAATTCCACCACCTTTCTCGATACTGGTGAACTTTGTAAGAAAGAAAATAAGTGGGAATACAAAAGGGGTCCTGCGTGACAACTAGAAACAATATCCACCGCTGCACTTGGCCTCACTTCAGGTTGGGTGTAACAACGTGGAACAACTAGAAAGATACCTCACTACACAAGGGAATGGATTACATGAATGCGGAATTGTCAAAGTGCAGCTTTGCAGAAGTGAAGTTTTACATGCTTCTGCTTAGAGTAAAAAAGCCCAGAGCTGCAGTGAGTAAAGCACTCCCTCTGGCAGCTATTGTCATGATCACCTACAGCCAAACTTCTTACACCTTCTAGGCAGCAGTGACTTGGTGGCCATGGGAAGCACAACATTGCACCTGGGGAAGTTGGATAAAGTATTGATAGATGCCTGTCCTAATGGAGCATAATGTTTTTTGACATTTCTTGACTTCAAAAGACAGCTATAACTTCACATATACGTGTCTACTAGATTGCCAGGGAGGCTTCGGTCATCAGACAGCCAACTTTGCTCTCAAGCATCCTTTTGCCGCTTGAGTAAATGCAAAAGAAGGCTCACTAGCTTAGTTGCCAACATTTTAATAACTCTTCCAATTGTGGTGTGGGCAGAAAAATCACTCTTCTGCTTTAGGGTGAATCTTAAAACTTTCCTGTTAACTAATTGTTTCTTCTCTTGTAAGGGAACTTGGCAGAGAAAACTGCCTGTGCACTATAGTGAGCAATGTAATTTTTCTCACTTAACAGAAAAACATCCCGAAGCAGGAAAAGGAGACACCAAATCCAAGAAAAAAGCCAATATATAAAGTACTCATCATAGAAATGTAATATGGGCTAAGCCAATATGTGTTTCTATTGCCAATGCTTGGTGCTAATGCTGAACAATAGCAGCAACAAAAAAAAAACAAGGCAAGATAAAGTTAATAGGTTCGAATTTGATGTGCTAAAGCCCACAGCATTAGCACCTTAAAGGGTGAGACACATGGGGGGGAGCCAGAGTCAGCTACCAGAGCGGGTGATTCATACAGTTCAATACAAGCACTCAAGTGGAAGCACAAAGATACATCAAACCAGCTTATAGCATTAGGTGAGACATCAATACTCCATTGAGCTGAACCAAGATGTGAGTGACAACGTCTCAAGCCAATGGCTGAAAGAGGTTGGTCGAAGAAAGTCAACAGAACAAAAGCCACTCAATTTACTGTTAGCAATAGTTGTATTTGACAGCTGCACTGTCAAACTCCAAACCTGAAAAAATTGGTTCTTGTCAACTTGGAATAGAATCGGCCACAGAGTGATGACGTATACCCATACATGTATCACCAACTATATGCATGCAATGACCTTTTTTTTCTTTAATTTCAATTCACTGGTCTTTTTGTAAATGTATTTTTAATTTATTGATTTGCTTTTAGGAGGGCCCAGCAGCTACAGTTTGCTACTGAGCCAATCCTGTCAGTAAGTGTGCTTTTACCCCCAAACAATTTAAAAAAAAAAAATTATTTATTTTTACAAGACTGAGTCCGCCATTTTGGAACAATACATTTAAATACAGTGAGTGCTGTGACATGACGTATGCACGCGAGCATACATGCCATCAATCCAAGTGGGCAATAGCATCATGATGAATAGGCGCAAGTGCGGGATGATGCAAACACACTTACATATCACCATACTTTTTTTTTTACCTTTACCAATACTAAACAGCAATATTCTTAACCATTTTTTTCTTTTTGCCATTATTGAACAGCTTGACAAAAAGTATTGGTCTCTGCCAAAGGAAACAAGGGCCGGGTAAACCAATATCTCGCAACTTGTTTTTAAAAGATGAGACAAACTGGATTTAGAGATGTTTCGTTTTTTGAGTCATCTTTGTGTGTTTGCACAATTTCTTCAAGTTACAGTAATTAAAAACCTTCAGCTTTTACCAGTAAGAATCATATTTTCCTGTGAAGTGCATTATAACTAAACGGGTTTCTGCAGCTGTTCTAAGTATATCTGCCTGATAAAAGTCACCAGTAAGTTCAATTAATAGTATATGGAATATTTAAGTTTGTTTTTTTTGCAACCCTTGCAAGCCTATGACCACCATATTTAGGCGGCATTATATTTTCTTTTTAAATTAATTTTATTTGTGTGACATTAGCTTGCATAATTTGTTTTTTTTAAACAACCTTTGCACCAGTTTCCTAATTCTATTCACTTTGCCAATGCTTATTTCCTAATTGTGCTGTAATCACTGACGGATGACAGTACACCAAGATGATATTGGGTTATCCAGATACTTTATTGAGTGTCAAAGGATTCAAACCACTCACTGTAAGCTACCCTTATCCTCCTTTACGGCCAGTTTCTCTGTAGTTAACTTGCTAACAATGCTCATGAGCGAAGGTGACACATAAACTGCAAAAGGAACATATCAGCAGGCTAGTTCTTCACAAGTAGTCTTCAAAAATGTACATCGAGACATAGAATTAGTAAAGAATGCAGAGCTGGATCAAAGCCTATACGATGTCACTGCTGTGAACTTAACGATGTCAAAATCTACACAGAGTCACTTCCCGTGGTGTCAACTTCTTGGGTACCACGACATGTGATGCCACTTCCTCTACACCATATGCCTAGGATCATGGTGAAATGTGTCAGAGCTATGCTCGAAGTCGATGCCTGCCTGACCTTCCCGATCCGAGAACGCTTGTTCAGACAATGAAGCCTCCTTATGTGTGGGCCTGAAATTCCCCCTAAAAGTTGCTGGCCCAAACTGTATCACATCATAAAGTGGTAAAGGGAATATTAACAGATATACAGATTATAAACAGACCCCAAAATAGTCTATTTCTCTTTTTAACGAAAGTCAAAGTAACAGATAGTTTCATACGTCGTTATATGATTAACAGCAAGAATATGCACAGACACTTCAGATGTTAGTTAAGTTTGGCAAGAACGGCAAACAGGTAATACTTTGATACTGTTTGGGTGTAAAAACTCTATAAGACTCTATTTAATCAGTTTTTACTCAAAGGGGTACATTTTCACTTGAAAGAGTGACTTCTAGGGAGAAATTGATGCGATAAAAAGTCCCGTTAGTTTATCTTGGTTACAAAAGGCCCCCTTTCGATCAAGGGTATTTTGTTCAACGTTTTGCACAACTTCTCCACTCTCTCCTTTGGCGCCAGCCTGCAGTTATATGGCGAGATAGGATCTCGATTCATTTTAACCTCCCAGGATGACGGATGAGCCCTTAACTCTTCCTGGACAACATAAGTGCATGATTGGAACATGAGACTAAAAGGTGGAGGACAATCTAATGGGAAGAGGGGAGGGAACAGATAAAGCACTGAAGCAAACAAGTGTTTAACATGAACCACTGATGGCGATGGCGAGGTTCCGCTGATGAGCGCATGACTGGGGAATGTACTGTATGCACCGGCGCTTGCACAGAAGAATGACTCCTGCAGAAATGTCGATAGCCCGCCCGCAGGCTAGCAGAAGGAAAGATCACTGTCGTAGTTAAGGGCTGAAGACACGGTAAGATTTCTTCAAATATATGTTTATATTTCCGATTCCCAACTTTACTCCCTAAGCTACTTTTATAAACGGAACAAAGATATAATCTACAGCAAAAGAATAAATACTAGAAATAAAATACACATTTTGCCTAAATAGAAAGCCACAACAATAACAAAAGAATGCATGAGCATAAAAAGAGCATAAAAAAATACAGTCAATGCAGACACAGAAAAATATTATTTGGATGAAGTAGTGGTAGATTGACACCTAACGTTCAGATATGAGGTACTCACTGGGACACAAGAACACCTAGAGCACCATGTAAATCATACTCTAAAATGCAGCTTTACATTCTCCATCAATCAATCAATCAATCAGGGGAATTATAAGCGCACTACTCACCCGTGAGGGTCTAACGGCGCTGGGGGGGAGGGGGTTAGCAGTTCCATATCAATCGAAGAGTCAGGTCTTCAAAGCCTTCCTGAAGGTGTTCAGGGAGGGGGCACATCTGATGTCGGCATGGAGCTCGGTCCAGGTCTTAGCTGCGATGTAGGAGAAGGATCTACCCCTTGTTCTGGCTCTGAGAATGCGCTGGGTTTCGGCGAGGAGGAGGCTGGTGGAACAGAGGTTTTGTTTGGGTACGTGCAGGGTGATTCTGTCATTGAGGTACTGGGTTCCGGTGTTGTGTAGGCTTTTGTAGGCGTAGGTGAGTATCTTGAAGGTGACTCTTTTTCTCGACGGGGAGCCAGTAGAGCTTACCTACGTGTTGGCTGATGTTCGTGTTGAGGGACCCTGAGGACGAGACTGGCGTAGGTGTTCTGTATTGTCTGGAGCTTGCGTAATAGAGACCTGTTGATGCTGGTGTGCAGGGCGTTTCCGTACTCCAGCCTGCTGGTGATGAGTGCATGATTGACTATTTTCCTTGCCTTGGGGGATCCATTTGAAGGTCTTACGGAGGATGTGGAGGGTGTTCAAACAGCTGGAGGTGACGGCATTGACCTGCCGATTCATAGAGAGGCAGGAGTCGAGTACAATGCCGAGGTTCTAGGCGTGGTCCGTGGGGGTCGAGGGTGCCGAGGGCGGTGGGCCACCAGGGTTTGTTCCATGCCGAAGGGATGGTTCCGAGGACGAGGACTACCATCTGGTCTGAGTTGAGATTTAAACAGCTGTTGTTCATCCAGGCGGCGATGTCTTGTATTCCTTCCTGGAAGTTGAGTCTGGTAATGGTGGGGTCCTTGGTGAGGGAGAGGATGAGCTGGCTGTCGTCGGCGTAGGAGACTATGCTGAGGCTGTGCTGTCGGACGATGGCAGCGAGGGGAGCCATGTAGAAGCTGAAAAGGGTTAGGCTGAGTGATGATCCCTGTGGGACTCCGCAGTTGATTTCCATGGGTTCGGAGAGGAAGGGTGGCTGTCTGATCCTTTGGCTCCTACCGGTGAGGAACGATCTGATCTAGACGAGGGTGGTGCCTTGCATGCCGGTGCCCTGTAGTCTAGATGCAAGTGTGCAGTGAGAGACTGTGTCAATAGCTGCTGATAGGTCGAGTAGAATCAGGGCTGCAGTGTGGCCATGGTTGAGGAGGGTGCGGATGTCGTCAGTGGCGGCGAGTAAGGCGGTCTCAGTGCTGTGATTGCTTCAGAATCCAGATTGTGAAGGGTCGAAGATGGTGTCTTATTCTGCCACCTGCACTCGCTCATTCCAAATCTTCCCAGCATCTTCCTCACACTCTTTGTCCCTGTCACGCCTTTCTTCTACACGCTCCAACTATTCCACCTGACAGCTGTTCCACCATTTACCACCTTCAACCCATAAATTGTTGATTTTTACTTCTAACACCCTAATGGGTGGGTCAAACTTGGATCCTGCCTTCCTCACATGCACAGATTTCTTTACACACACTGTATCACCAATCTCAACTTTGAGAACGTTAACCTTATTTTCTCATCAAAATGCCTGTTTTGTTTTTCCTGAACGACCTCAACACATTTCCTTACACTCTCATCCTTGGATGTATGATGTATTCACGCATGCTTTTCAACGAATGCGTCATTACCACGCATTCCATTACAAGGGACGTCATTACAACTACTTGCCCTAGGGAACCGTGGACTTTGGAATAGTATATTTTACTATTCCAACTCCAATCTGTGCAACAGTAGGGAAGAAGTTGGATTTAAAATCCAACCATGCTTTTCCTAAAGCAAGCCATTGTAATGACTTGCATTGAAATGAAATGCATGGTAACAATGCGTTTGTTGTAGTGTCTGCGTTGTAATGGCACTTGGTAGTTCTGTGTATGTTGTAAACACTGTTTCCCGTCATCCATCTTCTTACCATGCTTGACTCATTCTTTTCATCCAAGTTGGTCAGAAACACATAGTGGTCCTACATCCACATAACAATTGAAATAGTGAAGCACCAGTAGATGAATGTGGAGTTTTGCGATATAACCATAATATGGCCTTAACCACATTCACTACCACACACTTGTTAGCCACAGCCCACTGAATACTCTCCCAACATCCTGTTAATCCTCCCAACCAACCCATTGCTTCGTGAGTGATACATTGAGCTCTTTAGATGTTTCACTCCACTAGACTGGAAGAAACACTCCACCTTTCCTGACACAAATTGAGGACCATTGTCAGACACCAATGTGACAGGGAAACCTTCAGTCAGGAACATGTTCTTATGAAATTCCGTCACCACCCCGGACATAACTTGATTTACAAATTTGAACTCTAGCCACTTAGTGTAATAATCCATCATAACCAATGTAAATCTAGATAAACTAGCTAAAGAATTAACTGGTCCCACAATATCAATCACCACCTTCTCCCAAGGTGCAGAAAGTAAATCTATGGGACACAAAGGAGGCATACTCAACTTCATAGTTTTGTCACAGCTCAAACATATGAAACACTATTTCACAACTTGGTTAATGTCTCCGTCCATGGAGGGCCACCAAAAAGACAACCTCACATTTTTTCGTCATAGTAGCTCTTAAATGTCCTTCATGAGTTCAGATTATAATGCCATTCCTCAAAGAGACAGAAGGCACCATCTATTTCGCTCTTATTAACAATTTACCTTCTACTGACAGATCCTCTGCAACCTTTACATAAGTTTTCAAATCAAAGTCAAGATTTCTCTCTCTCAGCCAACCAGACTCCACATACTCCATGACTAAAGCCATGGAGGAATCATACTTGTCGGACTTACATCATTCTTGCTCTAGGAATACACACATTTGTGGTAAATCCACTGCTGCCACAAAACCATATCCTTTATCTTTGTCAACTCCCTCCATCACTTCCTATTTCAACACACTCAGTGGAATATGACAAATAGTCAGCACAACCATACTTACTACCAGAAATATATTCTGTAGCAAAATCAAATTGCAACAGCTTTCAGGACCACTGAGCAATGTGTTGCGTAAAACCTCTAACATTTCTTCCACTTGAAATATAAATGAAAGGCTTGTGGTCCGTTTCAATTATGAACTTCCTTCCTTAAACATAGGGCCTCATTTACTACAAAATGATGCAGCTCAGTGATGCAAGCCTTTTTGCTGTGCTGAGCTGCTTCATTTTTAAACCTAAATGGGTGCATTGAATTAACAACATGACACATCCATGTGCTTTACAGTGCTGGCTCATAATTGGCTGCCATTCGCCAGCGCAGGCACCCATGCATCATGTTGCAAGGATGCCTGTGTTGCTGTGATGATTGTTTTAGTGCAGGAAGGGCCTTCCGGCACAAAAACAATAATTGATGGCATTTTCCTCTTTCTCTGTGTGCTGCAGAATGCAGCAAGCATAGAAAGAGGAACGATGGAGGAGGCGTAGGATTCAGACACATTCCCAGGTTTACAAAATGTTGAAAATCTGGGAATGTGCTAGGTCCCATGGATCGCCCCTTTCACGCTGAGTAATGAGTGAAAGTGGCTCATATTTACAAGCCCATGAAAAGTCACACAGGGTAACTTTACATGGCCTTATATATATATATATATGGGCAAGTCCATTGCTCCACCAGCGCGATAAAAAAAAGTGATGCACCGGGGGTGCAATGGGCTTGTAAATGAGGCCTATAGTTCCTAAACTTCATAACTGCCCACCAGTAAGCTAGCAGTTCCTTTTCAATAACTGACTACTGTCTTTCTGTACCTGTTAAAACATGTCAACCAAAACTAATGGTCCCAACATTTCCACCCACTTCCTGACTGAGAACTGCTCGTAACTCCGCATTGCTGGCATCAACAGTTAAACACTATGCAACTCAGGATCACAATGTTTCAAAATCTTTGGGGAAAACAATTGTTCTTTCACCCACTCAAATACCTCTTGACATTCAGCATTCCAATCAAAGGTAACATCCTTCATAAGCATTTGTGACAACGGTCTCAATCTGGCGGTAAAATTCTGTATGAAGCGTGAATAAAATTCACACAAGTGTAGGATTTATTTTAAGCCTGCTTTGTCTATAGGTCAAATGGCACATGGGGAGACAACACCTGTTATTTTTTTCAACTCTGTTGAAAATGGCATCTTGAACAGTGTGAGCTGTCGTTTTTTGCCGCTCTAGTAGATTTTTACTCGAGCAGCAGCTTTCTCAATGCGAACTGGTAGTTTCTCATCGCGAGCGGTCGCGAGCATACGTGACCTCTCGCAATGAGAAACCTGACCTCCCTGCATTGAGAATCTCGCCGGGAGGTTTATTTTCCACGCTTGTGATCACCAACTTGATGTTGCTGATCGCGAACAAGGAAACAGTCTCGTTGGGATGTCATTTTGCTCGCTCGCGGTCGCCAATTTGATGTAGAGGACCTCAAGCGAGCAAAAAATGCCAACAACGCTACGTGTTTTTGCACTGTGCTACATGCAATTTGCGTAGAGCGAAGTAGCACAAACTACACGAGCGTAGTGTAGTTGTTCGCCCAGGGTTACACCAGATCTAAACTAAAGTACCTTTACAGTTTCTTGATTTTCTTCCAACTCATTATCTCCCTCCGTAACTACTTCAGGCAAATGTTTCAGTGTGGCCCTGCCTTCAAATCCTAACAAATGAAGAAGTAGATAATTCCTTCTTTCAGCACGGATATGAAGTGCCCCAATTGCCCCCAAATAGGTCTCAAAAGCATCAAATCATTGTTTCCATCTTATTTGAGGCTCACCTGGCAATTCCAAGAAGGTGGTCGTGGAAAAACTGCCTGCATTGTTTTAGAAAAATGTAATATTTCTGACAACCTGACAACAAAAAGAAGCAGGGGAAAACACAGCACTGAAAATTTGGTTAATTATTCGTACCTGTGCAGATAAATGCTAGACAGTATGCTAATTGTAGTGGGAATTTATGCACACATTCAGACCTGGCAATTCGGGCTGGACTGTTCCCATGGGGAGAAGGGTCAAGACTGATTTGCATATGGCTGGTGCAAACTGGGGTGACATGGTGAGCAAAAGATCAAATAATTTAACCTAGATCTGTGACTGGGGGTGAATTTTTGACAATGTTCAACAATCTGTTGATCATCTTTCTGTGTTCATATAGGCACCCTAAGTGGGAAGGGTATGCCCAGACATGGGTCCCATGCTCGCTATGCCACTGAAGTCAAGCTAGCCTGGATAATGAGGGGTGATACCCCGAAACTGGTCCCAGGATGCTTGTTTTCTGGACCATGGAGTACATGGCCTGGCAGCTTAGGCTGGACTGTTCCCATAGGGAGCTGCGTCAAGACTGATTTGTATATGGCTGGGTCTAAACTGGAGTGGCATGCTGAGCTTAAAAAAGATGGATTTAACCCAGATATGTTACTGGGGTGGATGTTTGACAATGTTCAGAACTGTGTCCATCATCTTGTTGTGTAACTAAGACAGGACTGCCATATTGTTACATGAAGTGTGCATGGGGCAGGTTTGAGTACATCTCAAACTGAATGTTGGTTGATCTAAAATAACCACAACATGGTTTTTTGTACACCTCTAAGTGCAAAATCGGGGTTGGACCGTGGTCCATGTGCACAAGTTAATTTTCACTCATTGCTTTCATATTCAGCATATCAACTTTGTGAATTTGCACGTACTTATTTGCCTTTTCTCCAATCTGCACTAGCATATGTCAAGGAAACATTTTAGCAAGGTGTGCCTTGTGTGTTTGAAGCAATAGAACGTCACTTCGGCTCAGGCCCCTCTTATCTAGAAGACAACATTTGTTTGTGTGTCACTGAAAGAACTGTTGCTTCTTTAAGAAAAGAAAAAAAACTACCAGCTTGGATTCTCGTCATTGGGAGTACTTTGACTCCTGTGCACTGGGGCTTAACTATAAGCTGATCTTCTAAAAAAATGTGAACACCCTTGAAACAACAGAGCAAGAATCAGTGTCTTCTGCCTTGCAATGACCACCCTTCCAGTACAAAACGTATGCTTCAATACATTTGCCCACTTCGTATGTGGGCTGTACAGAGCAGCACACATGCAAAGTTGTAAAAATCTGGAGAGTTTTCAAATGTGCTCCACTGTTACGCCTGCCTTGAGGAGGAGTACGCACTTGGTGCAAATCCTTGTCTACCAAGTTTAGTACAGAGATTCCTGTCAAAACCCATGGGTGGTTTTGTGAATAGCCGGTGAGTTCACTCACTGTCCAAAGTCTGTACAATATGCAGGACCACAACCAACGTGAATACTGAGTTGCCGATCCGTTGGCTTACTACAAAAGGTGGTAAGTTTGATTAAAAAACAGCAGCCCTTAGCCGCACAAAGCCGCGCAATTAATGTGAGATGTTTCCGTTTACGGACACCAAAAGACAATCTAAAGAGTTTGCATGGGGTATGGCTGCCTCTTAACAGGCTGCAAGAATTGCCTTCACTAAAACCTGCTCAGGGATTCCTACTGAGTTTCAGGGCTGCTTGATACCGATGACTGTCTCGGTAAGTTTTTGCCTTTTGAATATCTTTATTTCTCCTTGTTTTCCGTTTTCTATGTAGAAAGAGGAAAAAGCCTCTTCTTATTGTTTCTGTGCAGGAAGGTTTCCCTTCCAGGACAGACATATAATCATCCAGGCCACGCAGGCACCCTTGTACCTTGGTTCTTGTCATTCTCGATTATTAGATCGGTTTTGCATCTTTCATTATCTTATGGTCCTTGACAATAGGTGATTCACTGGCGTTAGGATATCTGGGAGTAAAGGGTTTTAGTTGGACTTGTTGTTTGTTTTAAGTGTCGAGAGATGAGCGAGACAGCAATAAGGAGGAAATTTAGAGACCAAGAGAGTCTATGCGGTGGGTGTATGGTGCATGGGTCTGTGTCTGACTTTGTGATTCTGTATTTGTGTGTATGCATGTGTGTATGTGTTTTTGTTTGTGCTAGTGTGTCTATGTGGTTTCAGTCTGTATGCTCATGTGAGTCTCTGCATGTGTTTTTGAGAATGGTTGTGTCTAGTTTGAGTTCTAGTGCCTCATTACAGATCTTAGCGGATGGGATACATCCGTCACAAACATGACAGATATCCAGCCCGCCATATTACAAGTTCCACAGGATATTAAAGAATTGTAATTTGGAGGACAAGATATCTATCGCCAAGATCGTAATCAGGCCCTAAGTGTTAATGTTGGTTAGAGGTAGGCTGGGCCTTGAATGAGCAATGATCTCTTGCAGAGTGTCCTAATTAATAGTGCTTTCTATGCTTCACTGCTTTGAGTGTGCCACATTACTGTTTTTTGTTATCCGCAATGTTGTACAGTCAGGGACAGACTAAGGGCCAGATGTAGGAGCCCTAATACCGGTCGGTAACGGCCGAATTCGGACGTTACCGACCGGCATTAGGGTTTTCTAAAGTAGGGGGCCTATATTTTACCGATTCGGTAAATTTACTGAATCGGTAAAATACCGAATCGGTATATTTACTGATTCGGTAAATCCAGATGTAGCTGGCACTTCAAGGAGTGCCACAGGCCCTTTAGGAGTTGGTATTTACCATCCAATCCTATTGGGTGGTAAAATACCGAATTCAGGTGTACATGCACATCTGTGCATGTACACCTGTGCCATGTGACACACAGACATGCCCTTAGGGCATGTATGTGTGCCACATGCACACAAGCCTGGAATTGGGGTGCTACAGGGTGTCAAAGTGACACCCTGTTCCCCCTTGCAGGATTCGGTATCCGAATCGGTATTTCCCATTGATTCCTATGGGCTTCAAGGCCCATAGGATTCAATGGGAAATATCGATTCAGTATTTACCGAATCGGTAAATACCGAATCTTACAGATTCGGTAATTGTAAAATTAAAATTATCTACATCTGCCTCCTTCCTATTTACCTACTCTTAAATACCGAATCAGTAAAATTCGGTATTTAAGAGTAGGTAAATCGGAATTACCTACATCTAGCCTTAGGAACCCAAAGCAGCCCAGGCAATTGTGTCGGACTGGCCACCACCCGGAAAAGGGGTGGGGACGGGTGTGAAGTACTGCTGCTGAACAACACTGCCCCCAGCACTGCTACAGTGTTTCTAAGATTTTTTTTTAAGACATAACTCGAGAAAAATCCCACTACATTTGCTTCTGGTAAAATGTTTTCTTTTCACAAAATGACTCCCACAAGCAAAACTATGAAATAAAAAAAACTGCAGAATATAATGCAAACTTCAGGCTCTCCCTAATTCTCATATTTTATTATTAACTATTTATTTATATGTTGTTTGCTAACTCGTTTTTCACTTTCATTTAGCTGTAGCTGGCGTTTGCTTATATTAATTTATCAGTGTTCAATGAGGCGACCTCAGCAAATTGAAGGGCTGAGGTAACCCTGCTTGACAGTAAAATTGTAGCCTGCAGTTTACATGTCCTTGTAAGGAGGAGGAGTCTATCTCATTGCGCAATTTTGGTAGCAGACATCTTTCCGAAAGTTGAATGTTTGTTTGTTCAGTCTCCCCTCTGTGGTCCTTCCTGCTGTTATGCTGTGCTGCGCAGCCGAACTCCCTCCCATTACAAATTAGCTCTTCTAGTGTGAGTGAAGAAGAAACGAGTGACCAGCACAGTGGCTGCCTGGATGGTGAGCATAGCTACATGGAACTCACTCAACAGCGACCAGCTCACTGGTGTGGGCAGTCTTGCAAAATCTCCCTCCCCTGGAGGCGACGGGACCAGCATCACTTCCTGGGCTGCGGGCATGGCATGTTCTTGGTCCCAGCAGGCACTGAGAGTAACTGGAAATAGAAAGTTGTATTCTTCCCAAAGGAAGATGTCAGAAGTTTGATGTAAGGAAAGGGTTTTCTTCCCAATCCAATATGGTAGCGAGGGGGAATTCTAGGATAGCTTCCTGTTCTTCTCCTAAATAAGGTGGAATTTTCTGCACATAGTCTTGGTCTTCAGTGCATCAGATGTTCTTCATTGTGTGCTTCACTCCCTGATCTCCAGTTCTCATTAGATGCTCCAGGTCTGCTCCAGCCTTTGTTCCAGTCTTGCTCCGCTCCTTGGCCAGGCCTTGCTCCAGTCCTTGCTCCAGGCCTGCTCCAGTCCGGTGCTACAGGATACAGCCCTAGGGCACATTTATGAGGGCCCTTACTCTGCTGGAATGTCACTTTTTGTGACGTTCCGTGGCGCAGGAATCTACTCCATATATACGTGGCAACACAAAGCCACTTTTTTTAGCTTAATGCTGCCTCGTAAATATGATGCCCTTTAACAAAGTTTTCTGGGTTAAAGGGGCGTGCAATGGGTGTTGCTGGGATCATTCCTAGCAACATTCATGGCTTTTTAACACTGCCCCAGATTTAAGACAATTCCTAATTCTGAGGCAGCGCCTAAAACGTGCGCCTCCCCAGGGGAGGCGTAAGGGAGACACAAAAAAGAGAATATCTTTATTTCTCCTTGTTTTCCTTTTTCTATGTAGAAAGAGGAAAAAGCCTCTTCTTGTTGTTTCTGTGCAGGAAGGTTTCCCTTCCAGCACAGACATAATCATCCAGGCAACGCAGGCACCCTTGTACCTTGGTGTAAAGGTGCCTGTGCTGGCACACGTCAGCTTATTGTGTGCTGGCGCAGGCGAAAGGGGCAGGAGTGTGCCATATCTGATAGATACAATAAATAAACAACAGGGGGCCCTGTTCCCATGATGCACTGGGCCAGGGACAGACTGATTTGCATATAGCCAGGTTCTGAGCTGGGATGGTGCAGTGAGATAAATAACGGTGATGGATCAAGCCCTGATCTTTGGACTGGGTAAGAGTGGTCTGCTTAATTCAGATACTCTGTTCATCACCACCACCTTTTCTGAATCGTTTTTGGCCACTATAGGTGTGGCAGGGTATACTCAGACATGAGTCCCTTTCTCACTGCACCATCAGGATTCAAGCAAGCCGGGCCGAAGACGGCTGAAATTCCAGAAACCGGTCCCCGGTAGCTTGTCTCCTTTCTGGTGAAGAATTGGCTTGGTAGTTTAGTCTGCCCTGTTCCCATGATGCACTGGGCCAGGAACAGACTGATTTGCATATAGCCAGGTTCTGAGCTGGGATGGTGCAGTGAGATAAATAACGGTGATGGATCAAGCCCTGATCTTTGGACTGGGTAAGAGTGGTCTGCTTAATTCAGACACTCTGTTCATCACCACCCCCTTTTCTGAATCATATCTGATAGATACAGCACATTCCTGCCCTTTTCTTTTACCGTAGGGCAATGGAGCAGGAAGGCATCTGGCGCTGCTCTATGGTAAAACCTCATAGATGAGCCCCCTAGTCTTCCGCTCTAATCATTAGCCCCATTCATCCTACAAGCTCCTGCTGTGGTTTCATTTAGGAGGATTTTGCCTGCCTAGTTTAACTCACTGGGGCTCATTTCTGTGGGCACTTGTGGTCTGTTGCTTCCTAGCACACACAGCATTGTAGCTACTATATACCTCAGGTAGTCCTGTACCAAGAAGCTGGGTCAAGAGACACGTCATCTTAATCCAAACCTTGACACCTGCCCAAACTCCTCCCATCATATGTCTGCTGCCCACACCTGTCCATCTTCAGCCAGTCCACAATTCACTATAGTGTCTCAAATGAGGTTACATTTCCACAAGTCAAGATGTGGGTTACAAAGTTTCCACAAGTTTTTAACCAGTGTTACAGAAACAAAGGGAAATACATTTAAGTAGAAAGCGAAAGTAGAAAATAGGTGTCTAAGCTCAGTCCAGCTCAAGGCTTGCTGCCTGGAGTGATGGTTTCTCAATGGTGGAAAGAGGGAGGATTTTTAGGACTGGTGTTAGCCAGACCTTTTGATTTTACCAAAAATGTGGTTATAATATGCTGACTGGGGTTTTCATCCATCCCTATTCAACCATTGGTCTTTTGTTGTGTCATTCTCACTTCTTTTCCACCACTACGGCATATGGCATGAGACATTTCATGTAATTCACAAAGGAGCCAAGAGGGAAATAAGGGTATCTATGGGATAGCCCTCCACTCGACAGACGTCAATATCAAAAACAAAATCAAAAACATCAATATCAAATGTCAGTCTTCAGTCAATTTCATTATGAGTAACTGCATGCTCGACACTCAAAGTAGTTCCCTCCAGGACTAAGGACTGCTATGGCAATGAGTTCTTTTAGAGACCAATCAACTTATTTTTGCTTTTATGCAATTTTTAAAACTGTTATTTAATATAGATTAATGGGAGCCAGGTAGCTTAACCAACAATAAAGTTTACAAAAACCATGACACAAAAAGAAGTATTGAAGAAAATCAAAAGGTCAGTAGCCAAGGCCAGACCCATTAGCTTTGCCAATGCTTATTTCCAAAGTAAATTAATTCTGCAACGTAGAGAAAGCTGTGGCAAAGCACTGGTGATTACAAGCCGCTAATATGGCCTAATGTGAGCACTTTCAAACACACTGTCCCAGACAATGAGGTTAACTGAAAATGGAAGGAAATCTTACAGAGACTTGTTTGGAACTTGCAGCTCACCCAGGCCAGGGATTTAACTTATATGATATTGTACCTGCTGAAAGGAAGCCTGCAACCACAGGTCCTATTCCTAGTAATACAGTGCAAAGGGTTATTACACAAACTGCGGGAATCTAATGGTTGCCAGTGTGACACTTGTTCTATTAAAGGTAAAATCCCCCCCGGTAGGTCCATGAGCATGTTGCAACTTTGTGAGCGTAACCCGTGAGTAAGGAACTAGACTGGGAATATTCTAAGGGTGAATTTTATTCAAATATTGCCGGAGCATACATTCTTACAACCCTTCAATTTATCGAAGGAATTAGACAACAATAATTAATAACATGGGCCAAAAGACAAACCGGTGCAATTAATTGGCAGAAAACAAAGAACACCTCTGAAGGTGACATGAACCAAGATTTTAGTAAGATTTCTGAAACAAATGGTTACCAGCCAACAGCCAAATAATCTCCTATGCTGTTCAGTTTAAAGGTATTTTTAAACCATGCATTGAGTCATCAGTGTGGCCCAGCCAGCCACGGTTCAGATAAGCAGTTCAACACTTGGTGATACCCATGTTGCTACAATTGTCGGAGGCCAGGACTTGTTCTTTCACTGCAGCATTAACCATGTGCTGCTGCTTCCTATGCATGTGTTGGTGTCGCTCGATGATGGACATTCTCAGAGGCCGCAGCCTCCAGCATGTGGGAAAGTGGCTGTGTTTGTACGTGATATAAGCCAACCACCTGACACCCAGCGTCCCTTGTTACCAAAACTCAAACACACACAGGATCATTTAGACACTGGTGCAAACATAAGTCATGAGAACACGGCCATGCAGTCACCAACTGAACCCCCTTCTAGCCGTGTGCACTGCAGGCCCGCTACAGGAAGTTTTATTTGGGTGGGCCAACGGTGCATTTGGGTGGGCCACTGCGGGCCCAATTTGTCGCTTCTTGTGGTAGCCTACAAGCCCTAGATGACATCATACTTGCAAACAGTCCCCATGATACAGGCAAAAGATTCTATAAGTATACAGAGCATGTGGAGAGTTATTTGAAAGTAAGAGCAATGTCTGAACCTAAGTGCTAACCCTCAAATTCCAACAGGCCAGGCTTCAACACAAGTACTTCCAGGCCTGCTTATACACTTTTCTACCATTCCTCCCTGGGCACCTTATCTCATAGCTGACTTTGGGCGTCAGCCCCTATCAGCCACAATCCAGCTCCACTTTCATTATTCCAGGAAAAACCATTAGTAATATCACCTTCAAACTTAAAACATTGTCTATAGCAGTAAATATAATTAGCACACACTTTAAAATATGTTCCACAATTGCCCTAAGTACCTGACTGTTAATTAATAATGAATTAAATAAAAACTGAAAGGCCATGACAGGACCAGCTTTAGCACTAGTGTGAAAATCTTTTTTGGCACCCCACCAATGACCTCTTTCTCGCAGATACCATGACTACCACCCTCCAACAGTGCCCCTCATCTCTCCGTAGCCCCCCATCACCTCCTTCTTGGATTCCCTCCCTGCCACCCCCAACAGTGCCCCTCAACTCTCCGTAGTCCCCCCATGACCTCCTCCTTGGATTCCCTCACTGCCACCCTTCAACAGTGCCCCTTATCTCTCCATAGCCCCTCCCACTCATGGCCTACTCCTCAGACTCCCTCACAACTCCCTCCACCAGTGTCCCCATCTCTCCGTAGTTCCCCCACTCCACCCCATGACCACCTCCTTGGATTCCCTCATTGCCATCCTCCACCAGTGGCCCTCATTGCTCCATAGCCCCTCCCCCCATGACCACCTCCTCGGATTCCCCCATTGCCACCTGCCACCATCTCTCTGTAGTCTATATATTTCATTTGTTGTATAGTGCTATTCATAGTGTAGGGTGTCACAGTACTTTACATCACGTACATATTATACCTGGACAATGAATCATAAAAGTAAGTAAATCAGTCTATAGGGAGTGTCACATAAGCCAATCAGAATTACAAGGTGTGGGAATCACGTCATCCAAAATGGTGGGCAGTATATTTTAAGAGGGCTTGGGCTGGGGAAGCACAAACTCAGGATTTAGGCATACCACAGTGGTTAGGGGTTGGCTTTACTAATAAAAGTGTATATCTGCCCAAACTCTTTTAAGCAAAATTAAAATAATGAACGATTGGGAAGTTCTAAGTGTATGGCAACTCAAAACAAAGTGAAGTTCTAACTATGCCATTCATGTTTGTATGCAGCTCTTTGATGGCAGTTCATAGGTCACTGTCCTATGTTAGGAGTATAACTTCTGAACTGCAGGTAACACAAGAATATCTATGACAAAGGCAGTAACCCACTGAGCTATCCACATAAAATTCAGTTTACCTGTATGTTAAAACTACCAACAAAGAATTGATATCCAGCAGAATCATTAATCACCAGTTATCTGGACATTTGTATTGTTGTCTTGCATCCCTGATAAAACATATTTAAATAAAGCATACCAAAGTATAGGCCTTGCAGGGCCTGTGCAGATTTTAAAAATGAGACCAAATAATAACACATTCTCTTACCTACTCGGATAGGTCCACTTTATGTCACAGCCTGATCTGATAAGCAGCTGCAGGGGTCAGGAAAGGTGAAACAGAATAAACAAACTTATTTTCTCCAGTGTTGAAATAGAAAAGGAAATATCCATGCAGCAGGATGGTAGACAAACGTTACTCTGTGCCAAATAAAGAATTATCCCCTTGCCATGCCCCTAATGTACCTGCAGGACATAGCTCACCTTTCTATAAGGAGTTACGTGATTGGGTCTGGGCTTTTTCTCACTCCCATCCCCAATCATGTAACTCCCAGAACAGGAAGAAAAACAACGTTCGGAGGAACGTTTTAAACTATACTGTCCATTTTCTATTGGCCTTCATGTCCTCACTGTGAGGGGCAAGGCTCATGTTAAGATGGGCTTGGCCCACCTAGCCCACCCGCTCGAACCATGCCTGGTGCACTGTATCGCAGGCAGTTTTGCACCAAATGTAAATTGAGGGACAAAAATGGGGTATAATATCAAGTAGCTGCTATCCCACTCATAGCATGCGCTCTAGACTATTTTCATAATAAATATCACACCTTTGTCACGTAAACTACTCTCAAAACCAAGCCAACATCACACTCATGGCAATGCTACTTTCCCGTGGGTTCTAGAAAACTATTATACCTCAAGAAAGTAGACAACCCTGTTATTCGTAAGAATTGCACTTCTGGCATTCTAAGGAAAATGATTGCACACATAATAAGTTCACTATCCGACATAAACGAAATTTCAATGACACAATTGAAATGCTCGATTTCCGCGTTCAGTAAAATTCCCAAATATTCTTGAAATTTCTCATTACTCTATTTTGTGTAACTTTTTTTTTTAACATAAGCATGAATCTAGTGGAAAAAGTCACAATAGACCCGATTCAGGCGGGAGACTACCGATTTTTCAAGCCAAGAATGGCTTTATTTTAGCTGTCGCCCGCCTGAAATTGCATTTTCTTCAATAGAAGTCAATAGGGAATTTTCATTCTCCCGATTTTTTATTTGAAATCTCCCACGTCCCTGTCCTATAATGTTGGCAAGTATGCATGAGATACCAACTTTGAACAGAAAATGCCTCATTGACAGACGCTGTCTGCTAAAGCCAGTCTCCTGGGCTTGGGTGAAACAAGTGAAATGAGATACCACCAAACCGGATTTCACTATCCATGTAAAATTATAACACTCGTAGCAAGTGCCCTGTACCCTGTTCACCGAACAGCCAAACGTCTGTCACCCTCGACGTCAATGCACCATCCTAACCCAGTCATAACAAGCATGTTCATCAATCGTCTATCACTCCCACAGCAAGTGCTTTGCCCCTGTTCAAAGAACTACGGATGTCATTCAGTGTAACGAAACCACGTTGTACTCCCTAAAAATGTTTAATTAACCACATTGGAACAATATTTGATCTTCTGTGAATTAGATCTTATCGCATCCATCTCGAGTGCACTCAATCAAACCTTACCCACAGTGTTTCAAAACTAACCACAAATCACATCTGCATGCTTAACACACAGTACCTTTTCACTCTAAAAAGCCAGACTCGTTACAATGGTCACTGCTAGATTTCCAGACAGCGCAGCTCTCTGGTTTGCTAATGACATCTTGGGGACTTTCGGAAAGCTTCCATGGGAATGCATTCTGCCCATTGCTTACCATTGGCTTTGTGGTTTGTAACTCAGACTTGCTTGTTTTCTATTTGCTGACTTTATTTGTTTTTGATTGTCCAGCTTGAGTCCGTCCCTTCCATCAAAACCGTATTTACTGTATTCTTCTACCAGTACTAAATTTCATTAAACAGGTTGTGATGTTTTGCATACTTCCCCTTTAAGTCTCCATGTTCCTTACCCACATTCTTTGTTCTGAGAATGTACTCTCTTGGAAATTCTTACTAAGTCAGTTGCTGTTGGCTGTTCATGGGATGAGGTTTTAATAAACCCACCTATCCTTACAATTACATGATTCCTTGCTTTATTCAATTTCTAACTAATTTTACACTGGCGACGATTGGACACCTCAACCAGAACAACTCAACAAAGAAAAATTACCTCGCTTTCTCCTCCAGCGGCAGAACTACAATATAAGAAGAGAAGCGTCGACTTCCCAGCGGCTGATTCGACATCCATTACACGGTGAGGAGAGCGGGAGGAAAGTAAATAAATTAAAATAACTTTGGGAACTTTAATTGATTTGAAAAGTTAAAAAGAAAGGGATTTTGGCTTATGCGCGAGCTCAACGTTCTTCTTTGCTCGCGCAACACTCAAGACCAAGCTGCGCGCGCATACGTCAGACGCTACCCATTTGGGAATCGTGCGCTGCGTTCCAATCCCTCAGCTACGCTGCGTTCCAGCGCGAAGCGGTTCAACTCTTCAATTACGTTGCGTTTCAGCACATTAGAACGAGCGCATTAGAACGCTGCATATCGGCTAATTCTGTTTGACGCACACATTAAGAATCTTTTCTTTTGGAACACCTCTGACAATTCAAAGAATGTCAACTAAAGGGAAATTCTGAAAGTTAGAACTTGTCTTTTGTTTGTGTGTTCTACTCCCTGAGGATATTATTATAATGAGAAACATTATGATCTCATAATTATAGGAGTGAATACTAGTCAAATGAACACTCTCTACTAGTCAAATGAACACTCTCAATCCTTTATTAAACTAAGGAGACTGAATTCCTAGCTACAAAAGAAAATTCTAAGAAAAAAAAAAAAAAAAAAAGACTTCTGTATATTTAGTAAAGGTGTCTAGTAAATAAATGGCCACTCGTTGCTAAAAAAAAGAGGAAGAAAGCAGAAGATTGTTCCAACTTGTTAAACAAATTATTTGTTACTTACCTGGAAATTCAAATATTTAAGTACACAATCCGATACAAAGATGCAAAATGTTACTCAGCCGGCGTTCTTTCTAACCAGACCTGGTGAACCAAATGTGAAGTGGAAGAAGTGGAAAAAAATGTTTGCGAACTATGCGAGAGTATGTGGAACAAATCTCAGTGTGGAAAGAAAACATTCACTTCTGTTGCATTGCTTAGGAGGAGAAGGTCAAGATGTTCTTGAACATTTACCTGATCTTTCAGCTGCAGAACAAAGAAATCTGAATGAATATGAGATAGCTATCCTACAACTAGATAGACATTACTTACCTAGACTCAGCACGATTATGGAAAGATACCATTTTGGTCTGAGAGAACAAAAGAAAGATGAGTCCGTGGAAGACTATGTGTCATCTTTTAGGAAACTTGCTTCCTCTTGCAATTTTGGTCAATCCCTTGATGAGAGAATTTGTGATCACTTTGTTTTAAGATGTGCTCATGATGACATAAGAAAGGAACTTTGGTTAAAGGATGAGCCACCTCTCGAAGAAGTACTAACGATTGCCAAACAAGTTGAACATATGACAAGATGTGTTGGGGAACTTAAAAAGGAGAAGGATAAACCTTCTGTTTCTGATTCAAAAGAAGAAGTAAAAGTTGATGAGACGATTTGTCAAGTTAAAAAAACTGATGGAGCAAATTCAGAAGAGAGAACATTTAGACATATGAATTCTTCAAACGTTAGAATTTCATGTTTTAGATGTGGTCAAATTAACCATCTAGCTAATTCTCCTATTTGTCCTGCTCTGAAAACAACTTGTAATCTATGTGATAAAAAAGGTCACTATGCTAAATTTTGCAGGTCAAAACCACAAAACGGTGATAATCCTAGGAAAAGGTGGCCACAGCCTCAAGTAAGATCCATTTGTTTTGAGGTGAATGATGATGAATCTGATCATCCTTCGTTTCTGGTCAAGGTAGAAAATAACATGATAAACTTAAAATTTGATTCATGCTCAAAGATAAGTATCATAAATGAGAAAATGTTTAATGATTTATTTGCGAAAAATGTAAAAATGTTTAAATGTGACATTGTTCCTTTAGGTTATAGTGAAAAACCAATTTCTATGTTGGGAAACTTTTTGGCTGAAATTGAACTGAGCTCTCGCATAATTGTGGGAAAAGTATATATTTCAAAAAAAGGAGATGCATTGTTAGGTTGGTTACATCAACGACAATTGGGTGTCACCCTTGATCCCAATGCTTCTCCCCAAGTCCAAATTCAAGAAATATCTGATACACCTAGTACAACAAGTGATGCAAACTTATCTTTGACTCTAGCTAAAAAAATTCCAAATGTCTTTAAAGATGATTTAGGGTGTTTGCGTGGGTATAAACTTTTAATTAAATTGAAAGATAATGCCCTCCCCGTTGTAGTCAAAGTTAGGAGAATTCCTCTTTCTGAACAGGCTAAAGTACAAGATGAGTTGGATAAGCTTATCAAGAGCAACATAATTGTACCAGTTGAAGCTACAGAATGGCTTGCTCCTGTTGTTATAGCGAAGAAACCCACAGGTGAAATTCGTCTTTGCATTGATTTGAGGTCACTAAACAAGGAGGTGGTAGTTCACAGGTTCCCACTTCCTAACATAGATGAAATGATTTGTACTTTAGAAGGAGCGAGATATTTTACCACTCTTGATCTTGCTTCTGCCTACCACCAGGTAGAATTAGATGATTCGTGCCACGATTTAACTGCCTTCATTACACCGATGGGTACGTTTAAGTTCAAAAGAATGCAGTTTGGCCTAGTTTCTGCGGCCTCTGTTTTTCAGAGGATCATGTCAAGAATCTTGAGAGGACTAGTTGGTGTAAAGTGCTACCAAGATGATTTGTTAATTTATGGTGGCAATGCTTATGAGCATGACACTCGAGTTTCAATGGTCTTGAAACGGTTGGAAAGTGCAGGCATGACTTTAAAAAGGGCAAAGTGCAAATTTGGGGTGCAAGAGGTTAATTATCTGGGGCATCGCATCACGTGCAATGGAGTTTTTCCAAAAAAGGAGTTAGTTGAAACTATTGATAAAGTGAAGGAACCCACTTGCAAAGATGAGCTTCTCTCTTTTTTGGGTATGGTAGAATTTTATGGAAAATTCATTTTTAATTTTGCAGAAAAAACACATAACTTAAGAAAATTAACGGTAAAAAATTCTGTCTTCAACTGGTCATCTGATTGCAAATCTGAATTCTTAAACTTAAAGAAAGATTTGAATAAGGCACCTTCACTTCATGCCTTTGTCCCTGCTCTGCCAACTATTTTGTTTACTGACGCAATTGATAAGGGACTTGGTGCAGTTTTAGTTCAAAAGAAAGATGGAAGAGATTCTTTGATATGTTGTTTCTCTCGTTGTCTCAGAGGATCGGAGTTGAATTACTCTGTAATAGAAAAGGAATCTTTGGCAATTTTTTGGGCACTAAGAAAGTTAAAGAATTTGATTTGGGGGACCAAAATCTGTGTTTTGTCTGATCATAAACCTTTAAAAGAGGTCTTTTCAAAAAAAGGTTTAGATGCAATCTCATCTAGGATAAGAAGATGGATTGTTTCTGTTAGACCTGTCTGACTTTTTGGCGAAGTCCCTCCTAACTTTTATTTATTTTGTCCCCTTTTTGCCCCTCATACCCTTGTTAATTTTTGTGTCTACTGACTTTTTGTAGGTGTTGGTCAGGGGGATAGGTGTTTTCTTCCCCCCTCATAATCTTTTACCTCAGGTCCAGAGGCCTGTTCTGACAGGGAAGTTGGCACCACCTAAAATGGTGGCCACCAACTGCCCCAACTGTCACCAACAGAACCTGGCCATAGCCTAACATAGGGCATTCCAGAACCTTCTGGTCCATTCTGGACCACTGAGAGGGCAGCCTATATAAGGCGGAATGCTGGACAGCCATTTTGTCTGTCAGTGAGGAGCAGCTAGAGTGAAGGCTGAGGTCTAGTGGGGGTAGGATTCTGAAGGGTGGTTCCCTCTACAAGAGTAGCCCTCTGTCAAGGTTTTCCCCTCCTTGGTCCTGTTGTCCTAGCCAAGTTAGCTCATCCTGCTGATCCTGGGCAGGTAGATTAAGGGGTTAACTTTAGTAGTCCTGGGAGCTGAGCTGAGAGTTCCCCGTGCCCCTAGTCTGCCCAGTAAGGAGGAATAGGGGGTTGGTGCTGAGAGAGTACAACCTGGCTTTATTCTGAAGGAGCCCCCCCCCTTTCCCCTCCTCTTCGTTTTGGTGAAGGGAAAGAATTCAGCTATTAAACAACTGATAGCATTCCCTACCAGTGACTGGTCCTGTGGTGTGTAGCCATCCCCTCTGTCAGCTGTGAAGAAGGTGTGAGGTGAACTGTGACCAGGTTCTCATCGAACGCGCTCTGGGCCAACACCCCCCGGGATCCACTGAGCCTGGGAAGCTTAGAGAGACTTCCCTTTGTGAGCGGGACCCCCGGGGCATTGATCGCGCTGGAGACGCGTCGCCTGTCCTGGGAGGAATCAGAGGCTTCACTGCGCACGCCCCGTCTGCGAGGAAATCCCCGGAAGGAGGGGCCGTGAAGCGAGCAGGCCCCAGCGATCAGCGTCTCTCATCGGAGCAGATCCCGTGGGAGGCGGCCTCGGCGAGAGCGCTTCCGCGCATGCGCATCGGAGGAGTGTTTCCTTCGCGCTGCGCTGAGGGAAGGCGCCGGAGGGTTCCTCAGCTCGCCGCCTGTCAGGTCGCTTCCTCCTGCTTGGGCGCCGTGTACAGGAGTCGGCCTGAGCAGGGAGGGAGAGCGCTGAGGCCTGGCAGCGGTAAAGAGGGTTGGGGTCTGCCTGAAAGTCATTTTTAGCGCGAAGGTAGCGCGAAGGTGCCAGCTGAGGAGTGGAAGCTTTCCTGGCCTTGTTTTCCCTCCGCCCTCACACTAGATCGATCTTGTCCCCTGAACCCGGACTGTCTGCACCATCGCCTGGTAACAACAAGTAAGGAGGAGTTCAGGAAGGGGGAGAGTGACGCTGGTAATTGATTTAAGGAAACCTTCAGGGACTGGATATTCTGAGTATAGTATACTACAAGATATTTCCATTCCACCACTGTGGGGGCTTAATTGAATGCTGACTGAGGTGAATCTAACCCAAGGGCACTCAGAGAAGTAATGAGAGGAGCTAAAGGTGTTTCATGTGACTGAGAGTGAGGCTCTGGCCTAATTTAAGTAGGCTGAGTACAGTAATTACCTAATCAAACCTTCTTAGTTCAACTGAAAAGAAACTGCATTGTGATTCTCTTTGTAACTGGTTTAATGACAAGTGAACTGTAAAGTGGAACCTGGCTAACTAAATTGCTTAACAGTTTAAATGTTAATACTGTAATGATATTTGCTCGTGCTTATAAGTGAAGTGTAGTTTTCTCCCAAGATTCTAGCGGAGTATATCTAGCCTAATTGATTCTAGGGTACAGTTATCCTAATGCAGAAGTGTGATAAGAAGTTGGAAATACAGTAACTGCTAGTAAATTAAAAAGTGATAATCTGCTAGTAGTTTAAAGAAAGTGTAATAGTTGACCCTGAAAGTGATCTAAACTGCTTGAACTATTTATATGTGAGTTACTGATTTGACAACCCAGAGCATATTATTTTTATATAAAGCAGTACGTATTTTCATATAATTTTGGCGTAGTGTTTTCTTTTTGAGTGCTATTGCGTGGAATTACTTTTGGGTGGTCTGCAACCTTTACACCGTGCCTCTGAGATGCTAGTCTTGCCCTAGGCCAGGCTACCTAATTCCAACATATTGGTGCCTAGCGGTGGGATTGCGGACTTGGTTGCAGCTACTTACTAGTAATTTGGCGTAATACACCCAACCTACACCAGGAGTTTTCTCCTTGCGGCCCTCCCAATTAGTCTTTTTGTTTTTTCTAAATTTATTCCTGGTGGTGGGTGGAGTTGGTTTTAGGTTACCCTCACCCCTCTGAAATTTCTGGTGTGTATTCAGGTTTGCCAGATTCACCATGGAGTTTGCGGTGGAAAACCTGGAAGTCTATTCTGTGCCCCAATTGAGAATGTTCTGCCAGCAGATGGGGGTCTTTTTCAAGCATGGTGCTAGGAAGGGGGAGCTCCAGACTAGCCTTAGGGCCTGGGTGGAGGCACACCAAGAGACAAAGGAGGAGGATGAAGAGGTTGACCAGGGCACAGAAGTCGGGGTGGAGGAGTTATTCCGCCATGAGGGGGAAAACTTGCTCACCGGACCAGTGTCCTATTCCAGAAAGGGCAGTAGCATTTCTGGGAAAAGCCTAACAGAAGCCGAGCTCACCGATAGGAGGGAGAAAAGACAGCTAAAGTGGGAGCTGGCTAAGCTGGAACAGGAGAAAGAGGAGAGGAGGATGGTCCACGAGTTTAGGCTGAAGGAACTGGAGCTCCAAAGTCTACAAAGGGGGTCCTCTCCTGTTAGGAATGGTGGCAGCGAACTGAAAGAGTCAGCCAGGGAGACCAAACCCTATATCCCAAAGGACCTGATAGCGAGCTTCAGTCAGGGGGATGATGTTGCTAAGTGGCTGGCCGCTTATGAGGTTTCTTTGAAGGTTCATGGAGTGCAGGAGAAGCACTGGGGGGGTAGTTTGTACAAGTACATGCCTCCTGCTGGTCGGGACACTTTGTTGGCCCTGGAGCCAGAGGAACAGACAAACTACCCCACCATGAAGCTGGCGTTATTGAGGAAGTTCGGGCTCACCCCAGAGAGGTACCGACAGAAGTTTAGGGGGAGCCACAAGATGGGAACTCAGAACTGGGTGGACTTCCTTGATTACGCTAGAAAGGCTTTAGAGGGTTGGGTCAAGGGCAGTGAGGTAAAGGATTATGAGGGGCTGTACGATCTGTTTTTGAGAGAACACCTCCTCGAGAAATGTTTTCCCGAGCTGCGCCAACACCTGGTAGACAGCAAGCTGACCAATCCCCGGAAGCTTGCAGAGGAGGCGGACATCTGGACAAGTACCCGGGTGTCCACCAAGGGGACTGGAGGGGAATCTCAAAAAGCCGGACAGGGCGCCCCCCAGAAGAAGGAGGGGGGGGAGAAAAAGAAAGAGTTCTCTAAAGGTCCCCAAAATAACTTCCAAGGGAAGGGAGCAGGTTTCACCCCTAGGGCAAACCCGCCCCGGAACCCTCATCCTGGCCAGAGCCAGCAGCCCAGGGTTCTCCACTGTTTTGAATGCGGTGGCGTTGGACATTATAAGGGAGATGTCAGATGCCCAAAGAGACCACCCCCTCCCACCGGAGGAAAGTCACCGGGAGTAGCTAGTGTAGCGCTCGGGGAGGAGTTGCCCTTAGATAAGGGGGGTGAGTGGGCGGGTGTCACCTTAGTGTCCCTGGGAGAACGGGAGATGGTGCCAAAGATCCAGGTGCCCCCAAATACTACAAAGTATGGGCAATGGGTTACCATCAATGGCCAGAGAGGGGAGGCTCTGAGGGATACAGGAGCCAGCATGACTATGGTGAGAAGTCAGCTGGTGTCCCCAGAGCAGGTTGTTCCAAATGTACTCCACCCCGCCGCGATGGCTGACGGCAGAATGGGCCACTATCCAGTGGCTGAGGTTCCCTTTGAGTGGGAGGGGGTTGCAGGTTCACTTCGAGTTGCCGTAAGCCCTGCCGTGCCAGTCGATTGTCTGTTGGGGAATGACATGGAACACAATACTTGGAGAGAGGTGGAATACCGGACGCATTCTGCGATGCTGGGTACACCTGACTGGGCCTGTGTCAGCACACGGTCTGCGACTGCCCGGAGAGGGAGTGCGCCTGGGTTGGAGCCTGGAACCATGGCCCAACCCGCTGCTAAGAAGGGACAGACCCGGAGACAGAGAAAGCCTGCTCCGGCTTCCACACCCCATGAGACAGATCGGCCACCTGCGGTGGTGGACCAGGAGTCCGTGGAGGGGGAAGTAGACTCTCTGGAGGATTTGCCCATCCCTGCGGAGTGGCATGTGGAGGGAGGTCCTACCAGAGAGGAATTCTGTAAGGGGCAGAGGGAGTGCCCCACCCTTGAGGGACTGAGGCGACAGGCTGAAGCCCAAGCAGCAGGTGATGTTACGGGACATTACCATATTTACTGGGAGGATGGACTCCTCTACAGTGAACCCAAGGTACCCTCGCCTGGTTCATCGAGGGCCTTGGTAGTCCCGCAACAGTACCGAGCCTTTCTTTTGGAATTGGCTCATGCCATACCCCTGGCAGGACACTTAGGCCAGGACAAGACCTTTGCACGGCTTGTTCTCCACTTTTACTGGCCTCAGATGAAAGCGGCGTCCAACACATACTGTAGGACATGTGTAACCTGCCAGGCCAGTGGGAAAACAGGGGTGAAGCTAAAAGCTCCCCTGGAACCACTTCCAGTCGTTAGCACCCCCTTTGAGAGGGTGGGCATCGACATTGTAGGGCCTTTGGATCCACCAACAGCAGCTGGTCACAGGTTTATCCTGGTACTGGTGGATCATGCCACACGGTACCCAGAGGCAATACCTCTGAGGACAGTCACTGCACCTGTAGTGGCAAGAGCCCTAATGGGAATCTTTACCCGAGTGGGATTTCCCAAGGAAGTTGTGTCCGACAGGGGGACCAACTTCCTGTCAGCGTACATGCGGGCAATGTGGAAGGAGTGTGGAGTGACCTACCGGTTCACCACTCCTTATCACCCCCAGTCAAATGGACTGGTTGAGAGGTTCAATAAGACCTTGAAGGGCATGATCAGAAGTCTGCCCGAGAGCCTGCGGAGGAAATAGGATGTCCTCCTGCCCTGTTTACTTTTTTCCTACAGGGAAGTGCCCCAGAAGGGAGTGGGCTTCAGCCCCTTTGAGCTTCTGTATGGGCACCCTGTACGCGGTCCTCTCAGCCTGCTGAAGGATGGTTGGGAGAAATCTCCCAGGAAACCCCCCCAGGATGTGGTGAGCTACATGCTGGCCTTCAGGAGCCAAATGGCGAAGTTGTGGAAGCAAGCTTCTGACAACTTGGAGGCCAGCCAGGCAGTCATGAAGGAGTGGTACGACCACAACGCTCACCCGGTGGAACTGGAGCCTGGACAGAAAGTGTGGGTGATGGAACCTGGAGAGCTTAGCGCCCTCCAGGATCGCTGGACAGGCCCCTTTGAGGTGTTGGAAAAGAAGGGTAAGGCCACATACCTGGTGGACCTTAAGACCCCTCGACAGCCCCTACGGGTGCTACACGCCAACCGACTCAAGCCCCACCATGAGAGGCCCGAAGTCATGCTGATGATGGTGACTGACGGGGGAGAGGAAGCGGAAAGCGAACCTCTCCCAGATCTCTTTTCGTCCCAAGAGAAGGATGGGTCAGTGGAGGGAGTGAATCTCTCTCCCACTCTCACTCCTGAGCAACGGGAGGACTGCCGCCAGATACTTGAGCAGTACTCTTCGTTGTTCTCCCTTGTCCCGGGAAGGACCCACCTGTGTACCCATGATGTGGACACAGGAGACAGCCCACCAGTGAAGTCCAAGACCTACCGGCTGTCTGACAAGGTGAAGGCTAGCATACATGGAGAAGTTGCCAAGATGCTAGAGCTGGGAGTAATTGAACCTTCCAACAGCCCTTGGTCCAGTCCGGTGGTGCTCGTGCCAAAAGCCGCACCACCAGGCGCCACACCTGAACTGAGGTTCTGTGTGGATTACCGAGGACTGAACTCAGTGACAAGGACTGATGCTCATCCGATCCCTAGGGCGGATGAATTGATTGACCGGCTAGGAGCTGCCCAATATCTGAGTACCTTTGACCTCACTTCAGGGTACTGGCAGATCTCCTTGACAGATGGAGCAAGGGAAAGGTCAGCCTTCTCCACGCCTGAGGGACACTACCAGTTCTGTGTGATGCCCTTTGGGCTCAAGAACGCCCCTGCCACATTTCAGCGGCTGGTGAACCAGGTCCTCTCTGGATTGGAGAGTTTCTCTGCTGCCTACTTGGATGACATTGCTGTCTTCAGTAGCAGTTGGGAGGACCATCTGCAGCATTTGCAGGCCGTTCTCCAGGCCCTGAGACAAGCTGGATTGACCATCAAAGCCAGCAAATGCCAGATTGGGCAGGGGTCGGTTGTGTACCTTGGACACTTGGTGGGTAGGGGGACTGTGCAGCCCCTGCAGGCGAAGATTGAGGCAATCATGGCCTGGGAACCCCCCAAGACACAGACTGAGGTCCGAGCTTTCCTGGGCCTCACAGGTTACTACCGTCGCTTTGTGAAGGGGTATGGCACTATTGTAGCGCCCCTCACAGAGCTCACCTCCAAGAAACAACCTCGACGGGTAGTTTGGACAAAGGCTTGTCAGCAAGCCTTTGAAAAGTTGAAACAGGCAATGTGTGCGGCACCGGTCCTGAGGGCCCCAGACTTCTCCAAGGAGTTCATTGTCCAAACGGATGCATCAGAGCATGGCATTGGGGCAGTGCTATCGCAACTCAATGAAGAGGGCCTGGATCAACCTGTAGTCTTCTTATCCAGGAGGCTGCTTCCCCGGGAACAGAAGTGGAGTGCCATTGAGAGGGAAGCTTTTGCGGTGGTGTGGGCTCTGAAGAAGCTGCGGCCATACCTCTTTGGCTCGCACTTCCTGGTTCAGACCGACCACCGACCCCTTCGTTGGCTGATGCAAATGAAGGGGGAAAATCCCAAGTTGTTGAGGTGGTCCATCTCCCTACAGGGAATGGACTTCCGGGTGGAACATCGGCCTGGAGTGGACCACGCCAATGCAGACGGTCTCTCCAGGTATTTCCGCCTTAGTGATGAGGACTCCCAAGGGGTTGGGTAGTTCTCCCCACTTTCAGCTGGGGGGGACGCGTGTTAGACCTGTCTGACTTTTTGGCGAAGTCCCTCCTAACTTTTATTTATTTTGTCCCCTTTTTGCCCCTCATCCCCTTGTTAATTTTTGTGTCTACTGACTTTTTGTAGGTGTTGGTCAGGGGGATAGGTGTTTTCTTCCCCCCTCATAATCTTTTACCTCAGGTCCAGAGGCCTGTTCTGACAGGGAAGTTGGCACCACCTAAAATGGTGGCCACCAACTGCCCCAACTGTCACCAACAGAACCTGGCCATAGCCTAACATAGGGCATTCCAGAACCTTCTGGTCCATTCTGGACCACTGAGAGGGCAGCCTATATAAGGCGGAATGCTGGACAGCCATTTTGTCTGTCAGTGAGGAGCAGCTAGAGTGAAGGCTGAGGTCTAGTGGGGGTAGGATTCTGAAGGGTGGTTCCCTCTACAAGAGTAGCCCTCTGTCAAGGTTTTCCCCTCCTTGGTCCTGTTGTCCTAGCCAAGTTAGCTCATCCTGCTGATCCTGGGCAGGTAGATTAAGGGGTTAACTTTAGTAGTCCTGGGAGCTGAGCTGAGAGTTCCCCGTGCCCCTAGTCTGCCCAGTAAGGAGGAATAGGGGGTTGGTGCTGAGAGAGTACAACCTGGCTTTATTCTGAAGGAGCCCCCCCCCTTTCCCCTCCTCTTCGTTTTGGTGAAGGGAAAGAATTCAGCTATTAAACAACTGATAGCATTCCCTACCAGTGACTGGTCCTGTGGTGTGTAGCTATCCCCTCTGTCAGCTGTGAAGAAGGTGTGAGGTGAACTGTGACCAGGTTCTCATCGAACGCGCTCTGGGCCAACACCCCCCGGGATCCACTGAGCCTGGGAAGCTTAGAGAGACTTCCCTTTGTGAGCGGGACCCCCGGGGCATTGATCGCGCTGGAGACGCGTCGCCTGTCCTGGGAGGAATCAGAGGCTTCACTGCGCACGCCCCGTCTGCGAGGAAATCCCCGGAAGGAGGGGCCGTGAAGCGAGCAGGCCCCAGCGATCAGCGTCTCTCATCGGAGCAGATCCCGTGGGAGGCGGCCTCGGCGAGAGCGCTTCCGCGCATGCGCATCGGAGGAGTGTTTCCTTCGCGCTGCGCTGAGGGAAGGCGCCGGAGGGTTCCTCAGCTCGCCGCCTGTCAGGTCGCTTCCTCCTGCTTGGGCGCCGTGTACAGGAGTCGGCCTGAGCAGGGAGGGAGAGCGCTGAGGCCTGGCAGCGGTAAAGAGGGTTGGGGTCTGCCTGAAAGTCATTTTTAGCGCGAAGGTAGCGCGAAGGTGCCAGCTGAGGAGTGGAAGCTTTCCTGGCCTTGTTTTCCCTCCGCCCTCACACTAGATCGATCTTGTCCCCTGAACCCGGACTGTCTGCACCATCGCCTGGTAACAACAAGTAAGGAGGAGTTCAGGAAGGGGGAGAGTGACGCTGGTAATTGATTTAAGGAAACCTTCAGGGACTGGATATTCTGAGTATAGTATACTACAAGATATTTCCATTCCACCACTGTGGGGGCTTAATTGAATGCTGACTGAGGTGAATCTAACCCAAGGGCACTCAGAGAAGTAATGAGAGGAGCTAAAGGTGTTTCATGTGACTGAGAGTGAGGCTCTGGCCTAATTTAAGTAGGCTGAGTACAGTAATTACCTAATCAAACCTTCTTAGTTCAACTGAAAAGAAACTGCATTGTGATTCTCTTTGTAACTGGTTTAATGACAAGTGAACTGTAAAGTGGAACCTGGCTAACTAAATTGCTTAACAGTTTAAATGTTAATACTGTAATGATATTTGCTCGTGCTTATAAGTGAAGTGTAGTTTTCTCCCAAGATTCTAGCGGAGTATATCTAGCCTAATTGATTCTAGGGTACAGTTATCCTAATGCAGAAGTGTGATAAGAAGTTGGAAATACAGTAACTGCTAGTAAATTAAAAAGTGATAATCTGCTAGTAGTTTAAAGAAAGTGTAATAGTTGACCCTGAAAGTGATCTAAACTGCTTGAACTATTTATATGTGAGTTACTGATTTGACAACCCAGAGCATATTATTTTTATATAAAGCAGTACGTATTTTCATATAATTTTGGTGTAGTGTTTTCTTTTTGAGTGCTATTGCGTGGAATTACTTTTGGGTGGTCTGCAACCTTTACACCGTGCCTCTGAGATGCTAGTCTTGCCCTAGGCCAGGCTACCTAATTCCAACAGTTTCCTTACAGGAATTTGAATTTGAAGTTGAGTATATTCCTGGGGTTGCTAACAGATCAGCGGATTGTTTATCTAGGTTGGTCGACAATGAGAACTCTGAGCAAGATGAAGTGTGTGATTCTGAAGAGTTTGTAAATATGTGTGAGGTGACTGATGGTGCCATTATTGAGTCTGAATGGAGATCTGAGTTGGAGAAAGATGAGGATATTTCAAAAGTTATTCTTTCCTTGAAGAATAACTCTCACTTGGACAAGCTATGGCTGTTGGTTGCTGATGAACTGTCGGTGAATGATGGTCTTTTAACTCGTGGAACTAAGCTTGTTCCTCCATACTCATTAAGGAATAAATTGTTGTCTCATGCTCATTGTGGACATCTGGGCATAGTTAAGACTAAAGAGTTTCTTCGCATGCAGTTCTGGTGGCCAGGCATGGACTTAGAGATTGAGAGAATGGTCCGTGAATGCCCTGAATGCTGCTCTAGTGACAAAATTTTAAAAACAAGACAAATGCCTATGGTGAAGAGGGCCTTACCTGGTCATCCATGGGATGAGGTTGCAATTGACATTCTTGGTCCTCTCTCTGGTGTTTCTGATACCCCTTATCTTATTGTCTTGATTGATCTATACTCAAGATGGATTGAAGTTTCTGCTGTCAGGGAGATTACTTCCAATTCCGTCATCAAATTTTAGAGTTTATATTTAATAAGGAAAGTTTTCCTAACAGTCTCCTATCTGACAATGGTCCCAAATCTAACTAATTTTACACAGGTCTTTAAATCTTTCTTTTATCTAGTCATATTAGCTGGGCATTCAAAGACAGAGGTCAAATTTCAGGCTCTGTCTTCCTGGGAGCTTGGCGTTTACTTTTCTTTCTCTGACTTCAAAGTGAGAGGATTTCTGTGATAATCATTCCGATATTCAGGATGTGCTGATGTTATTTTTACCTAGCACAAAACAAAATTTAAATGTATGTAAATGAACTTTGCAGCTATTTCAGATTATATCAGAATAAGGAATGCACAAATGAAGCACATTTTTAGGTAAATCTGAAGTGTGGTGGAAACATATATTTGTATACGATTAAAACAAATCAAGGCACTAGGTGATGGCATTTCTGCACACTATCATTAATGCGCTGTATACTTTTAGCAGTAAAACTATGTCTGTGCAAATGTAATGGTCATTTAATTTGAAAAAATGTTGTCTGTAATGGTGGTGCACTACCATACCATGGATACTCCACTTTACTCTGCACCACTCCATGCCACTGTACTCTACTTTGCACCACTCCACACTATTGCATTCCACTCCACATTGTGTCACTGCACTATACTCTGCACCTCTCCACTCTATCCCCCTTTGCTTGACACCTCTCTACTCTACACCACTCTACTCTATGCCAATGCACTCTACTCCACACTACTCTACTATGCACCACTGCACCCTTTGCCACTGCACTCTACATCAATCCACTCTAAGCTACTCTAATCTACTCTACACCATTGCACTCTACGTCACTTTACTCTGCACAACTCTATGCCACTACACTCTACATCAATGCACTCTATGCTACTCTACTCTTCACCATTGCACCCTACGGCACTCTACTCTGTAACGCTGGGCTCTCTGCTACTGAACTCTACGCCGCTCTACTCTGTGCCACTGCAGTCTATGCCATTGCACTCTATTTTGCACTAATCAATTCTACACCACTCTTCAGTGCTGTACGCCAATGCACTCTACACCACCACCCTCTCCCCTAATCAAATCTACTGTGCACCGCTGCACTCTATAACACTGCACTCTACGCCTCTTCACTCTATGTCTCTCTACTCTACCCCACTCTACTATATGCCAGTGCACTCTACCCCACTCTCCTATGCTCCACTGCACTCTTTGCCACTGCACCACTGTACTCTGCACCACTGTACTCTACACCAATGCACTCTATGCCACTGCCGTCTACAACACTGAATTCTGACACTAATCTCTGGAAGGTTGCACTCTCCACCGCTTAAGTCAATGAAACTCTACTCGCCACCACTTCACTCTATGCCAATACATTCTATACCACTGCACTCTACTCTGCACCACTCAATTCTAGGCCACTCTACTGCACTCTATGCCCATGCACTCTACGCCAAACTACTCTGCATGACTCCACTCTACTCCACTGCAATCTTTTCTGCATCACTGCACTCCATGCCCCTACACTCTACACCACTCTATTAAATGCCACTGCACTGTGTGTCACTCTACTCTACACCTCTGAACTCTACCCTGCACCACTTCAGTTAGCCCTACACTACTCCACTCTGCGACCCTTCATTCTACACCACTGCACTCTTGAAACTCTGCTCCACTCTGTGCTACTGCACTCTACACCATTGCAATCTACTCTGCACCAATGAACTCTAATTTAGTTTTTTTTTAAGTTTGAACTGACTGGAGTGAGAATATTAATTGTTACTTCTCTACAATCCAACACTTTCTGTACTGTTGCACTCACTGGAGTGGGAATAGTAATTTTACCCCTCTCCTATCCAACACTTTTCCTACTGTTGTACTCACTGAAGTGGGAATAGTACGTTTTACCCCTCCGCTATCCAACACTTTCCCTACTGTTACACTCACTAGAGTGGGAATAGTAATTTGTACCCCTCCTCTAGTCAACAGTTTCCCTACTGTTGCACTCACTGGAGTGGGAATAGTAATTTATCATTGTATGCTTTTCATAGTAGTAAAGGTAGTAAAGGTGGCCTTTAGAGGCTCAGGAAGGAGGGGTGGGGGACATGCAGCCCCACTCCCTATTTCCAGCCCTGGTATGAGCTCTCCTAGGTCTCTGCAGGCTTGGGGAGTGGGGACGCAAATAAGCCTCCTCTTTATGAACACAGCCCTGGGGGGGCTCCCTGCTGCATGAGGGTATTAACTGCAACCCAGCCACCATTTGTTTTTGCCCAAATCAAATACTTTACCTTTTGACTTAGTCCTTTAAGGCCCAATCCACCACCGAAGTGCACTTTAACCATCCCCGCCCCCAGGACCTCAGCAGTGCTTAATTTGTGCTGATGGTTTCCGGTGCTAGGCACTGGTGCTTAATTGTCAGCTCTGGCTCTAGTAACAGTACACCACATGGTGGCATTGCCTTTTTAATTTTGAGATGATCACAACAAATGTGTTTATTAACTCAGTATACATTGAAAATTACTAATACAAGCCTCTCATGCTATTATTATGACTTTTTGTGGCCTGAAATAGACTGAATTGTCATACTTGTAGGAGTGCGATGGTTAGGTGTTATGTTGGTATTGTCATTGGCAGTGCTGGCAGGGTGTGGGTAGTGAAGGCTGGAGTGGCCTTCCAAGAAGGACCCTGGCACTTAATTGTTTACACATTAACTGTAGGTTGGACACTTAGAGACTAACAGGCTACTCAGACAGAGGTCAACAGCAGTGTCCAGTATATGTCCAGTTGCCACTGGTCAGGTGGGCAGTTGCAGGAAAGGTCTTTTGTAGCTTGTAGTATCCCTGTTGCTTGAGTAGGTCAGCCGTATGTCCCTTGGAATCCACTTCTTTGCCCTGGGTGCAAGCGGGTAAAGGTCCAGTCCTTCAGGGCGCCTCTCAGGTCACAGACAGCATGTTCAGTCCTCTTCTGTTCTTCCTCATGTCTAGCAGTGTTCTTAAGTTGGTGCTTGATGATGTCACATTTATGCCTGGCACAAGCTGGTGGGTGGGTATGACTCCTAGACACACCCACACCAATGGAGTAGAAGTTCTGTGGGCCAACCCTACCCACTTGGAGTATTTTCAAGATAGCAAAAGTCTTAAGTCACGCTAAACTTAGGCTCTGAAGCTTGGAGTGTATGGGAAGTGTTCTATGGTAATCCTACTATCCTCCCACATCTAACACTGAAATCCAATTCAAAACAGCTACTGTACCCTTAATGAACCCGGAGGCAGATGTCGGGAAGGAAAAAAAAATCAGGATTTGCTAGACAGCGTATACACAAGAATTATCTTGGCACCTTATTCCCTTCCCTTCAAGTGCATTCTGTGTGTTAGATGAACAATGCATCAGACCTGTCAAGCAGTATTTGACACTCATGCAGAATTTGACACTGTAATGTCAAAAAGGATAGCCACAGCCCCCACCCTTCTGCTGAGTTCAAAAGAGTCATCCCTACCCATGCAGGTCCTGTCAATCACCGAGACCTATCGTGTAGATCCTGGGAGGGATTTCAGACTTAACATCTATTCAAATGCTAATTTCTAACTGGTATAAGTTATAAATACACATTTGCCTCCAGGAATTTCAGACAAGGAAAATGTGGATTTCTAAAAGTTACTTTTCCTTAATATTTACTAAAATCGAATTTCGCCAATGAATTAGATGTTTGTGTATAATAACTATTGAAAAAAGTGCTTGATTTTTTTTTCTAGCTAGTCCCATTCCAGAGATGGGATGACTAACCTATACTATACTTTCCACATAGGACAGCTAGGTCTGCTGCAGTGAAAAATAGCTTTTGGGTGCTAGTCACTGTATGGACACGTTAACAATAAATTTCTACATGTCTTACTTTTACACACTGCCTTGTGGAATACAAGGCCTAAAAATAGGTGAGTAATTAATATTTAAAAGAGTGTTTCTTACTAGTCAAAGGTGTTTTTTGACAAGTGAAATTGTTATGTTATATTATGTTATGTTATGTTATGTTATGTTATGTTATGTTATGTTATGTTATGTTATGTTATGTTATGTTATCCGGGGTCTTGTAGAGTAATGTTATTAGTTGAGCGCTTTGCCAGCCCAAAAAGCTGTTCTGTGGCATTTTGACATTTAGCCTTGGCCACCTTTTGCTCAATGAGAACTCTTCTGTAAAGCGATTAAAGCACATGATTTATTTACTAAAAACCAAGAAAGTCTTCAGAATTATGCAGCAGTAAGCATTTCCCACTTTGTTGTTTAGTATTTCTTTTGTATAGCATTCTTTTATTTTGGAGAATTAATGCTGTGAGCACTGCTGATCAAAGAGCAAGTGAACAAGTGTCCACACTTACCAGGCATTGTGTAGTGTTATTTCAACGAAAATATGCTAATCACAAAAACAATTAAACCGTAATTCAAAATATTTTAATTCACTGGTCTTCGTAGATAAAACATTTTTTGAATGTGTTTGGTCAATGCAGTATGACGCACAATCTATTTCATTTAGAAGATGCACTTTCACCTTTATGAGGAAAGTAGTTTATTATATAATGTAGTTGTGTGACATCACCATGTAATAAACACACACACCAATAACAGGTCCAGTCAGACTCATTAAAAAACCTTTAGCTCAGTTCTGGCCAGCTGTGCACTTGGCCTGGAACCTCACTTAAATGCAAATTCCACAGAAGGGAAACAAAAGCACACAGCTTGTTAACTCTTCACCGGTACTTAAGAGAGGCAGCTTTTGACTTTGTTCAGTCCCTTTATGTCAGTAATTGCATGCACTGTCAGAATGTCGGATGGCTGGTCTGTCCAAGAATTTACAAAAATAACAATTTAAATAGTACTTTATTTCCTTTATAGCGCTACTCGCTCAATTCAGGGTGTCAGAGTGCTTTACATATCATACACATTAGACATTGATAATAAATCATGTAATTGTGTAACTCAATATACAAGATGTTACATGAGTCAGTGAGGGTTATAAGGTGTAGGAGTCACATGTCCTTCACAGCTCACTGTGCTATATCAGAAGGATTTTAATGTATGAACTGCAATTAACAAAATATCTCTGTGTTCAAAGCAGAAACTTACAAACCTAGCTCCATAAAAATCTCTGATCTGCATGTTACGTTATGGGCTTTGCAGGAGACACATTAACCTTCTGTTCTACTTTGATGCAAATTTGGGACTACACAAAACACAGATCTCTCCAACAAATGCTTTAACTTCCAGAGTTAAATCACCATTATTATTATTCCCTTAGATTTACTGTGCACCTCTGTAGCAGATGCCTTAACCCCATAAAATATTTTAAAATACAGACTTTGCAACGAATTGAGCAGTAGAGATTGGGAGCCCGGTTATCCTCGGAGGTGCACGGGGGTAGGAACAATGATTTCTTTTTGCTAGCAGAAATTAAACTGCGCAGATTACCCCTCGCCTGCAACCTCATGGGGCATTGATAACTGCTGAGATAAAGACCACATTAGGTCGATTTTTTCTGCCTCAATTGGGCCAACTCATGCCCTGAGGCCTAAACAGCCAACTTATTTTTGTTGGTTGTTTATAGGACAGTAGGCATTACTTGTTAGAAACTGAGTAAAAATAGTAGGGACTGTTCTTTTGGTCCTGATGAGTAAGCAGTAGGGGACTGCTTACGAAACATGTCGACAAGGTAGCAGCTAATGCTCTACCACACAACCCCTTCTTAATGTTCCCAGCTGGAGAAGCTAATAAATTTGTTTTTTTCTACCAAGCCAGGGAATTTTTAACTCTTTTTCAATTTTCTCACTTTTTGCACACTCACTAGTGTTAGGTCCCTACACTTTCACTGACACCTATACACCCACACATAGCCTCTGTCACATCTTAGTGCTCCCGCGTATTTCGTCTGGTCGTAGCACGCCCCGTCCCGTTATAGGGGCGGGAAGACCCCTATGATGAAGCATGACTCTACTTGGTTTTTTAGAGTGTGAGGGGTATTTTAACAAGCACATTGTGCTCCCATCTTTCCATGTGTAAGAGAGAGCCTAGCACCCTGTTATAAATGGTAAAAATTATATAAAAATATCACTTACTCACTTTTTTGATAGAATCTCTATGGTTATAAAAGCAGATGCCTTAACCTCATAAAATATTTTAAAATACAGACTTTGCAACGAATTGAGCAGTAGAGATTTGCCGCCATGCTACTCCTTGTTGTCATTTTCTTTGTGGTAAGGCTTTGAAAGAAAAAGTTTATTAGTTGAGGCCCAGATTGTGTGACTGCACTACTTAATTTGGCACAAGCCCAAAGCAAAATCTAATTTGTTAAATCTCATAATGCGCTTAAAGGTACTCATGATATACCTGATAAACATATGTGTGAGGTCTTAATATCTGATGACACTTCCAGAGAGATCACTTCCTGTGATCCCACGTGCTGTGCAGTAGTGGCACGTGCTATGATGTCAATTGCAAACTACCTAACTTGGTTAGTCCCCCCACTTCTTTTTTTTAGGATTTGTGCCCTCGAGGAGGGGCTGTTTGTAGGAGAAAGGTGAGGCGAGGGTGGGCTCAGTCATTATTATCACGTGTGCAACTTGTTTACTGCGCAGTTTTAGGTGCATGAGCAGCCGGGAGAGAATTGAATTACAGCAAACCATGGTGTAGGCCTGTAAGCAGGGTCGATGGTGAGAGCTTAGAAGGGCTGATGCCAGGGTAGGGGTGCCTGCACCCTGTTGTGGGGCGAGAGTAGACTGGAAGCAGGGAGCAGCATTGGGCACCAACGCATCCCCTCTCTTTTTGTTTGGGGACCCTGTAAGGGTGCATTTAGGTTTGCAAGAGTGTCTTAGACTCTTGCAGGCACGCCAATTTAAAAGCAGCAAGTTATGATTGGCCTGGGATCTTTAGTTCTCTTGGGCAAACTCGCTCCTGTGGAAGTTACAGTCCAGCAAGTTCTCTGATTGGCTGCCAGCAACATGTTGCTGCCAGCTATTACAGGACTAGGAGACTTAGCATAGCAAACACATACTCTCAGGCACTTTAAACATGCCTATTTGAAAGTGGAATGCTCTGCTAAAAGAGTTTTCTTTGATTTAAGACTGAAGAGAAATGATTTAGAGTAAAATAAAGTGCTGCATTAATGCCGCTACATTTAAACTTTTGTGCCGCTAAATTTCAATTTTTGTGCCGCTAAATTTGCGAATCTATTCGGCAATATCCTGGGGGTCTGACTATAGTGGATGGTACAATAGTGACTGCACTCTATTAGTGGAATTTAACTTCCAGGCCATAGGTACACCTTGTACCATATACTAGACCCTTACAGGTAAATTAAATATATCAATTAGGAGGATGCCAATTCAACTGTGTTTTAAGGGGATCATATTTACTTTACTACTGGTTAGCAGGGATAAAGCACACAGACGTCTACAGTCAAATAAAATATAGGACCATGCAAAAGGCAAAAGATCCAGGGTGACAACAGGCAAAAGGTAGATTTCCTACAAAAATGATTTCCAGTTCTCCATTTTAGCAGATTTCAGACAAACAATCAGATTAGTTTCCTTCACTTCTTTTGAGGAAGTAAAAATGTGGGTGCAATAACACCAATCAAGTTGTCTCCAAAACAACAGAGCCCATAGTCCAAATTTCAGCTGTTGTTACAAAAAAAATCTCAAATGTAGGCATTAAATGCATACTTTCTGCAGAATCTCAAAGATTAAAACAGATGCCATTTTTCTGCCCCCTCTCTTGGGGGTGGTTTTAAATTCAGTTCACACAAAGGAGAAACCACTACTGAAAAGAATAGCAAGTACTTACAATTATCTTGAGTGAAAACCTGCATGGGGCTGTTTTGAAAGGATTCTCAAGGGGGTGTGCCTCTGAAGTCTGTGATACTGTGAGTATGCTATCAGGAATAGTTGTGATTTGCAAGCAGAATAGCTATAGGAATGTGGTTGCTTGTTTTGTTTCTGATATGAAGGGAATAGCTTGTTCAGGCTGACTTCTATGGGCAGACAGATCCTAATGTGTTTAATGGTCAATTTGAAAAAATGGGGTCCAGTGCCAATGTGGTTTAGCATGTGAAGCATAGTAACTATATTATGGGCGGTGAATAATTTTCTTGTAACCATGTGAGTTAAATGGTTATTTATACCACCTTCAGATAAATGTATTAGATTAAATTTTACAAATATCTTTGATTAATTTGAAAAGGCCTTCTTACATTGTGAGTACTGTACCTTCCTATTATTAAAGTTCCTATACTCATTGTCTACTGTTTATTGTGAAACAGAGCACTGGTCCATTTTTCTGCTGGCTCTGTATTAAATACTATCAAATGAGAGACATTTTGGATGTTTTTGAGATTGAGTACAAAATGATCTAAAGGAGGTATTGACTTAATGATTAGTGCCAACCATATTTAACCTAAACACAAAAAGAGAAGTCCTTACAGTGGGGTATCTTGCTAAATGTAAAATGAAATCAATGGAAAGGCACCAAACCATAGTCCACAAACCTGCGTCCACCACCTTTACGATCCTCCTTCAATGTTCACCCAATACCCATGTACGCAAAGACATGTAAAAAAAAAGATGGCAACTCATAACTTGTATTTGTAAAGCGCACTGAATGACATATGTTTATTGTTATCCAAGGGTACTCATTTTATTGACCTCAGAAGCATTAAAGGCTGAGTGGACCCACCAGGATTTGAACCTGTGATCATGATGTCAAACACAGGACCCTACAATGGACGCATGAGTCCACTAAGCCACCATACCCGGCTAAACCCATCAACCTAATGCATTACAAACACACAATATACTTATATCAAAAGCAATGGGGGATGAGTAATCAAACCATAAGTGGTAAATTTCAGGGCTTCTTCAGTCTTAGTTTATACCCATTACTTCACTTTAGCTGAGTTTTTCAAGGAATCTCTGATGTACATTAATGTTGTATCATTAACAGAAGCTTGCTATTAATGAAGTTATTGCACAACATCAGCAAGTTAGAATCATTATATCAACTTTGGTGCAGACCCAACTAATGACACTAAAACCATGAGGACATCAAATTTGTTTTACTCCTTCTAACGGTGCCCCTACCCCCTTTTCAAATCTGTATGGAACATGAGATCGCTGCACCGGCCTAACTTGCTTAAAAACCTGACAAGCGTCCTGCAGAATCATCCAACAACACCAACATTAAGAGGATATTGAAATCTTTTTTGCCTTCCACCTCGATGGATTTTGCCTTTTTTGCCTTAATGGATTTACATAAAGCAGAACAATCCAAAAGCACACTAGGCATGTGGATAGCTGCCAAATTGTTTGCAGATGTGTCAACCAATATCAAAGTTATTAAACAATAAATTATTTTTGTACCCCCTTCAGCTGTCCATCTTGGTGGAGCTGCATGGAACTCAGCAGACTAAGAGGAAGCTACACCTGCTAGTTTTCAGTAGCATGTTCTGTGAAATGTCATAGAGATCTGCCTAATGGCAGCAACGTGAGCAGCACATCCAATGTTTGTAATCCTCTACAACTTTCAGGATAAATCTACATGCTCTGTACTTAACGTGATAACTGTTTGCCAAATTTGATGTAGATTCATGAAAAAGTGCGAAAGTTATTAACAAATTCCCCACCCCTTGCTTTACCTTGCCGTCACTTTCTAGATCTGGAAGAAACTATAGCTACTGAGAGAATCCGAGCCAGGCTCACAGCTTTACAAATCCACTGTGCAGTTGGCAAAGAATTCCAAGGGGTTATTAGGAAAAAAATACTTGTTTGACCTCACCGTTTGTCCTCCCCTTATACATCCCCCCCCCCCCCCCACCACCGTAACTGACTTGCCCCTTGATGGGTTTCAATAAACTAAACAATACAATATGTAAGTTAGAAGCTGAATGTGCTAAATGTCTACCAAATGTATTGCATATTTTTCATATGGTGCTAAATTTATAAAGAAATCCAAAACTTTTCAAGGTATCACTATAATTGTTACCTTTCTAATTCTATTCTACACCTTTTTGTAAAGTAAATATCTCAAAAACATCTGAACAGATTTACACCAAACCAAGCCATGTACAAGTCTGAGTAAAGCACTAGTGTTAGGCCATGTTTAGCGTAATTTGTTTATTTTGTTCAGCTCTTTGCTGTTGCAGAGTGTAAAGTTGCACCACATGGGATTTAATAAGGACAATGTTGATTTTTTTACCCGGATTAATTTTCTCCACCATCCAGAGGCCTCTTGACATGCTCAAACTGAGCATCTAAAGCTATCTGATATGAACGTTGCATGTAGAATAGTCACACAGTGCTAAAGTTATACGCAAAGCATAAATCATATGTTCAATGGCTTGTTAGTATAACCATAAGTGTACAGTTTCTGTGAACAGGATAAAATAAGTGTTGCGCGTGCGTGAGCATATATTTTTTCTCTGAAAGAACCCCATTAAAAGTGAGGTTTTGGTTAGCTTTGTTCATAACATCTTTAAGTATGTTAAAAAACGGCTAAAGTGCAATTATAGCTATGAAATAAGAACAAAAATCCCTGATACTTTATAGTTAAATTAGCTCCACAAACCAGCTTACACCTCCCTTTCTGATAATTGACAAAGAAATCAAATAGTTCTGGAGCCCCCATAGAGTTTGCTACTCGGGCAGCAGGTTTCTGGGACAACAGCTCCTCAAGGAGGCACATCACAAGTGTGGCTTGGCTTCAGGCAGACAGGTTCCATCACTGTGTTTAATCTACAGTTTCTCGGAAAGCCTCAGAACAGAAAATCCCACTTTCCGTTGATACGATTACCAATATGCTCTCCAACATTTTAGCAGTTTCTTAGGTCTCGCCTACGCAGCGCGCATGCACAACATGCGCTGCAAAAGAGGACCTTTAGCTGTCGCTCTGCTCTTTTTGGAAGCACATACTCGTACATGTGGTGGCATCCACCCTGCGAGAGCGAGCAGGGGCGCGCCACAAGCACGAGTATGTGCTTCCAAAAAGAGCAGACTGCGCACGCACGCACGGACCACCGCCCATACACGCACACATGCCTGCTCCGTTCCTGCTTCTCTTGCTCCATTCCATTCCATCACGTGCAGTTTGTCTATCTTCCCTTTCTGCCCTCTCTCTCCTTCTGCCGCTCCGACCCCATCCTTGTTTCCGTTGCCGCATCTGTTTTTTTATTTTTCTTGTCCCTTTCGCTTCCATCTTTGTGTTTTGTTTTTTAATATCTCACTCGCCTTTCTACCTCTTCCACTCTTCTTGCGCATCTGTCTCTTTCTTCTGCCTGTTCCTCTCTCTCGTCTCTTATCTTTTTCTCTCTTTCCTTTCACTTTCTCTTTGTGCTTGGTGGGGTAACACAAACTGTTGGGGTGTCCCTGCAGAAGGTTAACTGTCTGACACCCCAAAGCTGACAGACATACATTGACATTGAAGCAGGCGTGCATTTTGCCTATCTTCCCTTTCTGCCCTCTCTCTCCTTCTGCTGTTCCGACCCCATCCTTGTTTCCGTTGCTGCGTCTGGTTTTTGAATTTTTCGTAGCGCAACTATGCCTTCCTCATGGTGCTAAATGTACAGTTTACTTTGATAAATACGCACTTCATAATCTGGTGCCAAGTGAGGTTCTCATAACTGTAGGTGAGCGTTTTGTGGGACCAGGTAGGCGCCGTACAGTGGTTAACTCAGCGGGGATGAAGCTGCGCGCGCCTTCGGACGCCAAGTGCTTACATCACGGTGTTAACAGTGTGCATACTGGTGCCCGAGCTCGCCACCCGGTGAGAAGTGTTTACTTGTGTGCTTCACCGCGTGCCTCGCACCTTGTGGTGCACAGAGATGCACTAAGATGCCCACGACAGTAGTCTTCTCGAAAGCTTCTCACATACATTGTACTCGTAAATGTAAAGCGACTTATATAGCGCACGTATCACCCAAAGGCATCAAGGCGCTTGCCTTGGGAACCCGTCCTGGTTTTTTCCCTGTGAGATAACCCCTACTGGGCATCCCCAAGGTGAAAGCCAGGCATCCCGCAGCGGGTGGGCCGCCATAGTGGAGATTAAGCAAGCTATTGCCCAGAGTTGCAGCGTGGGACCCCATGATTAGAATAGGCACCGAGGCGAGAATTATCGAGTCTGTGGACATTTTTGGGTTCAGGACCCTGCCGCGTCGGGAATTGAACCCTGGTCCCGGGCCAGACCTCTGCATCAGGGTCTGCCGCTCTAATCAGTGAGCCACACTTCTCCACTACTCATGAGGGTTCTGAAATGTAAGATCTGCGAGTTGTCATGTGAGTGCTCACTGACTCCCTGTCTTACGTGGAATTTGTGGCATGTGTGATTCGCGAACATGATGATACCAAACTGAAGATATTCAGGTCCTTCCTGACTGCCGTGTGCCTACCTGGGCATTCCCGCCTCCAGACCGGGCTACCACTCTTTCGACTTTTTTTGAAAGCGAGAATTTCTCACCCTTTTGGCAAAGACGCCTGTTTCGCGCCCCTTTCATGGCCCATTTTAAACACCTGTAGAGGAGAGACAGGGCACAAGAGAGCTAAATTCGACTGGAGGCTGGAAATCTACATCCGTTCCTGTGAAATACCCAATGCATTTGCGCGTTTTCTGCATTTCCTCCCTGTTTTGAATATTTTCAGAGGGCTGGCTGCAGCTGGGCACGGTGTGAGCCCGAGCTTGCCGGCAGTGTCAAGTTACCTAAACAAGCATTGGCATAGCCAATAGGTCTCACCTTTGGGACCTTATTTGTTTAGCCATGCAACTGTTGCTGTTGCACCAAGGATATTGTGCTGCATAATTAAATACTTATAAGGTCCCAACGGCGATACCTATTGGCTATGCCAATGCTTGTTTATATGAAGCTTCTTTAAAGAGTGATAGAGGCAGTGTCTGAGATGCTTAGTTCCCCTCTGTATGGGCTTACAGACCATGGGACAAGGGCAGAGCCAGCCATTTGGCTTAAGCCAGGCTCTAGATTTGCTTGGCTCACCTCCTTCTAATTCTATTATGACATGTACACTATGGTTACGAACATTGTGTGGGGAGCTGGATCACTTATCCATCTGGGTAGCACACTACACCTGTGGCTGAGCGGTTGGAAGGGCGTTGGCTATGATTAAAGCTCATGTGGGAAGTGTTTCCATGTCGTGCGTGATGACCAGATGACCACCGAGGTGCAGTTATTGTGTTATAGGACGCGGTACTTGTCAGAGTGATGAATGACTAAGTGTGAGGGACAGGCACACTTATTTATAGTCTGTAGTATAGTGGGAGCTCTGATTAGCATCGCTTGGCCTGTTATTTTTTTGGGATTTTTCCTTGGCCCCTACATCAGCAGTGCCGATGAAAAGAAGGGTCACTTTTGATGAAACCAAATGACAACTGATTATACTGACGCTGGGGTCACAAGAAAGGACCGTCATAACGTAGTACATTGGTGCATAATTCAAGGGACATTTGCTTTCAGATTGCACGTGCCATGAAACTGTACATTTCCAATAGGAAGGTGTAAGGGTGGCAGCCTAAGCGACTCTTGGGAAGACGTGGATCCGGGATATCTCATTCGTAATAATGAGTTTGAGGTGTAATTCGGAGAAATACTAAAAGGATTTTTTTTAAACATGGTAATGCAGCTAAAAATAGAGAATTCCATATTAATTTGTTATTTTAATTTTGTTACTAATTTTATTCTAAGAATGAAGCATAAACCTGAACCCAATGCACTATGCCCTCCCTGTCAATCTCTAGAAGCCTTTCTCGTTGACACTTCTGATTTAAACTTGTTCTCAGACCTTCCTTCCTATCGCGGTCTTCGCCAGTTTCTAATTCACTTTTCCTGGTCGTGACTCTTCTGGGTTTCACCCATGATTTGCGTTGCACCACTGTGCTGTGTTCTCAGTGTAGCCTCTCCATAAGTATTCCCTGGAAATACTGTTTGCAATGTGCATATTTCAAGCGACCAACCAAACACAACATTGCATAGCCAAGCTTAGTATAACACCACATAACATAGTGCAGCACTACATAGCACAGCAGAGTGTCCACAACATAACATAAATAAGGTGTGCCATAACATGATGCAAAAAACACAGCTGATGGACAGAATGTAGAATAATGTCATACATTCACCCCAGTACAAGGATCTGGGCCTAAATCCATCGTTTTTTTGCACTCCACACCACCCTGGGTTAGACACTGGCGATATGCAAATCAGCTCTGACCCTGTGCCTCATGGGAACAGTCCAGTCCGAACTACCAAGCCATGTCTTTCCCATACCGGAATCAAGCATCCAAGGACCGGTTTCTGGCTATCAGCCTTAATCAGCCTGGATAGCTTTACTCCAGTGGTGTGGAGAGCCTGGGACTCACGTCTGAGTATACCCAGCACATAACATAATGCAGCAGCATAGAATAAGTTAGGGGAACAAGGCATAGCACAACATGGCATCGATACTGCAGGTTTGATCAACATGGTAAAGCCTAGCGTTACTAAGCATAATATTGCATTGGGTTGCTTAGCACAGCATACCGGACATACCATAAAAACATGGCATAGCAGGAAGCTTAGGTCAGAAAACCGTAACAACATAATTTAGCACAAATCATCAGCACATTGCTCAGCACAATGTAACGGATGAGAGATAGATTCGACTGCAGCAATAAATACTTACTCATGTCGCTGGGGCTGTGAGGCTATACATTGTCCTGAAATGCCATTAAATACCTCATGTCACACAAAACGATTTCAGAGGCAGTAGAATCATGCATCTACGAGCCCTCCAGAAAGATGTCAGTAGCTAATTACTAGCAAATATCTTCAGCGAATCCTCCCATTTTCAGTAGATTTTGCAAAAATCTTGTTCAGAGCACACTCCGCCAAACTTTGGATCTGAACTTCAGACTACCAAGAGAATGGGATGTTTTAATGTTCTTGTATTTGTCATGGACGTTAGAAACTGTAAACTTGTTCTGATTCTTGTTTCCTGATTTCATGTTTTTACTTGCCCATTATGCAAGCAAAGAGTGAGCAGTGGCGTGGTGGGCTTGTTGTAGGTGTAATGTTACTTTTATTGATCGGCGCAACCTGCACCTAGGGGTGTGGCGCCCTTAGTTGCATCTCGGGCGGGAGACATTTTTTCTCTAGTCCCCCTCACCCCTCCACCCCTCTCCCAAGATGCCCCGGAAGTAATGGCAGCAGGGAGCGGTCTGGTGACGTCATCTAAAGGGTACAAGTCATCCACGACAAAGATAAAAGCTGACAGAGAAGCAGGGGAATCCTTTTTGTCCTCTCCAGCGGTTCACAAAATGGCGGACCAGTGGAAAGTTACCCACCCACCCATCCTAAGACTGAAGGGTAGTATCCCTAGGGCTGGGTCCCTGGCAGCAAAAATGGTGTGGACTCTTTTTTGGCATGGACTGACTGACCGTTGGGACAGGGCAAGCGTTTAATGGGGCTCCTGGCTGGCAGGAGGGAGGACTGACCTGCTGGTGGTCCTGGACTCTCCTGCCCTACCTGAGATGCCTGTGTGTTAAGAAACTTTGGGGGGGCCTGTGTTCAGGAACCGCGGTAGGGCCAAGGCGTTATGAGGTACCCTGGTAGTTGTACCTCAAGGATGGAGGGCTGAAAAAGTTACTACCAATAAAAGTGACTGGTGGTCAATGTGATACATTGATGCTGTTCGATTCCCTTGGTGGTTCTCAGGGGCCAGTGCAAGTTGGGCCCTGCTGGCACAACAAGCACAGTGGGATTCATTACAAATTGTGTGCCTTGATGGTTAATGCCATGCCTGTAATGTATATACAATCTCTTGCCAAAATGTATCCTTTGAAATCTGGCCTCTTCTGGCCTTTCATAAGTTAAGTAGCGAACAATGTGTGTTTTTACCTATGCCTGAATAAATGATCAAGTGAATATTCAATGATCAAATTAAAGAGTACCTTGAATGTGAAATAAGGGACAATGCTGTGATGATCAACTATCCGTGTTTTGGCACTATGTGGTACAGGTTTGCTGGAAGGGAATTGAATGAGAATCAGTGGGGCGATTTGCATGTTTGCAAACTATATATATCTGGATTTAATGACAGAAGCAACAAAATACCGGTTAGGCAACACACTATGCTAAGCACAGATTTTTAGCATATGTGTTTTTAAGCCACACCGAAAATTACATCGGCCACCCCTCTTTAAGAGACCCACCAGTTTTTTCATCCCACTTAAAGTCCCGACTCCAGCCAGTGCTTAATTTGTAAAATATTAAGTGCCAGGGCTCTGACCAGAAGGCCACTGAAACTTACACCACCCATCGCCCTTGTCATCGCTGCCAAAACAACTACTAACCATCTCTCTTGCATGCAAATGTGACAGTTCGTATTGAGGTTTCAGTGAATCAACGCCCTAGCTGTTGCCAGACCAGCGCTACAGGAGTAGCATTTGGAATATCTTTCTTACCGCTGCCAAGAGGGAGGAGGAAGCCAACGCGAGGCCGCAGAGGAGGTGAGAGGCGCGGCCCCGGGACTGCGAGGAACAGCGCTTAATCCATCAGCTGTTTCCTCTTCCCGCGTGAGCCGCGCCCCCTCCCAGTGCCCGCCCCCATCAGGTGCCTATAACCTCTCGCGGCCCCCGCTTCGCGGGAGCCGCTCGTATTGAGGTTTCAGTGAATCAACGCCCTAGCTGTTGCCAGACCAGCGCTACAGGAGTAGCATTTGGAATATCTTTCTTACCGCTGCCAAGAGGGAGGAGGAAGCCAACGCGAGGCCGCAGAGGAGGTGAGAGGCGCGGCCCCGGGACTGCGAGGAACAGCGCTTAATCCATCAGCTGTTTCCTCTTCCCGCGTGAGCCGCGCCCCCTCCCAGTGCCCACCCCCATCAGGTGCCTATAACCTCTCGCGGCCCCCGCTTCGCGGGTGCCGCTCGTATTGAGGTTTCAGTGAATCAACGCCCTAGCTGTTGCCAGACCAGCGCTACAGGAGTAGCATTTGGAATATCTTTCTTACCGCTGCCAAGAGGGAGGAGGAAGCCAACGCGAGGCCGCAGAGGAGGTGAGAGGCGCGGCCCCGGGACTGCGAGGAACAGCGCTTAATCCATCAGCTGTTTCCTCTTCCCGCGTGAGCCGCGCCCCCTCCCAGTGCCCGCCCCCATCAGGTGCCTATAACCTCTCGCGGCCCCCGCTTCGCGGGTGCCGCTCGTATTGAGGTTTCAGTGAATCAACGCCCTAGCTGTTGCCAGACCAGCGCTACAGGAGTAGCATTTGGAATATCTTTCTTACCGCTGCCAAGAGGGAGGAGGAAGCCAACGCGAGGCCGCAGAGGAGGTGAGAGGCGCGTCCCCGGGACTGCGAGGAACAGCGCTTAATCCATCAGCTGTTTCCTCTTCCCGCGTGAGCCGCGCCCCCTCCCAGTGCCCAGCCCCCTTTCTACTCTCAGTAACTTAAGCAAGCCCCTCAACGCGCAACGCGGGACGCGCGCGGGCCGAAGCCCGGGGCGAAGCCCGGGCCAAGGGCGGGCCCGTTGTTGCCCGTTAGTGACCGGCAGAGACCGGACCGGGCTACCCCCTTTTCAACTGTGACAGTGCAGCAAATAGGCATCAGTATGTCACCGAAAACCAGGAGTTCTACAAAGACCAAATCAAAACATGCACAAGAGGTTGCACAAATCACGGGTCCCATTGATCTTTTCATAACACGGACCCACGAGGCAATAAACAAGAGTATCGCCCTGATGGAGAAAAGAGTGTCATTAGACCTCATGAATGCAAATGCAAAACGTTCCTCCTTAGGCGCCATAGCAAACGCCACTTCTCCAATATATCTTAATTCACAAAATTGTTCCCTTCCCGTGACCCTGTCAGTTCCCGATATAAACACCGTGCCGTCAACAGTGGATCTGTCTGTAACACAATCTGAGTCAGACCCCTCGCAATACACTGACGACCTGGAAGCAACTCCAGATTTGGCGATTTGCCAAACTCAGGGGGAAATAAGTGAAAATATGAACCTCTACCCCCAAGAAATAAGGGAAGGAGCTATCCCAAAACAAAGTAATATAATCCCATCCAGCAATACTGTTACAACCGCCCCTTGTCTAGATCATGTTTCAACCTATGTTCATTCCACAACCCAATCAAACGTACTGCCTCCCCCCGTAACAAATCTACCACTCCTGAAAACCCCAACTGAGGCCTCTGAAAACTCCTGCAAGACGTGCAAAGCACGGCACAAGTTCTGACGACAATAAAAGACCTCCTTTTCCAGCACCTAAAACCCATTCAACTCAGTATTAGAAATGTAGAAGCACAGTTGAACATAATTTCCGCAACACTTCTTGACACTAATACGCGCATAGAAGTAAAGGGCAAGCGAAATCCACCGCAGCTACCCAAAATACAAACTCAAGCGCAACCACGCAAAACAGTTAACTGTCCAAACCCAACCACTATACCCCAAAAAAGCCATCATCAAAAATCCGTAAATCAAAATCCGCCACCCCTAATGCCCAAACCACAACGGAGTAACACCCCGGCTGCATCAAACCACCAATTGGAAAACATAGATGCAGCTACCTTAGATACCCCAGGAACAGAGGCAAAAAATAATAATACAAACAAGGTCCGATCTGATAAAGAGCCAGCTTCCCTCCCACAAAAACCAGCAGCCTCCCAGCTGTCCCCAAGGAACACCATGGAAAAACCACCAGTAACAAGACGCCCAGTCCACCTGCCCCCAGGAGCTACCCCTTATACTATAGTTCTCACAGGCGTACCCGAGAAAACTGATGACACTCCAGAAACTGCATGGTCATTAAAGAACAAGGTCATGCAGTGGCTAAGTATTAACAGGCCCTTAGAGTCCCACATCTCGGGAGGAATTTCCACAGCACGTAGAGTAACCTGGGTAGGAAAAACCATGAAAACAATTCGCGGAGACTGCATCATAGTAACATGCAGAGATCCCTCCGCAGTGGACTATATTTGCTCTTGGCCATCTCTTGAAAAAAAGGGAGGGATTGATGCCCGTCATCTCTCGTTCTTCTACCCCCCAGCGAGGCAGCATCGTAACACCCCGCCCTGGTCCTGGCACCAAACTCCCAGGGAACCATGGAACCAAGAGCCATGGGATCACCTGGAGTACACCCATGAACATGGTGGTAGAAACGGGCCGAGAGAACGGCCGAGGCAACATTGGCAAGAAAGACCCTACCAGCCCTATGGAGGCTGGCAGGGCTTTCCGACTCAGAATCGCTTTGACTGTTTGGAGATGGTTGATTGACCACTCAGGGAGGGACCCAGCTACGTGAAACCTTACTCCCCAACTCAACTAGCGAACTCAGCACAACACTCAATACCTTCTGAACCCCCTTTTGAACATAATAACAATTCATCACCGAAAATACTAACCACTAACAGGAATCCCCTGACAAAAGCCGCTCAAGCAAACCCTCCACTAAGAGGCGAAATCATTTCTGGGTCGTGCCACCAGCCAATAGTAGCCTCTAGGGCCCCAGCTGAACTCCAGGCTATCCCACGAGAATCACCAGAAACTATGCCTGCAAATACTTCGCCAACCATATCAACCACTCTAACGGCAACTGCGAAACTGGGTGTCTCAATCGCATACTGGAATATCGCAGGTTTGACCTCAAAAATAACATCATCTTTATGGCTTGACACAGCAAAGCAACACCATATACTGTGTCTGCAAGAAACCTGGTGCACAACACCACTGCATCTTATAGGTTATAAAACCATCTTCACTCAGGCAGTACCCGGAAACATGGGCAGACCAAAAGGAGGACTTGCAATCCATATCGCCAACACCCTCCCACTTAGAGTGAAATTGCTAAAGGAGTCACCCACTTTCCAAACTATCCAAATTACGCAGGACACGCAGACAGCAACCCCTGCAGTCAGTAAACTCACTCTCATAAACTATTACAATAATTTACCCTCTTTGGAATGTTAGTCTAATTTAGTTGAGATAGTCGCATTCCTAATCTCCTTACAACGTGACAATAAAACTACTCATACTCAATATATCTGGGGCGGTGATTTTAATTCTTCTATGTGCATGAACCACAAAAACGGTAACTGCGGTCTCCAGAATGAACTCGGCAATCCCATTCCTCACTTTGCACATTCGTTATGCGGAAATAAACTAAACGAAATCCTCTTCTCCCTAGATTTGGACTTTGCAAACGAATTAGTTGACCCGCAGTGTGACTATCTGCCCACCTTCCACGGGCGAGGCTGTGCCACAACTATCGATTATATAATAGCATCAAGTTCACTAAAAGGTCAACTAGCAAACTATGAAATTGGGACTAATCCAATAAGTGATCATTACCCGCTTAGTGTGACAATCAACATGTTGCAAGTAGGAGTACATTCCGCAAAGCCTAGCTCCCTTGAACAACACCTAGTGTCCATAAAGAAACTGAACGGGTACACAATCAAGTGGGCAAAAATCGACCCTGCAGAGATGACACAGAGGATCTGTGGAAAAACCCATTACTGGATATCCAAATGTATGTCACTAGAAGAGCCGCCAGAAGTGATTGTTAGCTGCTTCCAAAATATCCAAGAAACAATAAGGGACGAGTTATTTGTTAACTTAAAAAACAAGACTAAGCTCCCGACCACGAGGTGGTTTGATTCCACCTGTCGAAAGGCACTTACAGCCCTAAAAGAAGCCTTGCACAAGCCCACGAGAGACGTGGACGAAATCTCTCAACTGAGGAAAAACTATAATTCTGCTCGGAAAGACCGGAAAAACCAGATTAAACGAGACCTCTGGCTGCGCCTACACGACAGTGCCCAAAGGAAAGACAGCACTACATTCTGGGAAGTCGTGAGGTCCCCTTTTATGGCCAACAGTACCGATCATGAACACCTTGATGTGGCAATAACGGAGGCCGAATGGGTTCTCCATTTTTCCCAAATTTTCGGAAACTCTCACGATGCATCATCAAGCACACCAACCAATGACTTCCGTGTGGAGCAAAACGATACTTACCCGATCAATATTCGTTTTTCCCTCAACGAAATTATAAAAGCAATCAAGGCCTCAAAAACCGGAAAGGCTCTAGGACCCGATGGGGTCCCAATGGACCTGTTCCTTTACGACGTGGACTTTTGGTCGAAAATAATCCTACGGGTCATGTCAGCAGCAGCCTCAATTGGCCTATTCCAATCTTGGTCTACCTCAATTTTATTACCAATTTTTAAAAAAGGCGACCGCAATGATCCCGCATGCTACCGACCAATTTCCCTTCTGGACTCCATGGGTAAGATTGCAGGTCGACTACTCCTGGACCGATTGCAATCTTGGGCCCGGGAGAATAACATCATAACCGACCTGCAATACGGCTTCCAGAAGGGGCTTGGAACCGTGGAGCAGGCCCTCAACCTTGTCCTCCTGGCTGGAAAATATGTCCGTGCCAAAGGAGGAAATATTTTCCTTGTTTATGTCGACCTAAGCGCGGCATTTGACTGTGTCCAGCATGCGAAGCTTTGGCAATTATTATCAGATCTTGGCGTGGACCCTCCCATACTAACTTTCTTAATAGAACTTTACTCTACGGCGGAGGGGCGAGTTCGATTTGGCACCAGTGGAGAACTGTCACGACCCTTTCAAATAAGGAAGGGAGTAAGACAGGGATGCGTACTGGCCCCATTCCTGTTCAACCTATACACAAATGGGCTTGAGCAGGCAATGCTGAAAGGGTGCCAAGGCCTCCCACAGATAAATCGTCGGCCGATACCCACTCTCTTATACGCCGACGATTCAGTAATTTTAGCGCGTACCCCAAATCAACTTCAGTCACAACTTGATAAATATATTTCATTCATGGACTCACTTGATCTTAAAGTCAATATCAAAAAGACATTCACAATGTCAATTGGCCCAAGGACAAAAATGATTAAACCCATAATGGTCAGTAATAACAGACTTGAAAAAACCTCGATATATCCTTACCTGGGCATCCTAGTGGATGACGAATTGAACTGGCAAAAGGCAATTGAAGCCAGAAACCTACATTTCCGTCGAGCGTCATCTGCACTAACCTCCTTTTCGAGGAAAATGGGGAAACCGGCACCTTCTGAACTTTTAACTATACATTACGCAAAATGCCACAGTGTGGCTACGTATGGAGCTGGAATCTGGGGCTACGGACGCATCGACCAGCTCCAGGTCACCGAAAATGCCTTCATAAAATATATTTTAGCCCTCCCACGAAGCTCCCCTATATTTGCATCACATCGGGAGCTTGGCATGGACTACATCGTCGACACCATACGGTGCCAGCCAATCTTACTGTGGCACCGGGTATGGTGCAATCCTGAATGCCACTTAACCCGCTCCCTCATTACTGACTGTCTAGGCCTGACAAACTGGCGAAAAATCCCGTGGCTAAATTACGTATGTAATTTCTTTAAAGACATGGAGTGCGAACAGTACTTCATCGAGCCACCTTCAGTCGAAGATATCTCCAGGAAAAAATTAAAGCAAATGTGTCTGGGCCATCTGAGAGACCTCCGCAATCAGGCAGAGATCACCAAATCGCAAAATGAAAAAATATGTGTTCAACAGCAGGGAAAAACTATACAGCCCTACCTGACATACTTTTTATCCAATTATGAGAAGTACCTCCTTACAAGACTACGCTTTGATGTATTTTTTCGGTTGGTGTCTTTTCCGGAGACGCAGAATTGGTCCCTTAACATGATGAGGTGCCCCTGCGACGGAGTCTCGATACAAAATACGATTCACGTCATTCTCTTCTGTAAATATTATAAATCAGCAAGAAAGACATGGATCATTCCGATTCTTCGTTCCAGTGGACTAAGGCAGTCTTACCCAGCACTCTCTTATTTACAATCCTTAAAAACGCCTCATGAAGCCAAATGTACAGCGACCTTTCTTAAATCAGTTATAACTATACGTCGTAACATTCTTAGCTAAATTGATAAAGCCATAACTATAAGAATGTTTTTACTGTTTTAAAAAATGTTTCCTCTCTTTCTAAATCCCTGTATGATTCTGTATTTTTTGTATCTGTAACTTTTTTAAAAACAAACTGTACTTTTTATGGTTATTGAATTTTATAACCGAATAAAAGTTTGAAACATTAAACAAACATGTGACAGTTCAGATTATTCCAGGTCCCCAAAGCTAAAGCAATGGCTGGGGAGGCAGGTATGAGCATTTTAATGTATATTCTGTTCCTAAAGAACAGTTGTTCAGCTCATCTCTAAATCAGATGAGCAGCGCCGCCATGTGGTAGACTGTTCTAAGTATGGTGTAGACAATTTAGGTGTTGGTGCCGTGCACCGGAAACCATTTAAGTGCCTGTGCTGAGCACCGGATCAAATTAAGCACTGCTCAAGCCTAATGTCTTATCCATGTTAAGCAGGATGTTTGGGTGCAAGGATTTGGTAAACTGTAAGTATGCTGCTGTGCTCAAATTAGTGAAATGCGAGCTTGAACCAAAGGTTGGAGCACCAGTTACATTATACAAGGAAACATTCATGTTTTTTAGGCATGTGGAGATTCTGCGGTCAGTTCACAAAGGACTTCTACATTCGTGGTGGGACCTCCGCAATGGGTAACTGCAGTACGGGGGTCCCGCCACGAGTGTAGGACCCCCACCACGACTGCGAGGTCTCCTTCACAAGTGCAGAGGCCCTTTGTGACTCTGCCCCTAAATGAGTTTGCCCTGAAACGCAGGATGTTGAGCTGATGCTGGCACACGAACCTAGGGGCATATTATCAAGGGGGTTTATCTCCGCTTTTTTGGCTTTTAAAGCCAAAAAAGCGGAGATAAAATTATCTCCCTATTACCTAGCTGTCGCTAACACCAGTTAGCGACAGCTAGTAGGAGATAGCGACCATCTTGGGCCCCACTTTGCATGTCAGTGATATTTATTACTAATGACATGCAAAGTGGGCGTGCCAAGATGTTAGCGACTGGAAACAGTCGCTAACATCGCTATCTCCTATTACCAACTTTTGGAGATATTCGCGCTTTAGCGAATATCTCCAAAAGCTAACACCTGCCCTGAGCAGTTCTTAGCCATGTTATCCAATGGGAGGTGGATAACATGGCTAAGAGCATTAGCTCGCTAATGCATGAATATCGCTGACTTTTCAGCGATATTCATGCATTGCGGCCGATTTTTATCGCATTTGCGATAAAAATCGCCGCACCTCGACGATCATTTTTTCACGCTAACCAAGCAATAGCAATAATTATCGCTATTGCTTGGTAATATGCCCCAGAGCTTCTTTCCTAGTTCCGAAGTTGGGATTTCTCTCTGTTACGCCACATCCACTTCCCAAATTCGCCTTTGAGGGTGCAATGAAAATGTCGCATATAACTTGTGTTAATAGCATTTTGGTGTTAGAAAAGAAAGTAACGGTTCGTCTGAAAAAAATACAGCTGCGATGCAATTAATTTAAGTTTAGAGGAGAAGACAATATACAAATATATTTCAGTCAAGATTATGAATTGAACATCATTAATGTGATTGGGAATGGAGTACAGTTCCCCACTCAACTCAGCTGCCTACATTTATGAAGTGCAATGCAGCCAATCCTGGAAACCGTATTTATCAAGTAACCCGAACTGCCACCCACTGGAATTTCCTACGCGAGCTCAGGTCTCATGGGCTTGTCAGTGATCACTGTTTGCATTCCTGAGCCCTGAGAAATGCTATTAGCCAAGCAAACACCGCGAGATGGATGATTCAACATCAAATGCGTGGTCTCTGTGCCACCAACACCCACCCGGTGGGGCAATCGCACTGCAAACGCCTGCAGGGCCCTCGGGCAGCCGTTAGGAATGTGGCTTTCAGGTGCCCCGGGACTGGCCTTCCCCAGCGGCGGCATTCCGGATTCAAGTTAGAGCACTCCTATATAAACAGAGCTGAACAGGACATGTCCGCAGTGCTGCGTAGGGCGGGCCAAGCCGCAACCGGGCTTACCCGAGGGTGAGAGGGAGGGAAAGTGGCTAATGCCTGTGGTATATCAATGGAGCGCAGCCCCGCCCTACATGCTAGTGGTAAAGAGAGAGCGTCCGATCTAAACTGAAACCTTGAAATATGAGCCCCTTTTAAGGGGAAATTCGGGGAGCAAAATGGAAAATTATTTTGCCTGGGACTCCAAAAATCCTTGCACAGTAGCTGGACCCACTACCCCCTTTTGCCTGTTAGCTGTTACAGGAAGACTTGTATCAATAGCTCCAATTGGTGTGGTTAGAGTAGAGATGTTGGCCTACACTTGGGTCACTGGAATTATGTGCCAGGAGAGGGCCAAATTATGCGGCAGGGTTGAGTACATTTTGCTGCCAAAAAAAAATTATGCGGTGTAATGCAGAACATTTCGTAAATCGTAATAGTATTACGTCATTATTTTGTGAATATTAACTCTTGTTGACACTGTCTGGGCACTGGTTGCTCCTCATTGGTAAAAGTTTCATACACAAATACAGCACTAAGCAACAGCAAAAGGGAGACTAGTAAACTTTTGCAAATGGTCTTCTACTGTGCAGCAACGTGTGCTGCTGAGTTTGACCAACTTTTGAATAATCTGAGCTAGAAACAATACCTTTTGTTGAAATCTGCAGATTATGCGGCAGATGATGGAATATGTGGCAAATGCGGCACATTCATAATTATGCAAAAAAACGCCACCGAGGCACAATCGCATAATTCCAGTGGCCCTGGCCTACACCAAGCAGTGCTCAGCTAGTAGCTTTCCAATGTAATGATGATACTTGTAAAGCGCAGTGTTACCCCATCTCGGGGTGTCCTGGCGCTGAAGACCGCTGGGGAACCCGTCCTGGCTTTCCCTGTGAGATGGTCCCTTATGGATATCTCCAAGGTGAAACCAGGCATCCCCGGCGTCTGTGGGGGGCCGTTGTAGAGATGAGGCAAGCTAATGCCCAGAGTTGCCGAGTGTGATCACTGGTTAGAGTAGGCCCCGAGGCGAGAATTATCGAGTCCGTTGTCTCTGGTTCACGACCCTGCCGCGTCGGGAATCGAACCCTGGTCCCAGGCCGTTCTCTGCTTCCGGGTCTGCCGCCTCTAACCAGTGAGCCACACCACTCCACTCTACTCCATGATAACGTCGCGTTGTACGTCCGAGTTTGGCTGCAGGCAAAGGCGAATGCTGTGTTGTGGCTCCTCACAATGTGCTTTTCTCCTAGGCTTAGGAGGATGACCTGTCCTGTACAAGATTCCTAAATGGATGAGGGATGAAAGTAGGAAGTGGCACCCTGATTGCTGGTGTGTGTGTGTAGACACTAGTAGACAATGACAGGGTTGTCACTGTGTCCATGCACAAAAGAAAGGCGACATTACTGTGGCCTCAAGGCTTGGACCCATGTGACACAACTATTGTCTAAGTCTTTATTGTGATTCTACAATCTCCTAGAACCGATTATGGTGTTAAAGCGTGGGGGGATGAGATGGATCCTCGTGCCATTTATGGCAAATCGTTTGGTTCTACAAAAGGATAGGGGGTCATTCTGGAATGCAGAGCTCCAGATTTTATGAGTGATGGCGGGGTGTGAATAAAAGTGTCATGCATGACGTGCGGAATAGCACCATTAGCTCATGGCATGTCCTCATACAAATGCTGCGTGATTTTAATTAAATTCTAGTCTTTGCACTTGCAAATATTGGGTTATTCACTTATGTAATTTTAATTTCTTACATGCAAACCATATTACTGCCCAACTAAACAGTATTTGTTTTTTTAAGTCTAGCCTACCAAACGGTTAAGCTGTCTGGTAGGAAAAGGCCTAACGTGGGCTCACCAAGAACTTATAGTAGGCTTTTAGCCCGCCCTTTGTTTATTACTGGCTGCCTTGGCTGTCACTGTCATTTGCTTGCTTCTTATTTGATGGCTTTCCTTGTCCATCCGGTGTTTGTCCTGCCCCAGGATCACAGCTTCTTTACCATTCTTTTGCTTGAATGACTTGCATTCTTCCACAGCTCACTTTTTGGGAAATACACATGTTTTTATCGCTCTATTTTAAGTAATTTTCCCTTGCTAGATTCCACTACTTCAATATTCTGTCTCCCTGAATGCTTTTCTCCCACTGCCGGCCACATTCTGCCTCTTACACAGTGTGCTGCGTTTTTAATATAAAACTTCCTCCAAACCATTTCTCAGTTGCTTCCCCCTCCTGTCCCCCTCCTGCCCCCCCTACCTGCTCCCTTCTCCTGTTCCTCAATTGACCCACTCCCATCCCTGCACTTACATTTAAAAATAATAATAATTTTGGAGGGGCGGGCATTAAATTGATCCTCAACAAAAGTGCCTTAGTTCATGATTTTGCACGGTTGTTGACCTAAGTGCACAACTAGATTAAGGTGCAACCGCCAACAGTAGCTCCATCATCGCAATCTTTTCCCCCACATTGCTAAAAAGCATTAGTAAAAATCATTGTGCTTTTACTATTGCTGTTAAGCCTCATCAAAAAGCATTAGCAAAGGCAATTGCTCCCGAAGGCAAGACATGTTGGATTTGCCAATTCTTGCTTCCAAAGTTTCCTAATATAAATTGAACAACAGATAAATGCTGCCAGGTGCTCCTTCTGCATGCATACACATAGATTGTAGTGGTTGTGGGTTTATAAGTCATGCAAGCTTTGTATAATAAAAATCTGAAAATTGCAGCCAACACCCCAAGAACATGAATACCTGTCAGTGTCTACAACTCACAGAGAAAGTGTTCATACTAACGGTCTTGGCTCATGTAAGATGTGTATCTGTCATACCGTGCCATGCATTTTCACAAACACTTCTGCAATCCAAGTTACTGTTGCACATTTTTTGTCAACTCTTTGAATGAGGAGCTCACACCAGTGTACTGGTGAAGAAAGATGTATGTGTGTTGTGTGAAGGTGTGTGTTTGCTGTGTGTGTGTTGTGTGTGTGTGTTTATAGCAGTGGTGGCTCCTCCGCTAAGGCGGAACCGTGTCGCCCCACTACTCAAAAAGAAAATGATAATAACTAATCATTATTAACATTTTATTTTTCCTGTTGAAATCAGTGGCTCTCGGAGGGGTTGGGCCTGGCCAGAGCACGGGGAGGAGTGATTTGCACTCCTTAAGTGCGCATGACAGCTTGGCTGGCCAAACAGTCCTGCGCACTTTGCATCTTTCCCACCAGGCTGCCTTATGCATTCTGGTAAGGAACATGCAAAGCCTCCCACTTTCAGACCAATCAGAATGCTGTATTGCAGCTTTGTTATTGGCTATGGGGAGCCTGGGAGCCAAGGTGCTTCCTGCTGCCGATGAAGGCAGGAAGAAGAGCACAGAGGAGAGGTGGCGTCTCGCCAGTCCAGGTAACCGTTTTCTTTACATTCCCCCCAGCCCCTCCCCCCCCCGCCCCCGAACAGCCCAACCTTTCCCACTGCCCCCGCCCCACCACCCCCGATCGGCAGCAGACGCTACTGGTTTGGAGGTGTTGTGGGTGTTTCTGTTTCTGTGTGTCTGTGTCTTAATGTGAACAAACCATACACAAGGCAAAGCTGTAGGGTCAGCAGTGATGGGCCCAGCAGACAGATGTATCTATTATTGATAGGGACAATAGGATTAGTAAATATTGCCACGCAGACAGTAACACACAGATCACAGCAGTAGCGGCTGCTACCGATAGGGAGTTGTGAGACATGGGCAAATTGTTAAGTGGGGGCGAAAAAAAAGATATACTTACCGAGGCTAGGAGGCTGGGTTCATGCACAGGGCAGCTCAGGCAGTGGCTGTACTCCTTCCCTAATGCACTGGACCAAAAGGGCAGGGAATGTTGTATTATACGCTTGATGCACAGTCTTGGAACTGGAACAGGATTGGGGCGCTGCTAATACGAGCTCCCCTTCCCCTCACAGGCACTACTTGCCCGGCAGAGGCAGAGGGGCCTTCTCAAATAAACCATAATATTCCCTCTCAGGGGTGATGCGTGGAGATTGAAGGTTAGTCATACCGCAGGCTAAACTTTTTGAAGGGAATGTGGAGACGACGCGCTACTGAAGCATGAGGTGTGAGGCAAAGAGATAAAAAAGGCCTCAGGTGAAAAGATAATTGAGGAGAGAGAATCTGTGGGGGAGCGGGGAAGAGAGAGTGCTCTTGCGGATGAGTGATGGCTGGGAGCAGGAGCTGCTTCCTGTATCTTTGCTGTCAGAGGGGAGGCCTGACCCCAGGTTCAGGGCCGGTCCTGGAACTTCTGGGGCCCCGGGCGAAAGTCAAGATGTGAGGCCCCTCTAATTTGCATGTCACATCACAAGAAGTGACATCACAGAAAGTGACATGGCAGGACTATTGATCTTATTTGGCATCACTGAAGAGACCTAATGTGGGTATCAGTAACATGGACAACAAGCATTTGCAATGCAATAGGTCTCGCATTTGCGAGAGTTTAAGCTATTGCCATTGTGAATGACAATGCCTGTTATTTATCTGTTTTGATAATTAACACATAAGTAAGTCATTGTCATTTACAATGCCAATAGCTTAATCTCCTGTAAATGCGGGACCAATTTCATTTCAAAGAAGTGTCCGCAAATGTCACTGGCTGCTTGTAAAGTAAAAGCACGCTTGGTGCAGAATACTGCAGAAAAGCATGTTGTGACTCCAGTAGGAGAAACTCATTAAAGAAAATAGTGCTTACAGATTAAATATGAAGTAAAAGGGCCATCCCTCATGGGAGGTTACAAATGAAGACAAGGAGATACTAAGGAGGGACGAACCAGCCTATTAACGAATCCGAAGCCAGCCTTTACAAATGACAATGAAGCAAGCCAATGAAAAATATGGGTGGAGAGTGGGCGGAGCTTCAAGTCCATACTGCATTGCTTCAAATGGGTATGTCTGTGCCTTCCCTGAAGTGTGGGGTTGACAGAACACAGAAGCGAATCTGCATATAGCAAACACCTGGTCCGATGACTTCTAGAAGTTAATCAAGGTATCAATCAATTTCTGACAAAAAAATCATTATTACTAATGTGCTTGCATATTCATTTATTTGATGGCTTTTTTGACAGCATATGATTTGTCTCCCGCCATTGATTTACCCCAAACTTTATCATCTCAAATGGCTAATGTAATAGATAATCTGCTGCCTGGCTAAAAACTTATAAGGTCCCAAAGGCGAGACCTATTGGCTATGCCAATGCTTGTTTTTGTAGATGCCATGTAGAGGAGATGCCTAATACCATGCACTGAAGAGGATGTGGCTTAACAGCATCATCTCTGTACTTTGGTGCTGGGGAGCATAGTTCGAGTCTTGACGTTCTCATCGTAACATCCAGTAGTTCTAACAGTCAAAAAATATTTCCTTTACAAATTGAACAGCTGCTTCTAAAAAGCGCTCCAATACTATCTGATGTATATCCCCTTTAGGGCATTGTTTTTATTTGTAACCATGTAAACATTTATAAGTACAGGCATGGCCTCGTGTTCACACAGACACACACATTTAGATACTAGTGCACAGCGGGTAAATGTGAATGCACGTTTCCATAGCGTGAATCACAGCATCACCAAAGCAATAAATAATGAACCTGGGAAATGGGTTTAAAGGTTCGCTTTGCAGTAATGTTTCGCTTCTGGCCATGCCATGTTCACGAGATGTCCAGTAGCACAAACTCAAGAGGATAGAGGATGTGGCATTACGGCCACATCTATCTACTTTGGTGCTTGGGAACAAGGTTTGAGTCTTGATGTTAACTTAAAGCCCTATAATTCTGGGCAAAGCACTACATTTTCCTGTCTGTACAAAAAATATATATTCTTCCGTTATGACACTAGTGGTCCTGTAGAGCACTCCAATACCTTCGCTAAATTTTGCCTACATATAAAAAATGCGCTATGACAGATACAGCTGAGAACTTTGAAGCTGAGGATTAATATGGTGTAAATAAGGTCTATTTGCCTACTTTTCAAGTGCCTAACAGTAAAACAAAAAAAATTATTTCGGAAGATAACTACTGCTTTGAGAAAGCGCTTCAATACAATCTGCCTTATTTACTTTAAAGGCATGGATTCTATTTTTCACCATTTAAACAATTACAGGCACAGCCCCATGTATTCACAGATTTATATAATAGTGCACAGCGTCTAAATGTGCATGTATGTTTCTATAGCGTGCCTGAGAACATCATGAGAGCTCCACAGCACAGCTGCCCAGGGGCCATCTCACCCAGTCTTTTAAATAAAAACAAGGACACACCCGTCTCACACACCTACGGTCCCAGCACTCAGCCTCATAGCACTAACAGCTGCAGCTACAACAGCACTTGTTTATACGCTTTTTTGATTCATTTTAGGTCACATTACAAAAAAAGTCTGCTATGTCTCCCTATCGTGAGGGGTAGTCTCAAGGCCGGTAACTGCAAATAAACACACACACACACGCACTCGATATTATTGGACGGAAGAATGCACTGTGCTGTGCTCACTGCGCAGCGTTTTTCCCCATCATCATTTATTTATTCCCGCAACTGCGGGGCCGGCGGTGGGCCCCCCTGAGCGCGAGGCCCTGGGCAGCTGCCCATACCGCCCATGGCTAGGACCGGCCCTGCCCAGGTTGATGGCTGATGCCCTCAGCAGTTCGAGCATGGAAGCTGCTGAGCCCAGTTCAGGGCAGGTCACTCTTTGCTTTCAAGCCCACTGCCTTCTTTCAGGGGCAGGGTAGGACAGCCAGGCAGGCCTCGATGGGCTGGTCTGACAGGTTAGTGTGCGGTGCAGTTTTCAGCAGTTCTTGGCCAGTTTTATGTCCAGGTGGGTCGGTTATTACTGTTGCTTTCCATGCTATTGCCACTTTCTAGCTATCTGCTTTAGTAATATGGGCCACTTTATTTGTTTTATCCCAGTTCGACCTAGTTCAGGGATCAGTGAGAGGACTGAGGAGTCATGGGAAGAAGCTCCAAGCTGTGTTGCTCACAGACTCTCTGTACTTGCTCCAGAGTAGGGGTTGGCCTAGTGGAAAAGCAGGACATTTCATAAGCAGCCAGCAGCGTGGCAAACTATGCGCTAGCCATGAAGCCCTTTCAGTAGGGGAGGCTTCCCCAGAAGGCTTCCCATTTTAGTGGAGCTTAGTAAGCCTATCGCTGCACTTCTGCCTTCGGTGCTTTTTAGGTTTGACCTATATGATGACGGTGCCTTTTATAACAAACATATTGTACTTAACCCAAGAAGTTTTGGAACAGCTTCCTTCAGCAACTGGGTTCTTTTGTTCCTAGGCCTTCCGAAATAGATTTCACTTGAGACATGTTAATCGCATCTTGGATCAGCCAATATGAGTTCTTTATTTTCACCTCTGTTCTTCTGGCTGTTGAAGGGAATCCCTCCGCATCCATCGAGACAGATGATTGACTATAGACAATCTGAAATCAGTGCTTTAGAGACTGTTTTACATCCAGAACCAGTTGCAGTTTATCATGCGCTCTGGAGAGTGTGCACTGACAAAAGTATCAGAAAAATGAATGCTATAAAAAATGAAGCAACCCTCTATTTTCCATAATATCCACCTTCACTTGCTTTTCTCTGTATTTTAGTACAATACTTTAATGTCCATACACCCAACCCACATGCCATACAAACATCAAACCTATTGGCTTCGGAAATGGTTCTTTCTTAAGTTGCCTTCTGGGAGCCCCCCAGATGTGTATGTTGCAGTATATTATTCATGAAAGAACTCACCAGTATAAAAGAAGGAAGGACAGCGAACATTAAAACACTTTCATGGAGGTCAATACAAAAAATATGTTTTCTTAAGCAGGGTTTGTAGCAACAGACTGCAGTATAAGATGCTTATCAGTTATGGTAAAAGGTCAATGAAAAACAGGCGCGAAATTGATGTACACTGCACAGTGTCACATTATCGCATGCGACCTGAGGAACAGAGATGCTGGCAAAAGGCAGGCGGTCAGTTTAAGGAAATATTTCTGGAGTCAGTCGAGGCAGCGTAAGACCAACCGTGTAGTTGGAGCAAAGATCGTACAGATGGCTTGTCTTTCGTTGTGAGGGCGAGTGGGGGAGGGGGCTTGAAGTTGTCAGAGCACCGAGGACTGATAGGGTAGTTTAGAGTTCGGTGGGCAGGTCGCCAGCCTGCAGGGGCAGCTGTGGTTCGGCTCTGTCATACAGGCGGAGGGCCTCCCCCTAAAAGTATATATCCCCCCTGCTTGGCAGGGATGTATTTGCCAAAAGTGCACCTGCTGACACAGAGAAAATATTTTTTTCCAAAAAGTAATGTCAGCCAGCATTCATTTTTTTATTTCAATTAATAAAGTAACTCATGCAGTAGATGCTTGTTTCTGAAATATAAACAAAAAAACTAGAACTCCTGCCATGCAGGGGTTGATTGATGATTGGCCTATACCTGCCATGCCATATATGGTAGGTTCTGGAGGTAAACCATACATGACAACAGTCCCGATTCAAGCAGGAAGACAAAAATGGCTTTATTGTAGCTGCCTCCCGCCTAAGTTGCCTTTGCTTTGAAAGAAGTGTACAGCAAAAATACTTTTCCCTGATTTTTTCCAAAATCTCCCACTTTCCGGATCTAAAAAGTTGGCATACTTGCAAACATGCACTGCTAGGCCTATTTTTGGTGATTCCTTGTTTCTTTCTCCTTGAGCTTTGCCAACCAGGGGCAATATTAAAGAAGTGCCCCGGGGGCACAACAGGTGTTTGGGCCCTCTTTGCGTGCCCCTGGGGCACTTTGGTATTACAGAAGGGGTTGCAGTCGCTTGTGCGGCCCCTTCTGTAATACCGGTAGCGCTGGCACTTTTAAAGCGCCAGTGCTACCTTCAGAAGGCGTTCCCTCATTTATATGGGGACGTAGCCCCATGCAAAAGAGAGAATCCCTTTACCTCTGCGCCCGCGCTGTATTACCAATGCGGGCACAGTGGCAAAGAAGCTCTCAGGAGGCGCACTGTTAGTGCATCCCCTGACTACAACCCTCAGGAAGGGGGGAAAGGGGCAACCCCAGAAATCCCCTTGCAGGCGGGTGCAGTCAAGCACCCGCTTGCAAGGGAATCTCTAATCCCCTTTAAAAATAAAGGCAGATTGCTGCTTGCACTGTGAAGACACGGAGCGGCTTCAAAGCAGCTGCTCTGTTTTTCACATGAATGCGCTGTTCTCAGGGCAGCGGGAGTTCGCGACTGCCCTGAAAGCAGTGCATTCATCATAATATGGTGTATTTTTCTGCGTTGCGCCAGGCGCACCAATTAAAAAGAGCGCCCAGCTCAATAAAGGAAAATGCACTTCCTTATAATACGGCCCAGGACCCCAGGCGCTTATAGATATGAGCCTTTTAACACCGACCTCCCCATTCCAAGATGTGGGTCCACGAAGGCGCTGTAGATTAGGGGCATTAAATAATTCCAACAGTGAGTATGAGGATGTCGGCAGTGAATGCATCAGGTAGTGCAAACCGACACCAAAACAGAGGATTCAGAGCTCCAAAAAAACCGGTAACAGTATCTTTACTTGAAGATGCTGTGAAAAAGTATCAATCCCCTTTTCTGGCTTCCTCGTCTGAGGTCCACAATAGATTTGTATTGTTATATCAGTGCTCGAGGGCAGAAAAACATAAGTCACTGAGCTTGTTTTACTTAAATGATACCAAACCTGCTGCACCCTTAGATGGCACCGGAAACTTTACTTCTCAGGCCGGCTGTCTAGTTGTAAAGCCCTAAAATAACCTTGAACCCCAACCCTTTCACATTTCCATAATAAAGCAGCCCCAATAAGCTTACATGGGGCTTGGTTTCAGTCGAGGCTGACACTGGATCCACTTGGCCATGCCTCAGCCCAGGTAAGTCCCAGACAATTTGGGTTTTCACCAATGCGTTTTGGGTCTTGAGTTGTCTATTTTAGGTTTCCAAACCAGTAATAAAAAGTATTATGATTGAAATGCAGATCTCTATCTAAACGTATGGCCTGTGATCACTCTAACAACAGTGTGACCTATGCAGGCCTGGAATGAAGCAATACAATATAATGAAATGAAGAGGCTGATAACCGGACTGGACAGGCCCTTTATGCCACTGGGCTTTTCCCAGGTGGGCTGGAGCCATTGTAGGCCAGTTTTGGAAACCTGCGGTCACTCCTGCTGTCTCGGACACTTCCCCAGCTCCCGGAGGTTAACTGCAGGGGGCACAGGAGGCTTCAAGAGAGATAGAAAGAGAGATAGTGAAGGGGGAGGTAGAGAGAAACCGACCAGAGACGAAGGGGAGGAGGAGACAGAGAGAATAGATGGACGGAAAGTGAGCAATAACATGAGAAGACGAGTGAGCAGGCAAAAATGCTCAAACCAGCATGCTCCCTCCGTCTTCCCATGCTATTGCTCACTTTCCGACCGAATGACGAGAGTGAATTTCCAGAAGTTTGGATCACAATCCCTAAGGGTTAAAATTGGCGTGGAATTGCGTTCAAATTATCATCAGGAACTTCCTTAGTCATGAGTGAAGCCTTTTTAAGCTGGACATATTTAAGGTTGAGATTGCACTATACTCGGGGCCACTGAAATTATGTGATTTTGACTGCAGTATCTTTCACAGATTTCCCACGCAATCCATCACCGGCTACATAACCTACAGCTTTTTAAAAAACTATCTTGCTAACGGATCAAAAGTTACTAAAACAAAAAAAAAGTTAGTGAAAACTAGGCAACACGTGTTGCAGCTTAGTGGACGTCCCATTGCAAAGGTTGCCTGGTCACCTTCCTGTTGCTTTTTGCTGAGTTTGTTTGTTAATCTGGTACAAAAGCCCTTGTTCAGACTGAGTTAACATGTATCAAAATAAAATAAAAATATATATGAAGCAATAATGTCACATAATGTTTTGCATTACGCTACATAATTTGCCTTTTCTTGCCACATAACTTAGTTAACCCTGCTACATAATTTGCTCCTCCCAAATCTCATACACCCAGATTCATCAATGTCCCGATTTACGAGTCCTTAATAGCGATTATTAAGGAATCGCTATTAAGGACTTGCAAATCGGGATTCATGTAGAATTCGCAAAATAAATTGTGATTCCTACAGCCTCCTTATTTGCGATTAGCAAATTGACTCCCCATTCATTCCTATGGGCCAAAGGCCCCCAGGAATGAATGGGGAGTCAATCCTTATTTGCGATTAGCAATTTGCTAATCGCAAATAAGGATGTGATTTCAAGGGTGCCAGGGGTGTCGAAAGGACACCCTGTAGCCCCCCTGAAATGTCAATGTAGACTGATGTTGCGCACACACATGTCCAAAGGACATGTGTGTGTGTAACATACCACTTAGAAAAATGCACTAATGTGCATTTTTCTAAGTTTTCGCTATTTACCACAAAGTCAGACTTTGCTGTAAATAGCGGTAAAAAATAGCGAATTCGCAATTTTTCAAAGGTTCATGAATAGCATTTAAGGAATCTCTAATTAAGATTCCTTAAATGCGATCGCAATTTGAGAAATCGCAATTATTTGCGATTTTTCAAATTGCGAGTTCATGAACCATTGATGAATTCCAAATGCCATTTTTCAGGGCGCAAACGGCCGAATTTTGCGAATCGCACCGTTTGCGCTCGCAAAAATGCTTGATGAATCTAGCTGATAGTTCCTGTGGCCCTAATTGTATGCCAGTATCCGAACGGACCAGGAGTAACAATACGTGCACAGCATGTGACTTTTCGCAAATTAGCTGCAAAATCTTTTACTCGTTTTTGTGCCCAACTCTACTCGGTTTGTGCAGGAGACATCTGAAAATGATATTGAGGCAGAATTCAGTTTGTACTGTAAAGAAGCATATAAATACTAGGTGGATCATTACACACTGTCTGTGCAGATGTGATGACATTTAATTCCCACCCATATGATGTAATGGATTTTAAGAGGATGGGAATGATTAATACCTTTTTTCTTTCTGTATGTTTAGTCTCCTGTCTTCCTCTTGTAATTGTTGTGTTATGATTTATGTGTATTTAGTTTAAAGACTTTATGATAATCATAGCAGGTTTTTAAACAACGTAATTGTACATTTTATTTTATTGAATGTAAATAACATATTTGATGTATGAAGCATTTCTCAATTATTATGTTTTTATATTGTATTTAAGCCCAAACACCTCACCACCTGGTATAGTTCAACAATCGAGTCAATGAAACTAAGGGTCTTATTATGAGAAGTGTTGCATCGCTACGACAAAGCTGGGATGCAACACTCCTCAGTGCGCTCTCTTTGCATAATGAGAGATGCACCGTATTTATTGTATGCTCATCGTGTCGCAAGGAGTTACAGATATGTCAGTATTACTGAAAAATCTGTAGGCGCAAAAGTGACGCATTGCTGGGGTGTGTCTGAAAACAGACGCAACTCCTGCAATGTGTCCTTTCACATGAGGTAAGCCCCATGTGAAAGGGCCTGCGTCACCCTTAGGCCTGCCTGGAGGCAGGCGTAAGTTGACGCAATGGCGTCCTAGAAGTAGCTCACTGAAATCTTATAGATTTCATTTTGCCACTTATATGGGCTTTGATGCAGGGGAATGCCCACCCTGTATACATTATACTTGGTGTAGGTATAATGTAACTCAGGGTTTACGAAGTGACATATCTGCCTAGATGGGTCACTTCAACAAATATGGTGCAACATGGCGCATTATTTATGCCACCACAACGTCACAAAAAGTGGCTCAACTGTGGCGTAAATGTGATGCAAGGGCACATAAATAAGGCCCCCAGTGCCTTGGCTAACTATCGTGGAAGTCATTTAGGGGTCACCACGGGTCACAGCTGCAATCCATAGACTGCAACTTGTGACACCAGGCAGGCTGTTTGCAACCCCCAGTGAGAGAGGGACCTTGTTTAAGTGTCTCATTCAGGATGGTATACCTGTCAAATTTTGAGTGTGTAAATGAGTGTTTTTTTGAATGTGTGCTTTGCTGCATGTTTAATGAATGTGTTGGTTGTACTGATTTTAGAATGTATTTGTGTGTATGTGATTTAGGAATGTGTGCCAGCTTGTATGTATCCTGAATATTTGAATGACTATGACTATGTTTGGCAGTCATGTCTAATATGGTCGCAGTCATAAACACATTCTTGACACACACAACTTGCCACACATTCCTAAAACACATACACCCAAAAATATTTTCTAAAATAAGTAGAGCCAACACACATTCTTTAAAAACACAGAATAGGGGGGGCGTGGCCAAGATGGCGGGCTGAGCGGTCGCACTTGCCGAGGGCTCCCGGACCCCTGAATTCCCGCACCGCTTGGAGCCGCTGATTCCCCCCCGGATCACGCGGCCACCGAGCCTGGTGCTTGCAGTGGAGGTGTGGAGAGCCTGCTGAGCCTGGTTGGCGCCGTCGGGGACGAGATTTTGGCCGGTGTAGCCCGGATCGGACCCCGCTGCGCGACTCTAAGGGGAGCTGGAAGCCGCGAGTCTCCCGACCCTCGGAGCGCGACGGGGCGATCGGCCCCTGAGGTGTGAAGCCCGTGGTGGTGCGTGGGCTGTAGGAGTGGGATTCGACGGCGGCTCCGCACGAGGCTTGGAGCTGTCCAGCAGCAGCTGTACGGAGCGGAGCGGAGCGGAGGCGCAGAGCGGAGGCGGAGTCGGTGCCACCTTGCTACGCCAGCCCGGGGCTCGACGGGGCCTGCCGGAGGAGGTCGCCTCAGCTGGTTATCTGTGCGGATCTGGGGACCGAGTCTTCCGAGGTTGCTTTCTCCCTAATGCGGCGGACACCGGTGGCTGTTGCATTGTGACTTAACCCCCTGACCGGATTTCTGGTTCGAGGGTCGGAGACAGACAAAGGGTCTCCATCTTGGGCGTTGTCCCCACGACACTACTGGGCGGCCATTTTGTGGGACCCGGCCGGGCAGCTCATCCCTTCTGGCGCTCACTGCGACCACTCCCGGCTGGCACATAGCCACTTTCTCTGCTGTTCAGCGAGCCTCAGTGCTTGTTCTAGCTCTACGATGTCGCAAGCCAGGGGACAGCGAAGAGGCGACCGGACCTTGCCGGAGATGCTGGGTCGGAGCGCCCTGCGCAGCGGGGGTGCCCAACCGGCCGCGACCTCGCCGGCTCCAGCCAGGGGGGCAGAAGGAGGAGAACCCCCGGTGACGAGATCCTTTCTCGAGTCCCTGTTTAGCTCCCTGAGGGAAGACTTCCAAGCACTCAAGAACGAAGTGGCCGGGGAGGTCCGCGAAGTGAGGAGAGAGATGGACTCCCTGGGGGACCGGGTGAACACGGTGGAGGAAGCGGGCCACTCCAGGGATGAGGAGATCACCCATCTGCAGCAGGAGGTCCTACGGCTCCGGGAGCAACAGATCGAGCTACAGGCCCACGCCGAGGACCTTGAAAACCGGTCCAGGCGGAACAACATTCGGGTCCGCGGAGTGCCGTCTGGTGAAGAGGGGGAGGACGTGACGGCGTATCTGGTGGCCCTCTTCCGAGCGATCCTGGGAGAGCCGGAGGACTTTCGGATTCGCATTGACCGGGCGCACCGGGTGGGTCGCCCCCGCAGGGCAACGGCGCCCGCACCGGACATTTTGGCATTCCTCCCGAACTTTCCTTTGAAGGAGCGGATCCTCCGTGAGGCGCGAGGGCAGCAGCCTTTTCGATTCCGGGACCATCCTGTGACACTGTTTCAGGACTTATCCACAGTCACGTTACAGAAACGGAAATCTTTCAAGATCGCTACGGACTTCCTCCGGGAGCATGAAACGCAGTACTCCTGGGGGCACCCCTTCCGACTGATCTTCAGGTGGAATGGGGTCCTACATCAACTTCGGTCCCTTCACGATGTTTGCGAGGTGCTGGGCCTCACTGCAACGGACACGGATACCCCGGCCCCGCGACGGAGACGTAGCAATCGCAACGGCTGGCAACGAGCGGAGGGGGGGACCTCTCCCCCGGCGGAACGCCCGGGCTCGCCTGCAATCCGGGCTGAAATGGCGGCTGCCATCCAGGAGGCCTCCAGAGTCGCGGCGAATGGCGAAGTGGCCTTGACGGCCTGAACTTACTCCGGGGGGAGTCTACTTTAGCACATTCTTATTGCAGGTGCGGGGTTTCGGGGGGTGGCATGGGAGGAAGGGCGAGTGCAGAAGGTGGTGGCTGGACGTCCACTAGGTTGACTTTCCACGGCCTTGCCCGTTTGGGCCGGACTGGGACAATGGTTTTTGTGAAAAGTTCGAGAAGCGAGGGAAGGGGATGGGGCAGGCGGGCAGCTGTCTCGATTTCGGGACCTAGTCGGGGGGTCAGAGGCGGGGGGTGGTGTGGTTTTGTTGGGGTTGGGACGGGGGGGGGGGTTTGGGATGTGGGATGTTGGGGTTTGGGGACTGTACTGTGCCAATGGTTGATTCGACGTTGCTCTGTTTTGGGGTCTCAAGGGGTGCCATCTGTGTTTGCTGACCAGGCTTCGCCTACTGATATGTGCCTCCGGACCTCTTTCTTAGATGGCTCTTAAGGTGCTTACTCTCAATGTGAAGGGGCTGAATAACCCGGTTAAGCGGCGGGCAGTGTTATCCCTGTTGGAAAACTCACAGGCGGATATCTGCCTGTTGCAGGAGACCCACTTGCTGGCTAAGGACTGCACGCGGATGCGAACCCCCAAGTTCCCCACTCAGCTTTTTTCCTCCAGCACCTCCAAGACGGCAGGGGTGGCCATTTTGTTCTCTAGGAGGTTCAGGGGCGAGGTTGTGGGCAAGGTAGCGGAACAGAAGGGAAGACTCCTGGTGTATAGAATCAAGGTGGGGGGCTTAGCACTGACTGTAGGCTCCATTTATTGCCCCAATGATCATCAGGACCAATTCTTACACAGGGCCTTGGACGATGTTGCATTCACCTCGGATAGGCACATAGTGTTGGGGGGTGACTTGAATCTGGTTTTTGATGCGGCCATGGATAGGTCTGTGCAGCGGCGCCTGCAGTTGGGTGAGCTCTCGGGCTCGATTCGAACTCGACTTGCGGAGCTCGATCTGCATGACGTGTGGCGAGGCCTCCACCCCACCGCCCGCGCATACTCTTATTTCTCACACGCCCACAGATCTTATGCGCGCTTAGACCACCTCCTAGTGTCGGGCCCGCTGCTTCTCTTGGCTTCGAATGCAGACATGGGGGTCCTTTCTCTTTCTGATCACGCCCCAGTTGAGGGCACTTTCACTCTTCCGCCGGTGGTTCGACCGAGGGGGGTCTGGAGGCTCCGAGATACGCTTTTGCATAGACGGTCGGTGGTGGATCAGATCAGGGCGGCCATTTTGGCTTATCAGACTGTGAACGACAATGGGGACACCTCCCGTGCAACGCAGTGGGCGGCCCTGAAGGCCGTGCTCCGGGGCGAATTCATCGCGATTTCCGCTGCCGAGAATAGGGACCGGCAGCTAAAGAGAGATGAGCTCACCCAGCAGGTGAGGGAGCTGGAACAGGTTCACCACAGGACAGGGGCCCCCAGGGTGTGGAGGCAGCTGAAGGCGGCTCGGAAGCTCCTGGCGGCCCTAGACACGGATCGGGCGGAGTACGCAGTGCTCCGCCTGAAGCACAAATATTACACAGGGGGCGATCGATGTGGGCGGCTCCTGGCTAACAAACTCAGGGTGCAGCACCAACAGCACCGAGTGAAGGAATTGCTGGACCCGGCTGGCGGTAGAGTCACGACCGATGACCAAATAGCGGATGTCTTCCGCGGCTTTTATGCGGACCTCTACTCCGGGGAGCCCCCTTCGGCCCAGGCTGAGGGGAACTACCTGGACTCGGTTCCGCTTCCGTCGCTGACTCTGGAGCAGGCTCAGTATTTGGAGCGCGACATACGCGTTGAAGAGGTGGTCACGGCGATATCCCGGCTCAAACTGGGCAAGGCCCCGGGTCCGGATGGCTTCATCCCGCTGTTTTACAAAACCTTCTGTCAGGAGCTGGCGCCTCTGTTGACTCGCCTTTTTAACTCCTTCGCAGAACCGGGAGCCATCCCCTCCGAATTTCTCCAGGCCACGGTCTCAGTGATCCCTAAGCCGGGCAAGGACAGGACCGCATGTGGGTCTTACCGTCCCATTTCGCTGCTGAACACCGATTTGAAGGTGTTCACCAGTATCTTAGCGGCACGCTTGGCGTTGCATCTCCCCGGCATGGTTGACTCGGACCAAGCGGGCTTCGTGCCCGGTAGGCAAACGGTAGATAATACAAAGAGGGTGACGCACATTCTCGAGAAGGCTTCTAGGGTCCCTGGAGAGAGGATGCTCCTGTCCATTGACGCGGAGAAAGCTTTTGACAGGGTGCACTGGCCCTATCTTGAGAAAGTCCTGTGCAAATTTGGGATAGGGGAGAAGTTTCGTCACCTGATCTTTAACTGCTACCGGTTTCCATCTGCGGTGGTCCGGGTGAACGGCGGCAGCTCTCGGCCCTTCCCCATCGAACGGGGCACGAGACAGGGGTGCCCGCTCTCCCCTTTGCTCTTTGCCTTGTACATGGAACCATTTGCCCAGAGGGTTCGGCAGAACCCGGACATTATTGGTGTCCAGATGGGAGGGTTTCGCCACGCGATTAGCCTGTACGCGGATGATGTCATACTGACGCTGGATGACCCGCGGAGATCGCTACCGGCCTGTGTGGAGGAACTGAACTTATTCGCTGATGTGGCGGGCTTTAAGGTGAACCTGGGTAAGTCGGCCGCTCTAGACATCTCGCTTTCTGCTGCCACTAGAGTGGAACTGCAGAGGCTCTACCCTCTGAGCTGGTCCAAGGACCAGATCCCGTATTTGGGGATCCTGTTGGCGCCCTCCCTCCCGGAGATGGTTAAGGCCAATTACGCAGCTCTGGGCACTAAAATCAAGGAGGAACTGGGCCGGTGGGATAAAGGCACGCTGTCGCTACTGGGTAGGGTATCCGCGGTGAAGATGACCCTTCTGCCTCAGGTGCTTTACCTCTTCAGAGCATTACCGCTCCACCCTCCTGCGGGGTGGCTCGCGGAAACTCAGACTGCCATTGCACGTTTCGTGTGGCAGGGCCGTAGGCCGAGGATCAAGAGGAGCATCGCTATGCTCTCACCGGAATCCGGAGGGCTGGGAATACCGGACCTGCGGAAGTACTTTCAGGCCGCCCAGCTCCGGTACCTCGTGGAGTGGAGCCGGTGGGAATCGGATAAACATTGGTTGTTCCAAGATCAGGCGGTGGCGGGTCGGACTCTGCAGGAAGTCCCATTCTTGAGGAGAGTCCATCGGCCTCCCAATCTTTACGCGTCCTTGGTGACGCGGGTCCCGCTCCAGACCTGGGACTCGGTGGCGGCTAGATGCGAGCTGACTACCTTCCCCTCTCCCTTCACGCCGCTCATTGGCAATCCGGATTTCAGCCCGGGGCTGGAACAGGGGGCCTATGAACGCTGGCGGGTGGCCCGCTGCTGCACTCTGTACCATTTGTACTCCCCCGAGGGAGTTGTCTCCTTCCAGGATTTGCAGAGGGAGTATGGCCTCCCGGAGACGGAACGCATGCGATACATGCAGGCGCGCCATTGGGCATTACAGCCTCAAGTGCGCGACACGGCGCACAGGGAAATCACGGAGTATGAGCGTTGGTTGATAACTCGCACGTCGGACGCCAAACTGATCTCGGACCTGTATAGAATGCTGCAGCCCCCCTCATTTCTCATTCATAGCCCGGGTCGGGAACGTTGGGAGCGAGAGCTTGGGCGCGAGCTGAGTCATAAAGAATGGGACCACATCTCTTACCGCGCGCGCCACTCGGCCTACCACACGGGTCTTACGGAGACCTTTACTAAAATCTCGACCTATTGGTACCGCACTCCGGAGAAACTGCATGAGATGGATAGGGCGATACCAGGGACGTGCTGGCGCAACTGTGGCAACACTGGTACACTGACGCACATACTGTGGGATTGCCCCCTGCTGGCCCCGTACTGGGAAGAGGTCCTGAGCGAAGTTGACAAATGCTTTGGGATAGAACTGCCTAGGTTCCCGGCCTATGTCCTGTTGGGGTTGCCGAATGGGTTGATGTATCCACTTAGGTCCAAGAGGGGTAGACAGATTGCAATTGCGCTGGGGTCAGCGGTGCAGAATATTCTCATACACTGGCGCACTACGACACTCCCCTCGGTAGTTGGTTGGCTGCACAGACTGTGGCACGTTCTTGGAATGGAAAAGATGTCCTTGGTGGCCCTGGGGGATACTGATACCTTTGAGGAATTGTGGGAGCCCTTTCACAGCCTGTTATGTTCTGAGTTCCGAGAGATTACCTGCCCTAGATATCTGCGGTTGTTGAGGCTGACGCCGCCGCCGGACCCGCCTGCCTGAGTGGGTGGGGTCGGTGTTGCATAGTAGGGATTCATTGGGAGTTCACAATGGCGGAGACTATAGATGCTGGCACAGTACAGGGGGAGGGTCGGGGTAGGGTTGTTTGGGGTTAAGTTTGGTTGGGTAGGTTTTTTGGAGCGGGGTTGTTTCTCCTCCCTTTCCTCTCCTCATTCCTCCCCTCCCCTCCCCCCCCCCCCCCTCTTTCCCCCCCCCCCCCCCCCCCCCCCCCTCCCCCCGTAGTTTGTCCGTACCCACAGGTGCTGAAGCTATAATCCCGAGCTGGACGGAACCTCTCACATATTGTGACTGCGTTGTGGTATTGGCAGTATGATGCGCACTGTAGCGCGGATCTTGTGGGTCACCTGTTTTTTACCCCTCTGTGTCCTATCCCACCCTGCTTCAATAAAAATACTTTAAACCTAAAAACACAGAATAGCACAATTAAAAGAAACACCCAGGTACACCCTTACTGTTCGCCAGAAATACCATTCGGAGTGAGACACAAAAACATGGCCACTCTCGCCAGGGAAGTCACGTGTGACCTGCCAGCAGGCGCAAGTTGCAGTCTAGGGGCTATATTGACTGGGTGAAAAATGTGAGTGGGGGTCAGTGCCCAAAGTTGAGGAAGGATTGCAGAGCACACATTAGAGGATGCTTTGTTTCTACCTATTAATAACCACTAGGTGCATAATTGTGACTGGGTCTTGTGTTCCTTCATGTGAGAGAGGTCTAAGTGCATCTAGTCGGGGGCCTTGTTTATAAACAGATGAGGGGTAAATGCTGTAGTAGGAGGTGCAAAGTGGTCAGAGAAAGATGGTCCACACAAGTTATGCGGCTAAATGCACACAGGTAAGAGTAATTAAAAGCTAATTTAAGAGAGAGGGTTGTGTGAAGAGAGATGAAAGGGAACTACAGGAATCCAGGATTACCTTGGAAATCTCAAGCTGTTAAGTTTCAATCTAAGTAGCTGGGGTTACTGTTGAAAGACATGGTGCAGAGTGCTGAAATCGAAACAGGCGCCAAAAAAACGAGAGGTTCCTGGCTGCACGCAGATGATTAACTCTATGTGGGTGAAGATGACATGAATGTCTGCAAAAGAGCCAAGGTAAACAAAGGGGAGATGTATCTAGGTGCACACAGGCAAGTGGGACTTGTGTTCCCACACAAACAAGATGTAGCCAGAGTAAGCACGCAGGTGGGATGTGACTTAATGAAAAAAGGTGCTAAAGCACTGGCTGCACTCCGGCAAGACACATCTACATGCACAAATAATGGTGTTGTAGGTATTAAATATTAAAAAGGGGTTCTGTTGGGTACCACCTATCAAACAAGTTTCCAGAGACAGTTCGATACATCAACTGTTTATAAGGCTAACATATATTCATATTTGTAGCGGGTGTACTCACAGGTCCAGGAAGGCCCACCCTGTGTTAATATGCACATACAATAAGCTGATTATCCTGGAAATATCAACTTATTTATTTAAAAAATGAAATTGAAAATTAGGTATAGTCTAGGCAAATAAGTGATTAAGCTAAAAAGCTTATCCCAATATGGGCACACAGATTTTCAGTGCACGCAGTCAGATTTCACTGGAAAAATACCAAATGATTGGAAATTGTGTGGAACAGAGTGACTGCGTTTTTGGAGGGTATACTTGCTATTTGTGCTCAGCAGATACATTCTGTGTGCAGATTAGCTTCTAAAAGGAAAGCTTAAACAAATGTACCAACCAGGTTCAGTCTTTAAATAATGGTTATGCTATTATGAGTCAGAACATGCATATTGGGGTTTGCCTGGCAACTACTGGTTTTGCCATGACACATGGAGATTCTGCCTGGGCTTTTGAGCCTACATGTTGGTATTTAAGGCTATGACTAAGCGTGTTAGGTTTACATAGTCAAGTTATGTATGGTTGACATATAATGAACTTGTGTCTGAGTTTTTTAAGCTGTTGTTAAGTAAATGATGGCTGTACCTGTTCTAGGAGGGCTGTTCTCCTGGTCTGTGATAGATGTTCTACTAATTTAAGCTGCTGATTTTTTGTGGGAGAGCCCCTGGAACAAGATTACAACATTGTAGCGAATGTTTCTGCTACCTAGAGCACAATTTCATCTACTTTAATATACTTTTGGTGTTTTTCAATATCACATATTGTAGGTTTTATGTTTATCGATTTATGTGATGCCACTATTGTTAATGAGACCAGGGTGAATGATTGAGGAGCAGCACTTTCTGTGAAATCACTAGGGTTAAAAGTCAAGTGATGTCACTTCCTCCAAGGTCACTAGGCATGTGATGTCACTTCTGCTACCCCAGGCATTTTGGTGAATCGGTTGGCAAATGTTTACAGTGAACATGGAAGGTGACAAGAAACAACAGGATCAAACAAGTGATACTTCCCGGAAATCTTCAAGCTACTTCCGGAGCTGGAGAAACTAGTCTGAGACCAGTGCTAAGAGGTCACTTTTGGCAATCACTCACTATATAAATTGTAAATCATATGGTAGGCTTCCATTTTTACAGATAAGTAGACAGAAAGCTATGCATTTCCAAACTGTGCCTATAATTGCGGAAACAAATAGATAATGAGTATTTTTTTTTATTGAAGCTGTCAGTCATCTCTGCCAGAATAGTAGATCATTGTTGGACTTGGCCCTTCCTGCTGGGCCAGCCCTAAACGTTTTGCCTTTTTCCTCCTATATTTCCTCTGACCTGTTTTTGTTGGTTTAGGACTCTGGGCACTTTACCACTGCTGACCAGTGCTAAAGTGCATATGCTCTCCCTGTCGTAAATTGTTACATTGATTGGTGTCCCTGTTTGGCTTATAGTTTATATATATAAAGGATATATTTTTACAGAACCAACAGTCTTGTGTCATTGTGTGGTGGGTTAATGAGTTATTGTGTGTGATATTGCAAATGCTTAACCACATGTGCTCCTGAGATTAGCCTTGACTGCTTGCACCACACTACCTAGAGGGTGAGCAGGGGTTATTTCTTGAGGGGAATCCTGTGCCCTGACTTAGAGGAGAGGGTCCCTGCTTATCGCAAGTACATACCTGCGCCAACCAGAGACCCCCAATTCTAACAGTCATATTAACAGGCTTAGGAGTTCAAAAAAGGGGGGAGTTTTTCTAATTGGGTATTAACAATTGCAAGAAGCACATGTGTGGTACCACAACACTAGTGTTTTCATACCAGTATACTGATGTATCATATATGGTTACTTACACCATTGAAATCCACCAGGCATGTATGCATTCATGAATCTATAGCAATTAAAAAGACGAAGAAATATTCTAGTTACAGCTTTGTTTTTTTCACTAACACCAAATAAATATGGATAACCACGTATAAAAAGAGTGGAAAATAAATATGGATGAATAGATACTGAAAGGCCCAAAACATAAATGCCATATAACTGTGAAACGTAATGCTATATATTAAAAATGAGACGGGTGGGGACCGCCACAGTGCCGGCTTCCAAGATGGCCTCATTGTAGCGGAGCTCTGCAGGTCAGAAGGTGGCAATATCTGACATAATCCTCAGTGCTTAGCTGTGTTTACGGTTACTGACCACCTGGAACGGATGTGTAAACATATAAGTTAACACTCGTGGCTCGATTCTCCTAATTTCCCAACTGATATCTTGGTTGGCCCTGGTGCATTCCCTGGCCTCGTGAAGACCCGAGGGTGGGGCTCCGCGCGTGGCAGTCGGCGTGTGGTCAGGAGGCAGCGGGACCAGTGCAGTCCCATTATTAGCCCAGGAATGCCTTGCAGTGTTCTTTTAGCACGTGCTGATATGAGAGGCTGTGGGGAAGTGGCTGCAGCTACTTGGTGATCAGGCTCCAAGGCTGAGAGGCAAGTGGCGGGCTGTAGGGCAGGGGAGGCCCAGCCCTGTTGAGTAGCCTCTGAAGCCTCTGAAGGCTTTAATTGGACCCAGCCAGGGCAGGAACTTGCTGTTTGCAACTCTCCCTGTGATTCTTGTGCCAGCTGCTACAGCACTCAGCCTTGGTATTTTGGCTGGGGCAGGCCTGATTGCCATCTTCCCTGTGTACTGAGCACCGCCTAGGGTGCCAGATCACTCATATGCTGGAGCAATACCTGTGGATGGGAAACGTAACCCCATTGTATTGTGTACCACTCAACCTGCACTGAAACTACAAGGTGTTTTTAGTGCCAGGTAGGGCTAGACTGGCTGTTGTGGGCACCGGGCGTTTCCCCTGTGGGCCGTAGCAGTGGGGCTGGTTTTGTGGCTGTTGGGGCCGTGGTTCCCTGTAACAAAAGCGGGAGTGGTGCTTCTTACTAGCAACCCCCTCACCCCTCTCCCAGGGCCGGTCGAGCAGCAATCTGCCAGGGCTGGTTGCTGTTCCCAGTCTGGCCCTGGTGCCCGGCCAGCATGGATTACATGCCTGTAGCATGGATTACATGCCTGTAGGTCCACTCAAGCTCCTTGGTGGCAGGACCTATGGCGCAGCCTATGCAAGGTGTGAGATGACACGCTTGATGCCTCCTTACTCCCGCATTCCTTGAGTCATATGATATATTGAAACAAAATAACCACACAGTGCAGAGGGTGCTTGGCTGCATCTCCCTGTGCCATTGCCAGATCTAACTCAACCTGGGAAAAAACGCGTTGTGGAGTGCAGTTGTATTATTGCCTGCCCATTTGATATCACTCGGGTACTGGTGACTGCCATGCACTTAGTCTTCTGGGACATGGATTTTGTGCTTCTCCTTTGCCCATCAGTCAGCAATGCAGCAAGCACAGTCATTATGGGCAAACAAGATAAAAAAAACAGCGACGGCCCATGTAGGGCGTTACACCGGGTGGTGACGTGTGGCGGGGGGTTGTAAAATATGGGAAAAGGACGATTACAGGTAAGTAACGTAAAAAATAAATAAAACAAATTTTGTTGCATGCACTGCAACGCCAAATGCGATGCAGCGCGTGCAACAAAATTTGTTTTATTTATTTTTTACCTTACTTACTTGTAATCGTCCTTTTCCCATATTTTACCCCCCCCCCCACACCCTACCCCTCCCCCGCCCCAAGCCACCACCCGGTGTAGCGCCCTACACGGGCCGTCGCTGTAAAAAACAATCAAGGCTGCCTTATAAAACATGGCAAGTTCAGAGGATGCTGGACTCCAAGGGCTCGGGAACAGAATGTGAAACACACAACTCACCCATTCAGGAAGAGGAAGAAGATGTAAAGACATTCCTCAAGGCAGCATAGCATTGATTAACATCTTTTGACAGTAAGAATAACTCGCTCACCACAAAGATGGACATTATGAATCCAAAATAGATTAGCAAGAATACAGACTGATCTCTGCAGAACAGTGCATATCTGATGTGGATGACAACACACATACCAAAACTGAGAAATGATATTGAAGTAAGATAACGCAGTGACAACCTACATATACTTAGTACATCAGAACCTTCAAACACTGGCAAGCTTGAGACATATGTGGAGGAATTGTTGGTGGCTGTGTTTGGGGCTGATAACCTATCCCACTTCTTTGTGGTGGAACGGGCCCACCACTCAATTGCATCAAGCTCCCTCCCCCAAGGGAGGCAGTACAATTGCCTGTCTCCTCAACTTTAGGGACAGAGATACAATAATTCAATTAGTGAGAAAACGTAAAAAGACCTGAATAATACTGGCTAATCCATCTCAATTTTCCCAGGCTTCACTATGGCAGCCCAAAAGGCAGGCCAGAGATCATCTACCATTGAAAAAGAAACTGCAACGAGGTAAGCTTATTTATGCCATGCTGTACCCCACTAGATTAAAGATAACGGTACTGGGTAAACAACCCATTTTTCAGAACCTACAAAAGCATCCTCATTCTTGAATACAGAGTGCCTGCTGTGAGTGGGCTACGCCCTATTTGCATAAGAGTTATGTTGAATAACACCTGCAATGGGATGAGCGCCCTGATGATTTGATGGACGGTAAGCAAAAGGCAACTCTTACCCATGAACAGTATTGTGGCCCTTGGACTAAGGATCATATCAGATATTTAGTTATTGTAATATTCTTTTGCACTGTCTTTCTTTAAATGTAAATTGATATGCTTAATGTTCAGGTACCAATGTTTAATGCCCAACACTGGGAACACTATAACCTTCATAGCATGCCCATCGCCAGGCAGGAGTACTAAGTCCATCACATAAGATGTGCTCGCCATTCACCTGAAGTACAATGATTTTCAGTAAGTTGCATGATTGGTTATATGTATCTATAGTTGGGTTTGTATTTGACAATGCACGGTCATTAAGATTGCTGGCAGTGCTGGGTTGCTGATATGGGAGGAATGTGGAGTATGAAAGGCTACACACTGTAGCAAGTCGCACATGTATGACATCACTCCAGTACATGTACATTATGAGACACATGCATGATGACTATGTCTCAGTGCTTAGAAAGTCAAATACACATGCCTGCACAGGTACTGAGGGTGTTAGATCAATAAAATTCCTCATATGGAATGTGAGAGGCCTAAATAACACTCGGAGAGTAGGTGAGGTTCAAGCATATCTTGACAGACAGTGCCTTGAGAACCTTAACTATTGTGTGAGATGGATATAGTTAAATTATGCATCCTCATATGCCTCCTACAGAAAGACATCCTATTTCACCCCTTAGAATAAAAAATTGATGGCCAAGGTAGGTTCATTGCAATACAAGGTACGATGTATGTGAAGCATTTAACACGTTTTAATATATATATGACCGAACACCAAGCTTTTTACAAAGTCATGGGAAAGAGTCGTTGTGATGTAGCTGCAGGTGATACTGTGGGGTAAAACTATAATACGACTTTTGTGTTGAAATGTTTTATTAAGAAAATTATAAATAAATTGCAAAGATAGATACAAATGCAGAGGAAAAAATGAAACATAATATAAATGAGGAAACCATACATTAATTAAGTATTAGAAAGAAGACATACAACAATACATCCTCTGGAATTCATAAGGCAGAAAATGGAAGTGAAAAAGAGAAGAAAAGAGAGAAAGGGAAGAAGGGGGAAGGAGAAAAAAAAAAATTAAAAATAAAAGGGTGGGCCCCAGAGTAACAAACTGATTATGAAGAGAAAAATGGGAGTAAGAAGAATGGTAAGAAACGGAAAAAAGATTTGTGGAAGAGAAATTAAGAATAATTAAGTATTTCGTACAAAATCCAAAATGATCTGGTACAAGGGCACTCACATATGATGTGCGTTATATCACAACCGGAAGCAGAGCATCTCCAACACAAGGAATGGGAAAGTAGCTTGGCATGATGTAATTTGGCCGGGGACCAGTGCCATTCATGTAGAATTTTAAAAATACAAAATTTAAGACGAGCTTATGCACCCTTATGCAAACCTTCCAAAATGAGATCCCATTGAGTATCTGAGCATGTTACAGAGAGGCGTGTTTGCCATTTTAATTGAAGGGTTTTTGAAAGGGGTTTTGCTAAACTATGAAGAAGCAACGCCGAGTAGGAAGACATTTCTCCTCCGGTCACTGCATCAGGTGTTGAGCATTCATCAGTCGGCAAAGAGGGAAACAGTACCGACTGTGTTCATAATCTGTGAACCTCAAGTAACATTGGTTCTTTGCATCTGCTGTGGAGCATCACACGGTAGATACAAAACCATTAAGTCAGGAAGGAATACTGGCTTTTATTAATATCTGCGAATTAACAAACAATATCACTGTCGGGGGCACAAGTTGCGCTTGCACCAACAGAACTGATTTATACAGTTTTTCTCACCACCACAAGCCCGGCTGGGTTTATGAGAAGGCTGGCCTCCCCCGTCCCACTCTGTCCTGAGGAAGACCCGCCTAGACGCCCCATGTGCGCTTCCAGAGGGTCGAAACGTCGACGAATAATATAGTGGACCTATCATAAGAAGATCCTGTATTTAATACTGACAATTGCAGTGTACAGTGTGATAGTAGAAATAGTATAGGCCACGATAAATCCTTCTTGTATCCCCCTTGCAAATAATGTTTGTATATTTTGTCAGTCACACTTGCGCCGAAAGCAGAGCACTAAAAGCCACAAATTGCACTTATTGTTCACTTTTCAGCCTTTTTTGTAAATTATATACATTCAAAGTATTTATGAATGATTACAATTTATAAAACGTTATATGAATACATAGATGGTTTGGATTCTGTTCTTCAAAATATATTTTGTGTTGGAAACACTTTTAAGTAAAGAGTTGTTTGAATGCTAAATATATATATGAGATAGCAAAAGAAATACGTTGTACCCAAATGAACCAACTGTTTATAATATTAATGTACTGCTAGATGCAGCAGAGGCATTTTATTCCCTGGAGTGTGACTTTCTCTTCACTATTCTTCATCGAACAGGTATTCTGTACCCCTTTATTAGTCTAACATAGCTACTCGATATTAGCCCCTTGCTGCACTTCTGAGCTCCGCTGTAGTTGGCAGAATGTGAGGCACCAGGTAACGGTGCCCAGGTTCCCCATATTGTTTGCGTTGGTGGTAGAACCACTTGCCTTCAAATTGGGGCAGCACTGTTCACAACCTGCTATGAGTTTTATGAGCAGGAAGCCATTATATGCCAACAATATGGGAATACACCTCCAAGATCCTAGGGACAACGTCGCCACAGTCATAAGAGAATATATACTGTATTATGCCCACTCTGGTCTACACACTAATGGGATTACATAAAAAGATCTCCGCCAAAGAGCCCCTCTTCGAGGTGAGCCCGTCGGGGATTGCACCGCCTCCCCGACGAGGAGCAACCGCCGATGATGAAGCATGACACCCTTCTGGGTGTGTGAGGCAAATCCATCCAACAAAATGGATGCCCCAGGGTGTTACTCCTACACCTTTGGTCACGCCAGTTAAATCTTCCCTAGTTTTCCATTGGAACAGTCCAGCAACTCCTCTTTGTTGCATTACATATTTAATCCATCCCATTAAACCTAGTACCATTGAATACCCACTAGACTTCCCACTTGAATGGCATCATGAAGCTGTGAAATACTTTGGGACATGGATTTACAAGAACTCAGACGGTGCCATTCAAGAAATCATGGAACTGCAGTTGGAAAATTAGAAACTCTAATTAGCAGTTGGATAACTCTAACCACGGGCAGGACATGCATTAATGAAGATGGTGGTCCTGCATAGGTTTCTTTATCTTTTTTAACAACTGCCCCATACCACTGCCCAAACATTTTTTTAATAAGATCAGGTAAATGACAATTAAGGAGGCAGACAACCGAGACTTAAATGGGAGATTCTACATTGCCTTATCGAATCGGATGGCTTTGCGGCCCATGACCTGGAAATTTATTATTTGTGTGCCCAAGAGCCATATGCTCCATATTGGTACTGACCCAAACATGTGGTAATTGAGGAAGATGATGCACCAGCATTCTCCTAGTAGGTGCTTTCACGTCACCATTTGAAAACTACGCGGGTATTTTATGACTCTGTGAAAAGTATAACTATATGTGAAAAGCTGCAGTGTACAACCCAGCTAAACCTCCTCTACTCACCACAGTTGCCTCTCCTTCTTGTCCTGTGATCACTCCTACCTCTGAAGAGAATTCCCTACAACTTCTATGTAAACGTAATTTACGTAAACTTAACACGTTCAGTGAACTCATTCCTGAGGGCCTATTTCTTCACGTGGAGGAAACAGCCCAGAATGCATATCCCCCACTCTTGTGAAGTTGCTTTAGTACAGACTGCTCAGGCTGTACGGCTGCCTTTGATACCTTCCCTCAGGGAGGTGACACACTGTAGAACACTAAGATCCAGACTTATCAAGGGATTGAGTTGCCCTTGTGTCACGCAATGTGTAATAAGGGCAGCGCAATCCGTAAAGGCAGATTTACTAACCAATGTAAGGCCACCTTGCATGGCCCTGCGGTGCTTGTGAATCTGGCATAACAAAAGGCAGCAAAAATCGCTGCCTTGAGTTACTCTGCCCCAGGGAGGCATTCCATGGGTGGAGTATGGGTGTTCCTATGCATCCACCCATTGACTTTGGCACATTCCTGTATTTACCAAGGCTGGGAATGTGGGAATGCAACGTCGTCCCAAGGGAGGCAGAAATATTTTTATTGCTCTTCATTTTTCCTCTTTCCAAATGTGCTGCTTTGTGCAAATGACTTAGAAAGAGCAACATGCCTCTGAAAATTGATGTTGTGCAGGAAGGTGCACCTCCCTGCACAAAAACAGTCCTGCCTATGACGCAAGCACCCGTGCACCACGGCGCAAGCGTGCCCTCGTTTGCACAAGCCAGCACATTGCGCGTCAGTGCAAGGATAAGGCAGGAATGAGCCATACAATTTAGAATACGGTGCATTCCTGCACTCTCCCTTACATGCAGCACAGCAAGGTGTGAAAGTATGATATAACTGCCCCTCACACTCCTCCTCACAACCACTTCTACCAAGATAGTCATTCCATGCCGGTACACCACTGTGCAATCGGAAGCTCCTACAAAACACGCTGCGAGTGAGAAATGGAATGGAGAACGCCATGACCAAATCTCAGAGGAGGAACGGGCCCACAGTTGTACTCAAACGGGTATGCTTACACCAACTACCTAGTTCTGTATCACACTCTTTACATTTCTTCACAGTATTTACCACATCCCACTAAGTTTACTTTCCAGTGTGCTCAAGGATGAAGCAAGCTGTTCCCTGAGAAGTGCTACTGCAGTTTTTTTGCATTTGGCGTGGTCATGACCTAAGAGTCTGAATTACTGGGGCACTTTAGCAAAGAAGGACTTGATAAATAAGGACTTGATAAATCACCTGATAAACCAAGGCCTAAAACTGTGCCTCCTTTGGGTCGTAGAATATCCCAGCGGGAAAGCGGAAATGCACAACTATCGCCCTATTGTGAGCATCACGCGTGGCAATACATAGGGCTGGACTAGCCGTAGCAGGCACCGGGCATTTCCCCGGTGGGCCGCCAGGGTGGGGGCTGGTTTTGGGCCCCTAGCTGGCAATATCGTCCCCTGTAACAAAATCGGCCGAAACCGGCCTTAGCAAACAGCTCGGCTGCACCTCCCCACATCGCCAGGGGGGGCGGGCCGAGCAGTTTGCCAGGGCCAATTTCGTTTCCCAGTCCGGCCCTGGCCATACACCGAGGACAGAGTGCACAACCACGCATACACAATGCCTGAAGGACCTCTGTTGAGCGACCAACAGCTAGAGGCACACCGGAGCAGCACCCTACTGCCATCAATCACTTGAGACGACATCACTCACGTCTTATGGCGAGGATGCAGGTACGCAGCACCGGGCTCCTCTTTCATCAAGGAGGTGTTTTTCACACATGCTTTGAACCGCGGCCCCGGCCTGAGGTTACAGCTGGGCTCTGACAGACAGCTCCGGGAATCCTGCTTTCTCCCGGCAGGTCCCACAGCCCTCCTTGGTACTGTGGGAGGGCCCCGCATATCTTGGGGCCCAGTCAGGAAGGGAGCACTTGAAGTTCAGCTGTGCGTGTGTTTACCTACCTTTCCAGCAGCTCTGTCCTACCGAAGTGGTGCTTGTAAAGGTATGCCAGGTTTGATAGCTTCATCAGCTGCTTCTTAGAAGTGTTTCTGGCCTGACTGCTAAACATTCTTCCCCTGTACAATAACTCCTTCACATCCCGCCTAGTCAAGGTGCTGGAAAATTCAGATTTTCGATTCTTTCGGGGCATTTCGTGGGCCTTACTACTGCAGACTCTTTTCATCCCAGGGCCAACATCTTTTTGTCTCTTGCGCTCTGATGATTTTTGTGATATTTGTAATTCATCATTGTTCTTTCTTGGCACATTATCATTCTTCTGTTTTTTTAAATTAATTTTACGAAACTTTGACAAAAAATAAGGTGTCCTGGCACCATAGATACAGTGAGACACAATCAGGGCCCTCTCTGGGGCGTGCGAATGGTGGGACCGCACCAGGTGCTATTTTCGGTGGGGGTGTCATGTTTGAAGTATATTATGGTTTTAATAGCACCTGTTGCCGTTCCAGGCTTCCAGCAGTTTTCAGGCAACAATAAAAATGTCAGTATAACTCTGGTCATTAATGTTCTTTCTGGAGAGAGTTTGAAGGTTTGTCTAGTGGAAGTTTTGACTCTAACGTAGTGCAGAGAGTTAATTTACCTGCTACAAAGAAAGTGTATCATTCACATCATACATTGCATATAAAGTAAATAGGTCAGTGGGTTACTACTTTTGTCTGAGACATCCTTTGTTACTTGCTATTAACTGTCCTCAAAGAGCTGCATGCAAACTGCAAGGTATTGATTAGAGCATTATGATTTTCCCCCAGTCTTTCCTTATTCTAAAGTTGGAAAAGGAGAGGATGTGGCCTAACAGCTAGATCATTCAACCTTGAAGCTGTGGAACCGGGTTTGAGTCTTGGCAACAATGCTTAACATTCTGTGATTCTGGGCAAATCGCTTAATCTCCCCATGCCTAATAAAATGAATGTGTCTGTCTGAAATGCAACTAGTGCTCATGTAAAGTGCTCTGATACCCTGATACCTTTGGGTTGAGTGAGCGCTATATAAAACTCCCCTCCACGCAAGAAGGGGGGGGGGGGGGGTTCATTTGTATAGAAATACATTCTGATTATTAGGGAGAACACCCAACCATGGTGTTGTGTTTTAACTTCTTAGTTTGTGCTTCGCAAGATCAAGCACTCTTAAACTATCCTACCTATCAGTATGGATGATCTGACTCCTACACACCTTGTTGTTCTCCGACTTATGTAACATTTCCTATACACTCATTTACAAACCTATGATTGATTTCTCTGTGTAGTGTGTGTGATGTAAAGAGCTCTGATAGCCTGCACTGGTATGAGGGGGGCAGCACTATAAAACGAATTAAATGCATCTGAGAGAAAGCAGTTATGAAGAGTTAAGAGGCCCTGTTAAATAGGTGATAGTGTCAAAATCGGCAGCGGAGGTGGTCATTGGGGGGCACCAACAAACATTGTCGCACTGGGCGCCACCAGCGCTAAAGCAGGCCCTCGACTCAATCACATAGTAATCTAGTACATCGTAAAGGTAGAGTCACAATCAAAACCGTCTGCTGTGCTAATGTTCATAAGGCAGGTAACTGACATCAGTTATTAAATGTGGTCATGATTTACTTGACTCATGAATCACAATCTCAACTATAATCACGTCATCATTGTCATTGAAAGGGAAGGTTGTTAATCCGATACATGAGAGGGCGCAAGACTGAGTAGGTAAGAGTGAGGCGGAGCCCAAACATCTATGGGGTGTGACGTAATAAAGTTAGACACCCTGGGGCAGATTTACAAGCCCCTTGCGCCACCCATACATCACTTTTCCAATGTTAAAAATTATGTAAAAGTGGCGCAAGAGGCTTGTAAATAAGCCCTCTGTTTGCACTTTCCTACAGACTCCGAATTCACAGTCAAACTAATGTTGCGAATGTTAGTTAACCGCATGCGCGCTAGCGGGTTTTCCCGCTGTGCACTGAAATTTGAAAATCGCGGATAACGTGACAAAGCCAGCTCGTCATCCGCGTAGCGCAGGTAACGCCCATGACGAGCTGGCTTTGTCATCCGCGTCGAAGGGGTTAACATCCATTACTTTCGTTATAGCTTTATTTTCGATGGGCCTAGGTAAACTTCTGTTATGCTTGTGACATGAAATTCCCAAAACTACACCTTTATGACAGATCTGCTTATTACGTGCCATTCATGGCAAAAGTTTGGTGGGCGCTCACAGGAACAATGTGACCTACCAAAGCTCCAGCCACTGTTGTTTGCGCAGCTTGTGTTTTGGTGTTGTTCTTTGCACAAAATGAGTCCATGCATCCAAAGCAGACACAAATATGTGATTTTGTGCTAAAATTGAGCCCCAAATGTGGGTCATGCATTTATTTCACCTAAATATTGTGTATTTTCTCTTCACAATTCTGAAATTTTGCATAA